>NW_026967552.1:3019732-3619732 GCF_028390025.1 Pseudophryne corroboree
TATTCCGGGCTGTCGACATTTCCTCAGTTTCTGTCGGCCGTAAAGTTCCTGGTAGATCCACATGGGGGGCATGTCAGTACATGGTCATACACATTACTGTCACTAGGGACCTGACGGGTCTGGACAATCCACTTGCGTATAGGTTATGTCTATATGTATTTATGTGTAGATATGACTTTATATATGCATGATTACGATATATGTGTTATATTGTGTATTACATGATGTATATACATGAACGCTGAAATAATGGTATTCTTCTCATGGGCTGGTCGCTCTGTTGATTAAGCTCTAGATTGGCCGGGATCGAGTTGGTTTCGATGCTCTCAAGGAGTCCGAATATTAATCTCTTCACAACGCGGAGAGAAATCTATGACAGTCAACTCCTGGTCGACGCAGAGCCCGGTCGCAAAGGATCATACACAGGCAGCTAAGTGAAATTTTATTTCTATACTTTGACCTTATTTGCAATGTATGCACTTGAGGGAGTGTGGTAGTCGGGTAAGCATCCGATAGAATTATCCTGCCCAGAGTGGGTAGGGCTTGCCTATGTTTATTTTTCCTTATAACATTACAGCAGGCTGCCAAGTGACAGTAGGTGGTGTGACCGGAAAAATGCGGAGGTCGTCTCCAGGAGATGCTGGTGGGAGGTATACAGCTGTTTGGTGTGGCCTCTCTTCAGTTAATCTCGGCGGTATCCGCTGATAAGGCTAAATTCGTGAGTTAACCTCCTTCACAACGGTGGATGACGCATTCTTTTGTGGGATGCAGTCTATAACCGGTTCGAGACCGTTCTTTTTATTTTTCCTTTTCTGTGTAGACAGTGGAAGGTGAAAAGGTAAGTGTTCTGCAGCCTTGTTAGGTTCGCAGAAGTGGACGTAGTTTCTGTTTCCACTACATACACCACTTGTCGCTGAGTCTATCTGGCTGGTCCCCACTTCGGTGACCACTTGTCCACTAATTTTCAGTTAGTCTAGGAATAGACTACGACATGTGAGTTATTTATAGAAGCCAAAGGGGAACATTCTGAGTTACGGTTGTTTCCCCTTACTGTTTTTTCTAATAGATTTTGCCACTCCCCTATGGAAGGGGAGGTAACACGCAACGCCTTACAGAGGTGCGTCACGTTCAGGACATTGTCTGGTTGTCCCTGTAAAAAGGTGCATATCCTTGTTTATCTCTGACGGTTCTTCAGCGCAGAAATGGGCCTGTTGTTCCCAACGACGCAGATGTCAGAAGTGGTTTTCAGAGTAGATACTGACCGGTTATGGTTTGGTGTTTTCCTGTGGAAAGAGGTCTGAGGTTCCAGAGTTGGATCGACTTTGAGGTGACACCTCATCAATAGGTTCCATTAAGAAGATGCTGCAAGAGAGTTTTTTTTTCGGAGAGCAGGTCTAATACCAGAGTGATTTTCATGGGACCAGTTGGAAATGTGGTCCGGGTCTCACCTGCGCATCCACCGGAATATAATCAAAACGGCCAGGACATCGCTCCTGTGGTGTCTGCTCGATTTTTTCCTTCTAGAGGAATAAAGGTTAGGGATCCAGGTTTAGATCTTGGTGTCCGTGCATATAAATCTCCGAAGCTGGGGAGCAGTCCTTTGCAAGGGACGTATTTCCAGAGGATGAGGTCAGGTTGGGAAACTTGTCTGCTGTAAGCTTTGGAATTAAGAGCTATTTTAGACGAACGTATTCTTCATGCTCTGCCGTGTTAATTCTGCCAGAAGCCTTGTCAGAAATGGCGTAAGTAATCCGCTAGGGCGGAACAAAAAAAAAACGAAAATGGCAGAAGATGCACTGTTTGCAGTTGAGGGGGAAGTCTGGTAAACGCTATGTTAGCAGTCTTCATTCCGGAGGTAAACGACGGAGACATAGATTTCCTTTGCGGACATGATATTCAGCCGGGAAAAATACTGTCATTATTGAGAAGCTTTCCCAGACGTGCCAAGTCTTTGTGGAGTGTCGCAATTGGACATGTTGGCGTTTCGCCTCAACGTGAGACCTCGAGGAGAGGGTTCCAGGTTAAGAGACACTCGGGATATAGCAGCGGACATCCCTGTGACACCGTGGGTGTTTTTAGTCGGTCGAGGTGGCCTCTCCGCTTTCACTTTTCTGGCAGTGGTAAGCGTAAGATGATCGATGATCCTCTGAACTCCGGTCTAACCAGAGAGGGTTGGCTATCCAGTTTTCATGGTTTACTCATAGAAAATTACTGCCCTCTTCCTTTACGTGAGGTAATGTTACAACAGGATCAGGGCGTGTATCAGGACTTACCGCGGCTGCGTCTAATGGCGGGGCGGTTGAAGGTCGTATCCTAAGCTGAATGGGTGTCCCCAGTGAAGTCGTTTCTTCAATTCTTCCGGCTTGGAAAGAACTCACGGCACAGCGTTACAACCGTTGTTGGAGTAATTATGTGTCTCGGTGTGTATCCAGGAAGGCTCCTATGGAGGACTTTCAGCTAGGTCGTGCTTATCCATACGTTACAAGCCGATGTGAAGGCAAGACTATTACGTTTTTTTGCGGAAATTTTTCTCGTTTGGAAAGTGGTCAGGTTTTTGACTTCGACGTCCGCAAGGCGGGTGTCGGAAGTGGTGGTCTTGTCCCACAAGAGCCTTGTTTGATCTTTCAGGTGGATAGAGAGGAATTGAGTACTCGGTTGATAGTTCTACCAAGAGGGGTTTCGCAGAAATCAGGCTTTTGTTGATGCCGGGGGTTACTTAGGCATTAGCTGGTTCAAACCCCCTTGCTCTAGCCAGGGTTTTGAGTATGCAAGTCATCTATTTGGCTTAGTTTGGAGTAACAGAGGCCCTGTTTATGTGGTATGTTCCCAGCTTACTTTGGGAGACTGCGTTATGCAGTTTGTTGCATGCTGAATCTGTGATGCGGTCTGGCATGTTTGTTCTACGGCTGCTTTGCCGTCACCGAAGTCGGTGGAGGTTCCTTCTTTTGGGAAGATGGGATTTTCTTGGGCGAATGTCCGAGGAGTCTCGGCGGTTCAACTTTGCCGAGCGGATTCTTGGTCGGGGTCAAAAGTTTTTGCCATGCTTTACAAGTTTGATACCCGGATTGTTGAGGACCTTGTGTTTGCTCATTCGGTGCTGCAGAGTCGTCCGCACTCTCCCGCCCGTTTTGGAGCTTTGGTATAAACCCCATGGTCCTTTTGAAATCCCCAGCATCCTCTAGGACGTATGAGAAAATAGGATTTTGGTACCTACTGGTAAATCCTTTTCTCTTGGTCCGTAGAGGATGCTGGGCGCCCGTCCCAGTGCGTACGGTGTCTGCAGTTATTGCTTTTTGGTTACACCCTGGTGGTGTGTCTTCTCTGTCTGGTGGTTGCTACCGTTGTTCATGACATAGCATGCAGGGTCCTATTTTTGTTTCTGTGGACACATGGGTTGTGTTACATATTCTCTCAGGGTTTTGTTCATGCCGTTGACTGGTATTCTACGGAGTGCCACGTTCTACGGTGTGTTTGAGGTCTGAGCTGGTATGACACTCACTGTGTTTATAACAATAAATTCTTTCCTCGCAATTGTCCATCTCTCCTGGGCACAGTTTTCTAACTGAGGTCTGGAGGAGGGTCATAGAGGGAGGATCCAGTTCACACCCACTTTAAGTCTTTACAGTGTGCCCAAGCTCCTGCGGATCCGTCTATACCCCATGGTCCTTTTGGAATCCCCAGCATCCTCTACGGACTAAGAGAAAAGGATTTACTGGTAGGTACCAAAATCCTATTTTACTTCCTAAATAATACATCCCAAATGCTTAGGTCTTTTTTCTGCTGTTTATTTTGTATCTTGTGCTTTGTGTAAATGTGAATGTCTAATACCAGTTTACACAATCTGTATTGCTGCACGACAATATGGCGGCCATTGGAACGTGTTTTCACTTCTAGTTTGCCTAACTTGTTGCAGACACTCATCTTGATCAGGAGTGCTGAGTGTTTTCTGATACAAGATCCTATCCATATATACCCTGTACATTACCATGTGCATTAGAGTCACCCGGGTTCCATCTGCGGTGGTTTGTTGTATGTTACATCTATATGGTGCGGATACTCCTCTGTATGATTTCATAATAAAAGCTTTTGTTTGCATCTAATTATTACATTATAGCTTTTATTTTTTATTCTGTTTTATATTCCCGTCTGAGTAATTACGCCATAATGTCTAATCTCGGAGTGGACCCCAGAAGATGTAAAGAAACCGTGTAAGTGTTCCATCATTCTGTTTCGTGTAAGCATACAGGTAAGTGATGGCACGGTGGTCACTGACCGTCACATTCCGGTGGTATAATGGAAGTGGACTGTCTCAGCTTATTCTAGTCTACTGCAGAAATAAAAAAATCAGCATTTATCCTGCTTAAAAAAATGACAAATCCCATAAATCAAGCTTGGTTGCACAAGACAGAAGCCACATTAATGGTGGCACATCATATAGGCTGAGGACCCATGTTTCTGGGATATATGGCATAACTCCCTCTTCACCCACAAAACCTTCCCTTCACCATTCACAATGTCCACCATTGCCCCTTCAGAAGGGACACAACTTTCCTTTGCTTGTTCCACCTCCTCCTGTACAGAGCCCAGGACCACCTTCATGACCATTACATGTTTATCTGGAGGCCAGGCATCTGGGAGGTTCATGGCCTGAGATGACCACAGAACCACCAGGTAGAGGGCAAGAAGAATCCCCAGGATCTGGAGAGTCCAAGGATCCACCCCACATGAGGCAGAGAAGGGTCAACCACAGGGTCTGGCTCACCTATTTCCTTCCTAAAAGCTGCTCTTTACCCAGTTTGGTACCTGTGGGATCCCACTCCAATTTCCCTTGAGAGTCCTTACCCTCACTAATCCCTTCTGAACCTACTAGTTCCTTCCCCTTCCAACCACTCCTCCTTTTTAAGCTTTTCACCACCTGCTGTGTGAGTCCCATCCAACTCCTCCATTCCTTGACTCATTGGTGTAGCAACCCCCTTCTCCCCACCCCCACCTCACTTCTACACTGCAGTTAAGCTGTGAGACTTGCTGCTAGCAGTACTCACTACTCAGCACACACTCACATCATGATTACACAGCTGTGCCAGAGACACTGTCTCACTGACAACCAGGACGAGACACACCCAGAAAGGCATGTATGTATGAGTACGGAGAGAGTGGGCGCAGTGGGGCTGCATGACTGACAACCAGGACGAGACACTCCCAGAAAGGCATATATGTATGAGTACGGAGAGAGTGGGCGCAGTGGGACTGTATCACTGACAACCAGGACGAGACACTCCCAGAAAGGCATGTATGTATGAGTACGGAGAGTGGGAGCAGTGGGGCTGCATCACTGACAACCAGGACGAGACACTCCCAGAAGGCATGTATGTATGAGTACGGAAAGAGTGGGAGCAGTGGGGCTGCATCACTGACAACCAGGACGAGACACTCCCAGAAGGCATGTATGTATGAGTACGGAAAGAGTGGGAGCAGTGGGGCTGCATCACTGACCAGGACGAGACACTCCCAGAAAGGCATGTATGTATGAGTACGGAGAGAGTGGGTGCAGTGGGGCTGCATGACTGACACCCAGGACGAGACACTCCCAGAAAGGCATGTATGTATGAGTACGGAGAGAGTGGGAGCAGTGGGGTTGCATGACTGACACCCAGGACGAGACACTCCCAGAAAGGCATGTATGTATGAGTACGGAGAGAGTGGGCGCAGTGGGGCTGCATGACTGACACCCAGGACGAGACACTCCCAGAAAGGCATGTATGTATGAGTACGGAGAGAGTGGGCGCAGTGGGGCTGCATCACTGACACCCAGGACGAGACACTCCCAGAAAGGCATGTATGTATGAGTACGGAGAGACTGGGAGCAGTGGGGCTGCATGACTGACAGCTGAGCCTGTCACATCAGTGAGGTGACAAAATGCAAGATATAGGGGGAAATGTACTAAGCCTGAAAAGTGATAAATTTCACAGTGATAAACTACCAGCCAATCAGCTCCTAACTACCATGTCACTGGCTGTGTTTGAAAAATGACAGTTAGGAGTCGATTGGCTGGTACTTTATCACCGTGATAGTTATCACTTTTCAAGGCTTAGTACATCTGGCCCATAATCACCTAGCTAAATCAGGCACTAATGCAATGTTACATGTATTAAATGAGCAGCAAATATATTGATTATTAGATAGCAGCTCCTATGCGGCAACTGGATGCCTTAGACGATATAAATTGTTTAAGTTTCAATAGAGACATAAAAGAGCGCTGATGGTATATAAATAAAAATATTTCTAATAGTTATTAGAGTTCAACACAATAAAAACAGTTATGCCAATAATAAAAGCCAGCCTGTGACATGACAGCTAGGATCTGATTGGCTGGTTCTTTATCACCTTCCACTTTGTCACTTCACCGAGCTTAATAAATCTGCCCCTAAGTTTCTTAACAGAAGGATAAGAAAACAGCCAGGGAAAAAAGGGGGGAGGAAAGAAGAAAAAAAAGGAAGCTATAGGATAAAATAGAATAACATACAGACATTGATTCATATATTATTCAGCTCAATGTTTTCGTTGAGCCCTAGAGGGAACAAAGTATCTATCATACAAATCCAGTATGCTTCCCTCTTACAGAGGAGGTTATATCTATCCCCACCTCGGAATGTCTGTTTTATATGTTCAACTCCCTGTATGGGCAGAACCCCACAATCACCTCCATGGAGTGAGCAAACATGTCTAGGTACACTGTGTTTAGTTGACTTTTTAAGAATTAATCTTCTATGTTCTAAAAACCCTAGAGAGCGTATTGTTCTACCGACATATTGGCAACCGCAAATGCAGGAGATTACATAAACCACAAATGTTGTCTGGCAGTTTATATTGCCCACTATATCGAAGTATTCTTTAGTTCTATATGATAAGAATTATGATAGTCAGTGAGGTGGATGGGGCATCCCATTCCCAGCTGGAACAGCACACTATATGTAAGAGCCGGAGCGGTGCTGGGCTACTGGCTGACAGCCTATCATCTCGGTGCAGCGGCAGAAGTCTGTAAATGATGGGAAATAACATCTGGCCCATGGCTACTGTGAGGAAATGAGAGGTCTGTGACAATATAGCTATGCCTCATTTCTCATGTCAGATATGTACTTTTTATCCCCATATCCCTATACATTCAATTCATATGTTTCCTCATTCTCCATAACATGTCCATTACTGCTCACCCAATATTGTGTATAAATCAACCTTAATATTGTTACTATATGCAATTGTGTTACGTTATCTGTTACCCTTTGGATAATGTATTCATGTTAGACCTAGTTTTCTATTGTTTACTACCACCACAGTGGACACTCAAAGGGTGAGTCATATAAGGTACCATTGCCCATTTTTGTTTACTCCCTATTGTCCTACAGTGAGCTGACCAGACATGGTTGTTCTCTGACTGATGTAATCACCTTGATTAGAATATGTATTGTATTACAATGCTGTAAGATCCTTAGACAAATATGTCACACACACCCCTGCTATATGAAGCTTCTGGGGGTATAAGTAGAGCTAACCAGAGAGCTGAGAGATTCTATGCTCCTTGACTAAGTAGTGATGTTCTGTCAGGAGTTTGTGGTGGGAATTGTCATGTGGAATTGGATTACAGAGGTGTGCTGAGCTGGTTAGAGCCCATTCTGTTCAATAACCACTGTTGGTGTTTCATCTACCACTGTGAGTGATTTGGAACCCAGTATCTTCACAGCTACTATTGATGGCGGGTAACTACCTGGCTCTCTGCCTTTGATGGTAAAACTAGTTATCATCAGGTATAAACCATCAATGATTCCTGATCATCAATGGTTGATAGCCAATCCTAGACCAGACACTGAGAGACCACAGCCACCACCAGATCCGCAATGTGTACCTAGAAGCTGCCACATATGGCACTTGGTCACCCACCATCACATCTACCTTCTCCTAGAGAGCCACCTTCACAGCTTTCCACATCTAAGCTGGAACTCTGCAGGTTTCCTTCACCACCAGCTTGGATCTTCTTTGCATCAGCATCCTGGCCAGCCTCAGACAGGTCCATGGAATCAGCATTATAACTTTTGACTCTCTATTTGCTGCAGCTGCTGTATAGTTCCTGTGATTTCATCCAGCTCATTAACCAGCTGCACCAGCTCCTCATTTCATGTAACTCTCCCAGCTGCTGTAACAGTTTTTTCTCCTGCAGGGTCCACAGGTTATCCACAGGATAACATTGGGATATGATGATGCGACAGTGGATTTGCACCAAATGGTCAAAGCTTTTGGCCTCCCAGCATGCAGTGGGCCCGTCCATATATCCCCACCTCCTGGCTCAGGCAAATCAGTTTTTTGTTTGGTGTGGCTGGAGCCAGTCCATGGTCAAGAGGGCTTCTGGTTTTTAGCAGCTATAAGCTTTCTTATTTTATTTTTATAGTCTTTTTCTTGAGTGATCTTTCTAAAAAGCATCTTACACCTACCTTAGAAAGAGTAGCTCCAACAATGCCCCGCTGAGTCATGACAACGCTTACCCACATGTACAGTGCTGTTTTGGCGGGAGTCTGCATCGGATATACTAGCAAGTCCAGCAGAAGTTACCTGGCTGTGACCGGAGCATGGGGAGAAGGTAAGGCATCGGTTCTGCTTAGAGGGGGAACACGGACACAGTCACACTGTTTTGGAGGAGATTACCGGTCACTGATGCAGCTGCCACCTATGGTGCACCGTGCTAGGCCTTCAGGATCATAGGCTCCAGAGGTAGTATGAGGCCACCATCCCTGGGATTGATGTCAGCTGTGGGGAGTCAGACGCTCCCCTGCTCACCCCTCCCATGAACCATTTTCTGGCTTCCATCTGAGACACTGTGTATCTAAAAGGACCCAGTCGCAGCATAGGCGGCTGTGTGACTGGTGCGGCTTTATTCACTTGGGCATCTGTGTTCACTGTAGGTTCACGGGGCGATTGTGTACACTATTAGTGTCTGGATCCACTCAGCGTTCGCTAACGTATTGATCGGTCCTGGAAGTGAGGTGAGTCTCGTCGTATCCCACTCTCCTGAGCCGGGTAATACAGCACTAAGTATCTAACTACCTTTTGAGTACGAATAGTTGGATATGTGCCTAATGCATACGAGTCTAATAATTATTACTGTTGTTCTTTTGCTATGCGTCTGAATATGGCTAAACTCCTATATAAGGTAATAGTCACATAGTTACATAATTAGTGAGGTTGAAAAGAGGCAAAATGCCCATCGGGTTCAACCTGTATTCTGTGATCAGCTGATCATATTATAATGTACCTGCTGATGTAATGTCTTAGTACCAATTGACAACAATGACTCTTACCACTCCCAGATTAATGTCACTGTGTTAAATGCTATAACCCTGGATACTCTTTATAGTTAGACATTTGTCTAATCGGTTTTTAAATACATTTACAGAGTCTGCCATTACTATCTTCTCCGGCAGGGAGATTCACATTTTTATTGCCCTTACCGTGAAGAACCCTTCCCTACGCTGTATACGGAAGCCTTTCCTCGTACTCCAGTGTCTCTAGCCCTTTAACCAGTTTAGTAGCCCGCTTTGAACTCTTTCTAGTTCTCCTATATCTGTTTTATAATATGGTGCCCAGAACTGAACACAATATTCCAGGTGCAGACGTACCAATGATTTGTACAGTGGCAGGATTACATCCTCGTCCTTGGTCTCAATGCCCCGTTTTATGCATGTGAGCACTTTACTTGCCTTTTTTGCAGCATTTTGACATTATGTACTGTAAGCCTATTATCCATGAGCACCCCCAAATCTTTTTCCACCACAGTTACCCCTATAATTTCCCCATTTAGAGTGTACAATGTTTGTGTGTTTTTTTTTGTCCCAAAATGCATAATTTAGCTTGTTTCTATATTGAACCTCATTCCCCATTTAGACGCCCAGGCTTCAAGTTTAAATAAGTAATTTTGTAGAGACTCCAAATCGCTATCTGAATGACCTTACACAGCTTAGTATCATCCACAAAGATTGACACTGTGCTTTCCAGGCCTATTCCTAGATCGTTGATAAATATATTGAACAGTTGTGCGCCAAGTATGGACCCTTGTGGTATTCCACTAACTACTGGTGCCCAGCTGGAGAACATCCTGTTGACCATTTCTCGTTGTACTCTGTTATCCAGCCAATTACCTAGCCATGTACAAATAGTATATCCTAGACCAAGTTCCCTTAATTTGATGATCAGTCTCCTATGTGGCACTGTATCGAAGGCTTTTGCAAAATCTAAATACACCACATCCACTGCTTTTCCCTGATCAAGATTCTCGCTCACTTCCTCGTAGAAGCTAATTACGTTAGTTTGACATGATCTATCCCTTACGCTCCCCCCTTCTCCACCCCCAAATAGTTCACTACCCCCATCCTTACTGCTCTCCCTAATTAACCCATAGCTTCTAGCTAAATATTCCCCCCAGGCTCCTAGTTTAAAAGTTCCTCCAATCTTCTAACCATCCTGCCCCCCCAGCACCGCAGCCCCCTCTTCATTCAGGTGCAATCCATCGCAAGAAGAATAAAGTATGAGTGCGCTGTCAGCGGCAGCCAGTATGAGGGAGGTCAGCCCCCAAATGAATAGACAATAGATGACGCCTGACTGAGAAGTCCACCCAGTGTTCCAGGAACATAAACCCCTCCTTCCTACACCAGTCTCTAAGCCACACATTTACCTCCGTGATCTCCCTCTGCCTCCCTGGGCTAGCACGTGGCAATGGTAATATTTCAGAGAATATTACCCTAGATGTCCTTGCCTTAAGTTTCTTGCCTAAGTCCCTATAGTCTTTATTAAGGACATCATAACTGCCACTAACTTTGTCATTGGTGCCAACATGCACCAAGACCGCCGGGTCTTTACCAGCCCTTCCCAACAATCTATCTACCCTGTCCGCGATGTGCCGTACCTGAGCACCCGGAAGACAACAGACTACGGCGATCATGGTCCCAGTAGCAGATTGCCCTGTCTTCCTGATAATAGAATCCCCTACCACCACAATCTGACTAGGTACCTCATTATCTTTTTTCACATCTGTTCTGGGGGGACCGCTACTCTGGTTGCTAGAGGAAACTGTCTCCTCTGGTTCTGTCATTTCCTCACTGCCATCCTCAGAATCTTCATCCAATCGGATAATTTATTGGGGTTTGGCAGATCGGAGATGTCCTGTCTTCCCCTCCCCCTCTACTTCCTTCTAACCATGACCCAGCTGTCTACCTGATCTTCCTCGTCTACCAGTGATCCCCCTGCAACTCCTCCACCGTTCTGCGTAAACTTTGCTCGAGATTGTGAATGCTCCTCAGTCTCATAACGGTCCGCTCTAGATCAGTTACCTGGGCTTCCAGGGCGGCCGTACGCTCACATCTCGCACAGATGTACCCGCACTCGGACTGTTGTGTCAGGTGCGCATACATCATGCACGGCATGCATTGCGTGAGATTCCCAATCTCGGCCACACCCATTTTTTTTATTAGTGCTAACTCCCTGTTACCTTCAGAAAATCAAAAAGAAGGGGACAATCAATATATAAGGAACAATAAATAAATAAAATAAAGGAATAAGGGACAATAAATAAAAAAAATATATAAATGGATAGGATAAGGATAAATTTAGTACAAATACAGGGACTCAACAATAAAATGCAGTAATGGATAAAGGAAGACAATCAGTTATACAACACAGTGGGAAAAGCTAATAGGGAAAGTTAATACTTATCTGCTCCCTGCTCCACTGATCTGTGCACAGAAGTTGTTCTCCCCGGCTGCAGGCTCCCTTCCCCACCAGCTGCTGGCTCCCTCCAGCCACTGCTTCCTCCTGACTATTGTCTCTCCCTGGCTGCTGTCTTCCCCCTTGCTGCCGGCTTCTGGCTCCCCCGGCTCACGGCTCTAGCACCTTGTCGCTCCGTCCTTGTGTGCGTCCTTGTGTGTGCGCGCCCAATGTCACTTCCGGTTCCAGTCGCTCTATGCTTTTTCTCAGTAATAGGTTTCTCCTACATACTTGAAATGTATTTGTAGTTGATTATGTGCTCATATTGCTTATTATACTAATGTATAAACAGTGACTGCTGAATTTACTATAATTCTGTCAGATCTTCAATGCTTGTACTAAGCAGGGTAGGGTCAGATTTTATGTCCCTTTAACAAAATTGAAAGTGATTACAGCACAAATTGTGTAGTACACTGTGCAAGTGTGTGATTATTTATCATGTCTAAGAGCGGCAGGGGTGAGGAAAATACACTCACAGCAGCACCAATATTCATCATGTTTGTCAAAGCTGAGTTAAGCTCTCAGGATCTGGTTTAGAAAAATTGTTTTAGCTTTCATCAAAGTCTCTTGAAAAATCCAAGGAGGACACAGGTGCAAGTTGAACCACCATGGGCTACCTTTGTACAGACATTATCCAGTATAGCTCAGTGGATAATTCCAACTTCTGTACCAGGGATAGGTTACACTATTAACCCTTACATACAGCATTCCACCTGAGGTTTATCACATCCAGCAGTGGAAGCAGCAGCCTCTCAACAGAAACAGGCTGAAAGGACAGTGGTAAGTAAAGCACATAGACATGAAACAACATCTTCACAGTCTACACATGCTTCAGATGAGGATTCGTTGGAGAATGAAGACTCATTACACTCCATTTCTGCATATGAAGCTGAGGAGGAAGGTCTCAGCTCAGTGGACATACCTGAGTTAATTAAGGCAATGAAAGCCATTCTATCCTTACAAGAATCAACAGAGTCTGTGTTAAAATCCAAGTCACCTGTGTTTAAATGTTCCAAAACAGTCAGTACTGAGGTTCCTAGGTCAGAACAGCTGAAGGAAATTATGGAAGAGGCTTGGGCTTCTCCCAGTAAGAAATTTAGAATTCCAAGGAAATGGAATTTCAATTATCCTCTTCCCCTACAACCACTTTCTGCAACATCACAATTAGATCCCTTCAGGCCTTTGGTATGAGATACTTTGAGATGAATATTCGAGGTGGGGATATAGATGGCAATCTCCTTAGGTTTGAGAGCCAAATTATATTCCTAATGGGATGTCAACATCCAAGAGGTCTGAATGAAAACAACAGTTACTTACTTTTTTTGTGAGATTGAACGTGCATCAGGAGAAAACATGATCCTGTTGTATACCATTATGAGATCCAGTGTGTATCCAGGAGTTTTCCCTTTTGAGTAAATGATTACCTGCTGGATACGTCCACCTACTCACAAGTTCAAGTGATGATCCCCTGGGATTTGAGAGATCAAATGTAAATGACAGTTACCTATCTATTTTATAATGGGGGAACTATGATTCTGATATATACCATCATATGACTTATTGTTTTTTTTGTCTTTCTAGGATTCTGTCTCTTGAGAAATTGATTACTTACTTGTTGTGTCCATATATATACATGGACTCAGTTGAGGGTATTTTGAGATCACATTCATTATTATATATTAATAGACATATGTCTATTTCATATATATTTAGGGGATGATTTGTACTTATAAATCCATTGTAGGGGCTAGATTCCTGTACATGTGTCCCACATTTTATGCATATTATTAATACCTGTATTGCTAACTTCAGATTTGATCCATATAGGAGGAGTATATAGTAACATAGTCATTATTAGATGTGGTGTTTTAGGGAAGAGCCCTGGATATACTTTAACATAGAATTTATTCACCTATGCAGGGAATACATGAGTATGTAACCTATTTGAGGCTAGCAGTCAAATAAGTCCACACAGACCATCAGGCATTGGGTAATAGACACTTTGAGATGAACATCCGAGGTGGGGACACAGATGGAGATCTTCTCAGGTTTGAAGGTCAATGGCATCCTTAATGGGATACCAGTATCCAAAAGGGCTAAAGGAAAATAATAGTCACTTACCTTATTTTTGAAGATTGAACATACATTAGGTAAAAATGTGATTTTGATGCATACCATCATGTGACCCACTGTGTACCCAGAATTCTCCCTTCTGAGAAATAGACTACTTACCTGTTACACTCATTTATTCACAAATCCAAGTGATGATACCCTGAGATTTAAGAGATACAATATAACAATAGCCACTTACCTTTCAATGATGGGGGAATTAAGATCTCGACGCACACCATGATACGTTTTATTAATCAATAGCTCTCATGGGATTCCCTTATTTGAGAAATTGATCACTTACCCGATGTGCCCACACATTTATGGATTCAATTGAGGGTACTGTGGGACCACATTTACTATATGTCGGCAGATATCTGTCTAATTCTATACATATCTAGTAGATGACATACGTTCATTAGATTTTTTCTTGCAGAGGTCAAAATCTTACTTATATGTCTTATATGTTACAAATACTATTAATAACCATATTGATAAAGAAGGACTCAAATCTTTAGATGAGATCTATATAGAAGGAGTATACAGCAATATACAACTCACCAGACGTGGTAATTTAGGGAAGATTTTTGCACATACCTTATCATAAATTCATCCATTTGTGTAGGGAATTTATTGGAAAATAATTAATCTGAAAATACCATCATATTGAGTCTTCACAATCGGTTTAAATACTCTAATATAAATAAATATATATATATATATATATATATATATAGGAGGTCATTCCGAGTTGTTCGCTCGGTAAATTTCTTCGCATCGCAGCGTTTTTCTGCTTAGTACGCATGCGCAATGTTCGCACTGCGACTGCGCCAAGTAATTTTGCTATGAAGATAGGATTTTTACTCACGGCTTTTTCATCGCTCCGGTGATCGTAGTGTGATTGACAGGAAATGGGTGTTACTGGGCGGAAACACGGCGTTTTATGGGCGTGTGGATAAAAACGCTACCGTTTCCGGAAAAAACGCAGGAGTGGCCGGAGAAACGGGGGAGTGTCTGGGCGAACGCTGGGTGTGTTTGTGACGTCAAACCAGGAACGACATGCACTGAACTGATCGCAGATGCCGAGTAAGTGTGGAGCTACTCAGAAACTGCTAAGTAGTTTGTAATCGCAATATTGCGAATACATCGTTCGCAATTTTAAGATGCTAAGATACACTCCCAGTAGGCGGTGAGCAACTCTGCTAAATTCGCCTTGCGAGCGAACAACTCGGAATGAGGGCCATTATTTTCACCTTCACTTTTCTGCACGTTTATTTTATATAGCTTTTACTTCATTCATTTCACATGCTTTGTTTATTTTTTCTCACATCTGCACATTCACATTCATTTATATAATAATTCTCACCACTCAATTTTGATAATTAATTTAATTAACACGTAAAAATGTATACACTCTAAGGTCATTGACCAATATTTTGTTTTGCACCTATCACGTACATAATTCTTAAACAAATCACCATCACTCATACACATATTATATAAGCATTAAACCGCAGGACCATTAATATATTCATGCTCAGCATTAGCTAATAAATCCCAACACCAGAATTACCAGTCTAGGATTTCTATCAATGTATGATCCCCCTTCCCTCTTAACTTATCTTATGATGAAGAGAGATATTATCCTAGAGATCATAATATGCAATTAAACGTTTAATAATATATGTAATTATACCTCAAAAAATCCCCCGTTTATGTAGTACAAATTCTCTAAGATTCGATTACGTATAGATTCTCATCTGCTGAATGTGTTATTTAATTTTTCCTTTTATTTAATTCATGTTGATCCCCGGGGTCTATTATGATCTGAGAATCATCTACCAGGATTGGACGTTTTAGACACATGACATGTGTGAGACAATCAGCGCTGCAGAAGTAAATAGGAGCCTTGGAGAGGACGATGTGATGCGCGATCACATGCTCACACACCCGTCCGTGATTGGCTCCTCTTTCCTTTATAGTCATTCTAGGTAGGGCAATCGGGTTTGTCCTGACGAAGCTGGTGTGAAACGTGCACGTCGGTTGGCGTTTCAAAGCGGCATTGATATGCCTGCTTAATTCACTGTGAAAAATGTTTAAATTTAATCTAATGATGTAAAGAACTGTGTAACAATACGACCAGAAATATCCAAATGAATGACAACCGCGATATATAGTAAACTTCATGTGGTGGAACTAGCACTGCACAGCGTATCTGTGATTTAATGGCTCCTAGAGAACATTTCCAATGATAGGCTTTCTCAGAAATACGGAGTCTCACATATGAGTGTAATTGAATCAATGTAATACGTGATATCAGGGCCATAACTAGGTGTGTGCGGAGGGGGTACCGCACATAGCGCTGCAGGCTAGGGGGCACTGTTGGTGGCACTTGTCAATTATCTGCTTTAATTACTTTCACTTGCAGCTTCCCCTCTTTTTGAAGCCCACCTGTCTCCTACCTTGTCGCCTTCTGTCGCTAACACCTAAACAACATTCATAAACTCAACTTGAGATTTCTTTGTTATTCAGTCACACTATCCTTTATTACATTTCAAAATTCTGACATACCCGGAATTCAAACCCACTGCCTGTGGCACTGCAGTCAGACAGTTTATTCATTGAGCTATCTGCCCTTGCATAGAAAGGTAGATAATTCTAAGCTAGAGAATTCTATTTGAAGCTTACCTTGTACTTTGTGAAAAAATGATCAGCATTGCGGCTGAGCAGATCTATGTGGTGTGTGGCTGCAAGAGATTGCATGTGTGGCTGCACACTACATAGATCTGCTCAATTGCAATGCTGATTATGTTTTTATCCTCTTACAGTAGCTTCGTATAGTGTACATAGTTTTTATGCAGGATTAAAAAGCTCAATGAGTAGGGTGTTTAATTCGAATTCAACGGGTTATAGGTTTGAATCCTGGGTATGGCAGTATATTGAAATGTGTTAATTAATAAAGGGTATTGTAACTAAATAACAACAAGCTTTCTCTGTCTATTATATATATAATGTGGAAAGGATGTCATAGCATTGTCATGCCCCTTTCCAACGAGTCATGCGCCTTATGTCCCAATTGGAAAAATGTAAAGGGGGGGCACCAATTCTCTCTCTGGCACAGAGCACCAAAAAGTCTAGTTACAGCTCTGCGTGATATACAGTAGCGGATCTTGCCACGGGCAAGCAGGACATTTGCCCGGGGCGCCGCCTTCCGGAGGGCACCGTCACCGTCTTCCGGAGGGCACAGTCACCGTCCGGAGGGCGCCGCACCATGGCAAGATCCGCTGCTGATGTGCCGTCTGCCCCCCGCTGCCGCTGTCTCCCGCCGTGAAGGGAACTAGTTGCGTAGCGTCTAGTTTCCCTTCGTGGAGAGGACCTTTACTGTGTGGTGCGCGATGACGTCATCGCGCACCGCACAGCAATGGTCCTCTCCACGAAGGGAACTAGACACGAAGCTTCTAGTTTCCCTTCATGGAGAGGACCTTTGCTGTGCGGTGCGCAATGCCATCATCGCGCACCGCACATCATTTCATCGGTGCTACTACTGTACAGGGGGCATAAGTGACAACGCCCCCTGTATGAAGCCACGCCCCCATCGCCTGCCCGCGGTGCACAAAACCCTTGAGCCGGCCCTGGTGATATACCTGTGTTAGCTGGTCTATATGCATATTAATTGGCATGAGACCTAACCAATATATGTATTAGTGCCTCCTTCATTAATATTCCATATCACGGAATTTAATGACTATATAGTGTCAGAAATATAAGTAAGATCACATGTGATATAGCATGCCATAAGGACACATATCACATGGGGAAAACCATGCTCTCTCTATTTTAGTCAGTTAAAAAATATATATTCTTTTAAAAAATATATAAATAATACTTGTGGCTCCTAATAGACAAACCAGGTACATAATCCCTTCTAATATAAATAGATATGCTATTAGCAATAAAACAAAAACAAAAAAAAAGTTTTAAAATTTTTTATTAGATTCCGCCAGCAAAGTGAGGCGGAATGAAATTGACGAAATGACTGTCGAAAAGCACTGTTGTCGAATCGACATTCTTCAATTGAATATACTTTTGTCGAAAAGCCGCATTTTTACCACTGCAGACATATCGAATTTGACAACTGTCGAATTTTAAAAAGTCGAATCTGAAATGTCCGTTTTTGTGTCGAAAAGTACTGTATTGCATTGTTGAATTTAAAATGCCCCGTTTTTCGACATTTGTGGCAATTTGACCGCAATTACATATACCCCATCATTACAGTACTGCCAGCAGGAGAACTGCATAGCAACACTGTAACAAATGTGTTACACCGCAGCCTGCTCTCCCTCTGTGAAGGGAAGGATTTAAGCCGTATCAGCTACAATCAATGTCAGAGTATGCAGCAATTGGATAAGAAACAATGTATAAATAAATCTGCTAGAGTGAGGTTCTTTTCAATCCACCTTTCAATAACAGGCTTTTACATGATATGTGCTTCTACTACTTCATTTATGTTTAAACTATCTCACGATTTGAGTCATCCACAAATGAAATGATACGTTAAGAATGACTTATGAGCTGTTTATTTAAACAGTTCAGACAACCAATTAGGCTGAGAACCCCATAATGAGAAATGGTAATATACCCCAATATTAGGAGACTATAGATAACTCCTTGGCTGGATTAATCACTCAATACTGTAAAACACCATACATGAATGTGACTGTCACCCCTTGGTATATATAAAACAATGACCACAGGTATACCACAAGGGACTAATGATATATAATAATCCAATCCTAAGGGAAGAGATAGATCAGTAAATGTAATATTGTGACACATCCCATAATATTCTATTGAACATAGAACTGCATAGGTGGTACTACTTGTGTCAATTCATATATTAAGTGTGGGATTGTGGGATCATTACTCAAGGGGTTTGGACTTACAGTACATTAATACAACTATAGGTTATATAACAATGATTACAGACATACTGTAAGGGATTTAGGACATATTGTGGGATCCGAATAACTTGCTCAATATTGTGATCTATCCCACAGTAATGTGTTGGACCTAGAATTGTATAGGTGGTATTACCTGAGATAGTTGATATACTACGATTGGGGATGATTAACATTAAAAGTTATATTTTGTACAAATTAATAATTTATTCTCTATCTTAGTGCACCAACAAAGAGACAATCTACTTTCTTACCTTTCCCTACACCATGAGCCATAATGGCTTAAGGAAAATAACATAAACATATAGTATGTTCCCCACACTGACCATGGCATATGAAGATATAATGACACCAGGAATATGTACAAAATGATGTTTTGATAAGATACTGATGAATATGTACTTGAGCAGAAGAAGAAATATATCACTTATCAATTGAGACATGCCTACCAAAAGTATCTATTTATATCTCGTGGTTATAGAGCTAAAATACTATGATTTACAATTAATTTACTATAAAAAATTCCCTTACTGATATGCCTTTTGGCTTGCTATATAGACTTGTGATAGACCTAGGAAGTTTTACTTTTATGGACTAGCTAAAAATATAAAGGCTACAAGCACCTCTATAGGACTCATTAATGAAGAACTGAGAGACATTAGAGAAGGTGTGATTCAATATCTAGTAGCCATCCATTAGTTACTGCTCAGAGAAGGTAGCGGATGGGAACAATTTAAAGGAATGTGTTGTTTTAATATCTCAGATAATTACAATCCCATTGAACAGAAGCTTAAATTACTACAAGATTTACAGGGACACATGAACCAATCGGCTGATTGGGATCTTTTTGGATGGATGGGAGCTAGTATTTCTAAGTGGCTATATCAAGTGTTACATTATGTCATGATGATAATTTTTATAATTCTCATACTCTATGTAAGCATCAAATGTCTGCCGGCCCTTGGTCGACAGTGTGGCAAAATACTAACAACCCAAAGAAAGCCAAAAACTAATCTTATGGTGATGACCCCGGTTACCTACACTGCGGTAGCCCACACATGATCACACTAACAGAAATATACTCTTAACAGGTGCGTACATGCTTTTGCTTCATACACACACATAGCAAGAAGAACCTCAACCTATAGCCAGGGTAAAGAAACAACATATTCTGTCGCTACCTCTTCCATTTCTCTTATCTATACAAGTTTTCGGGAGGGTTGAGGCTTTTCGCATCGATACTCAGTGGACTATTGCCGGCGATTGTATCCAGAGAACGGGTTTTCCTTATTCTATCTCACATCTCACACTACTCCACTCATCACCAGACAAATCATTTACACATGGTGAGTATTTGATTTATTATATGATAGTTGTTTAGAGATTAAACAAAACGGTGGAATGTTGAAGTTCAATCTAATATCCTGTATTGTCTCATTAATTGTGCTATGAGTCTTGGTATTCTAATGTTCCCTTAAACAGTGTCTTCTTTTAGTATAGAGTTACTATGCACAGAATAATATTCTCCCACAACCCTTGAGCATCATTTGTTTAGGTGTTTATGTGGCTAGTAGCAAGGCCTGTGTGTAGATAACGAGTGCTCAATGATATTGTATGAGACTTTGTGGCAGAACAAGAAGGACATATCATGGAATATCTGATGGACCTTCACTTTAGACAACACGTTATTATGAACAAGAATGACCTTTATGACAACAAAGCCTATCAGAGAACCTAACTGTTATATATAGGAGATTCAAGATTCATGGACAAGTCTGCCATCTTATGGATAAAACCACTCTCTTTAATTAGCTAATCTGACCATATTTGGCATTTCCCCTAATTGTTCATCAACCAATGTATCTCCATGATTTAATCTATATGTACGCCTTGTTTGTAAATAAGCTCTGAATAATTGTATAATGTCATGGTATAAATAATGTAAAGTCAGTGTTCTAAAGACACAGGCTCATTGATGAATTATGTCTTGGTCCACACTCCTCTGCGCAGAATATTGGGAGTGGTTCCCTCTTTGATAATAAATTCCATATGCTGAATATCATCACAATGGAGAACTCTCAATTATTATTATTATAATTCGGCTCTAACACCAGACTTGTTGTATCGGGACTGTTTGCCATCTCCTTCTTTTGTTTTCCCTTGAGACGGAAAGGGCTGAAAAGCCAGAACTTTAGGCTTGAATTTGTATGTGGAAGGAAACTTCACATTTTTGGAGTCTGCTTCTGACTCCAAGATACTGATTCATTCTTTACCAAAAAGAATATCTCCAGTAAAAGGTAAAGACTCCAAAACCTTTTTGGATTCTGAATCAAGTTTCCATGTACATAGCCAAACCACTCTGCGAGCGGCTATTGCTGAAGCTGATGCCTGAGAGGCAATATTACCCATATTCAAGGCTGCTACTTCCAAAAACATTGCAGCCTGTTTGATATGTGCTACATGAGAGTTTTGCTCTCTAGATTCAATTGAAAGATCCCCTTCCAATGCATCAGCCCAGGCAGCCACTGCTTTTGCCAGCCAGGCTGAAGCCATAACTGGTCTTAGGATTGCCCCAGACAGGCAAAAAATGTTTTATTTAGATAACCATCCACTCTCCTATCCATGACATTTAATGATGTTGGAGGCAGAGGTAATATAGATATTCCCGCTAATCGAATGACATGCGTATCTACTTTAGGGGACACCTCCCTCTTTAAACAGTCCTCAGCTGGAAGAGGCTAATTGGAATTCCATTTCACTGGAATTCTTAATTTCTTACTGGGAGTAGCCCAAGCCTCTTTCATAATTTCCTTCAGCTGTTCTGACCCAGAAAACACAGTCCTGTTTTGGGACATTTAAACACAGATGTCTTGGATTTTAACACAGGCTCTGCTGATTCTTCTAAGGATAGAATGGCTTTCATCACATTAATTTACTGCCGAGACCTTCCTTCCTCATCTTCGTATGCAAAACCAGAGTGTAATGAGTCTTCATTCTCCAACGAATCCTCATCTGAAGCATGTGTAGACTGTAAAGATATTGTTTCATGTCTATGTGATTTACTTACCACTAGCCTTTCAGCCTCTTTTTGTTGAGAGGCTGCTGCTTCCCCTGCTGATAAACCTCAGGAGGAATGCTGCATATAAGGGTTAATACTGTAACCTATCTCTGGTACAGAAGTTGGAATTATCCACTGAGCTATACTGGATAATGTCTGTACAAAGGTAGCCCATGGGGGTTCGACTTGCTCCTATGTCCTCCTTGGATTTTTCAAGAGACTTTGGTGAAAGCTAAAACAATTTTTCTGAACCAGATCCTGAGAGGTTAGCTCAGCTTTGACTAACAGGATATGAGTGTTGGTGCTGCTTTGAGTGTATTTTCCTCACCCTTGTCGCTCTTAGGGGGTAATTCCAAGTTGATTGCAGCAGGAATTTTGTTAGCAGTTGGGCAAAACCATGTGCACTGCAGGGGAGGCAGATATAACATGTGCAGAAAGAGTTAGATTTGGTTGGGTTATTTTGTTTCTGTGCAGGGTAAATACTGGCTGCTTTATTTTTACACTGCAAAAGAGATTGCAGATTTAACACACCCCACCCAAATCTAACTCTCTCTGCACATGTTAAATCTGCCTCCCCTACAGTGCACATGGTTTTGCCCAACTGCTAAAAATTTTCCTGCTGCGATCAACTTGGAATTACCCCCTTAGACATGATAAATAATCAGACACTTGCACAGTGTACTACACAATTTGTGACTGTAATCACTTTAAATTTTGTTAAAGTGACCTAAAATCCGACCCTACCCTGCTTTGCACCAGCATTGAAGATTTGAATACACAGAAAAAACTGACAGAATTATTATAAATTCATCAGTCACAGGTTACACATTAGTATAATAAGCAATATGAGCACATAATCAACTACAAATACATTTCAAGTATGTAGGAGAAACCTATTACTGAGACAGAGCATTGAGCGACCGGAACCAGAAGTGACATTGGGCGCACACACACGAAGGCGCACACAAGGATTGAGCAGCAAGGTGCTAGAGCCAGAAGCCGGCAGCAAGGGGGAAGCCAGCGGTCGGGGAGAGCCAGTGGCCGGAGGAGAATCTTGCACAGACTGAAATGAGGTGGATTTATAATATGGGCACTCTAGCTCCAAAAGGACTAAACCTGGACTTTGGACTCAAATGGTTTTTATAATAATTTATTGATATATATATTTTATGAAAATCTATTTATATGTTCCTTTAAGGTTACTTTTCATTTCCATCCCTGCCTTCATAATGCTGTATTTGTACACATATTATCAATAAGCATGGGGTTACGAAGACATTCTCAAAATTACTTTCCGGCACTATTTATAGAGTTATTTTCATATAACCTTTTTTTATACCTAAAAATTTTTTTTCATACTACTCATGATTATATTGCTATAAGGGGCCATTTTATTTCTTTTTAGCAAGTTTGTTTGTATTACGTCCTAAATGCAGGTCTGTGGAACGCATAATAACCAAAAATGCGTTCCACGATCGGGGCCTCCGTGAATGGAAATCCTAGATGCAGGTACACTACATCACCACGGCCAATAGCACGGGGTCCGCGCGGAAATGGAAATCGTGTGCGTTCCAGACCGCGGGAGGAGTAACACAAACTGACAAGCTCGCGCCACAAATAGGAACGAGTAGCGGACGGAAGCGGAAGTCAGGTGTGCGTTCCACAAGTTGGAACGCACACCCAATTACGGTTCTTTTTAATGTTTTCAAGTATTTAAAAATAATTATTTTATGATTTTACCACCAAAGGGGTTGTGAAATATCTACATAAGACCCTCTAAAATAAGCCTTATGAGGTAACATATAGAGGGAGACGTTTACTTGCACTGCACAGTCTAAACCAATCACACCACAGCACTGGGTTTAAATATCCCCAGTTCTCTATTCCACCATACCTTGATAAAGGCTCCTTGTGAGCAGAAACGCGCTGGTATTGTGGGACAGACTGCAGCAGAATAAAGAATCTGTGAAGGTACCCAGGACTGCCATAGCCAGAGGAGAAACAGTGCTGAGTTCCTGGGAGGTACTTATTCACTATCTCACAAGCGCTATAGGGTAACCATCACTGGGGACCCCACTTATTCTGGCATGCACATTTGCCCCATCAAATGTTGGTGGAATTGTTTTTAATACTATTTTAAATTGTAGGCAGTTTTTTTAAATAAAACTGTACTTCACTATATATTCCTTCATTTTCTGTTCTTTTGAGGGAAAAAAGAGGAATTCTGTTCTAATTTTTAAGGAAGGATTAAAGTAATTGACTATTTCCTACGGAGTTAATATTCAAGCATTAATCCCGTATTACCCCGGTGGGTGCGCACATCTGCATCTTGTGCATTGTTTGGTGGTTTTTTGGAAGTGGCGGTGACCACTTCAGCGGACGTTGCAGCACTGCTGGTTTGGAGCGCTGGCTTGAAAAACTTTTCTTTACAACTTCTGTGCACAGATCAGTGGAGCAGATGAGTATTAACTTTCCCTATTAGCTTTTCCCACTGTGTTGTATAACTGATTGTCTTCCTTTGTCCATTACTGCATTTTATTGTTGAGTCCCTGTATTTGTACTAAATGTATACTTATCCTATCCCTTTATTTATATATATATTTATTTATTTAGTGTCCCTTATTCCTTTATTTTATTTGTTTATTGTTCCTTATATATTCCTTGTATATTGATTGTCCCCCTCTTTTTGATTTTCTGAAGGTAGCAGGGAGTTAGCACTAATGAAAAAATGGGGGTGGCAGAGATTGGGAATCTCACTCAATGCATGTCGTGCATGATGTATGCGCACCTGGCACAACAGTCTGAGTGCGGGTACATCTGTGCGCAATGTGAGCTTATGTCCACCCTGAAAGCCCAGGTAACTGATCTAGAGCGGACCGTTATGCGACTGAGGAGCATTCACAATCTTGAGCAAAGTTTAGATAAAATGGTGGAGGAGTTGCAGAGGGGATCATTGGTAGATGAGGAAGATCAGGTAGACAGCTGGGTCATGGTTAGAAGGAAGAAGAGGGGGAGGGGAAGATAGGACATCTCCGATCCCCCAAACCCCAATAAATTTGCCCAATTTGATGAAGGTTCTGAGGATGGCAGTGAGGAAATGATGTAACCGGAGGAAAAAAGATAGGTATCTAGTCAGATTGTGGTGGTAGGGGATTCTATTATCAGGACGACAGGGCAATCTGCTACAGGGACCATGATCGTCATAGTCTGTTGTCTTCCGGGTGCTCGGGTACAGTACATCGCGGACAGGGTAGATTGTTGGGAAGGGCTGGTAAAGACCCGGCGGACTTAGTGCATGTTGGCACCAATGACAAAGTTAGTGGTAGGTGGGATGTCCTTAAGAAAGACTATAGGGACTTAGGCAAGAAACTTAACGCAAGGACATCTAGGGTAATATTCTCCGAAATATTACCAGTGCCATGCACTAGCCCAGGGAGGCAGAGGGAGATCATGGAGGTAAATGTGTGGCTTAGAGACTGGTGTAGGAAGGAGGGGTTTGTGTTCCTGGAACCCTGGGTGGACTTCTCAGTCAGGCGGCATCTTTGTCATGATGGATTAGAAGGTTGGAGGAGCTTTTAAACTAGGAGCCTGGGGGAGGGTTTAGCTAGAAGCTGCGGGTTAATTAGTGAGAGCAGTAAGGATGGGGGTAGTGAACAATTTGGGGGTGGAGAAGGAGAGAGCGTAAGATCAGATGGCAAGGGTATTTGCATGGGTATTGACACCGGAAATACTGACACAGGTATTGCCCAAGATATTCCCAATTTATTACCTAATGACGGATATGGCTCAGCAATACGGTATATAGAAAGTAATGTGCTTAGCATAAGGGAGGATACTAACATCAGGGAGGGGGTTTACAAAGTCTTATAGGTCAGATAGAGATAGTAGTGAGGAAGGCTGTATTAAGCATGATGGGGTGGAAAGGGAGGGAGGAGAATAACAGTCAGTAAGGGTAAGTCTAGAAAGACACTTGTAAATATAGATAAGATACCACTAAAACAAACGGGCAATGGAGAGGCTAAGCTAAAATGTATGCTTGTGAAGGCAAGAAGCCTATCGGGTAAAATGGGATAATTGGAATGGCTTGTATCAAAGTCTCAGTATGATATTATAGATATTACGGAAACATGGTGGAACGACTCTCACGACTGGGTTGCGAATTTGGAGGAATATTCTCTTTTCAGGAGGGACAGGGCTACCAAAAAGGGGAGGAGGGGTATGTCTCTTTGTTACACCATCTCTAAAACCAAACTTAATAGAGGGTATTTTCGGGGAGGCTGGAGATAACGTGGAGTCGCTATGGGGTGAGATCACAAGTGGAGGCACAGAGGCAAAGAAACTAGTCATTGGCACGTGCTACAAGTAACCAGATATTAGTGTACATGACAAGGAACAACTCTTACACCAAATTGAAAAAGCTGCGGGAAAGGGGGACATCCTAGTGTTAGGGGATTTTAACTATCCTGATACAAATTGGAGTAACGATTCATGTGTAAAAACTAGGAGCAGCAGGTTCTTAAATACATTAAAGGATCAATACTTAACTCAATTAGTCGAGGACCCAACTAGAGGTAAAACTATTCTGGACCTAGTTATTACCAATAATGTGGACATTATATCAAACACTAAAGTTGGGGAGACTTTGGAAAACAGTGACCACTATATGATCACATTTGACATCAGTTTCAAGAAACATAGCTATAAGTGAACAACTAAAACATTTAACCTTAGAAAAGCTAATTTCAATATGCTGAGATAGGCACTAAACGAGATTGATTGGGAAGTTTTGTTTCATGGTAAAGACACAACGGAAATGTGGGATGCTTTAAAAGGGTTGCTTGATAGCAATATTCACAAATTCATTCCTATGAACAGTAAACGCAGGCGTACTAAAAACAAACCAATATGGCTTAATAAGGAGGTCAAAGAAGCAATGGCTAAAAAGAGGCGTGCTTTCAAAACATTTAAATCTAATGGAGGGGAGGAGTCATTCCAGCATTACAAAGAATGCAAAAAAAATGCAATAAAGTAATAATCGCAGCAAAAGTTGTAAACGAAAAGCAAATCGCTATAGAGAGTAAAAGCAATCCTAAACAGTTTTATAAATACATAAACAGTAAAAGGTTAAAGAAGGAGAATGTAGGCCCGTTAAAAGATGAATTGGGAGCTTTGATAAACGATGATAAAATAAAAGCGGAAATACTGACCAATTTTTTTCCTCAGTATTCACCAGGGAGGATCAGTCGGAGAGAGTAGTGCATAAAGATAGTGATGGTAATGACTCTTGGCTGAATACTTGTTGTCCTGGAGAGACTAAGCAAAATAAAGATTAATAAATCACCAGGGCCAGATGGTTTTCATCTGAGGGTTATTACGGAGCTTAGGTCATAGCTAGCAAAACCCCTATACTTGATAATCCACAGTTCAAACAGATCAGGCAAGGTACCTAAGGATTGGTGCATAGCGGAGGTAGTGCCATTATTAAAAAAGGAAACTAAAAATAATCCTTGTAACTATAGCCAAGTTAGCTTAACCTCTATAGTGGGCAAAATATTGGAAGGTTTCTTGAGGGATAGCACAAAGGATTATCTGCAGGTTAATAAGATTATTAGCAAAAGTCAGCATGGGTTTGTAAGGGACAGATCATGTCAAACTAACTTAATTAGCTTATACGAGGAAGTGAGCGAGAATCTTGATCAGGGAAAAGCAGTGAATGTGGTGTATTTAGATTTTGCAAAAGCCTTCGATACACTGCCTCACAGGAGACTGATCATCAAATTAAGGGAACTTGGTCTAGGATATACTATTTGTACATGGATAGGTAATTGGCTGGATAATAGAGTACAAAGAGAAATGGTCAACAGGATGTTCTCCAGCTGGGCACCAGTAGTTAGTGGAATACCACAAGGGTCCGTACTTGGCGCGCAACTGTTCAATATATTTATCAACGATCTAGGAATACGCTTGGAAAACACAGTGTCAATCTTTGTGGATGATACTAAGCTGTGTAAGGTAATTCAGATAGCGATGTGGAGTCTCTACAAAATGACTTATTTAAACTTGAAGCCTGGGTGTCTAAATGGGGAATGAGGTTCAATATAGAAAAATGCAAAATGATGCATTTTGGGACAAAAAACACACAAGCAGCGTACACTCTAAATGGGGAAATAATAGGGGTAACTGTGGTGGAAAAAGATTTTGGGTGCTCATGGATAATAGGCTTATCAGTACACAATGTCAAAATGCTGCAAAAAAGGCAAGTAAAGTGCTCGCATGCATAAAACGGGGCATTGAGACAAGGGACAAGGATGTAATCCTGCCACTGTACAAATCATTGGTACGTCTGTATCTGGCATATTGTGTTCAATTTTGGGCACCATATTATAAAAAATATTTAGGAGAACTAGAAAGGGTTCAAAGGCGGGCTACTAAACTGATTAAAGGGTTAGAGACACTGGAGTACGAGGAAAGGCTTCCGTATACAGCGTAGGGAAGGATTCTTCATGGTAAGGGTAATAAAAATGTGAATCTCCCTGCCGGAGAAGATAGTAATAGCAGACTCTGTAAATGCATTTAAAAACCGATTAGACAAATTTCTAACTGGAAAGGGAATCCAGGGTTATAGCATTTACCACAGTGACATTAAACTGGGAGTGGTAAGAGTCATTGTTGTCAATTGGTACGAAACCATTACATCAGCAGGTACATTATAATATGATCATATGATCACAGAATACAGGTTGAACCCGATGGGCATTTTGCCTCTTTTCAACCTCACTAATTATGTAACTATGGGACTATTACCTTATATAGGAGTTTAGCCAAATTCAGACGCATAGCAAAAGAAACAACAGTAATAATTATTAGACTCGTATGCATTAGGCACATATCCAACTATTCATACTCAAAAGGTAGTTAGATACTTAGTGCTGTATTACCCGGCTCAGTAGAGTGGGATACGACAAGACTCACCTCGCTTCCAGGACCGATCAATACGTTAGCGAACGCTGAGTGGATCCAGACACTAACAGTGTACACACTCGCCCCGTGAACCTACAGTGAACACAGACGCCCAAGTGAACAAAGCCGCACCAGTCACACAGCCGCCTATGCTGCGACTGGGTCCTTTTAGATACACAGTGTCTCAGATGAAAGCCGGAAAATGGTTCATGGGAGGGGTGAGCAGGGGAGCGTCTGTCTCCCCACAGCTGACATCAATCCCAGGTATGGTGGCCTCATACTACCTCTGGAGCCTATGACCCTGAAGGCCTAGCACGGTGCACCCTAGGTGGCAGCTGCGTCAGTGACTTGTAGTCTCCAAAACAGTGCGGCTGTGTCCGTGTTCCCCCTCTAAGCAGAACCGATGCCTTACCTTCTCCCCATGCTCCGGTCACAGCCAGGTAAATTCTGCTGGACTTGCTAGTATATCCGATGCAGACTCCCGCCAAAACAGCACTGTACATGTGGGTAAGCGTTGTCATGACTCGGCGGGGCATTGTTGGAGCTACTCTTTCTAAGGTAGGTGTAAGACGCTTTTTAGAAAGATCACTCAAGAAAAAGACTATAAAAATAAAATAAGAAAGCTTATAGCTGCTAAAAACCAGAAGCCCTCTTGACCATGGACTGGCTCCTGCCACACCAAACAAAAAACTGATTTGCCTGAGCCAGGAGGTGGGGATATATGGACGGGCCCACTGCATGCTGGGAGGCCAAAAGCTTTGACCATTTGGTGCAAATCCACTGTCGCATCATCATATCCCAATGTTATCCTGTGGATAACCTGTGGACCCTGCAGGAGAAAATAAGAATTTACTCACCGGTAATTCTATTTCTCGTAGTCCGTAGTGGATGCTGGGGACTCCGTAAGGACCATTGGGAATAGACGGGCTCCGCAGGAGACTGGGCACATCTAAAGAAAGATTTAGGACTACCCGGTGTGCACTGGCTCCTCCCTCTATGACCCTCCTCCAAGCCTCAGTTAGGACACTGTGCCGGAAGAGCTGACACAATAAGGAAGGATTTTGAATCCCGGGTAAGACTCATACCAGCCACACCAATCACACCATATAACACGTGATAGGAACCCCGGTTAACAGCATGCTAACAGAGGAGCCTTTGAATAGATGGCTCGCAATAACAACCCGATTTTTGTAACAATAACTATGTACAAGTATTGCAGACAATCCGCACTTGGGATGGGCGCCCAGCATCCACTACGGACTATGAGAAATAGAATTACCGGTGAGTAAATTCTTATTTTCTCTGACGTCCTAGTGGATGCTGGGGACTCTGTAAGGACCATGGGGATTATACCAAAGCTCCCAAACGGGCGGGAGAGTGTGGATGACTCTGCAGCACCGAATGAGAGAACTCCAGGTCCTCCTCAGCCAGGGTATCAAATTTGTAGAATTTTGCAAACGTGTTTGCCCCTGACCAAGTAGCAGCTCGGCAAAGTTGTAAAGCCGAGACCCCTCGGGCAGCCGCCCAAGATGAACCCACCTTCCTTGTGGAATGGGCTTTTACAGATTTAGGCTGCGGTAGTCCCACCGAAGAATGCGCCAGCTGAATAGTGCTACAAATCCAGCGCGTGATAGTTTGCTTAGAAGCAGGTGCACCCAGCTTGTTGGGTGCATATAGAATAAACAGCGAGTCAGTTTTCCAGACTCCAGCCATCCTGAAAACATACATTTTCAGGGCCCCGACTACGTCCAGTAACTTGGAACCCTCCAAGTCCCTAGTAGCCGCAGGCACCACAATAGGTTGGTTCAAGTGAAAAGCTGATACCACCTTCGGGAGGAACTGAGGACAAGTCCTCAATTCTGCCCTATCCATATGGAAAATCAGATAAGGGCTTTTACAGGACAAAGCCGCCAATTCTGACACACGCCTGGCCGAAGCCAGAGCCAACAGCATAACCACTTTCCACGTGAGATATTTCAAATGCACAGTCTTAAGTGGCTCAAACCAATGCGATTTTAGGAACTCCAAAACCACATTGAGATCCCAAGGTGCCACTGGGGGCACAAAAGGAGGCTGAATGTGCAGAACTCCCTTAACAAATGTCTGTACTTCAGGCAGTGAAGCCAGTTCTTTCTGGAAGAAAATCGACAGAGCCGAGATCTGGACCTTAATGGACCCCAATTTGAGGCCCAATGTCACAGCTGCTTGCAGGAAATGCAGGAATCGACCCAGTTGAAATTCCTCCGTTGGGGCCTTCTTGGCCTCACACCAAGCAACATATTTCCGCCAAATGCGGTGATAATGTTTTGCGGTGACATCCTTCCTGGCCTTGATCAGGGTAGGGATGACTTCCTCCGGAATGCCTTTTTCCTTTAGGATCCGGCGTTCAACCGCCATGCCGTCAAACGTAGCCGCGGTAATGTCTTGGAACAGACAGGGTCACTGCTGCAGCAGGTCTTGTCTGAGCGGCAGAGGCCAAGGGTCCTCTGCAAGCATCTCTTGAAGTTTCGGGTACCAAGCTCTTCTTGGCCAATCCGGAACCACGAGAATAGTTTTCACTCCTCGCCTTCTTATTATTCTCAGTACCTTGGGTATGAGAGGCAGAGGAGGAAACACATAAACCGACTGGTACACCCACGGTGTCACTTGAGCGTCCACAGCGATCGCCTGAGGGTCCCTTGACCTGGCGCAATATCTTTTTAGCTTTTTGTTGAGGCGGGACGCCATAACGTCCACCTGTAGTCTTTCCCAGCGGTGTACCAGCATTTGGAAGACTTCTGGATGAAGTCCCCATTCTCCCGGGTGGAGGTCGTGCCTGCTGAGGAACTCTGCTTCCCAGTTGTCCACTCCCGGACTGAACACTGCTGTCAGTGCTAACACATGATTCTCTGCCCATCGGAGAATCCTTGTGACTTCTGCCATTGCCCTCCTGCTTCTTGTGCCGCCCTGTCTGTTTACATGGGCGACCGCCATGATGTTGTCTGATTGGATCAGCACCGGCCGGTTCTGAAGCAGTGGTCTTGCTTGGCTTAGGGCATTGTAAATGGCCCTTAGCTCCAGAATATTTATGTGAAGCGAAATCTCCTGATTTGACCACAGTCCTTGGAAATTTCTTACCTGTGTGACTGCACCCCAGCCCTGAAGGCTGGCATCCGTGGTCACCAGGACCCAGTCCTGTATTCCGAATCTGCGGCCCTCTAGTAGATGATCCCTCTGCAGCCACCACAGCAGCGACACCCTGGTTCTTGCCGACAGGGTTATCCGCTGTTGCATCTGGAGATGGGACCCGGACCATTTGTCCAACAGGTCCCACTGGAAAGTCCTTGCGTGGAACCATTCCAAATGGAATTGCCTCGTACGAAGCCAACATTTTTCCCAGGACTCGTATGCATTGATGTACTAACACCTGTCCCGGTTTTAGGACGTCTCTGACTAGAGATGACAACTCCTCGGCTTTTTCCACTGGAAGAAACACTCTTTTCTGGTCTGTGTCCAGAATCATTCCCAGGAACAGAAGACGTGTCGTCGGGACCAGCTGTGACTTTGGAATATTGAGAATCCAGCCGTGCTGTTGTTGCACTTCCCGAGAAAGTGCTACTCCCACTACCAACTGTTCCTTGGACCTCGCCTTTATCAGGAGATCGTCCAAGTACGGGATAATTAAAACTCCTTTCTTGCGAAGTAGTATCATCATTTCGGCCATTACCTTGGTAAAGACCCTCGGTGACGTGGACAACCCAAACGGCAGCGTATGGAACTGATAGTGACAGTCCTGTACCACAAATCTGAGGTACTCCTGGTGAGGAGGGTAAATGGGGACATGCAGGTACGCATCCTTGATGTCCAGAGAGACCATGTAATCCCCCTCGTCCAGGCTTGCAATAACCGCCCTGAGCGATTCCATCTTGAACGTGAACCTTTTGATATAAGTGTTACCATCCGGTTTCGGTACCACAAACATTGTGGAATAGTAACCCTTTCCTTGCTTGAGGAGGGTTACCTTGACAATCACTTGCTGTGAATACACTTTTTGAATAGCCACCAACACCGCCTCCCTGGCAGAGGGAGTTACCGGTAAGGCAGATTTTAGGAAACGGCGGGGGGGAGACGTCTCGAATTCCAGCCTGTACCCCTGAGATATTACTTGAAAAACCCAGGGATCCACTTGTGAGAGATCCCACTGAGCGCTGAAATTCCTGAGACGGGCCCCCACCGTACCCGGGTCCGCCTGAGCAGCCCCAGCGTCATGCTGTGGACTTACCGGACGCGGGGGAGGACTTCTGCTCTTGGGAACTAGCTGTGTGTTGCAGATTTTTTCCTCTACCTTTGCCTCTCGGCAGAAAGGATGAGCCTCTAGCCCTCTTGCTATTCTGGGGCCGAAAGGACTGTACCTGATAATACAGTGATTTCTTTTGCTGTGGGGTAGCCTGTGGCAAAAAGGTCGATTTCCCAGCAGTAGCTGTGGACACGAGGTCCGAAAGACCCTCCCCAAACAGTTCCACCCCCTTATAGGGCAAAACTTCCATGTGCCGTTTCGAGTCGGCATCGCCAGACCATTGCCGAGTCCATAACCCCCTTCTGGCGGCAATGGCATAGCGCTTATTTTTGATGCCAGCCGGCAAATATCCATCTGTGCATCACGCATGTATAAGACTGCATCTTTTATATGCTCAATCGTCAGCAAAATATTGTCCCTATCCATGGTATCAATATTATCCGACAGGGAATCTGACCACGCGGCAGCAGCACTGCACATCCAAGCTGATGCAATCGCTGGTCGCAATATAATGCCTGTGTGTGTGTAGATAGCTTTTAGGGTAGTTTCCTGCTTCCTATCAGCAGGCTCCTTCAGGGCGGCCGTATCCGGAGACGGTAGTGCCACCTTCTTTGATAAGCGTGTCAGCGCCTTATCTACCCTAGGAGGTGTTTCCCAACGTGACCTATCCTCTGGCGGGAAAGGGTACGCTGCCAATAACCATTTAGAAATTATCAATTTCTTATCGGGGGAAGTCTACGCTTCCTCACACACCTCATTTAATTCCTCAGATGCAGGAAAAACTACAGGTAGCTTTTTCTCACCAAACATAATACCCTTTTTTGTGGTACCTGGGGTATTATCAGAAATGTGTAAAACATTTTTCATTGCCTCAATCATGTAACGGGTGGTCCTATTGGAAGTTACACTAGTCTCATCGTCGTCGACACTGGAGTTGGTATCCGTGTCGACGTCTGAATCTGTCACCTGAGGTAGCGGGCATTTTGAAGCCCCTGATGACATTTGAGACGCTGGAACAGGCACAAGCTGAGTAGCCGGCTGTTCTATGTCGTCAAACCTTTTGTGTAAGGAGTTGACACTTTCACATAATTCCTTCCATAAGTCCAACCACACAGGTGTCGACCCCGCAGGGGGTGACATCACATTCACAGGCATTTGCTCCGCCTCCACATCATTGTCCTCCTCATACATGTCGACCCAGCAGTACTGACACACAGCAGACACACAGGGAATGCTCTTACAGAGGACAGGACCCCACAAAGCCCTTTGGGGAGACAGAGGGAGAGTATGCCAGCACACACCAAACAACAGCGTGTTTTTATTGCTGCTCAGGGTGCCCCCCCAGTGCCCTGCACCCACCAGTGACCGGAGTGTGAGGTGTGCATGAGCAATGGCACACACCTTGGTGAAGACTGAAGTCTTCTGCCACCGATTTTCCGGACCTCTTCTGGCTCTGTAAGGGGGACGGCGGCGCGGCTCCGGGACCGAACATCAAGGACGGGTCCTGCGGTCGATCCCTGTGGAGCTAATGGTGTCCAGTAGCCTAAGAAGCCCAAGCTAGCTGCAAGTAGGTAGGTTCGCTTCTTCTCCCCTTAGTCCCTCGGTGCAGTGAGTCTGTTGCCAGCAGGTCTCACTGTAAAATAAAAAACCTAAAATATATTTTCTTTTCTAGGAGCTCAGGAGAACCCCTAGTGTGCATCCAGCTCGGCCGGGCACAAAAATCTAACGGAGGCTTGGAGGAGGGTCATAGTGTGGAGCCAGTGCACACCAGGTAGTCTTAAAGCTTTCTTTAGTTGTGCCGAGTCTCCTGCGGAGCCGCTATTCCCCATGGTCCTTTCGGAGTTCCCAGCATCTACTGGGATGTCAGAGAAATGAGGCATAGCTATATTGTCACAGACCTCTCATTTCCTCACAGTAGCCATGGGCCAGATGTTATTTCCCATCATTTACAGACTTCTGCCGCTGCACCGAGATGCTAGGCTGTCAGCCAGTAGCCCAGCACCGCTCCGGCTCTTACATATACCGTGCTGTTCCTGCTGGGAATGGGATGCCCCATCCACCTCACTGACGTGACAGGCTCAGATGTCAGTCATGCAGCCCCACTGCGCCCACTCTCTCCGTACTCATACATACATGCCTTTCTGGGAGTGTCTCGTCCTGGTTGTCAGTCATGCAGCCCCACTGCGCCCACTCTCTCCGTACTCATACATACATGCCTTTCTGGGAGTGTCTCGTCCTGGTTGTCAGTGAGACAGTGTCTCTGGCACAGCTGTGTAATCATGATGTGAGTGTGTGTGCTGAGTAGTGAGTACTGCTAGCAGCAAGTCTCACAGCTTAACTGCAGTGTAGCAGTGTGGTGGGTGTGGGAGAAGGGGGTTGCTACACCAATGAGTCAAGGAATGAAGTAGTTGGATGGGACTCACACAGCAGGTAGTGAAAAGCTTAAAAATGAGGAGTGGTTGGAAGGGGAAGGAGCTGGTAGGCTCAGAAGGGATTAGTGAGGGTAAGGACTCTCAAGGGAAATTGGAGTGGGATCCCACAGGTACCAAACTGGGTAAAGAGCAGCTTTTAGGAAGGAAATAGGTGAGCCAGACCCTGTGTTTGTCCCTTCTTTACCTCATGCGGGGTGGATCTTTGGACTCTCCACTTCCTGGGGAGTCTGGGTTCTTCTTGGCCACTGCAAAAGAAAAGAATTACCAGCGCTGGCTGATCATGTATGATTAATAGGTACTATACATCCGAAAGGATTAGCGAATTAAAAAACACATTTATTCCACATGTAAAAAAAATAAAAAATAAAAATTGAGACATAAATTAAAAGTTAAAATATGCCACAATATGCCTGAGTTGATGATTTAGATGTCCACATCAACGGCTAATGACACTCAGAGAGGACCAATGTCACTGGAAATGTCCATCACTAGCAGTTCATGTGGACATCAGGCATATTGTGGCATATTCTAATTTTTAATAATTTATTTCTCAATGTTATTAATTTATTATTTTTTTTGTGTGTGTTTTTACATGTGGAATAACTGTGGTTTTAATTCACTAAGCCTTTCGGATGTATAGTACCTATTAATCATACATGATCAGTCAGCGCTGGTAATTCTTTTCTTTGGCTGTATATTTATCCACCAGGGGATTTACCACCCCTCTTACCAGCTGCTATTGACAGCGCTCCCCCTCTCTCTCCTTGGCAACTACCTGGTGGTTCTGTGGTCATCTCAGGCCATGAACCTCCCAGATAAACATGACATGGTCATGGAGATGGTCCTGGGCTCTGTGAAGTAGGTGGAACAAGCAAAGTTGTGTCCCTTCTGAAAGGGCAATGGTGGACATTGTGAATGGTGAAGGGTAGGTTTTTGTCGACAAAGAGGGTTATGCCATATATAGCAGAAGCATGGGTCCTCAGCCTATATGATGTGCCACCATTAATGTGGAGACTGTCTTGTGCGACCAAGCTTGATTTATGGGCTTTGTCATTTTTTTAAGCAGGATAAAGGCTGATTTTTTTTATTTCAGCAGACTAGAATAAGCCCAGACAGTCCCACTTCCATTATACCACCTGAATGTGACGGACAGTGACCACCGTGCCATCACTTACCTGTATGCTTACACGAAACAGAATGATGGAACACTTACACGGTTTCTTTACATCTTCTGGGGTCCACTCCGAGATTAGACATTATGGCGTAATTACTCAGACGGGAATATAAAACAGAATAAAAATAAAAGCTTTAATGCAATAATTAGATGCAATCAAAAGCTTTTATTATGTAATCATACAGGGAAGTATCCGTACCATATAGATGTAACATATAACAAACCAGCGCAGATGGAACCCGGGTGACTCTAATGCACACGATAATGTACAGGGTATATATGGATAGGATCTTGTATCTGAAAACACTCGGCACTCCTTATCAAGATGAGTGTCTGCAACAAGTTAGGCAAACTAGAAGTGAAAACACGTTCCAATGGGCGCCATATTGTCGTGTAGCAATACAGATTGTGCAAACTGGTATTAGACATTCACATTTACACAAAGCACAAGATACAAAATAAACAGCAGAAAAAAGACCTAAGCATTTGGGATGTATTATTTAGGAACTAAATATACAGACGGGTCCTCCGTTATCTTGGCTGGCTGAGGCATTAGTCGCGATTAGGCATACACAGCGTACCTGGGCGCAAGGAGGCGCGCCTAGTCGTAGGAAGGCACACAGAGCATTTGGCGTTACCTTCGAGTGTAATACATAAGATCATCCACCAGATGTCGCTTTTTTAAATCACTAATGCCCAAGCGTGTGGTCTCCATTAAAATACAATACTGAACTACAGCGTAAGAACTACTTTACTGGTGCATCTCATTACGCTACATTATGCTACAGTATGTCATAAAGTATATAACAGTATATACAGTAAAGGTGCAAATAGTACAGCATATACAGATGCAAATGAACGTGTTACAGATACAGTATGGTCTATTGATGTTAGGGATATGCGAGTGTACAAATCCCGTAATATTAAGTATAATGGGGAGAGATAAAAACTCCTCCCTAAGTTTCTGGATGCCAAATCCCTGTGTGTATAGTTTATACAGACGCAAATGAACGTGTTAAAACACTTGTGTATGCAGACACAACTAATGTGTGAAAGGAATAATGTAGCTCATTGACTTTACAGTATGTACAGTGCACAAAATGAGTGTCCGAGTCCCCTAATGGCATAAACAAACACCAATGGGGAGGAATCGCTTTTTGCAGTACTTTTACACATGAACTTGACAATCTTCCATGCAGTGCTGTGGGCTAGCGATGAAGGCTCCGGTCTGCCACGCTGAGTACCGGGTTCGATTCCCAAAGTGTCAATTTTTTTTGTGTTCCAATGACATTCACTTTATTTTTTTTTTTGTGTAATCCATTGTAAAACATTCAACAGAAGGGTGCACACAGGTTTCACACAAATCGGGGTAAATCTGCAGGTAATGAGCACGTATAGACATAACAGTAGATATAAATTAGTGTATTCTGACGCAACTAACTGTTCGAGCAACACAGTACTGTAGATCGTCGGCGTTAGAGAATCTGTGTTGTACATTATAAGCTGTTCCTGCTAATTAGTACTCTAATAGAAAAAACTGTACAGAGATACTAAGGACAGTGATTTGGCATCCAGGAACTTAGGGAGGAGCTTTTATTTCTCTCCATTATACATAGAAAGATTAAACTTGCCACTCTACGTTACAAGCTGTTCATGCTATTTAGTACACTACTAGTGTACTAAATAGCACGAACCCCATCACAACAGTTGCCCAGATCAATAACACTCTCCAGGAGATAGGTGTATATGTGTCAAAGTCAACAATCAAGAGAAGACTTCACAAGAGTGAATATAGAGGGTTCACCACAAGATGTAAACCATTGGTGAGCAATAAAACAGGAAGACCAGATTAGAGTTTGCAAACAACATCTAAAAAAGCCTTTACAGTTCTGGAACATCCTATGGACAGATGAGACAAATATCAACTTGTATCAGAGTGATGGGAAGAAAAGAGTATGGAGAAGGAAAGGAACTGCTCATGATCCAAAACCTACCAGCTCATCAGTGAAGCATGGTGGTGGAAGTGTCATGGCGTGGGCATGTATGGATGCCAATGGAACTGGTTCCCTTGTATTTATTGATAATGTGACTGCTGATAAAAGCAGCAGGATGAATGCTGAAGTGTTTTGGGCAATTTTATCTGCTCATATTCAGTCTAATGCTTCAGAACTCACTGGAAGGCGCTTCACAGTGCAGATGGACAATGACCCGACGCATACTGCGAAAGCAACCAAATCGTTTAAGGCAAATAAGTGGAATGTTATGCAATGGCCAAGTCAATCACCTGACCTGAATCCGATTGAGCATACATTTCACTTCATGAAGACAAAACTGAAGGGAAAATGCCCCAAGAACAAGCAGGAACTGAAGACAGTTGCAGTAGAGGCCTGGCATAGCATCACCAGGGATGAAACCCAGCATCTGGTGATGTCTATGCGTTCCAGACTTCAGGCTGTAACTGACAAAAGGATTTGCAACAAAATATTAAAAAGTAAAAGTTTGATTTAGTATTTTGGAATCAAAGGAAGAAACAAGAGAGCGACTATGGTGTAGTATTTTTCAATCAGTTTTGTCTAGTGATGAGCGGATTCGGTTTTACTCGGATCTCAAAACAGAATCTTATTGGCTATACAAAACACATGACATCTGTAAGCCAATAAGATGCCGTTTTGAGAACAGAGTAAAACCGAGTAAAACCGAATCCGCTCATCACTAGTTTTGTCACACGCAAGAATATTACAGCGTACGGATTACGGCTTGACACATGGCGTATCAGTCCCCCATTCTTTAGTCCAGGTTACTACTGGGATCTAAATGCTGCTAGGAGACACAAATAATCGCTATATAGCGCAGTATATTTCCGTATGTGGGATTAAATTCAGTTATCACACAAAATTTATATGCGTACCAGATAAATAAATATTTGCATATCAGTATGGATATTGTATCCAGGTCTTCATCTAGGAGATGGTAATCAGATCGCCCTTGGAAAATATGTCAAAGCTCAATTCACGAAACACTGATCCGGGCTGCGACCACATTAAGTAGTAAAGTATTTTTTGTTGAACTGGACGAGCGCACTGATCTACTGATTTACAATATTTGATTTAGGATTGTTTAGTTTGTACCATTACTTTTGGTCCCTTAAAAAGTGGGAGGCACATATAAAAACCTTTTAATTCCTACACCATTCACCTGATTTTGATGTATATACCCTCAAATTAAAGCGGAAAGTCTGCAGTTAAAGCACATCTTGTTTGTCTAATTTCAAATCCATTGTGGTGGTGTATAGAGCCCAAAATATGAGAATTGTGTCGATGTCCCAATATATATGGACCAGACTGTATATTGCATGACGCATAGGAGATAGGATTGACCCTTGAGGAACATTGCATGACAGTGATAATTATACTCCAGAAGATTTAAATGGTTCCGTGCTTGGGTAATGTCTAATATGTTCAACATATATATTTCTCTCACAGCATGAAAATGGCTTCTCACCTGTGTGACTTCTCTGATGTTTAACAAGATTTGATTTAGATGCAAAACATTTCCCACACTCAGAACAGGAATACGGCTTCTCACCTGTGTGACTTCTCTTATGTGAAACAAGGGCTGATTTCTGTGTGAAACATTTCCCACACTCAGAACAGGAATACGGCTTCTCACCTGTGTGACTTCTCTTATGTGAAACAAGGGCTGATTTCTGTGTGAAACATTTCCCACACTCAGAACAGGAAAATGGCTTCTCACCTGTGTGACTTCTCTGATGTGTAACAAGACTTGATTTCGATGCAAAACATTTCCCACACTCAGAACAGGAATACGGCTTCTCACCTGTGTGACTTCTCTGATGTTTAAAAAGACTCGATTTCTGTGCAAAACATTTCCCACACTGAGAACAGGAATACGGCTTCTCACCTGTGTGACTTCTCTGATGTATAACAAGATTTGATTTATATGTAAAAAAATTCCCACACTCAGAACATGGAAATGGCTTCTCACCAGTGTGACTTCTCTGATGTGTAACAAGATCTGATTTCTGTGTAAAACATTTCCCACACTCAGAACAGGAATACGGCTTCTCACCTGTGTGACTTCTCTGATGTGTAACAAGATTTGATTTATATGTAAAACATTTCCCACACTCAGAACATGGAAATGGCTTCTCACCAGTGTGACTTCTCTGATGTGTAACAAGATCTGATTTCTGTGTAAAACATTTCCCACACTCAGAACAGGAATACGGCTTCTCACCTGTGTGACTTCTCTGATGTGTAACAAGATTTGATTTATATGTAAAACATTTCCCACACTCAGAACATGGAAATGGCCTCTCACCTGCCTTAGCTGGCTGATGAGTAATACGGTTTGTGTTCTGTGTAAAACATTTGGCGTCTGTAGAACAGGGAAACTCTGTATCTAATCTCAGAGCTGTAATAGATGCACCAATATCAGAGTGATCAGGAGAACATTTCCCAGGATCAGGGGGATTAGTTGATAGAGCTGGATGTATAATTGGGGTAATGGGATTATCTCCTGGAGAATCCTGTCTACTGTCATTATCTGTTATGTCACAATCCAGGGATAACATTAGATGTACTTCTGAGATATTCCTGCTTGTGGGTCCATCTGCTGGAAATAAAATACATTAATATATAAAATGAGCAGACAAGACCCAGGATGTAACAGGACACAATATATAATTCTATAACTGCCATTTTTTTTTTACCTGTAATCAGTGCTTTTATGTTTATTAAAAAAACAAAAGATAGGATGCTTAGACTGGAGCTTGATCAACACTGAAGGCTCAAGTGGGATTACTAGAGGTGACACAGACGCTCATATGGGATTACTAGAGGTGACATGGAAGCTCATGGGGGATAATTAGAGGTGACATGGGCGCTTATGTGGGATTACTAGAGGTGACACAGATGCTCATGTGGGATTACTAGGTGACGTGGGCGCTCATGTGGGATTACTAGAGGTGGCGTGGGCGCTCATATGGGATTACTAGAGGTGACATGGAAGCTCATGGGGGATTATTAGAGGTGACATGGATGCTCATGTGGGATAACTAGAGGTGACACGGGTGCTCATGTGGGATTATTAGAGGTGACATGGGCGCTCATGTGGGATTACTAGAGGTGACATGGACGCTCATGTGGGATTACTAGAGGTGACACAAACGCTCATGTGGGATTACTAGAGGTGACACAGACGCTCATGTGGGGTTACTAGAGGTGACATGGATGCTCTTGGGGGATTATTAGAGGTGACATGGACACTCATGTGGGATTACTAGAGGTGACGTGGGCGCTCATGGGGGATTATTAGAGGTGACATGGGCGCTCATGTGGGATTACTAGAGGTGATATGGACGCTCATGTGGGATTACTAGAGGTGACACAGACGCTCAAGTGGGATTACTAGAGGTGACATGGATGCTCATGTGGGATTACTAGAGGTGACATGGACGCTCATGTGGGGTTACTAGAGGTGACATGGATGCTCTTGGGGGATTATTAGAGGTGACATGGACACTCATGTGGGATTACTAGAGGTGACGTGGGCGCTCATGGGGGATTATTAGAGGTGACATGGGCGCTCATATGGGATTACTAGAGGTGATATGGACGCTCATGTGGGATTACTAGAGGTGATATGGACGCTCATGTGGGATTACTAGAGGTGACAGACGCTCAAGTGGGATTACTAGAGGTGACATGGATGCTCATGTGGGATTACTAGAGGTGACATGGACGCTCATGTGGGGTTACTAGAGGTGACATGGATGCTCTTGGGGGATTATTAGAGGTGACATGGACACTCATGTGGGATTACTAGAGGTGACGTGGGCGCTCATGGGGGATTATTAGAGGTGACATGGGCGCTCATATGGGATTACTAGAGGTGACATGGATGCTCTTGGGGGATTATTAGAGGTGACATGGACACTCATGTGGGATTACTAGAGGTGACGTGGGCGCTCATGGGGGATTATTAGAGGTGACATGGGCGCTCATATGGGATTACTAGAGGTGATATGGACGCTCATGTGGGATTACTAGAGGTGATATGGACGCTCATGTGGGATTACTAGAGGTGACAGACGCTCAAGTGGGATTACTAGAGGTGACATGGATACTCATGTGGGATTACTAGAGGTGACATGGACGCTCATGTGGGGTTACTAGAGGTGACATGGATGCTCTTGGGGGATTATTAGAGGTGACATGGACGCTCATGTGAGATTACTAGGAGGTGACATGGACGCTCATGGGGGATTATTAGAGGTGATATGGACGCTCATTTGGGATTACTAGAGGTGACATGGACACTCATGTGGGATAACTAGAGGTGACACGGGCGCTCATGTGGGATTACTAGAGGTGACATGGATGCTCTTGGGGGATTATTAGAGGTGACATGGACGCTCATGTGGGATTACTAGAGGTGACATGGATGCTCTTGGGGGATTATTAGAGGTGACATGGACGCTCATGTGGGATTACTAGAGGTGACATGGACGCTCATGGGGGATTATTAGAGGTGACACGGGCGCTCATGTGGGATTACTAGAGGTGACATGGACGCTCATGTGGGATTACTAGAGGTGACATGGACGCTCATGTGGGATTACTAGAGGTGACATGGACGCTCATGTGGGATTACTAGAGGTGACATGGACGCTCATTTGGGATTACTAGAGGTGACATGGGCGCTCATGTGGGATTACTAGAGGTGACATGGACGCTCATGTGGGATTACTAGAGGTGACATGGACGCTCATGTGGGATTACTAGAGGTGACATGGACAGCTCGTCTGGGCACAGATTCAAACTGAGGTCTGGAGGAGGGACATAGAGGGAGGAGCCAGAGCACACTAGTATCCAAATTCTTTCTTAAAGTGCCCTATCTCCTGCGGAGCCCGTCTATACCCCATGGTCCTTACAGAGTCCCCAGCATCCTCTAGGATGTAAGAGAAAAGAATAGTATTTTTTGTAGCAAAACTACAAGTCCCAGCAAGCCTCCCCCGCAAGCTGGTACTTGGAGAACCACAAGTACCAGCATGCAGGGGGGGGGGGGGGGGACGCTGGTACCTGTAGTTCTACTGCAAAAAAATACCCAAATAAAAACAGTACACACACACCGTGACATACATGTACACCGTCACACAAATACTTACCTATGTTGACATGAAGCAGTCGGTCCTCTTCATCAGTAGAATCCATGGGGTACCTGTAAATAAAATTGTACTCACAACAATCCTGTGTAGATTGGTCCTCTTCAGAGTTTGTAATCCACGTACTTGGCAAAATAATAAAACACAAAACACGATCCACGCACTGCCTTTCCTCGACTGCCGGGACCCCCTGTGACTGCTGTCAAAGAGGGTCCCTTCAGCCAATCAGGGAGTGCCACGTCGTGGCACTCTCCTGATTGGCTGTGCGCTTCTGAGTTGTCAGGCGGCGCACTCGAGATACAATGTAGCGCATAGGCGCTCCATTGTATCCAATGGTGGGAACTTTGCGTCAGCGGTTGAAGTTACTCGTGGTCAACCGCTGACCGCAAAATTCCCACCATTGAATATAATGGAGCGCCTATGTGCCGCCTGTCAGCTCAGACGCGCACAGCCAATCAGGAGAGTGCCACGACGTAGCGCTCCCTGATTGGCAGAAGGGACCCTCTTTGACAGCAGTCACGGGGGGTCACGCCAGTCGGGGAAAGGGGTCCCATGTGTAAACATGGAACCCCTTTCAGTGCGTGGATCGTGTTTTGCGTTTTATTATTTTGCCAAGTACGTGGATTACAAGCTCAGAAGAGGACCGATCTACACAGGATTGTTGTATAATTTTATTTACAGGTACCCCGTGGATTCTACTGGTGAAGAGGACCGACTGCTTCGTGTCAACATAGGTATGTGTGTGTCGGTGTGCATGTATGTAATAAAGTTATACTGTCACGGTGTGTGTGTGTGTACTGTTTATTTGGGTATTTTTTTTGTAGTAGAACTACAGGTACAAGCGGGCCCGTTTCCCCCCCCCCACAAGCTGGTACTTGAGGTTCTCCAAGTGCTAGCCTGCAGGGGAGGCTTGTTGGGACTTGTAGTCCTGCTACAAAAAACAATTTATTTTTTTTACACTTGGCTATCAGCCTCCCATCTGCCGCCCTTGGATGGGGGGGGGGGGGGGACACACACAGCCTCGGGCTTCACCCCTGGCCCTTGGGTGGCTGGAGAGGGGGACCCCTTGATTTAAGGGGTCCCCACTCCTCCAGGATACCCCGGCCAGGGGTGACTAGTTGGGGATTTAATGCCACGGCCGCAGGGACTGGTATAAAAGTGTCCCCCGGCTGTGGCATTATGTCCCTGGCTAGTGGAGCCCGATGCTGGTGTGAAAAAATAAGATTTTACTTACCGGTAAATTTATTTCTCGTAGTCCGTAGTGGATGCTGGGGACTCCGTAAGGACCATGGGGAATAGATGGGCTCCGCAGGAGACAGGGCACTTTAAGAAAGAATTTGGATACTGGCGTGCTCTGGCTCCTCCCTCTATGTCCCTCCTCCAGACCTCAGTTAGAGAAACTGTGCCCAGAAGAGCTGACAGTACAAGGAAAGGATTTTGGAATCCAGGGTAAGACTCATACCAGTCACACCAATCACACCGTATAACTTGTGATAAACTTACCCAGTTAACAGTATGAACAACGGAGCATCAGATCAACCTGATGCAACCATAACATAACCCTTATTTAAGCAATAACTATGTACCAGTATTGCAGAAGAAGTCCGCACTTGGGACGGGGCGCCCAGCATCCACTACGGACTACGAGAAATAGATTTACCGGTAAGTAAAATCTTATTTTCTCTAACGTCCTAAGTGGATGCTGGGGACTCCGTAAGGACCATGGGGATTATACCTAAGCACCTAAACGTGCGGGAGAGTGCGGATGACTCTGCAGCACCGAATGAGCACAAGGTCCTCCTCAGCCAGGGTATCAAATTGTAAAACTTTGCAAAAGTGTTTGAACCTGACCAAGTAACTGCTCGGCTAAGCTGTAATGCCGAGACCCCTCGGGCAGCCGCCCAAGAAGAGCCCACCTTCCTTGTGGAGTGGGCTTTAACTGATTTTGGCAGCGGCAATCCAGCCGCAGAATGAGCCTGCTGAATCGTGTTACAGATCCAGCGAGCAATAGTTTGCTTTGAAGCAGGAGCATCCAGCTTGTTGGGTGCATACAGGATAAACAGCGACTCAGTTTTCCTGACTCCAGTCGTCCTGGCTACATAAACCTTCAAAGCCCTGACCACATCTAGTAACTCGGAATCCTCCAAGTCACGAGTAGCCACAGGCACCACAATAGGTTGGTTTATATGAAAAGATGACACCACTTTTGGCAGAAATTGTGGACGGGTCCGCAATTCTGCCCTGTCCATATAGAAAACCAGATAGGGGCTTTTATGTGACAAGGCCGCTAATTCTGACACACGCCTAGCTGAAGCTAAGGCTAATAGCATGACCACCTTCCACGTGAGAAATTTTTACTCCACGGTTTTAAGTGGCTCAAACCAGTGTGACTTCAGGAAACACCACCACGTTAAGATCCCAAGGTGCCAATGGAGGCACAAAAGGGGGCTGAATATGCAGCACTCCCTTTACAAATGTCTGAACTTCAGGCAGAGAAGCAAGTTCTTTTTGAAAGAAAATAGACAGGACCGAAATCTGGACCTTAATGGAACCCAATTTTAGTCCCAAGGTCACTCCCTCCTGTAGGAAGTGAAGGAAACGGCCCAGCTGGAATTCCTCCGTGGGGGCATTCCTGGCCTCACACCAAGCAACATATTTTCGCCATATACAGTGATAATGTTTAGCAGTCACGTACTTCCTAGCCTTTATCAGAGTAGGAATGACCTCATCCGGAATTGCCTTTTTCTGCTAGGATCCAGCGTTCAACCTCCATGCCGTCAAACGCAGCCGCGGTAGGTCTTGGAACAGACAAGGCCCCTGTTGCAACAAGTCCTGTCTTAGAGGCAGAGGCCAAGGGTCCTCTGAGAGCATTTCTTGCAGATCTGGATACCAAGTCCTTCTTGGCCAATCCGGAACAATGAGTATTGTTCGCACTCCTCTTTTTCTTATGATTCTCAGCACCTTGGGTATGAGAGGAAGAGGAGGGAATACATAAACCAACTGGAACACCCACGGTGTCACTAGTGCGTCTACAGCTATTGCCTGAGGGTCTCTTGACCTGGCGCAATACCTCTGTAGCTTTTTGTTGAGGCGGGATGCCATCATGTCCACCTGTGGCAGTTCCCACGACTTGCAATCTGCGTGAAGACTTCTTGATGAAGTCCCCACTCTCCCGGGTGGAGGTCGTTCCTGCTGAGAAAGTCTGCTTCCCAGTTGTCCACCCCCGGAATGAACACTGCTGACAGTGCTCTTACGTGATTCTCCGCCCAGCGAAGGATTCTGGTGGCTTCCGCTATTGCCACCCTGCGCCTTGTGCCACCATGGCGGTTTACATGAGCCACTGCGGTGATGTTGTCAGACTGAATCAGCACCGATTGGTCGCGAAGCAGAGTCTCCGCTTGACGTAGGGCGTTGTATATGGCCCTTAGTTCCAGGATATTGATGTGAAGGCAAGTCTCCTGACTTGACCACAGACCTTAGAAATTTCTTCCCTGTGTGACTGGCCCCCACCCTCGGAGGCTTGCATCCGTGGTCACCAGGATCCAGTCCTGAATGCCGAATCTGCGGCCCTCGAGAAAGTGAGCACTCTGCAGCCACCACAGGAGAGACACCCTGGCCCTGGGGGATAGGGTGATCAGCCGATGCATCTGTAGATGTGATCCGGACCACTTGTCCAACAGATCCCATTGAAAGGTCCTCGCATGGAACCTGCCAAAGGGAATGGCCTCATATGATGCCACCATCTTTCCCAGGACTCGCATGCAGTGATGCACAGACACCTGTTTTGGTTTTAATAGGTCTCTGACCAGTGTCATGAGCTCCTGAGCCTTCTCCATCAGGAGATAATCCCTCTTCTGGTCTGTGTCCAGAATCATGTCCAGGAAGGGCAGACGAGTTGTAGGAATCAACTGCGATTTTGGAATATTTAGAATCCAGCCGTGCTGTTGTAACACTTCCCGAGAGCATGCTACGCTGATCAGCAACTGCTCTCTGGACCTCGCCTTTATAAGGAGATCGTCCAAGTATGGGATAATTGTGACCCCTTGCTTTCGCAGGAGCGCCACCATTTCCGCCATCACCTTGGTAAATATTCTCGGTGCCGTGGAGAGACCAAACGGCAACATCTGCAATTGGTAAATGACAATCCTGTACCACAAATCTGAGGTACGCCTGATGAGGTGGATAAATGGGGACATGAAGGTATGCATCCTTTATGTCCAGAGACACCATAAAATCCCCCCCTTCTAGGCTTGCGATGACCGCTCTGAGCGATTCCATTTTGAACTTGAACCTTTTCAGGTATATGTTCAGGGATTTTAAATTCAATATGGGTCTGACCGAACCGTCCGGTTTCGGTACCACAAACATGGTCGAATAATAACCCTTCCCTTGTTGAAGGAGGGGAACCTTGACCACCACCTGCTGAAGATACAATTTGTGAATTGCAGCTAGCACTATTTCCCTCTCTAAGGAGGAAGCTGGCAGGGCCGATTTGAGGTATCGTGAGGGGGCATCTCTTCGAATTCCAGCTTGTATCCCTGAGACACAATCTCTATTGCCCATGGATCCACCTGGGAGTAAACCCACTTGTGGCTGAAATTTCGGAGACGCACCCCCACCGGGCCTAGCTCCGTCTGTGGAGCCCCAGCGTAATGCGGTGGATTTAGTGGAAGCCGGGAGGACTTCTGTTCCTGGGAACTAGCTGTGTTGTGCAGCTTCTTTCCTCTGCCCTTGCCTCTGGCAAGAAAAGACGCACCTCGGAGTTTGTCTTTTTGTGATCGAAAGGACTGCATTTGGTAATACGGTGCTTTCTTAGGTTGTGAGGGAACATATGGCAAAAAGTTTGACTTTCCAGCAGTAGCTGTGGAGACCAGGTCTGAGACCCTCCCCAAACAACTCCTCACCCTTGTAAGGTAAAACCTCCATGTGCCTTTTTGAGTCAGCATCGCCTGTCCATTGCAGAGTCCACAGGACCCTTCTGGCAGAAATCGACATTGCATTTATTCTAGAGCCCAGAAGGCCAATGTCTCTTTGAGCATCTCTCATATATAGGATAGCGTCTTTTATATGCCTCAGGGTCATTAATATAGTATCCTTGTCCAAGGTATCATGTTCCTCAGATAAGGTATCCGTCCATGCTGCTACAGCACTACACACACAGGCCGACGCAATTGCCGGCCTTAGTAAGGTACCTGAATGTGTATAAATGGACTTCAGGGTACCCTCTTGTTTTCTATCTGCAGCATCTTTTAGGGTGGCCGTATCCTGTGACGGCAGGGCTACCCTCTAGGATAAGCGTGTTAGAGCTTTGTCCACCCTAGGGGAGGATTCCCAGCATAACCTGTCCGTTGGCGGGAAAGGATACGCCATAAGCATCCGTTTGGAAATCTGCAGTTTTTTTATCTGGAGATTTCCAAGCCTTTTCACATAACTCTTTTAGCTCATGTGAAGGGGGAAAGGTCACCACCTGCCTTTTTTCCCATACATATGAACCCTCTTGTCAGGGACTGGGGTTTCCTCTGTGATGTGCAACACATCCTTCATTGCTATAATCATATAATGGATGGCTTTAGCCAATTTAGGCTGTAACTTTGCATCATCGCAATAGACACTGGAGTCAGAATCCATGTCGGTATCTGTGTCAACAATTTGGGATAGTGGGCGCTTCTGAGACCCTGACGGCCTCTGCAACATAGGATCAGGCATGGGCTGAGACCCCAACTGTCCTAAGGTTTCAGCTTTATCCAACCTTTTATGAAAGGAATTAACATCATTTAAAACATTCCACATATCCATCCAATCAGGTGTCGGCACCGTCGGCGGCAACCCCACATTCATTTGCTCCCGCTCTGCTTCCACATAGCCTTCCTCGTCAAACATGTCGACACAAGCGTACCGACACCACATACACAGGGGATGCTCTTTTTGAAGACAGTTCCCCCACAAGGCCCTTTGGAGAGACAGAGAGAGAGTATGCCAGCACACACCCCAGCGCTATATGTCCCAGGAATCACACAGTAACTTAGTGTTAACCCAGTAGCTGCTGTATAATATGTTTTTGCGCCTAATTTATGTGCCCCCCCTCTCTTTTTACCCTCTTCTACCGTGAATCTGCAGGGGAGAGCCTGGGGAGCTTCCTCTCAGCGGAGCTGTGGAGAGAAAATGGCGCTGGTGAGTGCTGAGGAAGAAGCCCCGCCCCCTCAGCGGCGGGCTTCTGTATACAATTATGGCGGGGGCTCATGCATATACACAGTGCCCAACTGTATATATGCCCAACTTTTGCCAAGAGGTCCTAATTGCTGCCCAGGGCGCCCCTCCCCTGCACCCTACAATGACCGGAGTAGGTGGGTGTAGTGTGGGAGCAATGGCGCACAGCTGCAGTGCTGTGCGCTACCTCAGTATGAAGACTGGAGTCTTCTGCCGCCGATTTTGAAGTCTTCTTGCTTCTTTCACCCGGCTTCTGTCTTCCGGCTCTGCGAAGGGGACGTCGGCGCGGCTCCGGGATCGGACGACAAAGGGTGAGATCCTGTGTACGATCCCTCTGGAGCTAATGGTGTCCAGTAGCCTAAGAAGCAAGACCTATCTGCAGAGAGTAGGGCTGCTTCTTTCCCCTCAGTCCCACGATGCAGAGAGTCTGTTGCCAGCAGATCTCCCTGAAAATAAAAAAAACCTAACAAAATACTTTCTTATAGCAAGCTCAGGAGAGCTCACTAAACAGCACCCAGCTCGTCTGGGCACAGATTCAAACTGAGGTCTGGAGGAGGGACATAGAGGGAGGAGCCAGAGCACACTAGTATCCAAATTCTTTCTTAAAGTGCCCTGTCTCCTGTGGAGCCCGTCTATTCCCCATGGTCCTTACGGAGTCCCCAGCATCCACTAGGACGTTAGAGAAATACGGGGGACCTACGTCTTTTGTCCCCCATATTTTTGGCACCAGGACTGGACGCAGAGCCCGATGCTGGTTGTTAAAATACGGGGAATCCCCTGTCATCCCCCCCCCCCCCCGTATTTTTACAACCAGGACCGGCTCAAAGAGCCCAGGGCTGGTTATGCTTAGGAGGGGGGACCCCACGCATTTTCTTTCAGGATTTTTAACCCATTCCCACAGAAAAACATGCTCTGATCTCTCCTTATTATTTTAGTCAGTAAAAAAAAAATATATATAAAAAATTATATTAAATAATACTTGTGGCTCCTAAATAGACAAACCAAGTAGATAATCCCTTCTAATATAAATAGATATGCTACTACCAATAAAAAAATAAAAAAAAACACCAAAAAAACACGTTTTAATTTTTTTTTATTAGATCACGCCAGCAAAATGAGGCGGACTGAAACTGACTAAATGACTGTCGAAAAGCACTGTTGTCGAATCGACATTCTTCAATTGAATATACTTTTGTTGAAAAGCTGCATTTTAACCATTGCAGACATGTCGAATTTGACAAATGTCGAATTGCAAAAAGTCGAATCTGAAACGGCCGTTTTTTTGGCGAAAAGTACTGTATTGCAATGTTGAATCAGTTTTTTTTTGTCGAAAATGCCCCGTTTTTCGTCATTTGCGGCAATTCGACCGCAATTGCATATGGCCCTATATCTATCTCACTGGGGCTCTGCACTCACTATAATAACTAACAATAATAAACAGGGGAGATTTAGTTCACCTATTGACCAATGCATTTAAGCCTGCAGCCCCCGACAAGAGACCCCACTATACTGCAGGCTAAGGACTGGTTAGCACAGTTGAGACACGGAGCCGGACCAGCCGTAAACAACGGGGAAGACGGATTATACAACACCCGAGGCACACGCCGCTAATACCATCAGCAGCAAGCCACAAGAGGTACTAATAGGGACAGCAGGGATAGTTCGGCAAAAAGACTGTCCGATATAATTCACAACTATTAACTATCTCCGTTCCACCACCATTTCACAAAAGAGCTTAAACATTTTACTTACGAAAAATATTTTTTTTACAGGTATGTGCGTTCCACACAATATGCATAATTAATTCAAGCGCTCCTTTTTTAGTGTTTTTTTGTCGTTTATTGGATGGAGCTGCTATCATAAACATAAGCGCGGTCATTATTTTACTTTACCATGATATCTCATAGTTGAGCCGCGATTTGGTGGACAATTGTAGCGCAGTCAGTAAAGGGGGGAGGTTAACATCAAATACAGAAGAGGAGGATGGGGGGATATGGATACCCAAATACTTTATCAAGGTTGTTTGCCAATTGTAAGGGTATTTAGTACGCAGAGGGGCCATGGAATGAGGCGAGATTGATAGGCAGAGTGTCAGTTTTAGTTGTGTTTAATTTGTAGTAGGAAGCTGCAGAGTACCTATCTAAAATATTGTGTAAATGAGGGGAGTGAGGTGCAGGGGTCGGTTACAAATAAAAGAACATCGACCCAAAACCAAACCAAAACGACCCAGTGCATCGGGTCGGTATAACTACTGCAAGGGAAGCAAAAAAATGCAGCAGTACATTAGCGGGGGGGGGGGGGGGGCATGTGGCCTGACGCCACCACCACCTATGACCTAGATAAGGAGAAAGGAAAAAAAACTCATATACAAATACAAATATGCCTACCGACCATGTAAGGACAACAGAGAACATACACGCATGGACTAATGAACTAAACCATGAGCATGGAGCCGGGACTCCAGCATTACAACTACTAAGAGGGTGACTCACGTGGCCGCGTCTAGACGAATAGTTAAGACCTATCCGCTAGAACGGTACAGTGTAACGTCCATATTCAACAGGGATAAACAATCGTCTTTTAGCCAAAGTCGAAAAATCCGGAAAGAGTTGTAACCCACCAAGCGCATCAGAGTCGGAGTCTCTTGCCGCCTTTAGGATGCGTTCTTTAGTCGTGAAGAAGTGCACTCTCATGAGCGTGTCTCGCGGGAGCGAGGGGGGCAACGAGCGTGGTTCAGGTAGTCTATGGATCCTGTCTATAAGCAGCTCCCTGGGATCAGCCCTGGGCAAGAGCTTCCTAAATAACGCGGTGGCGTAATTTTCCAGCTCGGAATTTTGCACGGAGTCGGGAATGCCTCGGATCTTGATATTATTGCGCCGAGATCTGTCCTCGATATCCGCAATCTTGAGTTTAAACGCCTCCAGGTCATTCATCTGTTAATCATGCGCCGCTATGAGGTCGTTGTGAGACGAGACCAATTCCTCGACTTTCCGTTCCAGATGGTCTGTGCGTTCCCCTATAGCATGCAATTCTGTCTTAACCTCTCGGACAGCCGCTGCGAGATCTTGAGTCAGCTCTGTTTTAAACGCTGATAGAGCCTGGTACAGAGTTTTGACCGTGAGAGGGGCGTCGGATTCCGGGTCGAACCCCGGCACAGAAGCAGGACTGCAGGGAGGGTCTGACGCAGAGGTGGCTATAGGGGACTTCTGTGCAGTAGGAGGGGCAGGAGCCGCTTTCTGAGACGAAAAAGATACTCTAGGAGGGAGCACCTCTTTAACCGGAGGCATTCTGAAGCGATGGATCCCGGAGAATATATGGTGACAGGTTAGGTAAGCATAGAGGTCAACGGTGGTGGTGTGTAAAGGGTCTGGACTACATCAGAAGAACGGCATCACCAGGGGCCAGGCATCCGGCTGTCAGCCTCCAGAAGAGCCCAAAGGTAAGTGTCCAGCGAGCAAGAGAGAGAGGGAGCCAGATACTCAGAGAACAGTCAGCAGCACAGTGAAACAGAGGTCAGGCAGACGGTGCTCCCCAGGGCAAACACTCACCCCTCCTGGGATATTCTCACGGTGCTGTGCAGGGTCGAGGGGTATGAGGAGAGAGCACAAAGAAGAAACCAGTCCATCCACATCTGCAGGGGGGGATAAGTGGCTATTAACAGGCCTCCACACTGGCAGGGCTCAGCAGGCGGGTGTGTGTAGTTAATTTAGGCCCCGGATCCCGGTGCTGATGTAGGCCTCAACTCCCGGGTGCTTCAAAAGGAGCAGCAGACCCCCCTTTTTCCCCACGGAGGGGGTATTTATGTGGCAGGAGGTCTCAGGGGGAGCAGGTCAGGCCCGTGGGGGCAGAGGAGTGCAGTCGGCCGGCGGGCCGGGTGTAGCAAGATGGTCGCCGCCGGGCTGGGTGCAGGGACAAGGAGGCCGCAGCCGCGGCTCCGGAGGGCGGGTAGCGGGAGCTTGATCCTCGCCATCGTCCCCGATGGCCTGGTGGAGGAGAGGGGCCCTGAATGAGCCGGGTTGCATGTATATGGGAGACGCCAGGGGTCCCGGTGCGGCCGCATTCCGGTCCTGGAGCCCGCGCCCGGGGTAGGCCCCAAACTCGAGGTCCCGGCTTCGGGACGAAGCGTAGGCCTCAACCTTAAAACAGTGCCAGGGGGCACCTCTCTAGCCTCCCCAAGCCCTGGGCGTGTTGGGCACTCGTCAGAGGGGAAAACCAGGGGTGAGGGTCTGAGGTGTATGCTCTTTAGTAGCAGGGCCGGCAGGAGCTCATGCAGGGCAAACTACTCAGGATGCAGGTCAGGCCTCCACCATAAAGTTAGCAGCATCTTGGATGTGCTGTAGGAGTTAATGTCATCCCTGGTTAGTGAATCTAAATCGTCAATTAGATTATCAGACCATCTTGCAATTGCCCTAGTGATCCATGCGCAAGCAATAGTGGGTCTCTGGGCTACCCCAGCAGACAAGTATATAATAAAAAAAATGGAAAACTCTTCAGGAGCTCTCCAAAGCGTGACCGGCTCCTCCAGGGACATTTTCTAAACTGAGTCCGGTAGGAGGGGCATAGAGGGAGGAGCCAGCCCACACTATTAATTTCTTAAAATGCCCATGGCTCCTAGTGGACCCATCTATACCCCCATGGTACTAATGTGGACCCCAGCATCCTCTAGGACGTAAGAGAAAAGCATTTCCCAAAGATAGGTATGTCTTGGTGGGCGTCCTCTGGATCCTATGGACCTTAAAGAGAAAGAGTTCACCATGGTAAGTCTAACATAACTCTTGTTTTCTTCATCAGGATCCGCGCCTCCGTATCCAGTATCATTCCCAGGAACGAAAGCCTCCGTGTTGGTTCCAGGTGAGATTTAGGCAGGCTTAGAATCCACCCGTGATCCTGGAGTAACATCGTTGAGAGGGCAATGCTGTGTAACAACTTCTCCCTGGACGGTGCTTTGATTAGTAGGTCATCAAGGCACGGTATTATGTTCACTCCCCGCAAGCGGAGGAGCAACATCAACTCTGCTATTACCTTGGTTAACACCCGTGGCGCCGTGGAGAGTCCAAATGGCAGTGCCTGGAACTGGTAGTGGCATTCCTGTAACGCAAACCTGAGATAAGCCTGATGAGGCGGCCAAGTCGGGACATGAAGGTACGCATCCTTGATGTCCAGAGACATCCGGAAATCCCCATCCTCCAGACCTGAGATCACCGCTCTTAGAGACTCCATCTTCAATTTAAACACCTTTAAATATGGGTTCAGAGACTTGAGGTTTAAAATAGGTCATACCAAACCGTCCGGTTTTGGCACTACAAACAGTTTGGAATCATAACCCTTATTTTGTAGGTGAGGTGGAACTGGAACAATGGCCTGAGCCTGTACCAGTTGTTGAATTGCTGCCTGTAAGGTCAAGGTTGCTTCTGGAGAATCTGGTAAACCGGATTTGAAGAATCTGGGAGGTGGGAGTTCTTGAAATTCCAGTCTTTATCCCTGTGCGATAAGATATTTCACCTAGGTATCTAGGCATGACGTTGCCCAGATACCTAGGGCTCCCACCTGCCTGTCTTCTAGGCAGTGTGGTCCAATGTGATGCTGAAGGCTTTGAGGAAGCAGAACCAGAGGTCTGTTCCTGAGAACCTGCAGCTACGGCTATTCTGGGTTTACCTTTACCGCCTCTGAAGGCTGTAGAAGAATCCTTGGACTTGTTTTTAAATTTAGCTGTCCGAAAGGACTGCAAAGTCAGAGCAGAGGGTCGCTGCAGAAGGAAGGTATGTAAACTTACACGCAGTGACCTTAGATATCCAAGTATCTAGTTCATCTCCAAACAGAGCCGCGCCCGTGAATGGTAGGCTCTCCGCGCCTTTTCTGGAATCTGCATCCGCAGTCCACTAGCGTAGCCACAAGCCACTGTGTGCTGACACTACCATGGCAGTGGTGCATGCGTTGAGTAAACCAATTTCTTTTATGGCCTCCACCATAAAGTTAGCAGCATCTTGGATGTGCTGTAGGAGTTAATGTCATCACTGGTTAGATTATCAGACCATCTTGCAATTTCCCTAGTGATCCAAGCACAAGCAATATTGGGTCTCTGGGCTACCCCAGCCGACAAGTATATAGATTTGAGAGTGGTCTCACTCTTACAGTCAGCCGCATTCTTTAAGGACACCGCCCTAGGAACCAGTAAGACTATCTTTCACAACAACCTGGACACAGATGCGTCCACTATTGGCGGGTTTTCCCATTTTTTTCTATCCTCCAAAGTAAAGGGGAAGGAAGAAATTAACCTTTTTGGGATCTGACATTTTTGGTCAGGGTTCACCCAAGCTTCTTCAAAGAGGACATTTAACTCCTTTGAAGCCGGAAAAGTAGCTGAGGATTTCTTTTTTGTATTAAAGTAAGATTCCTCAATTACTTCCTCTGCCCTGACAGGAATATGTAAGACAGTTCTCTATGAGGGCCTGGATACCCTGTGCCAGGACAGCTAGCCCCCCCCCCCCCCCCCCCACTGGCATCCATATCATCCGGATCAGGATCAGTGTCACCCTGCATGACTTGGGCCAGAGTACGCTTTTGTGGGCAAATGGCGAGGGATTGAGACACAGGTATGGGAGCTGAATCTTTGTTGATCAGGTCATCCATAGACTGCCTTAAGAATTGTGTCTCCCTTTCATTATGAGTTAGCCTAGTGCAAATATTAGAAATCATCCCTTTCACGGAAGCCAACCACGGGGGTTCAGCCCCACTAGCTTGAGAGGGAGCACTATCTTGGGTGCAGGGTAGTGAGTCCCCAGGGGATTAGAGACATTCTGCAGTACAAGAGATACAGTCCATGGAAATGATTGTGAAAGGGACACACACACACACACACACACACACACACACACACACACACACACCAGGTGAAACACAGTATATGTAGGCAGGGTCCTCAGAAATCAGAGCCAGCCACACAGCGCCCCTTTAGCAAAGTTAAACTGAGCTGTGTCGCAATAACAAGCACTTTCGTAGAGTTTTATACATTTACACCCCCTCCCCCCTTTCACTAAGACCCCCTGGTACCACTGAGGGGACCTGGAGTCCTTGTGGAGGAGCAGCGCTTCCCTGTGAATGCTTCCTGTATGAGCTGCAGAGGGAAAATGGTGCTGGAGAGCTGTAGGATCCGCTCTGAGTGAAGCCCCGCCCCCTGTAATGGCGACAGCTTCCCGCATTTTTTATACTGGCCTGAGGAACTAAATGTCTAACCAAGGGATTAAAATCCCTGTTAGCACAGTGTGGACATTATAGGAGTCTCAGTGCGCCCCTCTCAGTGGGACCCGCTGCAGCGTGCGTCCTTCTGAGCCTCCATGGGGCACAGCCTGCATGAAGAGCTGCGCTCCTACCCTTGTGCCGCCATTCCTACCGGCGACCCACTAACCGGGACGCCCGCGTTGTACTCACCACTCTTCTGTCTTCAGGCTCTGTTAGGGGGTGGCGGAATGCTGCGGGAGGGTACGCTGTGCCGTGGTGGGGCTTGCGAATGGCTCCCTCAGGAGCTCAGGGTCCTGTCAGCTGAGAAACGGGACCATTAACTCTCTAGGAATTTGGGCCGTTCTCCCCCCTAAGTGCCACGAAGAAGTCAGTCTGCTGCCTAAACAGACCTGACTGAAAATAAACATTAAATAAAAAAAATGGAAATCTCTTCAGGAGCTCTCCAAAGCGTGACCGGCTCCTCCAGGCACATTTTCTAAACTGAGTCCGGTAGGAGGGGCATAGAGGGAGGAGCCAGCCCACACTATTAGTTTCTTAAAATGCCCATGGCTCCTAGTGGACCCATCTATACCCCCATGGTACTAATGTGGACCCCAGCATCCTCTAGGACGTAAGAGAAAAGTATTTCCCCAAGACAGGTGTGTCTTGGTGGGCACCCTCTAGATCCTATGGACCTTAAAGAAAAAGAGTTCACCATGATAAGTCTAACATAATTATTTTCTTCATCAAGATCCATGGTGATCCACAGTCCTTACATAGGGGATGTCCTAAAGCAGTTTCCCCTAAGGGTGGGGACGCTCCTGAGTAGACAGGAGAATCCAACGTCCTAAGGAAGCTTCCCGAGAGGTAAAGGTATCAAAAGGCATAAAAACCTCAGGAACGTGTTAATAGAAGACAACATAGCTGCCTTGCAGAGTTGTTCAGCAGTAGCACCTCAGAGAGCCACCCATGAGGGACCTGCTGAACGTATCGAATGAGCAGAGACCAGAACAGGAAGATCAGCTCGAATGTAAGCCTCTGCAATAGTCATGTGAAGCCACCTGGACAGCGTTTGTTTACTAGCTGGCCAGCCTTGCTTATAGAATCCATACAGGACAGATAGAGAATCCGTTTTCCTGATCACTCTGGTACTTTCCACATAAATACTTAGTGCACGAACCTCATCCAATAAGGCCTCACCAATAACAGGACTAAAAGGCTGGAACCAATATCTCTGTATTTAGATGAAACTTGGACACCATCTTAGGAAGGTGACCCACCTTGGTCCGGAGAACTGCCCTATCTTGATGGAAGGTCAGAAACGAAGGAGGACAGGAAAGCACTCCTAAATCAGACACTCTTCTCGCAGAGGTAATAGCCAGGAGAAATAACACCTTTACAGCCAGCCACTTAAGGTCCACTGACTCTAAAGGCTCAAATGGGGAAGTCTTAAGAGCTTGCAGGACTAGGGATATATCCCAGGAGCCACTGGATGTACAAAGGGAGGCTGGATATGGAGTATTCATTGAAAAAAGGTACGCCCATCTTGTAGTGGAGCGATCTGTCATTGAAACCACACTGATCGTGCAGAAACGTGTACTTTCAGGAATGCTAGGCAAAGACCAAGGTCTAACCCTGCTTGTAGAAAGGCCAGTACCCTGGAGACCCTAAGAAGGTAGGAGGGTCATAGCGCCTAGGCGCACACCTCTGAAAATCAGCGTGCCAAATCTGGTAATAGATGTGGGTTGAAGACACAGATTTTCTATATCACTGCATCCGAGAACCCCTTCGCTCTAAAAACTGATGACTCAAGAGCAAAGCCGTCAAAGACAGTGGAGCCAGGTTCCAATGCAGACAGGGACAGAGACAACAAGTCTGCTCGCTGTGGCAGTAGGAATGGCATGTCTATGGATAGATTTTGGAGATCGGCGAACCAATGGTGCCTGGGCCATACAGAGTAATCAGTATAATGGGGCCTCCTTCCTGTTTAAACTTGCGAAGAAATCTGGGTAACAGAGATACTGGAGAAAACAGGTATCTCTGAAGGAAGGTCCACCGTACTGCTAAAATGTCCACGAAAGCTGCCTGCGGATCTTTGGTCCTGGATCTATAGATTTGGACCTTGTGATTGTGACGCGAGTCCATCAGGTCTACATCCGGCAGACCCCATCTGTTTACCAGGTTCTGGAACACTTCAGGGTGCAGAGACCATTCGCCGCTGTGGACATCCTGCCGACTGAGGAAGTCTGCTCCCCAGTTGAGGATTCCTGGCAGAAACACAGCTGAAATGGCCGGAAGGCGAGTTTCGGGCCCACTGGAGCATGCGCTCCACCACTGCCATAGCCAGATGGCTGTGAGTGCCCCCTTGGTGGTTTAGATAGGCAACTGCAGTGGCATTGTCGGACTAAATCTGAACAGGCCTGCCTTGGAGGAAATCCTGAGCCTGAACGAAAGCTCTGTAGACTGCCCGAAGTTCCAGGACATTGATTGGCAAGCAACTTTCGTCTGGAGACCACCGACCCGGAAAGACGTGAGGACCACCCAATTTAGAATCCATAAAAGGACATCCTTTGTCCAAGTGTGACATCTCTAGCCACCAGGTGAGAGACAGATGTACCTCCAGAGATAGTACCATCTTCTCAGCCCTGATCCAACGATACTGCCTGTTCCACCTGGAAAGGATCATATGTTGTAGGAGCCTGGAGTGAAACTGAGCATACTCCACCATATCGAAGGTGGAGACCAAGGACCCCAGAACCTGCATTGCGGAATGTATGGACACCCGGAGATTGTGCAGTAAGTTGTGGACCATTGACTGCAGTTTGGTAACTTTGTCCACTGGCAAGAAGAGCCTCTGTTCCCACAAATCCAGGAGAGCCCCTAGATGCAACATCTGTTGTGAAGGGACAAGGAAGGGCTTTTGCCAATTGATCAGCCACCCGTGGGTCTGTAGAAAGGCAATGGTTATTTGAAGATAGCAGTGCAAAACTTCCTCAGATTGTGCCAGGAGCAACAATTCGTCCAAATATGGGAGCACACTGATCCCTTGACGACGCAGCTGAGCACCAATCACCGCCATCAGCTTGGTAAATACCCATGGAGCCGTAGCCAGCCCAAAGGGTAGTGCCTGAAACTGGTAATACTGTGGCAGAACAGCAAAGCGGAGGAATCTCTGATGAGTAGGTGCTATAGGAACATGTAGGTAGGCATCCTGAGTATCCAGGGATACCATAAAGTCCCCTGGCTCTGACATCAGAGCAATAGACCGTATTGTTTAAATACAGAATCTGGGCACCCGTAAACCTTGTTAAGAGATTTCAGATTGAGGATAGGCCGATAGGTCCCATTGGGTTACTGAATCAGGAAAAGGGGGTAGTGAAAACCCTTCCTCTGTTGTTCTTGAGAAACAGGGATAATAACCCCTATGTTCAGTAAAAAATTAACAGCTCCTTGGAGCGCCATGGCTATGCCTTGATCCAATGGAGGAGTCGTGCAAAAAAACTGCTGGGGTGGCGGACTCACAAATGAGAGGGGATACCCGTGAGGCCACTTCTCGCACCCAGGTGTCTATAGTTGACTGGAGCTATGAGACTGCGAATCGCAGAAGTCTGCCTGCCACCCTGGGGTCACACAGGAGTAGGCCCGCCTTGTCAGGTGGAGGGCTTATCCCTCTGCTTGGGGTTCGGGGAATCTGGCCATCCAGGTTTACTTAGTCTGCGACTTAGCTGCCTTGCTGGAGACAACCTACCATGGAAAAGCCTGCCCTTTCACTTTGCCTTGAAACCGAAAATTTCAAAAGAAAGACTTCCCAGTCTTCGGGTTAGATGCTGACGGCAAAAAAGCAGATTTAGAAGCTGACAGTGTAGACACAATATTATCCAATTCTGCACCAAACAGAATGTTTCCAGCGAAAGGCAGAACTTCCAACGCCCTTTCAGACTCTGAATCCGCCATCCAGGAGTGTTGCCAGAGTACACAGCGAGCTACCACTGAAGTAGTCGAGGCCCTGGAAGCCAACAGACTCGTATCCCAGGATGCCTCTTCTATATATCGGGCTGATTGCTTGAGGTTAGCAATAAGAGACAGGTGGTCTATGGAACCATCTAACTTCAGACTGTCCTCTAGTGCATCAGCCCAATTAATGTGGAGGAGTGCACCAGGCGTGCCACGTGAACATCCACACGAGGGGGAATTTCCCATTTAGCACACTCTCCTTGTGGTAAAGTGTAACGAGATGCTCTTAGGCACCAGGACCTTCTTACTAGGAGCATTCCAAGCTTCCTGAAGGAGTTCAGCATGATACTCAGTGAGGGAACTCAGCCTTAACCACCTTCTGACGCTTAAAGATGATCCTCCTCACCCGACAAAGAGCCAGAGAGAGAGAGGTGTCCAACTCTTCCTCTGAGGACTCCAGAGTCTGACCACTGTGTAGACTGTAAGGATAACAGAGAGAGAGAGAGAGAGAGAGAGAGAGAGAGAGAGAGAGAGAGATGTGTCCAACTCTTCCTCTGAGGACTCCAGAGTCTGACCACTGTCTAGACTGTAAGGATAACAGAGAGAGAGAGGTGTCCAACTCTTCCTCTGAGGACTCCAGAGTCTGACCACTGTCTAGACTGTAAGGATAACAGAGAGCGCTTATGTGCCACACTCATCTGAGGACGGTCTGCTGCAACAACTGCTGAGAGGTGGCCGACGTGTGGTCTGAGTAGGTCAATAAGTTCATCCATGGAGAATACCCCGGGGAATGCAATGCATGGGGCAATTGCTGCAGAAACCCCACATTAGGCAGCAAAGCAGGAGGCACCAATCGCTCCACCTGTGCAAAAGAAGCCACCCAGGGTGGTTCCTGCACAGGGCCTGGTTGGAGCAGCCGTTGTAGGTTTGGCACACAGCATTTATCACAAATGTTCCTGCACAAGGTCCTGTGGAGATAATGCAGCCGCACAGGCCTAACATGGACCCAGCACAGGTGCTATATCCTCTTTCTTACACTTTGGAAGACCAGAAGCTAAGCACACACAATGTCCAGCTCTAGCAACTGCAGATGTGACAGCCTTCACAAATCACACAGTCATTGTGAGGAACCACAGCCCGGAACACCTGCACTCACATGTAAGGGACAGATACAATGCAGTCACACAGCCCGGAACACCTGTACTCACATGTAAGGGATAGATACAATGCAGTCACACAGCCCGGAACACCTGCACTCACATGTAAGGGATAGATACAATGCAGTCACACAGACCGGAACACCTACACTCACATGTAAGGGATAGATACAATGCAGTCACACAGCCCGGAACACCTGTACTCACATGTAAGGGACAGATACAATGCAGTCACACAGCCCGGAACACCAGCACTCACATGTAAGGGATAGATACAATGCAGTCACACAGCCCGGAACACCTGTACTCACATGTAAGGGACAGATACAATGCAGTCACACAGCCCGGAACACCTGCACTCACATGTAAGGGATATATACAATGCAGTCACACAGCCCGGAACACCTGCACTCACATGTAAGGGATAGATACAATGCAGTCACACAGCCCAGAACACCTGTACTCACATGTAAGGGACTGATACAATGCAGTCACACAGCCCGGAACACCTGCACTCACATGTAAGGGATAGATACAATGCAGTCACACAGACCGGAACACCTACACTCACATGTAAGGGATAGATACAATGCAGTCACACAGCCCGGAACACCTGTACTCACATGTAAGGGATAGATACAATGCAGTCACACAGCCCGGAACACCTGTACTCACATGTAAGGGATAGATACAATGCAGTCACACAGCCCGGAACACCTGTACTCACATGTAAGGGACAGATACAATGCAGTCACACAGCCCGGAACACCTGCACTCACATGTAAGGGATATATACAATGCAGTCACACAGCCCGGAACACCTGCACTCACATGTAAGGGATAGATACAATGCAGTCACACAGCCCAGAACACCTGTACTCACATGTAAGGGACTGATACAATGCAGTCACACAGCCCGGAACACCTGCACTTACATGTAAGGGATAGATACAATGCAGTCACACACAGAGCTAGCACCAGTCACACACAATACAAGTACATAACAATTACAATGGGCACTGACGTCATCTCCTCACACCACAGTGGTAGGTAGGACTAGTGCATGTATAACCTGGCCACTTCTGGAGACAGAACCCAGCATTCCCAGAGCCCGGCATCACACTCATTCCCATTGGAATGTCACTCAGAGACTCTTATAAGGGAAGCATGTGGGGGAGGGGCAGCCGAGAGGGAATCCCAGCTGTGGAATCTGGCTCTGGGAGAGGACCTACCTCCCCTGGCTGACATCACCCACCAGGTACCCTGGCCTCCATTATCCTATATATGTATTATATGCATGCCCTGGTGGTCTAGTGTAACCCGTAGCAGCAGCCAGGGATCACATCAGAGCCTGCGGAAGCACGGACTACATGTATTGTGAGTCTCACGAGCCGGAGAATGCCTTACCTGTCCTCCGGCTGCAGTCCGGGGCCCTGGACGCTGTACTAGCGCGGCGATCAGGAAGTAACCACGCCGGAATCATCAGTCTCTTAGCCTCACTGACGTTGCGGCACCAGCGGGGGATTGTTGGAGCAGCAGCGGTGGCGCTCAGAGAGACTCCCAGCGCTGCTCATTCATTCCTCTCCGCTGTGTGACCGGTGCTCCGGCTTCTGCCAGCACCATCACTAAAACTGCCCACTGGCCAGGGGCGGGGAACATGGGGAGGAGGTCCGGAGCATCCTGGGAAATAAAAGCTTAACTGTGTGATGCCCGGTCAACTCCTACCACCTACACCCCGATGTAAGGACTGTGGATCACTATGGACCCTAAAGAAGAAAACGCCTTTAACAGAAAACACCCGATACAAATGTTGCTGCTGACGGGCGCAATATCAGCATTTCAGATCACCACCCCCGGGGGAGGCGAGCTGAAATGCGCAAAACATTTTGTGATTGCGCCCATGATGTTAGTTGGGTTAAGTAGCTTTACAAAGCTAATCCAGACTGCTATGGGCACGATATGACCAAAAATGGGGGACAATTGAATATTGCCCCGAAAACTCCTGTCACTGTAGACGGGAGATCGGGCGCGATATTACAATTGAATATCGCCCCTTGTGTTATAAACACCCAACTGAGAACAGGGCTGATGGTCCTAGACTACATCACTGGGCAGATACATTTCCATCATTAGTCTGTAATAAGAGAGGAGGGTGTAGGATAAGAGATTGCTGTAGTGACTGAGCAATGAGAATATGTGACTTCTGTAATAAGTGTTTATTACTCACCTGTGCTGATATCTGTAGGGATCTCCTCCTCCTTACACTGCTGATCACCCCTCACATACGTCTCTTCTTCTTCCTCTATATCTTCTGCCTTTATATCAGTCACATACGTCTCTTCTTCTCCCTCTGTATCTTCTGCCTTTATATCAGTCACATACGTCTCTTCTTCTCCCTCTATATCTTCTGCCTTTATATCAGTCACATACGTCGCTTCTTCTCCCTCTATATCTTCTGCCTTTATATCAGTCACATACGTTTCTTCTTCTCCCTCTATATCTTCTGCCTTTATATCAGTCACATACGTCTCTTCTTCTCCCTCTATATCTTCTGCCTTTATATCAGTCACATACGTCTCTTCTTCTCCCTCTATATCTTCTGCCTTTTTATCAGTCACATACGTCTCTTCTTCTCCCTCTATATCTTCTGCCTTCATATCAGTCACATACGTCTCTTCTTCTCCCTCTATATCTTCTGCCTTTATATCAGTCACATACGTCTCTTCTTCTCCCTCTATATCTTCTGCCTTTATATCAGTCAGGCAGTCATCCTAAATAGCCCACAAAACAATATCCATTAATAATATCTGATTTCAGATAGTGTAATATCAGTGTATAAAACACACAGCTTCTCTACAGATCATATTGTGACAGTCACTTTGGTATATTGGGGAGACCCTAGATCCCACCTACCTGATCCTCCTGTGGGATCCTGTGATTCTCCTCTGTACAATCCTTGGAATACAGAGGACGGGGACATCTCTCTGGGGTATCTCTGTTACTGGGCCCATCTGTAGGAGACACATAGTGACTGAGTACAGTGTATATATGTGATTATCAGTTGATGTGTGTATATAGGGGGCCCCCATACCTGCTCTCCCCTGTACAATACATGACAGTCTCCTCTTACCCAGTGATGTGAGGGGCCGGTGATTCTCCATCATCACGTCCTTGTACAGACCCCTGTGTTCCTCTATATACTCCCCCCCCTGCATGGAGACATAGACAGTGACATCCTGACACCTTATAGGAACCTGACACACACAGTGATACAGTCATCACCCAGACACATCCCCTGGTGTTACTGTATAATGTCCCATTCCCAGCAGTCACCTCTCCAGTCATCACCCAGACACGTCCCCTGGTGTTACTGTATAATGCCCCATTCCCAGCAGTCACCTCTCCAGTCATCACCCAGACACATCCCCTGGTGTTACTGTATAATGCCCCATTCCCGTCAGTCACCTCTCCAATCATCACCCAGACACATTCCCTGGTGTTACTGTATAATGCCCCATTCCCAGCAGTCACCTCTCCAGTCATCACCCAGACACATTCCCTGGTGTTACTGTATAATGTCCCATTCCCAGCAGTCATCTCTCCAGTCACCACCCAGACACTTCCTCTGGTGTTACTGTATAATGTCCCATTCCCAGCAGTCACCTCTCCAGTCATCACCCAGACACATTCCCTGGTGTTACTGTATAATGCCCCATTCCCAGCAGTCACCTCTCCAGTCATCACCCAGACACATTCCCTGGTGTTACTGTATAACAGGCCTGGCCAACCTGTGGCTCTCCAGCTGTTGTAAAACTGCATGTCCCATCATGCTTTGCCATAGTTTTGCTATTAAGGAATGCTAGAACTGTGGCAGGGCATGCTGGGATGTGTAGTTTCACAACATCTGGAGAGCCACAGGTTGGCCAGGCCTGCTGTATAATGTCCCATTCCCAGCAGTCATCTCTCCAGTCACCACCCAGACACTTCCTCTGGTGTTACTGTATAATGTCCCATTCCCAGCAGTCACCTCTCCAGTCATCACCCAGACACATTCCCTGGTGTTACTGTATAATGCCCCATTCCCAGCAGTCACCTCTCCAGTCATCACCCAGACACATTCCCTGGTGTTACTGTATAATGCCCCATTCCCAGCAGTCACCTCTCCAGTCATCACCCAGACACATTCCCTGGTGTTACTGTATAATGCCCCATTCCCAGCAGTCACCTCTCCAGTCATCACCCAGACACGTCCCCTGGTGTTACTGTATAATGCCCCATTCCCAGCAGTCACCTCTCCAGTCATCACCCAGACACATCCCCTGGTGTTACTGTATAATGCCCCATTCCCAGCAGTCACCTCTCCAGTCATCACCCAGACACATCCCCCGGTGTTACTGTATAATGCCCCATTCCCAGCAGTCACCTCTCCAGTCATCACCCAGACACATCCCCTGGTGTTACTCTATAATGCCCCATTCCCAGCAGTCACCTCTCCAGTCATCACCCAGACACGTCCCCTGGTGTTACCGTATAATGCACCATTCCCAGCAGTCACCTCTCCAGTCATCACCCAGACACGTCCCCTGGTGTTACCGTATAATGCCCCATTCCCGGCAGTCACCTCTCCAGTCATCACCCAGACACATCCCCTGGTGTTACTGTATAATGTCCCATTCCCAGCAGTCACCTCTCCAGTCATCACCCACACACATCCCCTGGTGTTACTGTATAATGCCCCATTCCCGGCAGTCACCTCTCCAGTCAGCAGCTGAATGATCTTGTTGGTGAGTTCCAGGATCTTCTGATCATTGTGTCTCTCATGTGTCAGTGACTGAGATGGAGGCACCGTGATGGGGCTCTGGGTCCTGCTCAGTCCTACACACAATGTGATGGCTGCTGGGTGTCTCACACTCACCGGAAGTCTTCTTCACTACTGTGTTAACCTGCAAAATGGAGGAGACATGAATATTAATGTAAATGCTCCGAGATCCCTCACCTCTCCAGTCATGTCCCTGTAATATTACTGTAGATATTAGTAATGTCACTGTGACACTCCCAGATCCCCTCACCTTCCTAGTCATATCCCTGTATTATTACTATAGATATAAGTGACGTCGCTGTGACACCCACAGATCCCCCCACCTCCCCAGTCATGTCCCTGTATTATTACTATAGATATAAATGACGTCACAGTGACACTCCCAGGAGTGTGATATACATTTGCTTCATGCTGCTCCAATTATCATCTGTTACACATGCCAGGGATATTATGGTCTCTGCTTTAATATAATCTAGAATTTTAGCAATATTTTCAATCCCTACAATTACATAATAAATTAATAATAATAGTGACACTAATGGCTGCACCCAGTATACAAATAATAACGTGTCTTTAAAAGCAGGACACCTCAGACCATTCCTCCTGTATTGTAGGACATTACCACCAGTCCCAATGTATAATAATAATACCAGGACTCCACAAGCTGCTGTCCCTGTATAATAATAACCGTACAAAAAAAAACTGCTCCCCCTGTACAGCACTAATAACGACAGGACACCCCATTCTGCTCTCCTTTATAGTAATAATAAAATGACATTACAGGATGCTCCCCCTGTATAATAATAACAACAGGACACTACAGGCCGCTCCCTCTGTATAATAATAATAATAATAATAATAATAATAATAATAACAACAACAACAACAACAACAACAACAGGACACTGCAGGCTGCTCCCCTTGTATAATAATAATAATAACAACAACAACAACAACAACAACAACAACAACAAGACACCACAGGCCGCTCCCTTTGTATAATAACACGATACTTAAGGCTGCTCTTCCTGTATAATAATTACAGGACACCACAGTCTGCTCATACTGTATAATAATAACAGGACACCAAAGGCTGTTGCTCCTAAATAATAATAATAACAACAACAACAACAACAGGCAGCTCCCCCTGTATAATAATAACAGGACACAACAGATAGCTCACACTGTATAATAATAGTAACGGGACACCACAGGCAGCTCCGTCTGTATAATAACAGTACACCACTGGCCACTATCCCTGTATAATTATAACAACAACAGTACAGTACAGGCCGCTCCACCTGTAAAACAATAACAGGAAACCCCAGACTGCTCCTCCTGTATAATAATAATAACAGGACAACATAGACTGCTCCCGCTGTATAACAACAACAACAACAACAACAGGACACCACAGGTAGCTCCCCCTGTATAATGAAAATAACAGGACACCACAGGCTGCTCCTCTTGTATAACAATAATAAGAGGACACCATAGGCTGATCCCGCTGTATAATAACAACAACAAAAGGAGACCACAGGCCACTTCCCCTGTATAATAATAATAGGACACCACAGGCTGCTCCACTTGTATAATAATAATAATAGTAGTAATAATAACAACAACAAGAGAACACAGGCCACTTCCCCTGTATAATAATAATAGGACACCACAGGCTGCTCCCCTGTATAATAACAGGACACCACAGGCTGCTCCTCCTGTACAATAATAATAACAACAAGACATCACAGGCCGCTACTTTTGTATAATAATAACAACAACAACAACAGGACACCACAGCCCCCCCCCCTGTATAACAATAATAACAGGACACCACAGGTTGCTCCCCCTGTACAATAATATTAACAGACAACAGGCTGCTCCCCCTGTACAATAATATTAACAGACTACAGGCTGCTCCCCCTGTACAACAATAGTAACAGGACACAACAGGCTGCTACCCCTGTAAAATAATAACAGGACACCACAGGCTACTCCCCATGTATAATAATATTAACAGAACATCACAGGCTATTCCTCCTGTATAAAAATAATACCAGGACACCACAGGCTGCTCCTCATGTATAATAATAATAACAATAACAGGACACCGCAGGCGGCTCCCCCTGTATAATAATAACAACAACAACAACAACAACAACAGGACACCACAGGCTGCTCCCTCAGTATAATAACCACCACAGGCTGCTCATCCGTTATAATAATAATAGGACACCACAGGCTGCTCCTCCTATATAATAATAACAACAACAACAACAACAGGACACCACAGGCTGCTCCCTCAGTATAATAAACACCACAGGCTGCTCATCAATTATAATAATAATAGGACACCACAGGTTGCTCCTCCTATATAACAACAACAACAACAACAACAACAGGACACCACAGGCTGCTCCCTCATTATAATAACCACCACAGGCTGCTCATCCGTTATAATAATAATAATAGGACACCACAGGTTGCTCCTCCTATATAATAACAACAAGACACCACACGCCGCTATTCCTGTATTATAATAATAATAATAATAATAATAATAATAATAAAGACACCACAGGCCGCTCCCCTTGTATAATAATAACAACAACAACAGGACACCACAGGCTGCTCCTCTTGTATAATAATAATACCAGGACACCACAGGCCACTATTCCTGTATAATAATAATAACAACAACAGGACACTACAGGCTGCTCCTGCTGTATAAAAATAATAATAACTGGACACCACAGGCTCCTCCTCCTGTATAATAACAACAACAACAGGACACCACAGGCTGCTCCTCTTAAATAATAATAACAACAGGACACCACAGACCGCTCCCCTGTAAAACAATAAAACAGGAAACCACAGGCCGCTCCTCCTGTATATTAATAATGACATGACACCAAAGGCTGCTCCCCCTATATAATAATAATAACAACAGGACACCACAGGACGCTCCTTTTGTAGAATAATAACAACAGGACACCACAGGCCGCTCTCCCTGTATAACAATATTAAAAGGCCACCACAGGCTGCTCCTCCTGTATAACAACAACAACAACAGGACAACATAGACTGCTCCCGCTGTATAATAGGACACCACAGGCTGCTCCCCCTGTATAACAATAACAACAGGGCACCACAGGCTGCTCCTCCTGTATTATAATAATAATAATAGGACACCACTGGCTGCTCCTCCTGTATAACAATAATAGCAGGACCTCACAGACCACTCCCTCTGTATTATAATAACAACAATAATAACAATAATAATAAGATACCACAGGTCGCTATCCCTGAATCATAATAACAACAACAACAACAACAACAACAGGTACACCACAGGCCACTCCCCCTTTATAACAATAATAACAGGACACCATAGGCTGCTCCCCCTGTATAATAATAATAATAATAATAACAATAACAACAAAGGGACACTACAGGCTGCTCGTCCTGTATACTAATAACAACAACAGGACACCACAGGCAACCACTCCTGTATAATAATAACAACTGGACGCCACAGGCTGCTCATCCTGTATAATAATAATAACAGGACACCACAGGCTGCTCCTCCTGTCGCCATTAGCTGATGGTAGATGCTAGAACCGCGATTTAGAACCAACCATCACGTGATCTTCCTGTGTGTGGAACGGAATGCAGTGACCGGAAGTAAGGTGGAACGCACAGGCCGGAAGTAGGGAATGATTGGCACAGGCTGCTTCCTAGCGTTTGGCCCCTCCCATCCCATGCCCCGCCCTCAACTCCGCCCTATGTAATCACTATTACCGTACATGTCCTCAGTACAGGAGGCCGGCGGCCATTTTCTTGTAGACAAGGCCTGCATCAGCTTCAGCAGCAACTATAGGTTCCCTGGCCGTGTAGTGACGTCAGGAGCGGCGGCCATTTTCCCCTGGTCTGAGCTCCGCCTTCCTTCTATCATTCCCACAAGGAAGGCAGCAGGAGCAGAGAGCAGCCATTGCTGTGTCTGGCAGCAGGTAATGATATTATCAGACCCTCCAACATGACCCGCCCCACTAGGTACAAAATGCTCTGTTCCTGGACTTCCCTCTTAATTTAGGATTTCCATCACCTGTGTTGAACTAGTTGAATGATAGGAAAGTTGTTTCTTCACAGGTGATGGCAATAATAAATTAAGAGGGAAGTCCAGAAACAGAGTGTTTTGTACCTAGTGGGGCGGGTCATGTTGGAGGGTATGTATTATTATTATTATTATTCTATAGGCTGAGCAGCTCTGGTGTCAGGTTCTGTACTACAGGGGGAGCAGCCTCTGGTGCCTTGTTATAGTGCAGCTGGAGCAGCCTCTGGTGCTGCATTATCCCTGTACAGGTGGCTGACACTCTAGTGTCCTATTACTGTAATACAGGTGGCGCAGACCCCGCCGTTACCGTAATACAGGTGGCGCAGACCCCGCCGTTACCGTAATACAGGTGGCGCAGACCCCGCCGTTACCGTAATACAGGTGACGCAGACCCCACTGTTACCGTAACCAGTGGCGTAACTACTGCCCCCGCAGTCCTCGCGGTGGCTTGGGGGCGAGGGGCTGCGGGGGCGCCACTGATTACAGCAGACTGACATGCGGACGAGCGCCCGCATGTCAGTCTGCTTTCTGCTTCCCGCCGCCGCTTGTTGGAGGGACACGGACGGCACAGCGTGTGCCTCCCTGTGTCCCTCCTGCATCATCTCCGGCGGCCGCGGGTCTAATAGGGGGAAGTGCCGTCCGTGAGCTCTAATTGGCTCACGGACAGCACTTCCCCCTATTAGACCCGCGGCCGCCGGAGATGATGCAGCAGGAGGGACACAGGAGAGGCGAGCTGTGCCCTCCGTGTCCCTCCAAAAAGCGGCGGCGGCACTGGGGGGAATATCTGGCACTGGGGGGGGGGGGATGTCTGGCACTGGGGCATATATGGCACTGGGGGGATATCTGGCACTGGGGCATATATGGCACTGGGGGGGGGATATCTGGCACTGGGGGGGGGGATGTCTGGCACTGGGGCATATATGGCACTGGGGGGGAGATGTCTGGCACTAGGGGGGATATCTGGCACTGGGGCATATATGGCACTGGGGGGGGATATCTGGCACTGGGGGGGGATGTCTGGCACTGGGGGGGGGATGTCTGGCACTGGGGCATATATGGCACTGGGGGGGAGATGTCTGGCACTAGGGGGGATATCTGGCACTGGGGCATATATGGCACTGGGGGGGGGATATCTGGCACTGGGGGGGGATGTCTGGCACTGGGGGGGGGATGTCTGGCACTGTGGCATATATGGCACTGGGGGGGAGATGTCTGGCACTAGGGGGGATATCTGGCACTGGGGCATATATGGCACTGGGGGGGGATGTCTGGCACTGGGGGGGATATCTGGCACTGGGGGGGGGATGTCTGGCACTGTGGCATATATGGCACTGGGGGGGAGATGTCTGGCACTAGGGGGGATATCTGGCACTGGGGCATATATGGCACTGGGGGGGGGGATATCTGGCACTGGGGGGGGATGTCTGGCACTGGGGCATATATGGCACTGGGGGGGAGATGTCTGGCACTGGGGCATATATGGCACTGGGGGGGGGGTATCTGGCACTGGGGGGGATGTCTGGCACTGGGGGGGATATCTGGCACTGGGGGGGATGTCTGGCACTGTGGCATATATGGCACTGGGGGGGAGATGTCTGGCACTAGGGGGGATATCTGGCACTGGGGCATATATGGCACTGGGGGGGGGATGTCTGGCACTGGGGGGGATATCTGGCACTGGGGGGGGATGTCTGGCACTGTGGCATATATGGCACTGGGGGGGAGATGTCTGGCACTAGGGGGTATATCTGGCACTGGGGCATATATGGCACTGGGGGGGGGATATCTGGCACTGGGGGGGGGATGTCTGGCACTGGGGGGGATATCTGGCACTGGGGGGGGGGATGTCTGGCACTGGGGCATATATGGCACTGGGGGGGGATGTCTGGCACTGGGGGGGATATCTGGCACTGGGGGGGGGTGTCTGGCACTGGGGCATATATGGCACTGGGGGGGGATATCTGGCACGGGGAATATCTGGCACTGGGGGGGGAATATATGGCACTGGGGGGGGAATATCTGGCACGGGGGGAATATCTGGCACTGGGGGCATATGTGGCACTGGGGGGGAATATCTGGCACTGGGGGCGTATGTGGCACTGGGGGGGGGGGTATATGTGTACCTGGCACATGGGGGGGGGCTATATTTGGCACCGGGGGCATGTGAGTACCTGGCACCGTGGGGGAATATCTGGCACTGGGGACATATGTGGCACTGGGAGCACAGCCCTAGCAACAAGGACTACCTCCTAGCAACGAGCATGACACCCAGTGCATGAAACACCTGACAACGAGCATGACACCCAGTGCATGAAACACCTGGCAACGAGCATGAAACCCCTGACAACGAGAAGGTAATTGAAAAGTAATTAGAAGCCTTACTGTAGGACTTAATGTGTAATGGGCATTACGGTGTGTGGCATAATGTATCACGGACATTGCGGTGTGTGTCATAATGTGTCACAGGCATTACGGTGTATGGTATACTATATCACGGGCATTGTGATATGTGGTATAATGTCTCAGGGTCATTGCAGTGTGTGGCATAATGTATCACGGACATTGCGGTGTGTGTCATAATGTGTCAGGCATTACGGTGTGTGGTATACTATATCACGGGCATTGTGGTATGTGGTATAATGTCTCAGGGTCATTGCAGTGTGGCATAATACATAACGGGCATTGCGGTGTGTGGCATAGGGTATAACGGGCAGGGCATTGCGGTATGTGTCACAGGCATTACGGTGTATGGTATACTATATCACGGGCATTGTGGTATAATGTCTCAAGGTCATTGCGGTGTGTGTCATAATGTGTCACAGGCATTGTATGTGCTATAATGTATCAGGGGCATTGCAGTGTGTAGCATAATGTATGACGGGCATTGCGATTCCTGTCATAATGTGTCGGGGGCATTACGGTGTGTGGCATAATGTGTCACAGGCATTACGGTGTGTGGCATAATGTGTCACAGGCATTACGGTGTGTGGCATAATGTGTCGGGGGCATTATGGTGTGTGGCATAATGTGTCATGTGCATTATTGTGTGTGGAATAATGTCTAAGGGCCATTGCAGTATGTGGCATAATGTATACTGGGCATTACTATAATGAGGAAAAATGACAAATAATGTAAGGGGCATGAATCAGGATTATTTTTCTTTCCTGTGGTGGCTAATGTCTGGGCATGCAGGATGCAAAACTGGGGTATAAGGTAGTCTTTTCCTGCAATACCACGCCCCTTTATGAGAAACCACGCCCATTCCAACAAAACCACGCCCCTTTTTTGCAGCGGACGCCTTCGGCGCGCGCATATTTATCCCTTTCTTGCTCCCAATTATGCGGCGAGTTGGGGGCGGGGGGCGCCAAAGAATTTTTTGGCTTGGGGGAGAAAAATTTCTAGTTACGCCACTGACCGTAACGCAGGTGGTGCAGACCCCACCGTTACCGTAATACAGGTGGCGCAGACCCCGCCGATACCGTAATGCAGGTGAAGCAGACCCCGCCGTTACCATGATACAGGTGGCGCAGATCCCGCCATTACCGTAATACAGGGGGAGCAGACCCCGCCGTTACTGTAATACAGGTGGTGTAGACCCCGCTGTTACCGTAATACAGGTGGCGCAGACCCCGTCGTTACTGTAATACAGGTGGTGCAGACCCCGGTGTTACCGTAATACAGGGGTAGCATCCTGTGCTATTATAGTATACAGGAGGAGCAGCCTGTGTTGTCATAATATACAGTTGTAGCATCCTGTGCTGTCATGGTATACAGGAGGAGCGGCCTGTTTTGTCATAATATACAGGGGTAGAATCTTGTGCTGTCATAGTGTACAGGTGGGGCGGCCTGTGTTGTCATAATATACAGTTGTAGCATCCTGTGGTGTCATAATATACAGGGGTATCATCCTGTGCTGTCATAGTATACAGGTGGAGCGGCCTGTGTTGTCATAATATACAGGGGTAGCATCCTGTGCTGTCATAATATACAGAGGGAGCAGCCTGTGGTGTCCTGTTATTATTATTATTATACAGGGTGATCAGCCTGTGGTGTGCTGTTATTATTATACAGGAGGAGCAGCCTGTGGCATCCTGTTGTTGTTATTATTATTATTATACAGGAGGAGCAGCCTGTGGTGTCCTGTTATTATTGTTATACAAGAGGAGCAGCCTGTGGCATCCAGTTATTTTTATTATACAGGGGGAGCGACTTGTGGTGTCCAATTATTATTATTCTACAGGAGGAGCAGCCTGTGGTGTCCAGTTATTATTATTATTATTATTATTTTTATTATACAGGAGAAGTATCCTGTGGTGTCCTGTTGTTATATTTATACAGGGGGAGCGGCCTGTAGTGTCATGTTGTTATTATACAGATGGAGCGGCTTGTGGTTTCCTGTTATTATTATTATTATTATTATTATTATTATTATTATACAGGGGGAGTAGCCTGTGGTGTCCTGTTATTATTATTATACAGGGGGAGCAGCCTGTGGTGTACTATTATTATTGTTTCTCTAGCATCCATAAGGGATATTGGGGTAATCTAGTACGATGGGGTATAGATGGGATCCAAAGGAGCCAGTACACTTTAAATTTCTTCCACTGGGTGTGCTGGCTCCTCCCCTCTATGCCCCTCCCACAGGCAGTGTAGAAAATGTGCCCTCAGGAGAGGATGCCACTCTGGGGATCCAGAGAGTTTTCTTTAGTTTCTTTTCAATCTTTGTTATTTTCTGTATACTGTATACCGGAGATGGGTAACAGTATACCTGCACCGTGAGAGTTAGGAGGGGGGGGGGAGTGGTCACCGGCCTTGCGAGGTGTCAGAGTCGCTTCCCCGCTGCAGGATCACCGTCCTGAGAGGTTGTTGTACAGCAGGCACTGCGCCTTAGCGGTCACAATCGCCGCACACCCCTAATAGTAGCCTGAATGTGACGAATGTGGTGATTACAAACCGCGGCCCCGCTAGGGGGGTCTCCCCGGTTCATGGTGCTGCAAACACGCAGGGGTGGCATATGGGACCCTCCTGGGGCAGACCCACTATAGCCGCCTGTGTACACTGGCAAGCAGTAGTGAAAACAGGTACTTATATTATGTTTCTCTTACGTCCTAGAGGATGCTGGGGTCCATTTAGTACCATGGGGTATAGACGGGTCCTTTGGGAGCCACTGGCACTTTAAGAGTTTAATAGTGTGTACTGGCCCCTCCCTCTATGCCCCTCCTACCAGACTCAGTTTAGAAAATGTGCCCAGAGGAGCCGGTCACAGCTAGGGGAGCTCCTAGGAGTTTTTCTAGTTTTAGTATTTTCTAAGAGTTAGTTAGGTTACAGGAAGGCTGCTGACAACAGTCTCTCTGCTTCATGGGACTTTGGGGGGGGGAGTAGGAACCAACTCTAGAAGTTAATGGTTCTCTATCTCCGCTGACAGGACACTGAGCTCCTGAGGGTGCTGATCGCAAGCCCACGAGGCGACCGCTCACTCCCGCAGCATGGCCGCCACCCCCTAACAGAGCCAGAAGAAAGAAGAGTGGTGATTATAACGCTGGTGCCCCGGGAAACGGGTCGCCGCGAGAATGGCGGCACAAGGATGGGAGCGCAGCTCTGACAGGCTGTTCTCCGGAAGGCTCAGCGGACACACGGTGTTAGGCGCAGTGAGGGGCGTCCTGGGCCAGCGCAATACCCTACACTGGTCAAAATAACTTTCAAGGTCTAATCCACTGTTTGCTGCAGAAATATCTCAGACCAGTATAATCTCTAAGTGCGAGAAGACGCGCCATTACAGGGGGCGGAGCTTCTCCTCATAGCGGATCCAGCACTCACCAGCGCCATTTTCTCCCTGCAGATCATAGGAACAGAACGCTGCCCTCCACATAAATCCAGCATACCTCTGCCGTACCAGGGTGTTATAGACAGGGAAGGGGGGGAGGGTGATTATAGTACTGAGTACCCTATTAAGGGTAGTTAGTCAGCGCCGGGCTTTTATCATAATAACTGCCTACAGGGGCGCTGTGTGGCTGGCTCCTTATACTCTGTGACTCTCTGAAGGTACTCTGGGGGAAACTGTGTCTGACATTTTCCTGTCTCTGTGTGTAAATATGTATATCTCACATAATCATATCTAGGGACTCTGTGTCCTGTGCTGCAGAGTGTATCTTCTACCGGGGAGTCTATACTATCCTCAAAACTGTACTGATCAGGCTTCTGGGGCAGAACCCCCAGGGGTGGCCTCAGCAAGGTGTACTATACCGTATTTTTATACACATATATCCCATACTGGGAAGGAGCCAAAGCTGTGCCTCTCACCCCAACTCTGTACCCTAGAAAGCGTAGCCTTGCCCAAATAATGCATATGAGGGGTGTAACATAAGATTGAGGCTATTAGGGATGAGGAATCTTATTAAAAATAATTTGACTGTCGAATTGTCAAATGTCGAAACGGATCCAACGTTTTTTAGTCGAAAACGTGTTGAATTGTCGAATCCAATTCGACATTGTTTTTTCGTCGAAAGAGCCCCGGTTTCGACAACACAAAGGATTCGACACCAATTGAATACACGCGTATTTCACATCCCTAAAGAGTGTCTAACTTGTCAAAGAGGGTTGTGTTACCTATCCATAAGGTACAACCTCCATAAGGGATTGGGCTGATCGCAGATTGAGACTACTCTCTAATACTGTACATACAGGTGTAACTCAGTAACTTGGTCAGGCTCCTTACTTGATGATTTAGGTTCTAGGTATGACTGTGATATTTCCTTGTTTCTGTGTCACATACAGGATTCTACAGACTTCTCGGCTGGTGGCCGTGACGGAGTTTGGTCTGCATGACGCAGGGTCTTCTGTCCTGGCGGCTTAGACATGCAGGGGACGGGGGCGACACCAATGGACTGCGGATACAGAGTAAGGTATGGCGAGTCTGTCCTTCACAGGTGAGACCCTGGTGGGGACGTGCTGGATAACTAACTATCCCAGCCGACTGTGGGTAAGTCGACATGTCTTCCTTCAGTACTAACCAGAATATTGTATCCTCCGCATACACTGCAACACATTTGAACCGCAAGGGTTACACATAAATCCAAGGGTTCCTCCACTTCCTTTAGAGGACATTGGGGAAAATCCAGAAAACCTGCACCGCAAGGTTCCCAGGGACAGATTCGGGTTCTGCCTTCTCAAAGCCTTCGGTTTGATGGTGGACCTCGCTGCCTGGGGATCAGGCAGGTGGGGGAAATGGTTTCACTCAAACATCCCGGTGATATCATGCCTAGGCCGCTAGAATGAGTTAGGTTGCCAAGGGAGTGGACTAGAGTTTCTAGTTTTCCCGCCTCACGGATTCTTCGGGATTACTAGCTTCTCAGGCGAAGGGTACGATACTGCTGGTAGCTATTCAAACATTTGCGTTATCCGGTTCCACATCATATCCTGTACTGGCTCAACTAGGACTCTAAACTTCAGCAAAGCCAACTTTGACATGATGAAGGAAGCATTAAGGGACATTGAATGGGAAATTCTGTTTCAAGGAAAAAATAGGATTTTAATACCTACCGGTAAATCCTTTTCTCTTAGTCCGTAGAGGATGCTGGGGACATTCAAAGAACCATAGAACCATGGGGTATAGACGGGATCCGCAGGAGACATGGGCACTTTAAGACTTTTAAGGGGCGTGAACTGGCTCCTCCCTCTATATCCCTCCTCCAGACCTCAGTTATAGGAACTGTGCCCAGGGTGGCTGCAGACCTCTCACCTACTAGAGGGCCGCAGGTTCGGGATTCAGAATTGGATCCTCCTAACCACGGATGCAAGTCTCAGAGGTTGGGTGAGCAGTCACCCAAGGGGAAAACTTCCAAGGAAAGTGGTCAAGTTCGGAATCCATCCTCCCAATAAACATTCGGGAACTAAGGGCTGTGTACAACGGTCTTCTACAAGCGGCACATCTTCTGAAAGATCAGGCCATTCAGGTTCAGTTGGACAATGTAACGACTGTGGCCTACATAAACCAACAAGGCGGAATGAAGAGCAGAGCTGCAATGTCAGAGGTAACAAGAATCATCCTCTGTGCGGAAAAGCACGAAGTGGCGCTGTCAGCGATCTTCATCCAGGAGAGTGGGGCCTCCACCCAGAGGTGTTCGCAGAGGTGACAAGTCTTTGAGGCATACCTCAAATAGACAAAATGGCCTCCCGCCTCAATAAGAAGCTTGGGAGGTACTGTTCCGGGTCGAGAGACCCACAAGCAGTGGCAGTGGACGCCCTAGTAACTCCGTGGGTGTTCCAGTCAGTGTATGTGTTCCCTCCACTTCCACTCAACCAAAGGATTCTCAAACTAATCAAAAGAACAAGAGTTCAGGCGATCCTCTTGGCTCTGGACTGGCCAAGAAGGGCTTGGTACGTGGATCTTCAGGAGTTACTGCTGGAAGATCCAAGGCCTCTTCCACTTTGAGAGGACCTTCTACAACAGGGGCGGTTCGCTTATCAAGACTTACCATGGCTACGTTTGACGGATTATAAATTGAACGCCAGATCTTAGCTCGGAAGGGCATTCCGAACAAGGTTATTCCTACCCTGAAACAGGCTATGAAAAGAGTAACATCTAAACATTACCATCGAATTTGCAAAAAGTACATGTCTTGGTGTGAATCCAAGTAGTTTCCTACGGTGAAGTTTCAACTAGGGCGTTTTCTCCTCTTTCTGCAAGCAGGTGTGGATGTGGGCCTGCGTTTGGGCTACATTAAAGTCCAGATTTCGGCTTTGTCCATTTTCTTCCAGAAACAATTGGCTGTCCTCCCTGAGGTTCAGACTTTCTTGAAAGGGGTTCTGCTCATCCAGCCTCCCTTTGTGCCTCCTACGGCACCTTGGGATCTTAATGTGGTGTTGCAGTTCCTCCAGTCGGATTGGTTCGAACCTTTACAGGAGGTTGAAGTTAAATTTCTCACTTGGAAGGCAGTCACACTTTTGGCATTGGCATCTGCTAGACGTGTGTTGGGGGCATTGTCCTGCAAGAGCACCTACTTAATTTTTCAGGAAGATAGAGCTGAGCTCAGGATGCGTCAGCAATTTCTGCCGAAGGTTGTGTCTGCTTTTCATATCAACCAACCTATTGTGGTGCCAGTGGCTACTGACTCCTCAATTACTTCAAAATCCTTGGATGTTGTGAGGGCTTTGAAGATTTATGTGAAGAGAACTTCTCGTCACAGAAAGTCGGACGCTCTGTTTGTCCTGTATGATCCCAACAAGATTGAGTGTCCTGCTTCTAAGCAGACGATTTCTCGCTGGATCAGGTTTACTATCCAGTATGCTTATTCTATGGCAGGCTTACAGTGTCCAAAATCTGTTAAGTCCCACTCTACTCGTAAAGTGGGTTCTTCCTGGGCGGCTGCCCGGGGTGTCTCGGCTTAACAACTTTGCAGAGCAGCTACTTGTTCTGGTTCGAACACGTTTACTAAGTTCTACAGTTTCGAATATTTGGCCTCTGGGAAACTAAAGTTTGGTCAAGCGGTTCTGGAGGAACCTCAGCCCTCTCCCTCCCGTACTGGGAGCTTTGGTACATCCCCATGGTACTAATGTGGACCCCAGCATTTTCTAGGACGTAAGAGAAAATAGGATTTTAATTACCTACCGGTAAATCCTTTTCTCGTAGTCTGTAGAGGATCCTGTGCTTCGTATTGGTTCAGTATTGTTGGTTCAGCCATTGCTGACTTGTTTTAAGCTGGTTAGCTTGGTTTTTCTGTTATGTGTGAGCTGGTGTGAATCTCACCACTGTCACCACTATATATATTTCCTTCTCTCAAAGTATGTCCGTCTCCTCGGGCACAGTTTCTAGACTGGGTCTGGTAGGAGGGGCCTAGAGGAAGGAGCCAGCCCACACCAATAAACTCTTAAAGTGTCCATGGCTCCCAAGGGACCCGTCTATACCCCATGGTACTAATGTGGACCCCAGCATCCTCTACGGACTAAGAGAAAAGGATTTACCGGTAGGTAATTAAAATCCCATTATTACTATTATTAATTTTATTATATGTAGTTGTGGGGATTGAAAATATTGCTCAAATTCTAGGATATATTAAAGCAGAGACCAAAATATCCATGGCATGTGTAACAGATGATAATTGGAGCAGAATGAAGCAAATGTATATCACACTCCTGGGAGTGTCACTGTGACGTCACTTATATCAATAATAATAATATAGGGACATGACTGGGAAGGTGAGGGGATCTGGGTGTGTCACAGTGGCATCACGTATATCTATAGTCATAGTCCAGGGACATAACTGGGGAGGTGAGGGGATCTGGGAGTGTCACAGTGACATCACATATCTATAGTCATAGTACAGGGACATGACTGGGGAGGTGAGGGTATCTGGGAGTATTTTCAGTGATATTGATGTCTCCCCCATTTCGCAGGATTACACAGTAGTAAGGAATACATCCAGTGAGTGTGAGACACCCAGCAGCCGTCCCTGTGTGTCAGTAGGACTGAAAAGGACACAGAGCCCCATGACGGTGCCTCCATCTCACTCACTGATGAGAGACACAGTGACAAGAAGATCCTGGAACTCACCAACAAGATCATTCAGCTGCTGACTGGAGAGGTAACTGCTGGGAATGGGGCATTATACAGTAACACCGGGGGGACGTGTCCAGGTAATGACTGGAGAGGTGACTTCTGGGAATTGAGAATTATTTAGTAACACCAGGGGATGTGTCCGGGTGATGACTGGAGAGGTGACTGCCGGGAATGGGGCATTATACGGTAACACCAGGGGACGTGTCCGAGTGATGACTGAAGAGGTGACTGCTGGGAATGGGACAATATACAGTAAAACCGCGGTATGTGTCTGGGTGATGACTGGAGAGGTGACTGCTGTGAATGGGAAATTATACAGTAACACCAGGTGACGTGTCTGGGTGATGACTGGAGAGTTGACTGTTGGGAATGGGACATTATACAATAACACCAGGGGACGTGTCTGGGTGATGATTGGAGAGGTAACTGCTGGGAATGGGAAATTATTCAGTAACACCAGGTGACGTGTCTGGGTGATGACTGGAGAGCTGACTGTTGGGGATGGGACATTTTACAGTAACACCAAGGGACGTGTCTGGGTGATGACCGGAGAGGTGACTGCTGGGAATGGGGCATTATACAGTAACACCAGGGGATGTGTCTGGATGATGACTGGAGTGGTGACTGCTGGGAATGGGACATTATACAGTAAGACCAGGGGATGTGTCTGGGTGATGACTGGAGAGGTGACTGCTGGGAATGGGGCATTATACAGTAACACCAGGGCATGTGTCTGGGTGATGAATGTATCACTGTGGGTTCAGGTTCCTATAAGGTGTCAGGATGTCACTGTCTATGTCTCCATGCAGGAGGTGGAGTATATAGAGGAACACAGGGGTCTGTACAAGGACGTGATAATGGAGAATCACCGGCCCCTCACATCACTGGGTAAGAGGAAACTGTCATGTATTGTACAGGGGAGAGCAGGTATGGGGGCCCTATATACACACATCACCTGATAATCACAAATATACACTGTACTCAGTCACTGTGTGTCTCCTACAGATGGTCCCAGTAACAGAGATATCCCAGACAGATGTGCCCGTCCTCTGTATTCCCAGGATTGTACAGAGGAGAATCACAGGATCCCACAGGAGGATCAGGTAGGTGGGATTTAGGGTCTCCCCAATATATCAAAGTGACTGTCACTATATGATCTGTAGAGGAGCTGTGTGTCTTATACACTGATATTATACTGTTTCACCTCAGTTTAATCTGACTGTATGCAAATGTCATTATAGTGTTTCTTGTTTTTTTTCAAGGTACAACGTCTGTCTGATATTAAAACAGAAGATGTAGAGGGAGAAGAAGAGATGTATGTGACTGATATAAAGACAGAAGATATAGAGGGAGAAGAAGAGACGTATGTGACTGATTTAAAGGCAGAAAATATAGAGGGAGAAGAAGAGACGTATGTGACTGATATGAAGGCAGAAGATACAGAGGGAAAAGAAGAGACGTATGTGACTGATATAAAGACAGAAGATATAGAGGGAGAAGAAGAGGTGTATGTGACTGATATAAAGGCAGAAGATACAGAGGGAGAAGAAGAGACGTATGTGACTGATATAAAGGCAGAAGATATAGAGGGAGAAGAAGACACGTATGTGACTGATATAAAGGCAGAAGATATAGAGGGAGAAGAAGAGATGTATGTGACTGCTATAAAGGCAGAAGATACAGAGGTAGAAGAAGAGACGTATGTGACTGATATAAAGGCAGAAGATATAGAGGGAGAAGAAGAGACGTATGTGACTGATATAAAGGCAGAAGATATAGAGGGAGAAGAAGAGACGTATGTGACTGATATAAAGGCAGAAGATATAGAGGGAGAAGAAGAGACGTATGTGACTGATATAAAGGCAGAAGATATAGAGGGAGAAGAAGAGACGTATGTGACTGATATAAAGGTAGAAGATACAGAGGGAGAAGAAGAGACGTATGTGACTGATATGAAGGCAGAAGATATAGAGGGAGAAGAAGAGACGTATGTGAGGGGTGATCAGCAGTGTAAGGAGGAGGAGATCCCTACAGATATCAGCACAGGTGAGTAATAAACACTTAATACAGAAGTCACATATTCTCCTTGCTCAGTCACTACAGCAATCTCTTATCCTACACCCTCCTCCGCCATCAGCCCTGTTCTCAGTTGGGTGTTTCTAACACAAGGCTATCCATGACAAATATCACATGTAGAGAGTTATTACACACAACACTATAATGTTATTAAAAGTAACAAGCATAAGTTTATTATTAGTGATTATATATAAATGTGTATATATGTATGTATATAATATAATTAGTATTGTTTTTTGTGGAGTGCCTAATTTATATGCATTTTGTTAGATGATGCAGGTATGAAATATTTCCTGCTATACAGTAGACTTGAGGTCACCAAATACAATTTGTATAAGATTCAGAAATAAAATGAAATTTGAATCTAGAACTTCAAGTAAAACAGAGTAAAAGCTTATCACAAGTACATATCTGTATAATCATAAGACAAGCGTTTTGCACTTGTTGTCACCCTTGCATGGGCTGGCTTGTTCTTATCCACTGCCAATTCACTCTAAATACAAATTGCGTACACCAACGCATTTTGTCAATAGTGACTTCTTCAGGGGTGTTTTCTGTTAAAGGCTTTATCCGCAAATATCAATTGTGTAGATTTTAAATAATTGTGTAACCTTCAGATGGTAATTGTGGACTTTTTCATGAGGGACACATTCCTAATTACTTGTGAATAATAGTTCCTGCTCTGTGCAGTTCTGAGGTTATGACTTTAGGGAATGTAATGGCCAGATCCAATATTGCTCAATCTAAGGTCTCCCAGTAGCCTTGCTACATACATAAATGTGTCCTGCACTCACTATAATAACTAACAATAATAAACAGTGGAGTTTTAGTTCATGTATTGCTCAGTGCATTTAAGCCTGCAGCCCCCGTCAAGGAACCCCACTATACTGCAGGTCCTACTCTATTGCTCAAAATAATTACCATAAAAACAGCTATCGCATTAGTGTTAACCTTTAGGTTTGCTCTCAGCGGCGGAACAGTGGCCAAAAGGCTTGGATAGATTTTCAGAGCACCAGTCTGACGTGCCACCACATCTCACGTGGCCCTCCAATTCACCAGATCTGGGACTGCTTGGCTGGGTCCGGCATTGTACTGTTGGTGCAGTTCCTGATGCGTTTGGAATGATTGGTGGTTGCTAAGCGCCCTAAATGCCTGTGGTTCCGATTTGTCATGATCTACTTTCGCCCACTGTTCTGCCTCTGAGATTCTTGGTGTCCAGGCTTCTTCCACTGTAGATGGATACTACTCACTGTCTACAAGGGATCACCAACAAACAAAAGCCGGTCTCGGGCAAAACCAATGGCTCCCTTTTGCCGGTTGCATCACGTGCACGACCCATGGTTCCATCTGAAAAAGAAACAATGTCTCAACAAATTTGCATTGTATCAATACCTCAGACATTTACAATGATCATCCAGTAGTTTTAGTGTCACCATCTACACGCATGTGCACGTCCCGTGTCATTAATATACCCGGTGGAACTGCCCATGTCGCCATCCGTCGCTCACTCCAGTACATCAAAGTGACGTCATCTGACACATGCTATGTCCGGGGACATGGAGAGAACCTCGTCCACGTGACCTATAGTAACCAATGGGGACAAAAGTATCAAGTAACCTGCTAACAAAACAGTGTAACAACACCGATCAAATTCTATCCTCTTAGATAGATATATATGTTCCTCTGGCAGGATCCACAGGTTATCCACAGGATAACATTGGGATATGATGACGTGACAGCGGATTTGCAACAAACGGTCAAAGCTTTCAGCCTCCCAGTATGCAACGGGCCTGTCCATATATCCCCGCCTCCTGGCTCAGGCAAATCAGTTTTTCTCCGGCTGGTTCCACAGGTTATCCACAGGATAACATTGGGATATGCCGGAGGGACAGCGGAAATGGCACCAAACAGTCACAAGCTTTCCAGCCTCCCAGGATGCATCGGGGCTCTTGCATATAATCCCGCCCACTGACTCAGTCAAATCAGTTTTTTGTTTGTTGCGGCAGGAGCCGGACCATGGTCACAGGGCTGCAGTTAGGGCAGCCCTAAGCTTTTATTATTTTATTTTTATAGTCTGTTTTGAGTGATCTTTCTTAACAGCATCTTAAACGCATACTAGAAAGAGTCGCTCCAACAACTCCCCACCGGGTCGCAACAATGCTTACCTTCGCGGTACAGTGCTGTCTCGGCGGGCGTCTGTGACTGATGTTCTATCAGGTCCAGCAGATGTTACCAGGCTGTGGCCGGAGCATGGGGGGACGGTAAGTACATCGGTTTCCTTTGACTAGGGATTTCCGGACACAGCCGCACTGTATTGGAGGAGACTACAAATAGTAGCTGATGCGCCACCACTCTTAAGTGCGACAGCGCTACGCTTTAGGGACCATAGGCGCCAGGACTAGGTAGAGGCCGCGATCCCTAGAGTTTATGTCAACAAGGGGAGTCAGGCGCTCTCCTGGTCGCCCCTCCCCCAGTTCATGACCAGTTTCCGTGCGTCTCCCGCCCATGAACTGATGGCCTCACTTCCTTCTCAGACGCTACCACGAGGGTACTCGGTCGCAGCTTGGGCCGCTGCGGTTGTGTACACTAGAGTTTCCGCCTAGACCGGGTCGCAGACAGGAGCGTCTGCATACACTTATCGTTCACTGAGCGTCTGTGTCCGTTATTGAGCGTCTGTGTCTCTCATCAGTTACCGGAGCGGTAGTGTACACTAGTAGCATCTGAATCTACTCAGCGTCTTTCGAGCGTATTGATCGATCATGGAAGTGGGGTGAGTCTCCCTGTATCCCACTCTACTGAGTAAGGGTTATACAGTACTAAAGTTCCTTCTACTTGTTAGTATGAATTGTTAATTTTGGTACATATTGCATATGAGGCCTGTACACTACTGTTGTTTTCTACTAAAATGTCTGAAAAACTTGTTATAATAGCTGTTAAAACATAAATACAGTAATTGTACTCCTACTTGTAAAGTAATTGTTTGTGGTTGATTATATTCTCATATGACAATGTTTAATAAATAACATGTGACTGACTGCTAGTATGATTGCTGACTTTTAAATGTTATCAGTTTTATTCTGAACCTCAATTCAGGTGCACGGTTGTGGTCAGATTGATTTCACTTCTATATATATATATGTGTGTGTGTGTGTGTGTGTGTGTGTGTGTGTGTGTGTGTGTGTGTGTGTGTTTCTCAGTCACAAATTGTGTAGTTGGTAAACACTGAAAAATTGACTATGTCTGTGAGCGGCAAAAGTGACGAGGATAATTTATCAGGCACTCCTACATCCTTAACATGTTTATCTTGTAAAATGGGGATTTTAGATGGAATGGAACAGTTTATTACTTATGATGGGTTATGTACAAACTGTTATGCGTATCGGCAAAGTAAAAAGCAGACTCTGGTTCAACAACCAGTAGAACCACCATGGAGTATGTTCGCGCAAACCTTGTCTGCAATATTGTACAGATTAACTCCTGCAGTTCCACCCCAGGGAATAGGTTACACTATTAACCCATACATGCAGCTCCCACCTTATGGTTTGGTTCCAGTAGCTTCTACAAGTAGCCAGGCTGTTAGGACCAGGGTAGATACATCCATGTTGCAGACTACACAAGATGATACAACAGATGAGGATACAGTGTATTCTAATACTCCATATGATGATCAGTCGCAGGGTTTTAGCTCAGAGGATATAGCTGAACTTATTGATGCAATGAAGGCTATTCTCTCTTTGGAGGAATCAGCCAAGACAGTGTCAAAATCTGAAGCACCTGTGTTTAAATGAACAAAGACAGTTAGGACTGAATTTCCAGTATCAGAAGATCTGACGGAAATGATGGAATAACCTTGGGATACGCCTGGTAAAAAATATAAGATTCCGAAAAAATGGGATTCTTGTTATCCTTTTCCAGCTGCGGATTGTTCAACAAGAGAAGTTCCTCCTAAAGTAGATGCACATGTTGTGCGACTTGTGCGTAAATCTATTTTACCATTGCCGTCTACTTCACTGTCTGATGTTACAGATAGAAGAATAGATGGTTTATTGAAAAATATTTTTTTCTCTCTCGGGGGCTGTAGTAAGGCCAGCTATGGCTTCAGCCTGGATGACGAGAGCGATGGTAGAATGGGCGGAGAAACTAGAAAAAGGCCTCTCCCCTTCCACAGGGGAGGCGGAATCTCTTTTAGGTCGTATAAAACAAGCTGCGCAATATTTGGAAGAAGCAGCAATTGATATGGGTACAAATGCTTCTAAAGCATCAGCCTTGACAGTAGCTGCTCGCAGAGCAGTTTGGCTACGTAATTGGAAAGCGGATGCAGAATCCAAGAAGGTTCTGAAAGCTCTGCCTTTCGCTGGTGATATTCTGTTTGGAAAACAATTGACAGATATTCTAGAATCGGAAGCTGAATCCAAGAAGGTCAGACTTCCGGTTAGTTATTATAACCCTAAGACTAGGGGTTTGAAATTTCTGCCATTTCGATGGCAAGACAGAGCAAAAGGGAAAAGGAACCTAAGCAGCCCCAGTTCAATAAGTCAACTAGGGGTAGGAAGCAGTGGGCCAATAGACGGCCGGCTTCCAAGCCAGAACAGAAGCCATCAGTCTGAGGGTACTGGCCTCCAGCTGGAGGATTCCAGGGTTGCACATATATGGCAGCAGTCGACGACATATGCTTGGGTGCAGAAGGTGGTATCTCTCGGTTATGGTTTCCCCTTCAAGAGGCAGTCTCCTCAAAGATTTTTATGCACCAGTCCGTCTCGAATAGATTCGAAGGCAGTGCCCTGCAGGAAGCGGTTCAGAAACTGCTTCAGTCTGGTGTAATTATCCCAGTACCCCCGACACAATGGGGACAGGGGTTTTACTCCAATCTATTTTTGATGCAGAAGCCAAATGGGTCATTCCGACCCATTCTCAATCTCAAAATGTTAAACAAATACATTTGGTTTCCAAGGTTCCACATGGAGACATTATGCTTCATAGTTTTGGCCATGGAACCGGGAGATTACATGGTATCTCTGGATATACAGGATGCTTACCTACATGTGCCTATAGCACAGTCTCATCAGTGTTACCTCCGGTTTGCCATCCTCCAGCAACATTTTCAGTTCCAGGCTTTGCCCTTCGGGCTAGCAACAGCCCCCAGGGTGTTAACCAAAATTATGGTGGTTATGGCAGCTTATCTCCTCAAGCAGGGGATAAGAATATTTCCATGCCTTGACAATCTTTTAATCCTGGCACAATCTCAGGAATTACTTTTGAGCCATCTTCAACAGACAATAGTTTGTCTACAAAGACACGGGTGGCTCATAAACTGGGAAAAGTCGTCTGAGTCCGTCACAACGGATGGTTCATGTGGGGCCATATTGGATTCAGGTCTACAGAGAATTTTGTTACCATGGAAAAAGATATCGAAGGTGCAAGTAATGACTCTGGAGTTGCTGCAGTCAGACTATATCAGTCCATGCAGCAATGTGACTGATGAGTCTGATGGTGTCTACCTTCGACATGGTGGAATATGCACAATTCCACTCCAGACCTCTACAGCATCTCATTCTGACCCGATGGAACGGAAGACATCAGACAATAAAAAGACAGATGATTAATCTTCCAGTAGACGTAAGAAGGTCTCTAGCTTGGTGGCTACAGACAGACCATCTAAGCAAGGGGAGACCTTTTTTGGGTAACAGATTGGCAAATCCTGACAACAGATGCCAGTCTTCAGGCCTGGGGAGCGGTGTTCGAAAGCCTCTGGTTCCAGGGAAAATGGACCATAAGGGAAAGTCGCCTGCCAATAAATCTGTTGGAAATAAGGGCCATATACATTGCTCTAGTTCAGGCAAAGGACAGTCTGCAAGGAAGACCAGTCCAGATCCGTTCAGACAATGCTACAGCGGTAGCGTACCTCAATCATCAGGGAGGAACTCACAGCAAAAGATTGATGGAGGAAGTAACTCACATACTAAGGTGTGCAGAGCTCCATCTCCCAGCATTGTCAGCAGTGTTTGTTCCAGGAGTGCTGAACTGGGAAGCGGATTTTCTCAGTCGACAACCATTCAGGAAACCGAATGGGCACTTCATCCAGAAGTGTTTCAGACCATGGTAAACAGATGGGGGTTGCCAGGGATAGATCTCATGGGATCCCATCTGGACAACAAAGTTCCGATATACGGATCAAAAACAAAGGATTCCGGAGCAATCCTTGTAGATGCACTGTCAGTGAATTGGGAGTTTTGTCTTGCATATCTGTTTCCTCCAGTCTCCCTGTTACCCAGGGTAGTCAGGAAAATAAAGCAAGCAAAGGGAGCCATAATTGTAATAGCTTGGCCCAGAAGGCATTGGTACACAGATCTGCTAAGGATGTCCGTGGAAGCTCCAATACTGCTCCCTCAACGTCCAGATCTACTAATGCAGGGTCCTTGTTATCACAGTCATCTGGATTGTCTGTCTTTGACGGCATGGCTGTTGAGACCTCTATATTAGAAGCAAGAGGATTTTCAAAACAAGTAATTCAAACTATGCTTAGAGCAAGAAAACCTTTTTCAGCTCGTATTTATCATCGAATATGGCAAGCCTATACTCATTGATGTAGCGAAAGAAGTTTGGATCCAAGATCTTTTAAAGTATCCAGGATTTTGGATGGCTTCCTTGAGAGTTCAGGTATCGGCATTAACTTTATGGTTTCAGAAAAAGATTGCTGACTTACAGGATGTGCGTACTTTCTTTTCAGGGAGTGATACACATTCAACCACCTTTTGTTCCTCCTGCAGTTCCCTGGGATTTGAATCTGGTTCTTAAAATTCTTACAGGGACCTCCGTTTGAGGATCTCTTAAGAGAGCAGATCTTAAATGGTTGACGGCTAAAGTTCTCTTTCTACTGACAATGGCGTCAGCTAGAAGAGTGTCAGATTTAGGAGCACTATTGTGTAGGTCTCCTTTTCTGATCTTTTTTCCAGATAAAGCAGTTCTCAGAAATAGATCTGGTTATCTTCTGAAGGTGGTCTCAAAATTGAACCTTAGCGAAGAGATTGTAGTCCCGGCTTTTCAGGTATCGAGACTTTCTGCGGGAGAAGCGTCGCTGGACGTGGTCCGTGCGTTAAGAATCTACGTGGATCGTACTAGTGCCATCAGAAAGACAGATTCTCTCTTCATTCTCTACGGATTTCACAGAAGAGGATGGCCTGCTAGTAAACAGACGCTGGCAAGATGGCTCCGAATGGTAATTTCAGAAGCTTATTCTCGTGCTGATCTCCCTGTTCCGGCCAATGTCTCTGCACACTACACATAAGGTAGGTCCTTCTTGGGGGGCACAACATGGTGCTTCAGCAGAACAGATTTGTAAGGCAACCACATGGTCTTCCATTAACACTTTCATTAGACATTACGCCTTTGATACTTTTGCCTCTCATGACGCTAAATTCGGACGATAGGTTCTCCTGTCTAATCAGGAGCGTACCCACCACTAAAAATGGCTTTGGGAATCCCAATGTTATCCTGTGCATAACCTGTGGACCCAGCCGGAGAAGTAGACGTTATGGTAAGAACTTACCATTGATAACGTGATTTCTCCTATGTCCACAGGAATCCCACCCTGACGCACCTGATTTGAGGATCTTTACAATCACTAAACCTCTTCCCTCTTGTATGGAAGGGTGTGCATGTGTGTTCTTATCGCATGAACAGGGTTCTACATGATGTTCCTGCCTAAATTGCTGTGGAAACAACTTATTTGACTGAGTCAGTGGGCAGGATTATATGCAAGAGCCCCAATGCATCCTGGGAGGCCAGAAAGCTTGTGACTGTTTGGTGCCATTTCCGCTGTCGCTTCGGCATATCCCAATGTTATCCTGTGGATACCTGTGGACATAGGAGAAATCACTTTATCAACGGTAAGTTCTTAGCATAACGTCTATTTTGTTTGGTGCGGCAGGAGCCATAAGTTTTCTTATTTTATTTTTATAGTATTACTAATTTTTTTGAGTGATCTTTCTAAAAAAGCATCTTATACGCACCATAGAGTCGCTCCAACAACTCCTCGCCGGATCGCGACAACGCTTACCCACGTGTACAAGTGAGGCAGGCACAGGTTCTGGTAAACCTTCATGGGCTACTTTGCACAGACATTATCCAATGTAGCTATTCCCTATTAACCCATACATGCAACATTCATTCTGAGGTTTATACACCTAGGGAATTGTCAGCCTCTCAAAACAGCAGGCTGAAAGGCTGGTGGTAAGTAAATCACATAGACATGATACAACATCTTCACAGTCTACACATGTTTTAGATGAGGATTCGTTGGAGGATGAGGACTCATTGCACTTCGGACGGTCTGGACATACCTGACATACCTGAGCTAATTAGTTCTATGTAAGCCATTCCATCTTTAGAAAAGGCAGCGGAGCCTGTGTTAAAAACTATAAAAACTAAGACATCTGTGTTTAAACATCCCAAAACAGCTGATGGAAATTTTGGGTTACGCCCAGTAGGAAGTTAGAATTCCAAGAAATGGAATTCCAATTATCCTCGTCCAGTTGGGCACTCTTTAAAAAAAAAAAAGGGAGGTGGCTTCCAAAGTAGATTCGCATGTCTTAGATTGGTCCGAAAATCTACATTACTTTTGTTTTCAACATCCTACGGGGATTGGTGGCCTCAGCAGGGACACGTCACGTTAGTCAGCTCACCCGCCTGCAGCCTGCCTTCTCCTACTGTCCGGCCGTTGAAGCCCTGAGTCGTGGCAGCGGGGAATACACGCAGCGATTGCCTGTCATCTCTCCAGCAGTGTTCCGGCATCTCCCTCCTCTCCTCCTAACCCATGGTGCTACGGGGGAATCTGGCAAAGCTGTGAATTATAGAGGACATACACGTGGGGTTCCTGTGCAGCCAGATACACTACCCTGTGCCACTGCATCCTAGTACCCTCTTCTGCCTTATTACTGACCTGGTTCACCCACCCAGTTTTTTTTAATTTGGACTTCCCTGCCAGAAGTAGTCATCTTGAAAACTGACAATATAGCCACATGCCCTCCTGAAACCAGCCGCTTCCCTGGGAGCTACAGACACTGACAGCCCATGATCAGTGCCCTTCACTACAGTCTCGGTGATTTCCGGCAGGGACTTCTGCCCCTGCGGCCCTACCTGGGCAGTAAGTGGTCGCCTGAACTGCTTTTATTATTATTATTGCCTGGCCTCCACTCCTGCTATGTCGACTCCCTCTGGTGGCAGACTGTGCTGACTACATCCTCCGTACTGTTTGCTGCTGGGTTTTTTTTTCTCCTCCTGCTCCCCTCAATCACCGTAAGATCCAATTAGAGCTCTTGGGGCTTCAGTATAGCTACGGCGCAACAGTCCATGTGTCCAAGACAGTAGCAGGCTCCAGTTGCTGGCTCCTATAAATTACTTTACCGCTCAAGGATGGCATCTTCTTGCTATTACCCATAAACAACTGACCTCACAATGTTTCTGTAACAGATGGCCACTGGGGGTCTATGCTCACTGATGTCTCCCTATTTCCACACTTCAATACTTCTGCTATGTCGCTACTGGCCTCCTGACCTTCTTCTCTAATCTCCGTAATGTTATGCTGAAGAATGGGCAGAACTGGAAAATCATCTCATGTGAAAGCTAAACCTCGTCCTCAACAGGAAACCTCTCAAACTGACTTGAGACCTTTTCTTCTTCCTAATCAGCTAACATTGAGCCCCAGTCCTGATCATTCAGAATCTTCTCCCATTCTGTCTTCTCCTCCAAGTCCTTCCATGATGGCTTAAACCCATTGTTTAAACTCTTTGTTTAAACCCATGGCAAGCCAGGTGGGCTCTCTTCTTCTCTCGGTTCTCCTTCAAACTCTTTAACCGCCCAGGAACCTTAAATTGAAGAGTAGATCCACTTTCTCATTCTTTTCAAACAGATGATTCACTCAACTCCTCTAAAACAGTTTATTCTGATTACGGCTTCATTTGCTTCAACTCGTACTGTTCCTCTACCTCCGCCAGGGAGAACTTTTGTAGCACCAAAATTTTGCAGGAAATAGCTTACGTGGGCTCATTCTTCATCTTTCATGGGTCATGCCGGTGGTCTTAAGACTCTCCAGTTCATTCAGCGATTCTACTGGTGGCCTCATCTTAAAACGGATGTCTTTGAATTTGTAGCAGCCTTTTCTAAATGTGTTCAACATAAAAGTCCACAAGCATCTCCCTCAGGTCTTCTTCATCCACTTCCAACACCTCAAAAGCCTTGGACTCGCATCTCTATGGATTTCATAACCGATTTGCCGGTCTCCAGAGGGCATAACACCATTTGGGTCATTGTGGAATGGTGTTCGAAGATGGCTCACTTCATACCCCTCACCGGTCTTCCCTCTGCTCCTCAACTATCCAAATTGTTTTTCTCATAGATTTTCATTTGCATGGCCTTCCACAGGAAATAGTTTCTGATTAGGGTCCTTAATTCGTCGCCAAGCTCTCAGCTCTGTCCTAGGAATCAAGTTGAACTTCTCTTCAGCCTACCATCCCCAGACTGACAGACAGACTGAAAGAGTCAACCAAGATCTGGAAACTTTCTTACGGATGTTCATGTCCCCTGCTCAGGAAGACTGGATGGATTACCTCCCATTTGCTGAGTTTGCATACTATAACCTATATCATTCTTCTACCAATTCCACTCCTTTCTTCATTAACTATCGTTTTCATCCATGAGTTCCTTCCTTCTAATCTCAAACACCTCTTGAGGTTCCTGCTGGTGAATCCGCTCTTCGTCAGTTCACTAAGATTTGGAGACAAATTCATAAGGCGCTACTTAAGACTTCCCAGAAATAAAAGACCTGCACTGATCGGAAACATAGGGCTGTTCCTAGTCTCAAAGTGGGAGATCGTGTTTGGATATCCACCAGAAACCTCAGACTCAAAGTTCCTACAAAAGGTTTGCTCCAAGATTCATCGGTCCGTATCCTATTAAGAGTGTTGAATCCTGTTTCTTACAGGGTGAAACTGCCTCCCTATTTGAAAATTCCCAATGCCTTTCACATTTCTCTGCTAAAGTCTCCTGTACTAAATCATTTTTGGGCAGCTTTCCCTTAACCTCCGAAGGTTCAAGCTGCTCAAAATGAGGTTCATAAGTTTCTTGACTTCCGCAAGAGGTATGGTTATCTCCAGTGTCTCATAGATTGGAGGGGATATGGTCGGGAGGAAAGATCTTGGGTGGCTGCAGAGGATGTTCATGCTCCAAGACTGAGTTGTGCCTTTCATGCCAAGAATCCCACTAAGCAGCGTGGGTGTTCGGAAACCACCCTAAAAAGGGGGGTACTGTCAGCATCTGGAGTCTTACCACCGGTTATGGTCCCTGCGGCCTTCCTCTTAGCTGGCTTGTGTCGCTGCGATGGATAGGAACTACAGCAGCAAGGTCCTCCGGTGCGGCTGCCGGGTGTCTGGAGGTCCGGGTCCTGGGGAGCGGAGCATGGCAGCCGGAGGTGTCTGTTTCCAAGTGTCCTGTTGCTGGAGTGCAGCATCTGGGAGGCTGAGGCCAGAGGTAGTGGCTGTGTGCTGGTTCCACATGTGTCCTCTGTGCGGGGAGCCACCATGTTGGAGACCAATCCAAGACAATAGGTATCCCAGTTCACGTCCAGCCAATCTGGTACAGCCTTCACTTATAAAAAGGGGTTGATGCTTAGCTATGTTGCCAGTACTTCAAGTTACTTGCTGCTGTAGGGTGCCCTGAACTCTGTGCTCCCAGGTTAACCCCCGGTATCCTGGTTCTGTTGTTTCCACCTGGTGGTCAGTTCTGTTATTGCAGTCCTTTGCTCCCAGTCCACCTGCTCTTGTGGTTTAACCACTGGGCCCTCTATCTGGTAGAGGGTCTTCATTTGCTGATGGTGCTCACAGCGATCCTCTCTTCAGCATTGTTTACACAAGTCACTTCTTCATTTAGTATTCTTCAGCATCGTTTACAAATCACTAACCTTTCGTCTTTCAGAATTCACTCAGACTTCTCTCCTAGTCGTTGTGTATGATTGAGGTCTCATTAAAACTGAATTCCTCTTTCTTCAGTGTATCATTCTGGGTCATTGTCCTCATTGCCTACCGCTCTACATCTTCAGGCCTAAGTCTTCAATCCATGAGTAAGAACTGCATTCAGCCACCTTGTTTCCTTCCTTTGCCGATTAGCTGCTCCCTCAGTCAATTATCAGTCATCAGATCCCCAACTCAAGCCAAGCGTGACGTGGAAGAAGGGGAATTCCTGGTTTCTCTGGATATTAAGGATGCGTATCCCAATATGGCCGCCTCTTCAGGCTTACCTCAGGTTTGCACTGCAGGACAGTTATTACCAGGTTCAGGCCTTACCTTTCGCTCTCTCATCGACACTGATGGTGTTATCAGGGGTGATGGCAGAGATGTTGCTACAACTCTGCAAGCAGGAAGTGAACATCATTCCTAACTTGGATGATCTCTTCATAATGGCTATATTCAGAGCACAGTTGATGGAAAAGATCAGCCTTCCAACACGACTACTCACGGATCATGGGTGGATTCTCAATCTGCAGAAATCCCACCTAGAACCTTCGCAGAGGCTTCAGTTCCTGATAATGATACTGGACACAGTGTCTCAGAAGGTGTTCCTTCCTATGGACAAGGCAAAGATAATTCAGACGATGGTATGTTCCATTTTGAAGCGGAACAAAATCTCGGTACATCTTTGCATACGCTTACTGGGAAAGATGATGGCCTCCAACGATGCAATTCGGTACAGAAGATTTCATGCATGACCATTCCAGCTGGATCTGCTGGACAAATGGTCTGGGTCACATCTGCACATACGCCAGATGATATGCCTTACACGAAACGCCAGGATTTCCCTCTTATGGTGGTTGCTGATCTCCCTTTCAGAGGGTCAACACTTCAGAATTCATCATTGGATTCTGCTGACAAAGGATGCAAGCCTCCATAATTGGGGTGCAGTGACCCTAGGGGCTCGGTTCCAATGAAGGTGGTATGATCAAGAAGCTTCCCTTCTGATAAATGTTTTGGAACTCAGGGCGATTTACAGTGCCTTTCTGCTGACCTCTTTATATCCTTCAGTATCAGGCCATACAGGTATGGTCAGAAAACACACCAACTGTGGCGTACATAAACCAACAAGGAGGTCCAAACAGCAGAGCTGCAATGAGGGAGGTGTCACAGATATTCCTCTGGGTGGAGCGGAATCCCAAGGCCATTTCTGACATATTAATTCCGGGAGTAGACAATTGGGGAGCAGACTTCCTCAGTAGACCCGATCTGCACCTGGGGGAATGGGGCCTCTACCCGCAAGTGTTTCAGCAGATATTTCATCGGTGGGGCTACCCGCAAATCAACTTGTTGGTTTCTCAGCTCACCAAGAAGCTTCTGCGTTACTGTTCTGGGATGAGGGATCCACAGGCCACAGCAGTGGACGCTTTGGCGAAACCGTGGATTTACCGGTTGGTGTACTTGTTGCCTCCAGTTCCTCTAATTCCAAGAGTTCTCAAAAGACTTAAAGGGACAGGGTTCAGGCAATTCTGATTGCCCCAGACTTAGCCCCACAGGGCCTGGTATGTACACATTTTAGCCTTATTACTCGTAGGCCCCTGGCCTCTGCCAATTCAGGATGATCATCTTACACAAGGGCCATTCGTCTATCCAGACTTACCACGGCTACGTTTGATGCAATGGAAATATATTGGGAGGATTTTTCCAGGTAAAGAGATTCCGGGTAAGGTTATCTCGACTATGCTGAAAGTCGCATCGAAATATTACCATCGCATATGGAAGAAATGTGTCTCTTGGTGTGAAGGTCAACCGTATTCTGCTGTGGATTTTCATCTGGTACATTTCTTGCACTTCCTGCAGGCTGTTGTGGATGTGGGCCTACGTTTAGGCTCCATAAAAGTGAAAAATCTCAGCCTTGTCTTCTTCTTCCAGGGAACAATTGGCCGTTCCCCCAGTGGTCCTTCATATTCGACCACCCTTTGTGCCTCCCACAGCACCGTGAGTTCTCAATTTGGTTCTGGCCTTTCTCCAATCGGTTTGATTGAACCTTTCCACAAGGTGGACATGGAGTATTTGACATGGCAGGCTATCATGTTGTTAGCCTTGGCCTCAGTGAGGTGTGTTTTGGAATTAGGGACCTTATCCTGTAAGAGTCCTTCTCTGGTGTTTCATGAGGATAGAGCGGTGCTTAAAACTCGCTAGACATTCTTACCTAAGGTGGTGCCAGCATTTCATATCAATTGGCCGGTGGTGGTTCTGGTTGTCACTGGCACGTCTGTTACACCAATGTCCTTGGACGTGGTTCGGGCTTTGGAGATTTATGCCAAGAGGCCAGCTATTCTCAGAAAATCAGACTCGCTCTTTGTTCTCTATGATGCTTCAAAGATTGGTTGTCCTGCTTCGAAGCAGTCTATTGCGTGTTGGATCAGGCTTACGATCCAACAGGCTCACTCTTCGGCGGCTTTGCCGCTGCCAAGGTCTGTTCAGGCCCACTCCACACGGACAGTGGGTTCTTCCTAGGTGGCTGCCCGGGAGGTTTCGGCTTTGTAGTTATGCTGGGCAGCTACTTGGTTGGGTTCGAACATGCTGTAAAGTTTTAAAGGTTCAACACCTTGGCTACTGAGGGCCTTCAGTTTGGTCAATCAGTTTTGATGGGGTCTCAGCACACTCCCACCCAGTTTGGAGTTTTGGAACTTCCCCATGGTACTAAGACCAACCCAGTATCCCCTTGGACATTAGAGAAAACAGGATTTTAATATCTACCGGTAAATCCTTTTCTCATAGTCCATACTGGGCGCCCGCCTCTGTGCTTTCATATTTTCCAGCAAGAGTTGTTCTTGTGTGTTGTAGTTTGGGTCTGCTTTTGCTGTCCCTATTTTCAAGTTGTGGTTAGTGTTGCTATCCTCTTGTTATGTTGTGTGCTGGTTCGTTCTCTCACCACTTTCTTGTCTCTTTTCCGCCTTTCAAAGTATGTCCGTCTCCTCGGGCACAGTTTTCCTAGACTGAGTCTGCAGGAGGGACATAGAGGAGAGGAGCCAGCACACTCTGAAGAAGTTTTAAAGTGCCAGGCTCCAATGGACCCCATCTATACCCCATGGTACTAAGACCATCCCAGTATCCCCTATTAACTACGAGAAAGGGATTTACCGGCAGGTATTAAAATCCTATGTTTTCAGAATAGCAGGGCCATCCTCGGGTGAAGGTATCAGTGCGAAGGCGCCGTTTCACATTACAATAACCTTAGTAGGAAATACCCATTTGTATTGTACATTTCCTTGGGTGGAATAGATGCCTTTTGGCCAGCGTCACAGGAGAAATTTCTACAGATTATCCAGGCACTCACCTGTGGATGAGGAATACAAAGCAGCCTGTAGAATGTGTTCTTTAATATGAAAAAAAGTGGACCCTGAGCAGAGTGTCCCTCGGTGCTTGGATCGGGGCCTGTTTACCCACCGGTGACCCGCTAACCGGGATGCTGGTGCTGTACTCATCACTCTTCTTTCTTCTGGCTTTGTTAGGGGGTGGCGGCCATGCTGCGGGAGAGAGCAGTCGCCTCGTGGGCTTGCGATCAGCACCCTCAGGAGCTCAGTGTCCTGTCAGCAGACTAGAGAACCATTAACTCTTCTGAAAGTTGGTTCCTACTCCCCCCCTAAGTCCCACGAAGCAGGGAGGCTGTTGCCAGCAGCCTTCCTGTATCCTAACTAACTCTAGAAAATAAACAACTCCTAGGAGTTCCCCTAGCTGTGACCGGCTCCTCCGGTCACATTTTCTAAACTGAGTCTGGTAGGAGGGGCATAGAGGGAGGGGCCAGCCCACACTATTAAACTCTTAAAGTGCCAGTGGCTCCCAAAGGACCCGTCTATACCCCATGGTATTAAATGGACCCCAACATCCTCTAGGACGTAAGAGAAAGTAGATTATTCCCTAGCAGATGATGATAATTGCAAGGTATCATATGGTGTATTGCATGTAAAGTACCTTGTTCCACACCTACTCTGCTGTAGCAATATACGTTATATAAGGGTGAGTAACACTTGTACAGGCTTACCAGCATATGAGCACACACATAAAGAAATGCTACCTTACCAATGCTTCCAGGAGTAACGTTAGGAGACATTTCCCTGATCCATCAGCTCATATGACTGATGTTATTGTTCATCTAGAATCTCCAATTCATACGATATGTTCCCCATCCATTGTTTTACATTGGTGCTGACATAGGACTTGGCGAGTGACTACATCTCCATTTATACTTCATGGTTAGTTACCAGTACAAGAGAGATATATCTAAGTCTTATTATAATATTACATTTGTTATTGTGAGTGTTCTCAGGAGGGTGGACACAATGATAGTCTGAGACACAATATTATAAGCCTTCATTTTATTATACACACACATTTACAATTAAGTGTCTCAGCGAGTCGTCTTCTCCTATTGTTTACAAGATTAATATTTTTACAGAAAATTTCACATTTCCATAATGTATTTTATTTCCAGCAGATGGACACACAAGCAGGAATATCTCAGAAGGACATCTAATGTTATCCCCGGATTGTGACATAAAAGATAATGACAGTAGACCGGATTCTCCAGGCGCTAACCCCATTACCCCAATTATACATCCAGCTCTATCAGCTGGTCCCTCTGATCCTGGGAAATGTTCTCCTGATCACTCTGATATTGGTGCATCTGTTCCAGCTCTGAGAGTAGATACAGTGTTTCTGTGTTCTGTAGATGCCAAATGTTTTACAGGTGAAAGGCCACTGATATGTTCTGAGTGTGGGAAATGTTTTACATATAAATCAGATCTTGTTATACATCAGAGAAGTCACACAGGTGAGAAGCCATTTCCATGTTCTGAGTGTGGGAAATGTTTTACATATAAATCATATCTTGTTATACATCACAGAAGTCACACAGGTGAGAAGCCATTTCTATGCTCTGAGTGTAGGAAATGTTTTGCAAACAAATCAGATCTTGTTAAACATCAGAGAAGTCACACAGGTGAGAAGCCATTTCCATGTTCTGAGTGTGGGAAATGTTTTACACGGAAATCACATCTTGTTACACATCAGCGAACTCACACAGGTGATCTATGCTCTGAATGTGGGAAATGTTTTGCAAACAAACCAGATCTTGTTAAACATCAGAGAAGTCACACAGGTGAGAAGCTATTTCCATGTTCTGAGTGTGGGAAATGTTTTACACGGAAATCATATCTTGTTACACATCAGCGAACTCACACAGGTGAGAAGCCATTTCTATGCTCTGAGTGTGGGAAATGTTTTGCAAACAAATCAAATCTTGTTATACATCACAGAATTCACACAGGTGAGAAGCCATTTCCATGTTCTGAGTGTGGGAAAGGTTTTGCACATAAATCACATCTTGTTAGACATCAGAGAAGTCACGCAGGTGAGAGGCCATTTCTATACTCTGAGAAATAAATCAGCTCTTGTTGCACACAATAGACATCACTCAGGTGAGGAACCATTTTAATCTTCTGGAGTATACTTATCATTGCCATGCATTGTTCTTCAATGTTCTTATCTTCTCTACTATGCTTTTTGCAATATACATGTTACCACTGGGTGAAATAATCCGATGTCATGTCCTCATCTACCACTGCTGTGCAGATGACCTGTCTTTTGCTCCGGGTATTGAGAACCCAGTACCAATCCTAAATGGTTGTCTAGCTGAGCTCTAGGTATGGGTGATGCCAGTTGGCTGTGACTCAGTCCTGGTGAAACAGGTCTATGTGGTAAAAGCTCACCAACAAAGGGCAGGGTTACAGCTCAGCTTTGCAAACCAGACTTAACGCTTGGGGGTTCAGAGTTACAAAATGCTGATCATGTGCGGAATCTTGGTGTCCTGGATGGTGGAGTGACAGTTAGACATCGGTATCTGCCACAATCAGATCCTCATCTGAGGAACATAGCCAGACTCCAGCACTTTATTCCCTCAGAAGATCTACCTACAGTCATACATGCACTTGTATCATCACACATAGACTACAGCAATGTCCTCTACCTGGGTCTCCCAGCAATAGAATTGCACCGCTTGTAGCTTGTACAGAATGCAGCAGCCAGGCTGTTACCTAACCAGCCCGTTCCTGCCACATAACACCCATTCTCTGCTCCCTCCACCGGCTGCCTGCCTTGGGCAATATTGTCCACAAGCAGTGCTAAGGTGTCAGAGGGGGAGACAGGGCAGTGGCAGTAGTGGGGGGAAATGGGGAGCGGTGGCAGTAGTCGGGGGAGACAGAGAGGGTGGAAGCTGTGGGGGAGGACAAGGAGGGTGGCAGTAGGGGGAGGCAGTAGTGACGGAGGACAATGTGGGTGGCAGTAGTTGGGGGGAGATGAGGCGGTGGCAGTAGTGGGGGATACAGGGTGGGTGGCAGTAGTTGGAGGAGACAGGGCAGTGGCAGTAGTGGGGGGAGACTGGGCGGATGGCCGCAGTACAGTACCAGGGGATGCTGGAGGCAGTAAAGAGGTGTATGGGTCCCACACAGAACCAGTTGATAATTAGACTTAATGATGAATATGTTTCCTTATTTCTAAATAATCCCTTGTATGTGTTACTGTTATTTGCTGTGTCAGCCTTTATCTGTGTTCTGTGTAATAATCCTGAAAGTAGTACTGCTACCGATCTCATATCATTTGTAGTAATTTGGAAAAGATGAGATATGAGGTGCACTCTGGAAGCTTATAGGGGGTTAATCAGAGATGAACACAGATGTGACATCACGCAGCCCCCGGAAAATGGTCCTGGCCCGCCCACATTCACCCCTCAGGGATGCGGCCGCAATGTGTGTGTCTGCGCGGCCGCTGCGCATGTGCATATTGCCACCACCTGCAAACTGCTGCGGGCCGCTGTTGCGGCTGGGTCTGAATGACCCCCATAGGGTTTTGGCTCTCCTGCTATGTATCTGTTTTACTTACCTGCAATACTATAATGTAACTTGAATTGTTTCTGTGCTTTAATGGATATTTTATCCATGTTGTGCAGAGTAAAGTATTTTTTAAGTTTAAAATATAGAGAAAAATCTGTGTATTAAAGATATGAAATAAAGTCGTTTAAAACCAAAAGATTTCCATTGAGTCTTTTTATGTGTCTGTGTATTATCTTATTGCCAGATAATTGTCGCTATGGTGACAGAAACAATTTCCTGTTAATGTGTCACTTGTATTGTTACTTTTGTGTCCAGCGGGTTGGCTCGGAAATGTTATCCTTTTCCTTGCAGCCCCAGTTGAAGGAGAAAATGAAGGAGGAGCTGTTGACGGGTCACGTTCCGCTTGAGTTGACAATTTTCTCACCAGCAGGTCTTTCCACCTCTGCAGACTTGTGTCCGGAAAGAGAGATACAACGTAGGCTTTAAACCTAGGATCGAGCACGGTGGCCAAAATGTAGTGCTCTGATTTCAACAGATTGACCACCCTTGAATCCTGGCAAAGCGAATGAAGGGCTCCATCCACAAGTATTTCCAGGGAAGACGATAAGTCCGAGGGACTATGCACAGGCCCAAATGATAATTGTTTTATAAACCTTCTATGTATGAACCAACCGATAGAGGGAATAATCCAAAAGTGTTAATACCAAAGATTAGCTAATCTCGTTGGAGGTGCGCCATTAAGCAAATGGCAATGACTTGTTAGGGGGTTTAGAAAAATTGCTAGTGGGCTTATATCTAAAGAAGCCTTAATGTGTGGCACACTCTTTTTTCTTTATGTTTCATGAATAAATTAAAACATAACTTTAATTATGTTTATTTAAGATAGATTTCTCTTACGTCCTAGAGGATGCTGGGGACTCCGTAAGGACCATGGGGATAGACGGGCTCCGCAGGAGACATGGGCACTAAGAAAGAACTTTAGGTATGGGTGTGCACTGGCTCCTCCCTCTATGCCCCTCCTCCAGACCGCAGTTTATTACTGTGCCCAGAGGAGACTGGGTGCATTACAGGGAGCTCTCCTGAGTTTTCCCGAAAAAGAAAGTATTTGTTAGGTTTTTTATTTTCAGGGAGCCTGCTGGCAACAGACTCCCTGAAGCGAGGGACTGAGGGGGAGAGAAACAGACCTACTTTAACGTCAGGCTCTGTTTCTTAGGCTACTGGACACCATTAGCTCCAGAGGGAACGGAACACAGGTCTCACCCCGCAGTTCATCCCAGAGCCGCGCCGCCGTCCTCCTTACAGAGCCGGAAGATAGAAGCCGGGTGAGTATGGGAAGAAAGAAGACTTCAAAGGCGGCAGAAGACTTCAGATCTTCACTGAGGTAACGCACAGCGGTACAGCTGTACGCCATTGCTCCCACACAGCACACACAAACGGCAGTCACTGTAAGGGTGCAGGGGGGACGCCCTGGGCAGCAATAAGGACCTCTAATGGTGGCAATAACTTATATACAGGCTCGGCACTGTATATAAGAGAGATCCCCGCCATATTTTGAAATTTTAAGCGGGACCGAAGCTTGCCGCTGAGGGGGCGGAGCTTGTTCCTCAGCACTCACCAGCGCCATATTCTCTAACAGCACAGCGCTAAGAGGAAGCTCCCCGGACTCTCTCCTGCTTATCCATGGTGAAAGAGGGTTTGAAAGAAGGGGGGCACATAATTTGGCGCAAATAAGATATACAAGCGCTATCTGGGTAAACATATAGTGTGTTCTTTCCTGGGTCATTGGCGCTGGGTGTGTGCTGGCATACTCTCTCTCTGTCTCTCCAAAGGGCCTTGTGGGGGAACTGTCTTCAGATAAGAGGATTCCCTGAGTGTGTGGTGTGTCGGTACGCGTGTGTCGACATGTCTGAGGTAGAAGGCTCTCCTAGGGAGGAGGTGGAGCAAATTAGTGTGGTGCCTCCGTCGACAACGCCAATACCTGACTGGATGGATATGTGGAATGTTTTAAGTGCAAATGTTAATTTATTGCACAAAAGGTTGGACAAAGCTGAGTCCAGGAAACATGCAGGGAGTCAAGCCCTGCCTGCCCCCATATCACAGGGACCTTCGGGGTCTCAAAAGCGCCCACTATCCCAAATAGTAGACACTAACACCGACACGGATTCTGACTCCAGTGTCGACTACGATGATGCAAAGTTACAGCCAAAATTAGCTAAACGTATTCAATATATGATTATTACAATAAAATATGTACTGCATATCACAGAAGATCCCCCTGTCCTTGACACAAGGGTACACATGTATAAGGGAAAGAAAGCTGAGGTAACCTTTCCCCCCTCTCATGAGCTTAACGAGTTATGTGAAAAAGCTTGGGAATCTCCAGACAAGAAACTGCAGATTCCCAAAAGGATACTTATGTTGCATCCTTTCCCAACTAAGGACAGGATACGGTGGGAATCCTCCCCTATGGTGGACAAAGCATTGACACGCTTATCCAAAAAGGTAGCGCTGCCATCACAAGATACGGCTACCCTCAGGGATCCTGCGGATCGCAAGCAGGAGGCTACCTGGAAAGTCCATATACACACATTCTGGTACTTTACTCAGACCGGCAATAGCGTCGGCTTGGGTTTGTAGCGCTATAGCAGCGTGGACAGATACCTTATCGACGTAAATTGATACCCTGGATAAGGATACCATTTTATTAACCCTGGGTCATATTAAAGATGCCTCTTATATATGAGAGATGCTCAAAGAGACATTGTCCTACTGGGTTTTAGAGTCAACGCTATGTCGATCTCGGCTAGATGAGTCCTTGGAGCCGACAGTGGACAGGTGATGCCGACTCAAAAAGGCATATGGAGGTTTTACCTTACAGGGGTGAGGAATTGGTTGGGGAAGGTCTCCCGGACCTGGTCTCCACTGCTACGGCAGGTAAATCTAATTTTTTGCCTTATAATCCCTCACAGGAAAAAAGATTAAACAATTTATTAATTGCGATACAGCATATTGCGTTTATCTGTTACAGTGTCCTTGCTCCCTCCAATATGTAGGGAGAACTATAAGACCTTTGAAGTCTAGATTTAGGGAACACAGATTAAATATCATCAAAAAACTACAGACTCATAGTGCATCACGTCATTTCTCCAGAGTACATGATGGTGACCCATCTCTTCTTAGTATCGTTGGTTTGGAACAATTCTCTTGCACAAAAAGAGGGGGGGATAGGTTTAGAAAATTATGTATTGGAGAATCCTCTTGGATCTTCAAATTAGACACCTTACACCCCAATGGTCTCAATGAGGCTTTGGATTATTCTTGTCTGGATTGATTTTATTCTTGCTATATTCATGTATTAAGAATTGATTGAAAAAAAGGGGGAGGGGTTAAGTAGGATTTACTATAATTTCCCCCTCCCTCGCCTCTTTCTTTCTTTTTTCTCTTCACCATCATTCCCTGCTTCCCTCCCCTTCTCCTCCCCTCCCCAACCCGCCCCTCTTCCCCCCATATTACAATATCATCTAAGTCTCTCATCCTGGTTTCCTCTATTTGAAATATGCTCTTAGTGTTGTATCAAGTTAACTTCGGATAAACTTAGGACCCATATCCAAATGGGATTAGAAAGTAATTTTGATTATGATAATCAATATTCTTAATATTATGTTATAAAAACTAGTTAAAAACAAAAGATAAATAAAGAAATAATTCTTAAATTAAATAAATAAAAAATTATAAAAATCAAGTAAATCTATTATTTGTCTCTCTATCTGCACTTTCTCATTAATACGGAGCTCTATTGTAGTCCTGTAGAAATAATTAATTTATGATGTGAGTTTATAACTCTTCTCTATGATTATTATAACATGTACTAGGTCATTTTAGATATGGTTAATATCTAAATAATAATTTCTCTGTATATAATGTGCAAGGATTTTTGTTTATAAATCAGAGAAATTTATTTACTCAAGTATATATATAACATGTAAATGCACGTCTGAATATGGTGTTTGACTAATTGATAAAAATGATGGTAATTTAGTTTAAATTATAAATATATGTACTAATGTTATGAATTCTGTCAGATTGATTCAGTAGATTGTTGATTTAGTATGAGTATTGCCTAATAATGGTTTCTATTATAAAGAATGACCTTTTAATATGTGCGGCATACAAATTAAATATTTTAAACCTATTAAGGAGACCCAGCTGTCACAAATGATCTCATTATAAAGAGTATAAATATGTGACTGAATAGAGGGGAGGTATCTGTCCTGAGGAAGTCTCCGGTTACCAAGGAGACGAAACGCGTTGACGCCCACTTTCCACACTCCAGCTGTTCGGCATTACCCGCTGATTGATCCGGCTAACGGCTTTCCATAGCCATAATCCATTACGGTCTGCTAGACGCCGGGCGCTGCAGCCGGCGGTTTATCAACAGGAGCACTGACATCGATCTCCGTGCTGTACTGCAGATGTCCGGTACCCCGCTTACCCGCACCGAGTGAATGCTGCTGACCTCCGCAGAGAGGTCTAACACCCGTGACGAGGAAGCGAGCCTGTGGAGTTCTATTCAAAGAACATCAAGAGTCTCCAAAAAGCTGGAGCGCAGCCGTGCCTAACAAACGGTAAATTCCTAACCAGCGTGAAATAGTTTCATAATAATACCCGTATATGTGCATTGACTTCTAAACGGACCCTGTACATCTATACTTTCAGGAACCAGCACATGGTCCTTACACATTTAAGTCCATCTCCAATAAGGCTGTGTTAAATCCTTGCGGGACTTTTTTTATCAAACACTGGGACGCCAGTGTAATTGTATTTTATACAGTATTATAACAAAGAAACCTCATTATATTGTTTGCTATATTAATTGGTAATACAACTGATTAATTGCTATTAAGTATATGCTGCTTGTGTCGTTTGTAATGTGTTATTTTTAACAATTATTGGATAAAGAATTTATTGTTATTCATACATACAGTTCTACTGAGTCCAATCATTCTATTTGACAGACTGCACACTTTAGTTTATGTATTTTTTATAGTGCACATATAGCGCTGAGTATACAAAAAATCTTTTTTCCTGTCCTATAAAGCTGGCAACCTAGCTAGTTGCCGTACTCAGCTGCTGTTGATACACAATTAATTAATCCTTCTTACAATTAGCGCCTGAAGAATATCAGATAGGGCTACTTGTCCTGATCTGTTTGTTCCTTGAAATCTTCTTTTTATATTCCCTCACAGCCTAAGACAGCGCCACATTATCAAATGCAGTCCTTTCGATCAAATAGAAATAAGAGAGTACGAGGATCGTCCTTTCTTGCCAGAGGTAAGGGCAGAGGGGAAAAGCTGCAAACCACAGCTAGTTCCCAGGAGCAGAAGTCCTCCCCGGCCTCTTGAAAATCTACCGCATGACGCTGGGGCTCCGCTGAGGGAGTCCGCCCCAGTGGGGGCACGTCTTCGATTTTTAAGCCACATCTGGGTTCACTCACAGGTGGATCCCTGGGCAATAGAAATTGTTTCCCAGGGTTACACGCTGGAGTTCGAAGAGGTGCCCCCTCGCCGGTTTTTCAAATCGCCCCTACCGACTTCTCCCCCAGAAAGGGAGATAGTTTTAAATGCAATTCAGAAATTGTGTCTTCAGCAGGTGGTGGTCAAGGTTCCCCTGCTTCAACAAGGGAGGGGATATTACTCAACCCTATTTGTAGTCCCGAAACCGGACGGTTCGGTCAGACCCATTTTAAATTTAAAATCCCTGAACCTATACTTGAAAAGGTTCAAGTTAAAGCTGGAATCGCTCAGAGCGGTCATCGCCAGCCTAGAAGGTGGGATTTTATGGTATCCCTGGACATAAAGGATGCATACCTTCATGTTCCCATATATCCATCTCATCAGGCGTACCTTAGATTTGCGGTACAAGATTGTCATTACCAATTTCAGACTTTGCCGTTTGGGCTTTCCACGGCCCCGAGGATTTTCACCAAGGTAATGGCGGACATAAGGGTGCTCCTGCGCAAGCAGGGTGTCACAATTATCCCGTACTTGGATGATCTCCACATAAGGGCGAGATCACGAGAGCAGTTGTTAAACAGCGTGTCACTTTCTCTGAAGGTGTTACAGCAACACGGCTGGATTCTCAATATCCCGAAGTCACAGTTGGTTCCTACGACTCGTTTGACCTTCTTAGGCATGATTCTGGATACGGACCAGAAAAGGGTTTATCTTCCGACAGAGGGACCTATTGAAGCCAAAACAGGTGTCAGTGCATCACTGCACTCGAGTCCTGGGAAAGATGGTGGCGTCTTACGAGGCCATTCCCTTCGGCAGGTTCCATGCGAGGACTTTCCAATGGGACCTACTGGACAAGTGGTCCGGGTCTCATCTACAGATGCATCAGTTGATCACCCTGTCCCCCAGGGCCAGGGTATCTTTCCTGTGGTGGCTGCAGAGTGCTCACCGTCTAGAGGGTCACAGATTCGACATTCGGGACTGGGTTCTGGTGACCATGGACGCAAGCCTTCGAGGTTGGGGAGCAGTCACACAGGGAAGAAACTTTCAAGGTCTTTGGTCAAGTCAAGAAACTTGTCTTCACATCAATGTCCGGAGACTTTGCTTCGCGACCTACCGGTTCTGATCCAGTCAGACATCACCGCAGTAGCTCATGTAAACAGCCAAGGCGGCACAAGGAGCAGAGTGGCAATGGCGGAAGCCACCAGGATTCTGCGCTGGGCGGAAAATCATGTAGGCGCACTGTCAGCAGTGTTCATTCCGGGAGTGGACAACTGTGAAGCGGACTTCCTCAGCAGACACGATCTACATCCAGGAGAGTGGGGACTTCATCAGGAAGTCTTCGCACAGATTGCAAGTCAGTGGGGCCTGCCCCAGATAGACATGATGGCATCCCGCCTAAATAAAAAACTACAGAGGTATTGCGCCAGGTCAAGAGACCCACAGGCGGTGGCAGTGGATGCCCTAGCGACACCGTGGGTGTTCCAGAGGGTCTATGTGTTTCCTCCTCTTCCTCTCATCCCCAAGGTGTTGAGAATAATAAGAAAAAGAGGAGTAGAGACAATTCTCATTGTTCCAGATTGGCCGCGAAGGGCCTGGTATCCGGATCTTCAGGAAATGCTCACAGAAGATCTGTGGCCTCTTCCTCTATGACAGGACCTGTTACAACAGGGGCCCTGTGTGTTCCAAGACTTACCGCGGCTGCGTTTGACGTCATGGTGGTTGAACGCCGGATCCTAGCGGAACAGGGCATTCCGGATGAGGTCATTCCTACTCTGATAAAGGCTAGGAAGGATGTGACAGCTAAACATTATCACCGTATATGGCGAAAGTATGTTTCTTGGTGTGAGGCCAGGAATGCTCCTACGGAAGAATTCCATCTGGGCCGTTTCCTTCACTTCCTACAAACTGGAGTGAATTTGGGCCTAAAATTAGGCTCCATTAAGGTTCAGATTTCGTTCCTATCCATTTTCTTTCAGAAGGAATTGGCTTCTCTCCCAGAAGTACAGACTTTTGTGAAGGGAGTGCTGCATATTCAGCCTCCTTTTGTACCTCCGGTGGCGCCTTGGGACCTTAACGTGGTGTTGAGTTTCCTTAAGTTGCACTGGTTTAAACCACTTAAAACGGTGGAATTAACATATCTCACTTGGAAATTGGTCATGTTGTTAGCCTTGGCTTCGGCTAGGCGAGTGTCGGAATTGGCGGCTTTGTCTCATAAAAGCCCCTATCTAGTTTTCCATATGGATAGAGCGGAATTGCGGACCCGTCCTCAATTCTTGCCTAAGGTGGTTTCATCTTTTCATATGAACCAACCTATTGTGGTGCCTGTGGCCACGCGAGACTTGGAGGATTCCGAGACCCTTGATGTGGTCAGGGCTTTGAAAATTTCCGTAGCCAGAACGGCTAGGGTCAGAAAAACAGAAGCACTGTTTGTCCTGTATGCTGCCAACAAGCTTGGCGGCCCTGCTTCAAAGCAGACTATTGCTCGCTGGATCTGTAACACGATTCAGCAGGCTCATTCAACGGCTGGATTGCCATTACCAAAATCAGTTAAGGCCCATTCCACAAGGAAGGTGGGCTCTTTTTGGACGGCTGCCCGAGGGATCTCGGCATTGCAATTGTGCCGAGCTGCTACTTGGTCGGGTTCAAACACCTTTGCAAAGTTCTACAAGTTTGATACCCTGGCTGAGGAGGACCTCCTATTTGCTCAGTCGGTGCTGCAGAGTCATCAGCACTCTCCCGCCCGTTTGGGAGCTTTGGTATAATCCCCATGGTCCTTATGGAGTCCCAGCATCCTCTAGGACGTAAGAGAAAATAAGATTTTAAACCTACCGGTAAATATTTTTCTCCTAGTCAGTAGAGGATGCTGGGCACCCGTCCCAAGTGCGGACTACTTCTGCAGGACTTGTACATAGTTTTTGCTTACATAAGGGTTATGTTACAGTTTTCATCAGTCTTGGTCTGATGCTGTGTTGTTTCATACTGTTTTCTGGTTCGTATATCCCTAGTTATACGGTGTGAATGGTGTGGCTGGTATGAATCTTGCCCTTAGATTAACAAATCCTTTCCTCGTACTGTCCATCTCCTCTGGGCTCAGTTTCTCTAACTGAGGTCTGGAGGAGGGGCATAGAGGGAGGAGCCAGTGCATACCCATACCTAAAGTTCTTTCTTAGTGTCCATGTCTCCTGCGGAGCCCGTCTATCCCCATGGTCCTTACGGAGTCCCCAGCATCCTCTACGGACTAGGAGAAAAAGATTTACCGGTAGGTTTAATATCTTATTTTTTCAATAGGCATGACATAAGGCAATTGATTGTCAGCCTGGACAGACAAAAAATGAATGAAAGATATAAAATTATTTATATACCAGCACTACCTATGTATGGGTATATGGGTAGAGCAATAACTGATATAAGCAAGTGAAATATAAAAGGGATTTAAACACAGGTTTTATTTATTAAATGTATGAGATCCTTTCACAGCGGGATTGTGATCTCAGAAAAAAAACTCTTTTACAGCTGCGCCCTGCAGAGCGTTACTACTGCATACAATCTAAGTGCTCCCTGCAGAGCATTACTACTGCATACAATCTAAGTGCTCGCTGCAGAGCGTTACTACTGCATACAACCTAAGTGCTCCCTGCAGAGCGTCACTACTGCATACAACCTAAGTGCTCCCTGCAGAGCGTTACTACTGCATACAACCTAAGTGCTCCCTGCAGAGCATTACTACTGCATACAATCTAAGTGCTCCCTGCAGAGCATTACTACTGCATACAATCTAAGTGCTCGCTGCAGAGCGTTACTACTGCATACAACCTAAGTGCTCCCTGCAGAGCGTCACTACTGCATACAACCTAAGTGCTCCCTGCAGAGCGTTACTACTGCATACAACCTTAGTGCTCCCTGCAGAGCATTACTACTGCATACAACCTAAGTGCTCCCTGCAGAGCGTTACTACTGCATACAACCTAAGTGCTCCCTGCAGAGCATTACTACTGCATACAACCTAAGTGCTCCCTGCAGAGCATTACTACTGCATACAACCTAAGTGCTCCCTGTAGAGCGTTACTACTGCATACAACCTAAGTGCTCCCTGCAGAGCATTACTACTGCATACAACCTAAGTGCTCCCTGCAGAGCGTTACTACTGCATACAACCTAAGTGCTCCCTGCAGAGTGTTACTACTGCATACAACCTAAGAGTGCTCCCTGCAGAGCGTTACTACTGCATACAACCTAAGTGCTCCCTGCAGAGCATTACTACTGCATACAACCTAAGTGCTCCCTGCAGAGCGTTACTACTGCATACAACCTAAGTGCTCCCTGCAGAGCGTTACTACTGCATACAACCTAAGTGCTCCCTGCAGAGCGTTACTACTGCATACAACCTAAGTGCTCCCTGCAGAGCGTTACTACTGCATATAACCTAAGCACTCCCTGCAGAGCGTTACTACTGCATACAACCTAAGTGCTCCCTGCAGAGTGTTACTACTGCATACAACCTAAGTGCTGCCTGCAGAGCGTTACTACTGCATATAACCTAAGCACTCCCTGCAGAGTGTTACTACTGCATACAACCTAAGTGCTCCCTGCAGAGCATTACTACTGCACAGTGCCGTAACTAGGTGTGTGCTGAGTGTACCTGGCACACAGCGCACTTGCGGTGGGAGCGCATCTTGCGTTGTGTGCTCCCGATTGGCCGCTCTGGCAGATGTAGAGCTGTTCCGCAGTGCAGGCGCGGTGGTGCATGACTTTCTAATTACTATTCTCCCACGTTTGTGATGTGCGCGGTTATGCTGACTCACACATGCAGTCACGTACATCCCGGTAACGGCAGGGATACAGAAGCAGGATGCAAAGTGTTAAGCAGGACTGGGCGGCACACGGCCGTAACGTCCCCGCCTCCAGGCTGCAGCAACTATCTGGTCCCTCCTCGTTCTGCACCTGAGCCATCCGTATTCACAGCCAACCAGGCAGGTATCAGCAGCACCACAGCAGCGGAGCTTGGGGGCAGAGGCCGCTTTTGCAGGGAAGCAGATCCCGGCTCTAGTGCCTCCTCCTCCTCTCCTCCCAAGACAGCTTTCATTATTTTATTTTTTATGAAAGGGGCGTGGGACCTGGAGGTAACATGAATGCATGTGTGTGTGTTTGGGGGGTGGGAGACTGTAGGGAACATGGTGTGTGTGTGTGGTGACTGTAGGGACATGCTGTGTGTGTGTGTGTGTGTGTGTGTGTGTGTGTGTGTGTGTGTGTGTGTGTGTGTGTGCGCATTTGTGGTGACTGTAGGGACATGCTGTGTGTGTGGTGACTGGGGGGGGTAACGGTGTGTGTGTGTGTGTGTGTGTGTGTGTGTGTGAGGTGACTGTAGGGACATGCTGTGTGTGGTGACTGTAGAGACATGCTGTGTGTGTGTGTGGTAACTGGGGGGGGGTAACAGGCTGTGTGTGTGTGGTGACTGTAGGGACATGCTGTGTGTGTGGTGACTGGGGGGGGTAACGGTGTGTGTGTGTGTGAGGTGACTGTAGGGACATGCTGTGTGTGTGGTGACTGGGGGGGGTAACAGGCTGTGTGTGTTGTGATTGTAGGGACCATGCTGTGTGTGTGTGGTGACTGGTGGGGGGGTAACAGGCTGTGTGTGTGTGGTGACTGTAGGGACATGCTGTGTGTTTGTGGTGACTGTAGGGACATGCTGTGTGTGTGTGTGTGTGTGTGTGGTGACTGGGGGGGGTAACAGGCTGTGTGTGTGTGTGTTTGTGTGTTTGTGGTGACTGTAGGGACCATGCTGTGTGTGAGGTGACTGTAGAGACATGCTATGTGTGTGTGGTGACTGTGGGGAACATGCTCTGTGTGTGTGTGTGTGTGTGTGTGTGTGTGTGTGTGTGTGTGTGGGTGGGTGTGTGTTTGTGGTAATCGGGGATAACAGGCTGTGTGTATGTCAGTGGCGGATTTAATGGGGTGAGAAAAGGGCGATGTCCCCCCTACACCTGCCTCGCAGATTTGAGAAGCTAGGGTCCACTCCCGTACCTTACTTCCGCCCACTGCAACGATCAACCGCTGACCGCAAAGTTCCCACCATTGGTTACAATGGAGCGCATAGGCGCTACATTGTATCACTGCCGTGTGCTGCCTGTCAGACACTACAAGAGCACACAGCCAATCAGGAGGGTGCCACGACATGGCGCTCCCTGATTGGCTGAAGGGACCCCCTTAGACAGGAGTCCGGGGGGGTACTGGCAGTCGGGGAAAGGGGTCCCATGTGTAAACATGGGGCCCCTTTCAGTGCGTGGTCGGGTGTTCGTTTTTTTATTTTGCCAAGTACCTGGATTTTACAAAGAACAGAAGAGGACCGATGTACACTGGATTATGTGAGTATAATTTTTTCAACAGGTACACCATGGATTCTACATGTAGAAGAGGACCGACCCTCGTGTGAAGATAGGTAAGTATGTATGTATGAAGGTGTGCATGTATGTATTAAACTTTTACTTTCAAGGTGTGTGTGTCCTGTTTATATTGGGGTATTTTTTTAGTAGTAGTACTACAGGTACCAGCGGGCCCGGTTTTCCTCCGCATGCTGGTACTTGTGGTTCTCTAAGTACCAGCTTGCGGGGGAGGCTTGCTGGGACTTGTAGTACTGCTACTAAAAACAATATTCAACATTTTTCAACAAGGCTATCAGCCCCCCATCCGCAGCCCTTGGATGGGGGGGACAGCCTCAGGCTTCACCACTGGCCCTTGGGTGGCTGGAGGGGGGACACCACTTAATTTAAGGGGTTCCCACTCCTCCAGGGTACCCCAGCCAGGGGTGACTAGTTAGGTATGTAATGCCAGGGCCGGAGGGACCAAGATAATAGTGTCCCCCGGCTGTGGCATTATGTACCTGGCTAGTGGAGCCCGGTGCTGGTTTTAAAAATACGGGGGACCCCTACGCTTTTTGTCCCCCATATTTTGTGAACCAGGACCGGCTCAAAGAGCCCGGGGCTGGTTTTGCTTAGGAGGGGGGACCCCCACGCATTTTTTTTTACTAATTTAACACTTTCCCACCCCTTCCCACTGATAAACATGCACGGATCTCATGGATCCGTGCATGCCTATCAGAACACGGTAAAAAAAAAGCAGGTCTGTTTTATTTTAGCACTTTTTCACGATCTGTATTTTTTCACGGCAGTGTTTGGCTATTGTCGGCAGTGTTTTACTATTCACTCCCGTAAAACACTGCCAAAAAATACGAATGACATCGACATCGGAAAACACGAAAATGCATAATACGACAGCTTAGTAAATTAGTCGGAAAAAATTCAAAAAGTTGCACATTTACACTTTCAATGTCATTCGTGATGAATCTCCCTCAAAATCGGTACAAATACGAATTTTAGTAAATATACCCCAATGAGTCCAGACCAGAATTGGTGATTTTCTTCTATTTTTTTATATATAAAGTTTTTGGGTAATTTTTTTTTCTGTTTTTCTTGTTTAATTAATGGTTGTTAATGCAAATGTCATTTTGTGTAACATGTTTGTAAGAATCAGAGGGTCAGCGAGACGTTATGGAGTCAATGTATCATTTACTAATTGCTACTAATTCCCTCAAAACAACTGGACCTCCCAAATGTAAGTAGAAGGGACTGCAGCAGGTATCTCCTGTAGAAAGTGAAAATATTATACCCACATCCAACACGTGCAAACACCACACAGAGCGGCCTCTGGGCATGTGCGTGTTCTGCCGTGCGTGCGCATACCCGCACGCTGTGTACACTGGCTCGTGAAGCCCTGCGTATTAGCGCGTGGTATGAGTAATTACGGTAGCATACGCATTCGCATGGAAAAGCCACAAAGGCATATCTGATATTTAATCCACATAGTGCATCATTTACACACAGTCTACACGCACCACACCAGCAAGTTACATTTACTTCAGAAATAGAACAATAGAGATATTCAACTTTACAGGATATGAGGGGACAGAATTAGGTTAGGAGGTGGTGTTTGGTATCCAGCTGTACAGTATTTCAAGGGCAATATTCCGATGGCAGTTTGCAGAATGTAGCACGCTCCTGCGCATATTTATGCGCAGGAATACAATATTAATATCTCGCTGTATTTACTGTACTCCTGATATTCGGCGGGAACAAGTGGAGGACAGCTGCAAGTACACCTGGACCAGGCATCGTCCACCTATTCAAACCGACCTATGACCCCTCACATACTGTAAATGACCTGCCCTCTGACCTATGAAAGAAGAGCTTACAGTTTCCTTTGTTTCATGGTTTGGACTATTGTATAAAAGCCGGGCCTCCTGGCCGGTCCCAGTCTAATTCTCTGAAGGTCATCTTGCTAGACTGACTGAGGACCAGATCTGGGGGGCGCAGGCGAACAAACGTATGTATCCATTGGTTGTAGCTGTTCTCTTGTATTGTTGTTACATTTCTGTTGTATCCCATTTTAAGTAAATATTTGTTGCTGCGTTGGAGCGCAACATAACATATACAATTGGTGTTGCATTCCTTTCCTGTTAGGGGTTTAAATGGTATTCAGCCACACGTGTAGCTACATTGTGCTCACAGCGTGTCGGCGTGCTTACGCCATGTGTACGCATTCACAGAGGTTTATCTCACACACTTAGCGATCGCAGCGGCCCGAAAACTTGTGTATTAAGGTATTGCTAATTCCTGAAATTTAAGTGAACTTAACATAAGCATGGTGGTGGTAGTGTCATGGCGTGGGCATGTATGGATGCCAATGGAACTGGTTCCCTTGTATTTATTGATAATGTGACTGCTGATAAAAGCAGCAGGATGAATTATGAAGTGTTTCGGGCAATATTATCTGCTCACATTCAGTCAAATGTTTCAGAACTCCTTGGAAGGCGCTTCACAGTGCAGATGGACAATGACCCGGAGCATACTGCAAAAGCAACCAAAGCGTTTAAGGCAAATAAGTGGAATGTTATGCAATGGCCAAGTCAATCACCTGACCTGAATCCGATTGAGCATGCATTTCACTTCATGAAGACAAAACTGAAGGGAAAATGCCCCAAGAACAAGCAGAAACTGAAGACATTTGCAGTAGAGGCCTGGCAGAGCATCACCAGGGATGAAACCCAGCGTCTGGTGATGTCTATGCGTTCCAGACTTCAGGCTGTAACTGACAAAAGGATTTGCAACAAAGTATTAAAAAGTGAAAGTTTGCTTTAGGATTGTTTAGTTTGTACCATCACTTTTGGTCCCTTAAAAAGTGGGAGGCACATATAGAAACCGTTTTTAATTCCTACACCGTTCACCTGATTTGGATGTAAATACCCTCAAATTAAAGCGGAAAGTCTGCAGTTAAAGCACATCTTGTTCGTTTCATTTCAAATCCATTGTGGTGGTGTATAGAGGCCAAAATATGAGAATTGTGTCGATGTCCTAATATTTATGGACCTGACTTGTGTGTGTATATATGTATGAACTTGAGCAATCTTTTATATCTCCAAAGATACTTTTTAATAATCTTTGGTTCTTTATATATGTGGTTTTGTGTTATACTTTTTACTGGTGCAAATCTTATTTGATTAAAAAATTTTTTTTAATAAGAGCCTCCTTTTTAAAACTTAATGACACCATTGGTCGCTTTGAAGCATCTTATCCCCTGCATTTTTTAGATTGTTTTTAAAGCACCTTACCAATGCTTTTTATTTAAGATGTAGCTGACGCCCTAACGCAGGGGTGGCCAACAAGTCAGTGACAAAGAGCCAACAAACTTTGTTAGGTACGTCAAAGAGCCGACATCGAGCCGATGGCGCGCATGCAAAAATGGAATGTGGCCTTGTGCCTGCTAGGCCACACCCCTGGTATAAAATACATTGAAAAAGCCAGAACGACATAAAATAATTTTTTTAAAGCCAGGTCCATTGAAAAAGCCAGATTCACATAATAAACTTCAGCTTCCCCATGTGTCACTCCAGCCAGCACCCTCCCGTGTTACTCCTGCAAGGACCCTCCTATGTCACTCCAGCCAGCTCTCCCATGTGTCACTACTTCCAGCGCCCTCCCGCATCACGCCTGCCAGGACCCTCTCCTGTGTCACTCCAGCCAGGTCTCTCATGTGTCACTACTGCCAAGACCCTGCTGTGTCACTCCAGCCAACTCCCCCATGTGTCACTCCTACTACCACCCTCCTATGTCCCTCCAGCCAGCTCTCCCATGTGTCACTACTTCCAGCGCCCTCCTGTCACTCCAGCCAGCACCCCCATGTGTCACTCCTGCTAGCATCCACCTATGTCACTCCAGCCAGCACCCCCATGTGTCACTCCCGCTACCACCTTCCTATATCACTCCAGCCAGCACCCCCATGTGTCACTCCTACTACCACCCTCCTATGTACCTCCAGCCAGCTCTCCCATGTGTCACTACTTCCAGTGCCCTCCTGTCACTCCAGCCAGCACCCCCATGTGTCACTCCCGCTACCACCTTCCTATATCACTCCAGCCAGCACCCCCATGTGTCACTCCTACTACCACCCTCCTATGTACCTCCAGCCAGCTCTCCCATGTGTCACTACTTCCAGCGCCCTCCTGTCACTCCAGCCAGCACCCCCATGTGTCACTCCCGCTACCACCTTCCTATATCACTCCAGCCAGCACCCCCATGTGTCACTCCTACTACCACCCTCCTATGTACCTCCAGCCAGCTCTCCCATGTGTCACTACTTCCAGCGCCCTCCTGTCACTCCAGCCAGCACCCCCATGTGTCACTCCCGCTACCACCTTCCTATATCACTCCAGCCAGCACCCCCATGTGTCACTCCTACTACCACCCTCCTATGTCCCTCCAGCCAGCTCTCCCATGTGTCACTACTTCCAGTGCCCCCCTGTCACTCCAGCCAGCACCCCCATGTGTCACTCCCGCTACCACCTTCCTATATCACTCCAGCCAGCTACTCCATGTGTCACTCTTGCTACCACCCTCCTATGTCACTCCAGCCAGCTCTCCCATGTGTCACTACTTCCAGCGCCCTCCTGTCACTCCAGCCAGCACCCCCATGTGTCACTCCCGCTACCACCTTCCTATATCACTCCAGCCAGCACCCCCATGTGTCACTCTTGCTACCACCCTCCTATGTCACTCCAGCCAGCTCTCCCATGTGTCACTACTTCCAGCGCCCTCCTGTCACTCCAGCCAGCACCCCCATGTGTCACTCCCGCTACCACCTTCCTATATCACTCCAGCCAGCACCCCCATGTGTCTCTCCTACTACCACCCTCCTATGTCACTCCAGCCAGCTCTCCCATGTGTCACTACTTCCAGCGCCCTCCTGTCACTCCAGCCAGCACCCCCATGTGTCACTCCCGCTACCACCTTCCTATATCAAACCAGCCAGCTACTCCATGTGTCACTCTTGCTAGCACCCTCCTATGTCACTCCAGCCAGCTCTCCCATGTGTCACTACTTCCAGCACCCTCCCACGTCACTTCTGACAAGACCCTCCTGTGTCTCTCCAGCCAGCTCTGCCATGTGTCACTCTGGGCCCACTCTCATGTATCATTACAGCCCCCCATCAACATGTGAGATTGCAGCAGCCCCTAATGTGTCCTCTGTTTGCCAGTGGGTGTCTCACCTCTAGTATCTGGCTCCTTCAGTTTTCAGTCCCTGTAGTGCTGCTGCGTGTCTGGCTGGAGAGCAGCGGTTTCTGTATCTGTTGTGTTCACATGATTTAGAGTGCTGGGAGCCACATTTGAATAAAGAAAGAGCCACATGTGGCTCAAGAGCCACAGGTTGGCCACCGCTGCCCTAACGTAAGAAAGGGAGTGTCTTTTAAGGAGGATATATTTCAGTTTATTGCACTAGCACTTTGGTCTACATACTAGTACTATTAGTTATCGCTAATTGGCGCTGTTCAGCTTCTTCCTTTTCACACATATATCAGTTGGTAAAGAAGTAGATAATTGGCTACCCTCCAAAAAAACTGGGATGCTACAAGTGCCCAAATTGCACCACATGTAGAAGTATGCTGACTGGCAATAGTTTCCCACACCCACATGATGGTCGACGGATACCAATACAACACCGTCTAACGTGCACCTCTGATTATGTGGTATATATCTTGATATGTCCATGCTCACTAGTATATGTGGGCAAGACAATAAGATCATTCCGTGAACGGATTTCAAACCATCGGTCAAACATCAGATTGGCACAGAAAACTGGTGGGTCGGATAAGCCAGTCGCACGTCTCTTTGTACAACATCAACACCAATTGACGGCGTTACGCTACATGGTTATAGACAGAATACCACCACTTTCGAGGGGTGGTGATCGTGCCAAGATCCTTCTACGCCGAGAGGCATACTGGATACACAAATTAGAGACTGTTTACCCTAAGGGCCTAAATGAATCAGTGCATTTCTATATCTTCTTATAATATGAAAGGATTGGCCTGTTGGTAGAATTTGAAGTACGGTCATAAAGATTATGGATTTTTTCTGATTTTTTTCTATTTTATTTTTTATTTTTATTATTTTGAATGTGTTCCGGTCTGTATTAGCCTTGTCTGCACATTGTCCATATTATTATTAATATATTATATTATATATTATATACTATATATTTATATGTGTTGTACATTGTTAATGTGATGGCCTCAATATGATGCACAATGTTTTCTATTTCTAACCATTTTTATCTATGTGCCATCAGATTCTTTCATGTCCAATATTCGCCATATGGGGATATATAATGACCACCCTATATGACTATAATACCTCCACTATATGTGTAGTAATGACGTGCACAGATGCATATGAGGGTTGCCTAGGTAACTATGTTGCCGGGCAGCATTCTAAGTGTATATTGAAACAATGCGTGGTGACGCGGGTGCCGTACGTGATGACGTATGTCGCGCGTGATGACGCGCGTAACACACGTGACGTCTAGTATTGCAAGTATTGGTTGCTTGTGGGCATCACATGACGAGATCATGTGGATGCATTCCAAGCAAGTTGTAGCTGCTTCCGCTCCCGCCAGCGTGCGGTCCAGAGGGATTGGCGGGCGAAGCGGGAACGAGTGAGTAACCGCTCAGTGTCTGAATACACGGGATGGATATTATACATTGGTCGTGTGGGGACATGAATGGATCTGAATAGGTAACACTATTAAAATGTGTATGTATATGTATGTCCATGTCATTTATGTTCCATGTCTGTTTTTATTAGAGTACAATTAAGGTGATGGCTATATATAGATAGGTTATGTGGGTGTCAGTTAAACCTTGAAGAAGGTCCAGATAGGACCGAAACGTCGGTGTGTGATGTTGTACTTGATGTCTTAATAAAACCCCTGCTGGCTCTAATAACAGTCTGGTGAGTGCACTCCATACAGGATTTATATTTGTTCATGGAAAAAGGTATATGCCTTGACCTAATGGAATTTGAGTGACACCCCAGCAACCTCATGTTTCCCTGTGAGTGCAGACAACCCTGGTTTTTGTTTTTTATATATATATATATATATATATATATATATATATATATACACACATACACACACACACACTAGAAGGGAATATGGAAATGAGAGGAAGTCACATGATGTAATTGCAGCTTCCTGCCAGGCCACTGCCCCCACTCCACATAATGCACTGATAAAAATGTCTGCCACTATTTAGTTACACAGAAAGAGACCCCCCTGTAATGTCATCTCACTATTCACATAATATGTCAAAATCACACATAGCCACAATCACAAGTACATACAGTCACGATTGGTGGTTCTGGGCTCCGGCCAGTTCAAGGGAAATCACACAGTCACAATGGCAGCGTGTGTACCCACCTTTATATACCAGACGGGATATTTATACACAGCAACACTGATATTATGTGGACACAAAAGTAACAACACAAGTGACACAGTAACAGGAAATTGTTTCTGTCACCATAGCGACAATTATCTGATAATAAGATGATACACAGACACATAAAAAGACTCAACCGAAATCTTTTGTTTTTAAACAACTTTATTTAATATCTTTAATACACAGATTTTTCTCTATATTTTAAACTTAAAAAATACTTTACTCTGCACAACATGGATAAAATATCCTTTAAAGCACAGAAACAATTCAAGTTACATTATAGTATTGCACGTAAGTAAAACAGATACATATCAGGAGAGCCAAAACCCTATGGGGGTCATTCAGACCCAGCCGCAATAGCGGCCCTCTGCCCAGTTTGCTGGTGGTGGCAATATGCACATGCGCAGCGGCCACGTGGACACACATATTGTGGTCACATTCCTGAGGGGAAAAACGGGCGGGACAGGACCATTTTCCAGGGGCTGCGTGATGTCACATCTGCGATCATCTCTGATTAACCCCCTATAAGCTTCCAGAGTGCACCTCATATCTCATCTTTTCCAAGTTACTACAAATGATATGAGATCGGTAGCAGCACTACTTTCAGGATTATTACACAGAACACACATAAAGGCTGACACAGCAAATAACAGTAACACATACAAGGGATTAATTAGAAATAAGGAAGCATAATCATCATTAAGTCTAATTATCAACTAGTTCTGTGCAGGACCCATACACCTCTTTACTGCCTCCAGCAGCCCTTGGTACTGTACTGTGACAATGCACCCTGTCTCTCCCCCACTACTGCCACCCACCCTGTCTCCCTCTCACTACTGCCACCTGCCCTGTCTCCCCCCCCCACTACTGCCACCCACCCTGTCTCCGCAGACTGCCACTGCCCTGTCTTCCCCCACTACTGCCACCGCCCTGTTTCCCCCACTACTGCCACCGCCCTGTCTCCCCACACAACTGCCACTGCCCCATCTCCCCCTACTACTGCCACCAGCCTGTCTCCCCACCACTATTGCCACCCACCCTGTCTCCACCTACCATCTTCCCCCACTACTGCCACCGCAACTCTCTCCCCCAATACTGCCACACCCTGTCTCCCCCCACTACTGCCACCCACCATCTCCCCACCACTATTGCCACCTGCCCTGTCTCGCCAGACTGCCCCCCACTACTGCCACCACCATGTCTCCCCTTACTACTGCCACCGCACTCTCTCCCCCAATACTGCCACGCCTTGTCTCCCCCACTACTGCCACCTACCGTCTCCCCCTCTGACACCTTAGTGCTGCTTGGGGATAATAATAGGATTTTGGTACTTACCAGATAAATCCTTTTCTTTGAATCCAAAGGGGGCACTGGAGTACTCTTGGGATATGGACGGTGCCTTAGCAGGGACAGGCACATTTAAATATTTAAATTAGTAACCCTCCACCTCTTCCATACACCAAGGTACCTCAGTGTTTTTACTGAGCCGAACAAAAGCAATAGATAGGATGAACATTAGAGAATTACATCTAACATTATAACATAACGGACAACGATAAAGTTGACACATAATGAAACGGACAACTAAACAGTTGACGCAACAATAGATAACAATCACCTTAACAATTGAGCAAGTCGGTGAGAATGCGTTACCATAAGATCTACTGAACTTACCACAAGACAGGTGAAACTGCTCTGGGTGGGTGTCCAGTGCCCCCTGTGGATTCAAAGTAAAGGATTTATCTGGTAAGTACCAAAATCCTATTTTCTTTTCATCCACTAGGGGTCACAGGAGTAATCTTCTGACATACCAAAGTTGGGCGGGAGAGCTGTTTGGCACCTGTAACACTAGACGGCCAAAGCTGATGCCGCAAACGTATTAAACTTGTAAAAGCGCACAAACGTGTGCACTGATGACCATGTAGCCGCACGACAAAGTTGCGTCATAGAAGCTCCATGACCTGCTCCCACGACGTTACCACAGAATGCAAGGAATGTGCTGACACATGCAGCCGGTGTTAGACTAGCATGAAAGTGCACCTGACGAATGGTCAAGTTAATCTATCTGGCCAAGGTCTGTTTGGAAGCTAGCCAACCTATCTTGACTGCATCATAGAGAACAAACAATGTATCCGTTTTACGTACTGTTGATGTTCGGGCTACATAAATGCAGAGTGCGCGTACCACATCCAATGTAGCTGGAGTTCCTGCACCCTCTGATAATACCGGAACTACGATTGGTTGATTGATTTGAAAAGAAGATACTACCTTTGGTAGGAAAGCTGGATTCGTCCGAAGTTTCGCTCTATCATCATGAAACACCAAATACGGTGGCTTGCAGGACAAGGGAACCCAATTCTGAAACACGCCTTGCTGAAGCTAAGGCTAGGAGAAAAACTGTATTCCAAGTCAGAAACTTAACATCCACTTGTTGCACGGGATCAAAATTTGAAGACTGTAAAAAATCTAAAACCAGATTCAAATCCCATGGCACTGTAGGTGGTATAAATGGAGGTTGTACTCTGAGGACACCTTGCAGGAAAGTGTGAACAGTTGGCAAAAGGGCCAAACGCCTTTGAAAGTAAATTGACAAGGCAGAGACCTGCACCTTTAGTGTAGATAAACGCAGTTCTCCATCAAACCCAGTCTGTAAAAATAGTCAAAAGACGGGATAACTTGAAAGGATAACTTGATGTCGGAAAATTCCAAGCTTCACACCACCCTATACCGGCATGCCAAATCCTGTGATAATGAGCTGCCGTTACTGGCTTTCTCTTTCTAGCATGTAACATGGTTGGTATAACCGATTCTGGAATGCCCTCTCATTTCAAGAGAGTGGTATCAACAGCCACCCCATCAAACGCAGCAGCGCTAAATCGGGGTACAGGAATGGATCCTGTTGTAGCGGGTCTGGATGTAGCGGGAGTGTCCACGGGTTGTCTGTGAGTAGACCTCTGAGATCCGAGAACCACGCTCTCCAAGGCCAATGAGGCGCCACTAATATGACTATCATGGACTCTCATTTGATACGCTTTAGCAACCGAGGAAGCAGTGGAAAAGGTGGAAACCGATACACGAGGCTGTACGGATACGCGATTGTGAGAGTACCCACTGCCACTGCCTTTGGATCTCTTGTTCTGGACACATAATGGAGTGTTTGATGATTTTGGCAAGATGCCATTAGATCCACCTGTGGGCAAACCCACCTCTGGATTTAATGCCCATTCCCCTGGATGAAAATCCTGACGGCTGAGATAATCCGCCTCCCAGTTGTCCACTCCTGGAATAAACACTGCCAACAATATCACTTGAGGATTCAAGCAACTTCCCGCATGGCCATGCGACTTTGAGTTCCTCCTTGTTTGTTGCTGTATGTGACTGCCATCACGTTGTCTGACTGAGCCTGAACAGTCTGAGATTGGAGCATGTGAACTGCCTGTCGCAGTGTGTTGTAAATTGCCCTGAGTTCCAGGACATTTATCGACAGTAAACTTTCTCGGTCTGACCAGAGACCCCGAAACTGACAATTTTGGACCACTGCTCCCCAACCTCTGAGACTTGCGTCTGTCATCAGAATAATCCAATTCCAGACTCTGAACCTTTTTCTTGCTTTGAGATTGTGTACTTGGAGCCACCAGAGTAGTGATATTCTGGCCCTTGGAGACAGCCTTACCATCTGATGAATTTGTAGATGCCAGCCTGTCCACTGTGCGAGAACATCCAGTTGAAAAGTACGTGAATGAAATCTTCCGAACTGGAGTGCTTCGAAAGACGTCACCATCTTTCCTTTATAAACATATGTTTATTTGGGTTTTTTCAGATTTTCAAACATGTAACAACATACAAACACAATGGACAGACGAAAGGACATTGTAGACCATGAAAAATTTGATAATCATCTATACGATAATGTTTGACATTGGTAAAGTAGGATCTTGTACTTCGGAGCAATAAGGATGGACATAGACATTATATGGTTATGAAGAACATATACTTGAACATTCCATAGCCGAGGTGTCCAAAACAAACATTTTAGGCTTATCCAGGGGAGGCAAGCTACAACTTTAACATTAGAAATTTGAACAGCTTCTCCTAAGACCTACCTAGGTAAAAGACTAACTAGAGTATGCAAGGTCTCCTATGAAAAGCTATGTTGTTCAAAAAAGGGGCAATTACTTAACCCCTCAAACCAATTTCTTATCATAGGTCTATCAAGGGGAGGACACGAAACACAATACAAAACATTGAGAGTAAGGGAAAGGTGGGAGAGAAGAACGAAGGTTCAGGGAAAGGAGGGGTGAAGGAGGGAGCAGGGATGGGTATCGGAGCCAGGCCGCACAACGCCTGAAGCAATTTAAAAATATAGTATGGTATATTAGGGCCAAATTGGATATATGTCGATCAAAGAGAGCGCTGATCAAATATCTTCAATATCTGGGAGCGCTCTTCCATTGTGCGGGTATTAATATATGGGTTCCATTTTTTCGTAAAGAATTTAGCCCTCAATTGGACATTGGGATATAAAGAGTATCTGTCGTAATACATCATTTTATTTAGTAAGGAATGTACTTCTGCCATTGAGGGGGCTGATCTAGAGATCCAGGAGTTTAAGATCACCTTTTTAGCAATAGTTACCAATATTGTGAGAAAGGGGATAAGGTGTTTGTCCCAAGCAGCTAGGGTCCATGAGTCAAAATTTGCAAACAACATTGGAATTGGGTCAAAGGGTATATTTATCGAAAAAGAGGAGTTTATAAAATTTCTCAGTTTGTGCCAAAATCGTTTGACATGACCGCAGTCCCAGAAGTTGTGGAACAAAGAGGCTGAGGAAGAGTGGCATTTCGGACAAGACCCATCTTCCTCTCGAACAAAGTGGCTACGCTGTTGTTGGGATATATATGCCCTGTATAGTGATTTCACGTGTATTTCTTGTAAGGATGCTGTATGTAGAATTTTCAGTGTTTTGTGGTAGTATTTGAATAATAAAGATTCTGGTAAACACATAGACAGGTCTCTTCCCCACACCCGCGCCACCGACTCCCACACCGCCTGTTTAGCAGGGGATATCAATTTTTGGTAAATTAATCTCGTTTTATATTTGTCTTTCAAGAACAGAGTTGCCACTTGGGTGATAAGATCTGGGGTCCCCGACCGCAGCATGATAGGGGGGAGAGACCTGATGTAGTGCTGGAGTTGGAGATATGGAAAATAGAAAATATCTGTAACCCCATATGTTTCCTTCATGAAAGAGAAAGAGATAAAATTCCCACCTGGATCAAAAACTTGAGATGTGCTACGTAGTCCCTTCAATTTAAGTCTGTAAAAAAGTGTATCTTGCATCCCCGGTAGAAACAAAGGATTGCCCCACAGAGGTATCCATTTTGAGTTATGAGGGGATTTTCCTAATTTTTTGTTGACAGCCCACCAAGCATTGTACGTGTCTCTAAATAGGATATTCGTATAAATTGCTGCGGGTAAGTTTGCTTTATTAGTGTGTAAGAGTGCCCCTGGGGCATAAGGGAAAAACAAAGCACAATCTAGGTCATAAGAAGTGTATTTGCTTGTTTCAAGTAACCAGTCATATATATAGCGGAACATTAGGGCCCGGGAATATTGGAGAATGTCAGGGAAGCCCCAACCTCCCTCTGGTTTAGATAATTGAAGTTTTTGTCTAGAAATGCGTGGTTTTTTATGTCTCCAAATAAAGGATTGAAAAATCGAGTACAACTCTCCAATGTCATGTAAAGTAAGTCTAATAGGCAACATTTGCATAGAGTATGTGAGTTTTGGCAACAAGATTGTTTTTACTACTTCTAGTCTGCCGAGTAGTGATAAAGGAAGATTGCACCAATTCTCCAAAGTCTTAGCGAAATGTGTGATGGTTGGGGAGTAATTGAGTTTATAGAGGAGCGTTAAATCCTTTGGGATTAAGACGCCTAAATATTTAATGTGGGATTGCATGATTTTAATAGAGGATAAGGAAGTGTTATTAACAAAAGAGGGGGAAGGGCCCTTAAGCATAAGAAGTTCAGATTTATCTATATTCATTTTATATCCCGAGAAAGAACTGAATTTTTGAATAATTTTAAAGACCTGGGGGATAGAGGTTTCAGGGTCAGAAAGAAAAAGAAGCATGTCGTCTGCAAAAAGAGACAAACGTAGGTCAAGGGAGCCGATAGAAATACCGGAAAACATAGGAGAATGTCTCAAGGCTATCGCCAGTGGCTCTAGCGCCAAAACAAATAATAGAGGGGATAGGGGGCATCCCTGTCTGGTGCCCCTCTTGATCTGAAAGTGAGGTGATAAATTTCCATTACAGATCAGCTGGGAGGAAGAATCAGAGTATAAAGTTTGCAGAGTTTTTATAAACTGATGTGGAAAACCAAAGCGATTTAGGGAGTCGTAGAGATGGTCCCAGTGCACCATGTCAAAAGCCTTTTCGGCATCTAGCGATAATATGGCTTTTGATATCTTAGACCTGGGGCACTGGGAGTCACTCACCACTGCCAGAACCCGTCGAATATTTGTTACCGGGTTTCGAGCACATACAAATCCTGTCTGGTCAGAGTGTATCACACTGGGTAAAATCGCTTTAAGTCTGTTAGCTAGAATTTTGGTCAGTATCTTGTAGTCGATATTGAGAAGGGAAATTGGCCTGTAGGAGCCAGGGTTAGATAGATCCCGCCCAGGTTTTGGGAGAAGTCTCAGAACTGCTGAGTTGAAGTACTTCGGAAGCGAGCCCGACTCCATGATAGTGTTGAAGACAGAGGCTAGAGTTGGGGCTATTAGTGGGCTAAGGAGTTTGTAATAATCAGGAGTGAGGCCATCTGGACCTGGAGCTTTACCTGAGGTCAGTCCCGCTATAGCTTCAACTACCTCAATCTCAGATATTGGTGATATCAAAGAAGCCCCCTGGGACACTTCAATTTGTGGGACAGGGAGCGCCTCCCATCATCTTTCCTAATAATCGAATGCACAAATGCACTGAGACTGTCCGTGGTTGGAGCACTAACTGTACCAGATGACGAATACTTTGTACTTTCTGTTCTGCCAGGTAAATTTATTGATCCACAGTGTCGAGAATCATTCCTAGGAATTGAAGTCTTTGAGATGGAATCAGACTTGATTTCTTGAAGTTGACAAGTCAACTGTGCTGAACTAGTACATTGTATGTTAGTAAGTCATGTTGAAGGAGTAAAAGAAGGGAGCGCTAGGAGAGTCTAATATTACATTTATTAATGAAACAGTGTTTCAAATGCCACATGAATCACAATATAGCCTAGTAAAAAGTATACACATTTATTTAATAAAATACTGTATTAAATACAGCTGCAATGTATCACCTGAATTAAAATATAAATAAATAGTGAAATGACACTTAATATAACCCGGATTTTGGCCATGCGTCCACGGACTAAAAGGTCTTATGGATAGGAGACTAGTGAGAGGTACCTCTTAAATAGTCATTGCTGTTAAACTGAATATAGGGGGTAATTCCAAGTTGATCGCAGCAGGAACTTTGTTAGCAATTGGGCAAAACCATGTGCACTGCAGGGGAGGCAGATATAACATGTGCAGAGAGAGTTAGATTTGGGTGTGGTGAGTTCAATCTGCAATCTAAATTGCAGTGTAAAAATAAAGCAGCCAGTATTTACCCTGCACAGAAACAAAATAACCCACCCAAATCTAACTCTTTCTGCACATGTTATATCTGCCTCTCCTGCAGTGCACATGGTTTTGCCCAATTGCTATCAAAAATCCTGCTGCGATCAACTTGGAATTACCCCCATAGTCTCTCCTCTCCTCATGCGTATAACTTTTCAGTTGTAAACGCTGTACTGAGCCAGGTATGCAGTTTTCTTCACATCGGACACCGTCTAACAGGAGTGATCGGTTCCCGTCTAATCAGTATGTATGAGTAGTTCAGTGTCAACGTCCATGATTCAAATATTGAGATGCTGCCCGCTCAGTTAAGCCGAGCCGTCTCTAACATCACAGCGGGACTTTTATACGCATGAGGAGAGGAGAGACTATGGCCCTCATTCCGAGTTGTTCGCTCGCTAGCTGCTTTTAGCAGCATTGCACACGCTAAGCCGCCACCCTCTGGGAGTGTATCTTATCTTAGCAGAATTGCAAACAAAAGATTAGCAGAATTGCGAATAGAAATTTCTTAGCAGTTTCTGAGTAGCTCCAGACTTACTCCTACACTGCGATCAGTTCAGTCAGTTTCGTTCCTGGTTTGAAGTCACAAACACACCCAGCGTTCGCCCAGACACTTCCCCGTTTCTTCAGACACTCCCGCGTTTCCCCCAGAAATGCCAGTGTTTTTTCACACACGCCCAGAAAACGGCCAGTTTCCGCCCAGAAACACCCACTTCCTGTCAATCACACTACGATCACCAGAACGATGAAAAATCCTTGTTATGCCGTGAGTAAAATACCTAACTTTTGTGTAAAATAACTAAGCGCATGCGCTCTGCGAACCTTGCACATGCGCAGTAAGCGACTAATCGCAATATAGCGAAAATCGGCAACGAGCGAACAACTCGGAATGACCACCTATATTCAGTTTAACAGCAATGACTATTTAAGAGGTACCTCTCACTAGTCTCCTATCCATAAGACCTTTTAGTCTGTGGACGCACGGCCAAAATACGGGTTATATTAAGTGTATGTCACAACTGAGGGCCTGAGCTGACGGGAGGCAGCCTCAGTTGTAGGGGCTGAGATGTAACGGGACCTGGGAGGTTGTATCAGACCCCTAGACATGTAAGAAACATGTAGAATAACTGCCCGAAGGCGTGACCACGACAACCAGGATAAAAGTCAATGATGTTTATTATGACAAACTCCGTAACACAGCAGCAGTAAAAGGAAACATAAAAGTCAACAGAGGATAAATACAATTCCTGGGTACTACAGGATGGCAAGGGCCACAGGCACTGGTAGTGTGAGACAGTTCTTATAATCTTCTAGTTGGAAAGTCCTTACCAGGCCTGACTGTAGCAATGGAGAGAACCCAGGATTGTACCAGCCGGTGTTCCAGGAAAGGCTGGGCTGCTGAAGATAAAACGGCTGCTATGGATACTGGCTGGAACCAGACTGTTGTTGATACGGAGTGGATACTGGCTGGGACCAGTTAAATAATAAACGAACTTGAGAGCGATGAAATAATAATGAAGTTTGGAGTTTGAGAGCGGTGAAATAATAATACCGGTGGAGAGTGGTAAACTGCAGAAAAGGACACCGGCCCTTTAAGAGAAGCTGTACACTGCTGGAAGCTGGGCTGGAAGCAGGTGATTGTTTGAGCTGGAAACAGGTGAGTCCAGAATGGATCGGAGAGTCAGGCTACACCGCAGATGGAATGCTGGTGCGGGTCTCTATAGCAGAAGTCTGGAGACAGGAGCTGGAACCTGGAAGACAACCACAGGAGAGAGACAAACTGGAACTAGGTTAGACAACAAAAGCACTGACGCCTTCCTTGCTCAGGCACAGCTTACTTATACCTGCAGCAAGGAAGGGGTTGGCTAGGCAATTATGCAAATCAACAATACAGACAGCAGATTGGTGGAAATGATCAGATGACAAAATCCAAGATGGCTGCGCCCATGCAGACACTTGGAGGGAAGTTTGGTTTGTAATCCATGTGAGAATTGAAACAGTAATGGCGACGCCGACCACAGGAGACAGGAGACGTCAGACTGACAAGCGCACATTTAACCACGCGGGCACAGCGGAGGCCGCGGCTGATGAAATCACCACTCTGACATTCTGCATGTGGAAACTCAGGAACAGCGGGATCCGGTCCTGGAACGCTGAGCCAGCCTTAGGAGGCATCTGAAGGGTAAGTAATGGCGTCCAGATACCCGGATCGTGACAGCACCCCCCCCCTTTAGGAGTGGCCCCAGGACACTTCCTAGGCTTTAAAGGAAACATTGCGTGGAAATTTCGGACCAAGGCAGGAGCATGGACGTCTGAGGCATTGGTCCAAGAGCGTTCTTCAGGACCATAGCCCTTCCAGTCAATGAGGTATTGTAACTGACCGTAACGGAAACGTGAGTCCAAAATCTTGGCCACCTCGTACTCGACTCCCCGTTGAGTCTGAACTTTGGGAGCTGGAGGAAGTGCGGAATTAAACCGATTCAGGATCAGCGGTTTCAACAAAGAAACATGAAATGTCCTGGGTATTTTCAAGAAGGATGGTAACTGTAACCTGTAGGCAACAGGATTGATGACTTGTTCAATCTTGAAGGGTCCGATGTAGCGAGGTGCAAATTTCATGCTGGGAACTCTCAACCTCAAATCCTTCGTGGACAACCACACACGATCACCCACCTTGAGAGCAGGAACCGCTCTACGCTTCCTATCGGCAAACTTCTTATACCTGAATGAGGCTTTAAGCAGGGCTGCGCGGACGTTCCTCCAGTTATTTGAAAACTGATGCAAGGTGACATCCACTGCTGGAACAGAAGTTGCGGGAAGCGGTTGGAATTCTGGGACTTTAGGGTGGAATCCATAATTAATGAAGAATGGTGTAGAAGAAGATGAGGAATGGTATTGATTGTTGTGGCTGAACTCGGCCCAAGGAAGGAGTTGAACCCAGTCATCTTGAGAGGAAGACACATATATACGGAGGAAGGCCTCCAAGTCCTGATTCACCCTCTCGGTTTGACCATTGGTCTGAGGATGGTAAGCCGTGGAAAACTTTAACTTGACTTGGAGGGCTTGACACAAACTTCGCCAAAATTTGGCTACAAATTGTACTCCACGATCCGAGATGATCTCTTCAGGAAGACCGTGAAGTCGGAAGATCTCTTGTATAAACACTTGAGCCAACTTGGAAGCTGACGGAAGACCGGTGAGAGGAATGAAATGTGCCATCTTGGTGAACCGGTCAACTACCACCCAGATGGTATTAAACTTGTTGCAGATAGGTAGATCGGAAACAAAGTCCATCGACAAATGGGTCCATGGTCGACGGGGAACAGATAATGGAACCAGTTGCCCCGCAGGCGACTGGCGGGAGACTTTGTGTTGGGCACACTTTGGGCAGGAGGCAATAAATTCCATAACGTCCTTCTTCAGAGTTGGCCACCAGTAGGACCTAGAAATAAATTCAAGGGTTTTCTGAATGCCTGTATGTCCAGCAAAACGGGAAGCATGGGCCCAATGCATGAGCTTCTTCCTTAGAACTGGCTTAACAAAACTTTTCCCTGGTGGAGGCATAGAGTCCATCCCTACCGTGGAGAATGCCAACGGATTAATAATAGGATGCTTGTCTGCAGACTTGGACTCATTTTCTTGCTCCCATGAGCGGGAAAGGGCATCAGCCTTACGATTCTGAGAACCCGGACAGAACTGGAGTTTAAAAGTCAAACCTAGAGAAGAAAAGTGCCCATCTGGCCTGACGAGGATTCAGACATTGTGCGCCTTTGAGATATAAAAGATTTTTGTGGTCGGTGAGTATGGTGATTGAGTGGGAAGCTCCCTCCAACAGGTATCTCCACTCCTCCAGAGCGAGCTTGATGGCTAGCAACTCCTGATCGCCAATGGCATAGTTGCGCTCAGCTGGAGAGAACTTCCGGGAGAAGAAACTGCAAGGATGTAGATGTCCATCTTTGGCCCTCTGGGATAACACTGCTCCTACTCCAACGGAGGAGGCGTCTACCTCTAAGATAAAAGGAGAGTCGGTGTCAGGCTGTTTCAGAACTGGTGCAGAGATGAACCGTTGCTTCAGAAGGTGAAAGGCCTGTGTAGCTTCCTCGGACCACTTGGACGGATTAGCACCTTTCTTGGTTAATGCAGTGATAGGCGCCACAATGGTGGAAAAGTCTCGTATAAATTTTCTATAATAATTGGCGAACCCTAAGAACCTCTGGACCCCTTTGAGGCTTAAGGGTATAGGCCAATTCTGGATTGCTTGGAGTTTCTCAGGATCTATCTCTAGTCCGGAACCGGACACAATGTAACCTAGAAACGGAATGGTTTTAACTTCAAACACACACTTCTCCAATTTACAATAGAGGTGATTGACACGGAGACGGGAAAGAACCTCTTTTACCCAGAAACGATGATCTTCGAGATTATTAGCAAAGATGAGGATGTCGTCTAGATAAACCACGACATGGCGGTACAAGATGTCCCTGAAGATCTCATTCACGAAGTGCTGGAAGACTGCTGGAGCATTGCTCAATCCGAAGGGCATGACGAGGTACTCATAATGTCCGTCACGGGTGTTAAAGGCGGTCTTCCACTCGTCACCCTCACGGATTCGGATGAGATTGTAGGCACCCCTCAAGTCCAGCTTTGTGAAAATGGTTGCACCACTAACTCTATCAAAGAGCTCGGTAATCAGGGGTAAAGGGTATCGGTTCTTGACGGTAATGTCGTTCAGACCTCTGTAGTCGATGCACGGACGCAGACCACCGTCTTTCTTCTTAACGAAGAAGCCTGCGCCGGCTGGAGAAGAAGATGGTCGGATGAAACCCTTCGCCAGGTTCTCTTTGATGTACTCTTCCATGGAGTGTGTCTCGGGCAGAGACAACGGATAAGTTCGGCCTCGCGGTGGAACCTTCCCTGGAATGAGGTCGATTGGGCAGTCCCATTCTCTATGAGGAGGAAGGATATCAGCAGAGGCTTTACTGAACACATCCGTGAAGTCTTGATATGGAGGAGGCGGAACATCAGTTGACCTGGGGAAGGAAGAACAAACAGGAAGAACTTTGGCTAAACACGTCTCAGCACAGGAGGGACCCCATGCCAGTATTTGCGTAGTCGTCCAGTCAATTGATGGGTTGTGGAGACGGAGCCATGGAAGGCCTAAAACCACTGGATGTGTGGCTCTTGGAATCACTAAAAAAGAAATATACTTAGAATGAAGAACTCCTACTCTCAGACGAACTGGAAGAGTCCTTAAGGAAATGACTGCGTCAAAAATCTTGCTGCCATCCACGGCAGTCAAAGAGATGGATGAGGACAGTCTCTCGGTGGGTAGGGACCACCGTTTAACATAAGCTTCGGTTATGAAATTCCCAGCTGCTCCGGAATCAAGGAGGGCAATGACGTTCCTGTAACGTTGAGCAATTTGGAGCGACACTGGGAGGTTACAGTCATGAGGAGATGGAGAGGAGATCATTACTCCTAGCCGGCCCTCTCCTTGGCGAGCTAGGATTTGGAGTTTTCCCGGACGTTTGGGACAGGCATTGATAGTGTGCGACGGAGCTGCACAGTAGAGACAGAGAGACTCAGAGAGACGTCTTCGGCGCTCAGCGGGAGAAAGACGGGAACAACTAATTTGCATAGGCTCATCCTTGGATGGAGATGGTTGACGAGGAGGACGAGCAGAAGATTTAGGAGTAGATGATCTTCCTCGCTCGGTTGCTCTCTCTCTGAAACGTAGGTCAACCTTCGTGCAAAGAGAAATTAGCTCATCCAACTTAGAGGGCAAGTCTCTGGTAGCTAACTCATCCTTGATGCATTCTGATAACCCATGCCAGAATGCAGCATACAGGGCCTCGTCATTCCATGCCAGTTCGGATGCCAGGATTTTAAACTGTATAAGATACTGTCCCACAGTACGTGTTCCCTGGCGTAACCGAAGAATCTCAGATGAAGCAGATGTTATCCGGCCTGGCTCGTCGAAGATGCGCCTGAATGTAGCTACAAAGTCAGTATAGGAGGATAGCAGGGGATCAGACTTCTCCCATAAAGGTGATGCCCAGTCAAGGGCTGAGCCACTGAGAAGGGAGATGACATAGGCAATTTTGGTACGGTCACTGAAGAAATTGCCAGGTAGAAGCTCAAAGTGGATTTCACATTGATTGAGAAATCCCCTGCAGAACCTTGGAGATCCATCAAATTTTGCTGGCGTTGGAAGTTGAAGATGTGTACTGGAAATGGGTAAGGTGGGTGGGGTTACAGCTGGTGTCACTGTAGTGGACGCACCGGACGTGCCAGGTCCACGGAGGGTCGTTTGAATCCCATCCAGCCGTGTAGAGAGATCCTGGAGACAGCGGATGATGTGGCCCTGTGCAGCCTCCTGATGTTCAAGTCGGGCTGCCAGTTCTTGCATCGGCCTGGCCGCTTGATCCTGGTCTCCGGCTGGATTCATTAGGTCAGTGCTTACTGTCACAACTGAGGGCCTGAGCTGACGGGAGGCAGCCTCAGTTGTAGGGGCTGAGATGTAACGGAACCTGGGAGGTTGTATCAGACCCCTAGACATGTAAGAAACATGTAGAATAACTGCCCGAAGGCGTGACCACGACAACCAGGATAAAAGTCAATGATGTTTATTATGACGAACTCCGTAACACAGCAGCAGTAAAAGGAAACATAAAAGTCAACAGAGGATAAATACAATTCCCGGGTACTACAGGGTGGCAAGGGCCACAGGCACTGGTAGTGTGAGACAGTTCTTATCTTCTAGTTGGAAAGTCCTTACCAGGCCTGACTGTAGCAATGGAGAGAACCCAGGATCGTACCAGCCGGTGTTCCAGGAAAGGCTGGGCTGCTGAAGATAAAACGGCTGCTGTGGATACTGGCTGGAACCAGACTGTTGTTGATACGGAGTGGATACTGGCTGGGACCAGTTAAATAATAAACGAACTTGAGAGCGATTAAATAATAATGAAGTTTGGAGTTTGAGAGCGGTGAAATAATAATACCGGTGGAGAGTGGTAAACTGCAGAAAGGGACACCGGCCCTTTAAGAGAAGCTGTACACTGCTGGAAGCTGGGCTGGAAGCAGGTGATTGTTTGAGAGCGGTGAAATAATAATACCGGTGGAGAGTGGTAAACTGCAGAAAAGGACACCGGCCCTTTAAGAGAAGCTGTACACTGCTGGAAGCTGGGCTGGAAGCAGGTGATTGTTTGAGCTGGAAACAGGTGAGTCCAGAATGGATCGGAGAGTCAGGCTACACCGCAGATGGAATGCTGGTGCGGGTCTCTATAGCAGAAGTCTGGAGACAGGAGCTGGAACCTGGAAGACAACCACAGGAGAGAGACAAACTGGAACTAGGTTAGACAACCAAAGCACTGACGCCTTCCTTGCTCAGGCACAGCTTACTTATACCTGCAGCAAGGAAGGGGTTGGCTAGGCAATTATGCAAATCAACAATACAGACAGCAGATTGGTGAAAATGATCAGATGACAAAATCCAAGATGGCAGCGCCCATGCAGACACTTGGAGGGAAGTTTGGTTTGTAATCCATGTGAGAATTGAAACAGTAATGGCGACGCCGACCACAGGAGACACCAGACTGACAAGCGCACATTTAACCACGGGGGCACAGCGGAGGCCGCGGCTGATGAAATCACCACTCTGACATTCTGCATGTGGAAACTCAGGAACAGCGGGATCCGGTCCTGGAACGCTGAGCCAGCCTTAGGATGCATCTGAAGGGTAAGTAATGGCGTCCAGATACCCGGATCGTGACAGTGTAATTTCACTATTTATTTTTTAATTCAGGTGATACATTGCAGCTGTATTTAATACAGTATTTTATTAAATAAATGTGTATACTTTTTACTAGGCTATATTGTGATTCATGTGGCATTTGAAACACTGTTTCATTAATAAATGTAATATTAGACTCTCCTAGCGCTCCCGTCTTATGCTTTTTTTGATCTTATTGATAATCTGTTGGGGCAGCCCGTCCACAACTGGTGAGCAGCTACCAGAGTTTAATTGGGTTTGTGTGTACTTTGGAGCGCCGATTCAACACCAATTTCTATGTTGAAGGAGTATCTGTTGAGACGGAGCTTTGATGAGCAGATCGTCTAAGTACGGAACTATTATCACTCCCAGGGATCTGAGATGAGCTATTATCACAGACATCTCCTTCGTGAACACCCGAGGAGCTGACGAGAGGCCAAATGGTAGTGCCTGAAATTGATAATGGTTTTGTTGTACTGCAAACCTGAAGTACACCTGATGTGGTGGTCAAATTGGAATGTGTAAGTACGCATCCTTGAGATCCAGAGAAATCATGAATTTATGTGGCTCTAAACCTGCAGTCACTGACCGCAGGGATTCCATCTTGAATCTGTAGTAGGTCATGTACTGATTGAGCCCCTTTAGGTCCAATATTGGTCTGACAGGACCATCCAGCTTTGGTACCACAAAAAGACTGGAATAGTAACCTTGACCCTGTTGGTGATCTGGGACCGGAATCAAACCTTCTGAGTCTACCAGAGATTGAATCACATCTGCAGAACCGCCTTCTTGTCTCCTGACACAGGCAGACATGTCTTGAAAAATTGCATTGGTGGAAGACAATCGAACTCTATTTTGTAACCTTTGAACACTAAATTGCGGATCCACCCATCTATGGATGTCTGAAACCACGCCAAGTGAAACGTCTGAAGGCGTGCTCCCACTGTCACGATCCGGGTTATTACCCCCATTATTTACCTGCTAAGTGCCTTCTGAGACTGGCCCGGCGTTCCAGGCCTGGATTCCACCTCCGCTGTCTGCGGGCAGCGCACTGCATATCTGTGTCTCAAGGTGCTCCTCTCTGATTGCAGCAGCGCTGGCATGGCAACATTACACAAAACATCCATTTTTTGCAGCCATGTTTGTTTTTTATCACGTTGTTTTCAGCCTATCCGCTGCAGTCTGGACTCTGCCTATATTATCCAGCCAATCCAGGCTCACCAGCTGGTATAAATATCCTGCTCCAGGGCTGGGTAAGGGTCAGTGCTTTGGTTCTCAATCCTTGCATACATGTCTCTCCTGTTTGGTGAATTCTGCTTCTCCAAGAGACCGGCACCAATTACCACCCTGCGGTGCCGCCTGACTCCAGCAGTGTTCCAGCTCTGCTTCTACTGCGATCCTCACATCGGCTTCCAGCTATGGACCTGCTCTGCTTCCAGCGGTGTCTTGGTATTGTTACTACTTCCATTATCTACAGCATCGCTCACTAGCCTCTGTGGTAAAGTGTCACTGGCTTCCAGCGCGTCACTTACATCACCCTCAGCTTCCAGCAGTGCTTGGTGTTACCATCTGCCTACAGCGATGCTTCACGTCATCTCCAGCGGTATTCATATATCGCTCTGCATAGTATCCCACACAACATCGAACCACAATATCCATCGATGCTCACCATCGAACTGTTGCTTCAGTGGTGAGTTCAGCACATCTTTCCTCACACCGGTTCCGTTCGGCAGTCTCTGGCAATTCTATCTACTTCACTTCAACCTCAGTGTATCAGCGCCTGTCCCAGTCTCCTGTCTACCACCTACTGGGCGGTACTTGCTGGTTCCTCATTACAGCGGTTAGCTGTGGCCACAGACTTTTCAACTCTGGATTTTGGCAAGGACTTTACCATCTTGCTCTGCATAGCCACAGTCTCAAATAGCAGTTGCATTCCCAGGAACTGTACTGCATTTCATTCTGCACTCACTGTTGAAGATATCTCATTGCCAAGATATATACTGTGTGTTCAATAAATTGACTTTTATATTTTACTCCATTGTTGTGGTCACGCCTTTGGGTTGATGGTGTTCAAACATCCTGCATTTCTAGGAACCTAATCTTACCTGCACGGTTCACCTACACGCCAGCCCCTACATCTGAGGGTTCCCTAAGTCAGCCTCAGTTGTGACACCCACAACTGAAGATCCGAGATGAGCTGGAAGCCCGTCATGCCACTGGCTTGTCGGTCGTCTTAGTGTCATGATGGTTAGTGGTTTGTTGAAAACCACGTCATCTACCATGTCTACTGTGTATGGTTGTTCCTCTAGTATGGCCTCGAAAGGACTGAGGTCTATAGGATTTGAATGCTGATCCAGAGAATTTCCATTTAGGAACCTGTAAAGGCAATGGTAGGAAAACAGACTTTCTCCCCGTGGCCTGAGAAATCCATTTGTCCAATTCAGGACCAAACAACATCTTGCCAGCATAAGGCAATGCATCTATTCCTCATTTGGACTCTGCCTCTGCCTGCCAAGAATGCAGCCAAAGTGCACGTTGTGCTGCAACTTGTGAAGCTGAAAGGTGAGAACTAACCAGGCCGACGACCATAGAAGCCATACCTAGATACTCAGCAGATTCACAGATGTTCTTCTTGTAGGCCCAACTTAAGCTGTGTTGCCCATGCAACTACAGCCTTGTTAATCCAAACTCCAACCAAAGCAGGTCTAAGCAACACCCCTACTGCTGTATACACTGACTTTAGCACAGCTTCTAGCTTACACTCTGATGGGCCTTTAAGCATTGTAGCAGCTGGAACTGGAATGGTTAACTTCTTAGAAAGTTTTGACACCAAGGAATCCACAGCCGGCCAATTTCACCATTTAGACGTCATAGACTCTGGGAACGGGTAACTAGACAGAAACCGCTGAGTCATAGAAAACCGTTTATCCGGATTCTTCCATGCTTCTGTTAACTGCTTATTCAGAGAATCTGAATAAGGAAAACACACCGGTGTTCTCCGTCTTTTAGCAAATAACACTTCATCATTTGAAAGAGGTTCTTCAACCTCTGTAAAATTTAGAACCTGATGTACTGCCCTGATGAGATTATCAATGGCCAGACTATCAGTAACCTCATTATCTGACTTCTGGCCCAATTCACCTTCCTCATGTTCCTCTTCAGCTATCAGGTCTGGCATTGAATCGTCAGAATGCAACATCGCTGAAACTGGTAAGTTATAAAACAAATGCTATCTTTCGGAACTGAGCTAGACTTGGACTTTTGTAACCCTTGCAAAGTCCTAGACATCTCCTGAGCCCCTTCTGGTATTACCCTAGCCTCAGATCTAGCCGTCTCACGCTCCTTTCGCGCAGCGGCCAATTCCTATTGTAACCCAGACATTACCCAAGGAGGATCAGGGTATGGGTTCGTATTTGCAAGACATACTGTATGCAGCAGTTCAGTCAGGTAACACACTCTCACAGACCTTGCAGCTAAGCTGCTTTTTTGATTTTGCATTTGCCTTACTCATTATGTACACAGACAAGTAGACAAAAAACAGACAAGTCCCACGACTCAGTAAAAATGTAACTAAAGTGTGAATAACCCAGAAGTGCAGTGTACGTGGGACACACTGCAATCAGTGAAACCTGTGCTGTACCGAATTCCTACTAACACCCCAACTCCTCCAGTGGGCGAGTGTCGTAGGACAGCAGCAAACTTCCTGCAAGAAGAACCAGGAAGTAAGGTTAAAATGGCGTCCTGCCATGTGCATGCCTATACTCAAGTATAATAAAGCATGCAAGATGAGACTTATTACCATATTAGCCAATATATATTGCGCTCAGCCTCCCCCCTCTCCTCCTTCTGAAGACAGAGTCGTGGCAGCCGCCGTACTCGTACTCCTCTCCTGAGCACGACAAGCCAATTGCTGCAGCAGCAGCACAAACAATCCCGGACCAAAGCTTCTTAATAATCTGGGAAGGGATTGAGTGTAAAAAAGAAAAAATCTGTGAAAAATAGAAAAACTGTGGAGAACTCTCCACGTGAGGTACCTTTGGGAGTATGGAGGGGAAGGAGGGTTACTAATTTAAATGTGCCTGTTCCTGCTAACTCTCCGTTCATATCTCAAGAGTACTACAGTGACCCCAAGTGGATGAAAAATAAATTACCCATAGTGCCTACGGCAGCCCCACTACAGCACTAGTGCCACCCACCCTGTCTCTCCCCTCTGACACCTCAGCACCGCTTGGAGATACTAGCCACAGATAGTGCCTCCGGCAGTCCCCACCACAGCAATAGTGCCATCCAACATGTCTCCACTCTGACATCTCAGAACTTCTTGAGGATTCTTGGAACTGCTGGTAACAGTCCATCTGCAGATGGAAGCAAGCTGGGCAGTAAGGAGGAAGACGCTGCTTCTGGTACCTTGGACCCCGGTCATGTAGGGCTGGGAGAGTCAGTAAGATTAATAGTCCCCATCTTACTGGCAGCCGGTGAAGGGAGTAGAGAATGGGTGTGATGTGGCAGGAACGGGCTGGTTAGGTAACAGCCTGGCTGCTGCATTCTGTACAAGCTACAAGCGGTGCAATTCTTTTGCTTGGAGACCCAGTTAGAGGACATTGAAGTAGTCTATGTGTGATTATACAAGTGTATGTATGACTGTAGGTAGATCTTCTGAGGGAAATAAGTGGTGGAGTCTGGCTATGTTCCTCAGATGACAATCTAATTGTGGCAGATACCTGATGTCTAAGTGTCACTCCACCACCCAGGACACCAAGATTCCGCACATGATCAGCATTTTGTAACTCTGAACCCCCAAGCGTAAGTCTGGTTGCTTTGCAAAGCTGAGCTGTAGCCCTGTCCTTTGGTGGTGAGCTTCTATCATAAAGACCTGTTTCACCAGGACTGAGTCACAGCCAACTGGCATCACCAACACCTGGAGCTCAGCTAGACAACCATTTAGGATTGGTACTGGGTACCTGGAGCAAAAGACAGGTCATCTGCATAGCAGTGGTAGATGAGGGCATGACATCTGATTATTTCACCCAGTGGTAGCTGTTAGGCGCCGGGGTCCGCTCGGCCGTGCGGCCCGGCGCCTAGCAACCAGGGACGCCGGGCGCGTTCAGCCGCCGGCTCCCTGGCAACGCTGAGACGCTGGGCGCACGGAGCCGCCTCTGGCCTTAGCAACGGGGACGCCACGTGCAGCCGCGTTCCCCGTTGCTGGGTCTATCCTATTGCCCTGATTATGTGCTGGCCGTGCAGCATGCAAGCTGCACGGCATTTCTTTTGATTGTCCTGTCTGGATCTGGATTGGAGGATGCCTGAATAAAGGCATCCTCAGGACTTCCTACAGACGCCGGTGATAGTTTCCTGTTTGCCTTGTCTGCTGCAGAGAGTTCCCAGTCCCGGTCTATTTGATTGTTCCTGTCCTCAGAGATCCTGTACTCGGAAGTTACCATCTGTTCCTGGAGTCTGACCGAGCACCTTTAACATCTGGTGGTGTTCGTGAGTCGCGGCGCAGCCGTGTGTTGCGGCTAGTCCGCTACTGTTTCTTATTTTGTTTATATTGTGTTCTGGAGTTTTGCGGAGGATTCCGCTTCCACAGATCCACTCTGGTGTCCAGCGGTGCCGGATAGGAGTGTCGGATCAGTGGATCTTAGGTTGTCCTTTTCCCTGGCGGCAAATCCGCACATACCTTTTGATTTAGTTAGTCAGCTTGTAACCCCTGGCCGTGTTGCTTAGTCAGAGGGCCCCTTGTTATCACCCTGTCTCGGATTTCCCCTTGTCTCCCATTAAGACCTGCGGGGGCATCGGGGTTGGGCAGACATAATCCGCCCTTCGAACGCGGCTGCCATGGGCTCAAGCAACCATAGTCTCGCAGGGGATTTCTGATAACACGGGCGAGACAACGGAGTTAGGGCGCCAGGGGTTACTAGGCCTTCCAGCTCCCACAACCAGCTTATTTTCCTGAACTCAGATCCCTGTCATAAGATCTCCTCCGGTCTGGAGTTCAGGAATCATAACAGTAGCATGTATATTGCAAAAAGCATAGGAGATAGGATAAGAACCTTGAAGAAAAACGCATGGCAATGATGAGTATACTCCAGAAGATTAAAATGGTTCCTCACCTAAGTGATGTCTGTTGTGTGAAACAAGAGCTGATTTATTTCTCAGAGTATGGAAATGGCTTCTCACCTGTGTGACTTCTCTGATGTATAATAAGACTTGATTTCTGGGTAAAACATTTCCCACACACAGAGCAATAAAATGGCTTCTCACCTGTGTGACTTCTCTGATGTGTAACAAGACTTGATTTCTGGGTAAAACATTTCCCACACTCAGAGCAATAAAATGGCTTCTCACCTGTGTGACTTCTCTGATGTGTAACAAGATGTGATTTCTGTGCAAAACATTTCCCGCACTCAGAGCAAGAAAATGGCTTCTCACCTGTGTGACTTCTGTGATGAATAACAAGATCTGATTTGTGTGCAAAACATTTCCCACACTCTGAACATGGAAATGGCTTCTCACCTGTGTGACTTCTCTGATGTATAACAAGACATGATTTCTGGGTAAAACATTTCCCACACTCAGAGCAATAAAATGGCTTCTCACCTGTGTGACTTCTCTGATGTGTAACAAGATGTGATTTGTGTGCAAAACATTTCCCACACTCAGAACATAGATATGGATTCTCACCTCTGTGACTTCTCTGATGTATAACAAGATCTGATTTGTGTGCAAAACATTCCCCACACTCAGAACATAGAAATGGATTCTTATCTGTGTGACTTCTCTGATGTGTAACAAGACTTGATTTCTGGGTAAAACATTTCCCACACTCAGAGCAATAAAATGGCTTCTCACCTGTGTGACTTCTCTGATGTGTAACAAGATGTGATTTCTGTGCAAAACATTTCCCGCACTCAGAGCAAGAAAATGGCTTCTCACCTGTGTGACTTCTGTGATGAATAACAAGATCTGATTTGTGTGCAAAACATTTCCCACACTCTGAACATGGAAATGGCTTCTCACCTGTGTGACTTCTCTGATGTATAACAAGACATGATTTCTGGGTAAAACATTTCCCACACTCAGAGCAATAAAATGGCTTCTCACCTGTGTGACTTCTCTGATGTGTAACAAGATGTGATTTGTGTGCAAAACATTTCCCACACTCAGAACATAGATATGGATTCTCACCTCTGTGACTTCTCTGATGTATAACAAGATCTGATTTGTGTGCAAAACATTCCCCACACTCAGAACATAGAAATGGATTCTTATCTGTGTGACTTCTCTGATGTGTAACAAGATCTGATTTGCGTCCAAAACATTTCCCACACTCAGAGCAAGAAAATCGCTTCTCACCTGTGTGACTTCTCTGATGTGTAACAAGATTTGATTTCTGTGCAAAACATTTTCCACACTCAGAACATGGAAAAGGCTTCTCACCTGTGTGGCTTCTCTGATGTGTAACAAGATGTGATTTCTGTGCAAAACATTGCCCACACTCAGAACATGGAAATGGTCTCTCACCTGTGTGACTACTCTGATGTTTAACAAGATTTGATTTCCGTGTAAAACATTTCTCGCACTCAGAGCAAGAAAATGGCCTCTCACCTGTGTGACTACTCTGATGTTTAACAAGATTTGATTTCCGTGCAAAACATTTCCCACACTCAGAACATGGAAATGGTTTCTCACCTGTGTGATATCTCTGATGTGTAACAAAAGCTGATTTGTATGTAAAACATTTCCCACACTCAGAACATGGAAATGGCCTCTCGCCTGCTTTAACTGGCTGATGGGTTATAAGCTTTGTGTTCTGTGTAAAACATTTGGCATCTATAGAACAGGGAAACACTGTATCTACTGTCAGAGCTGTAACAGATGCACCAATATCAGAGTGATCAGGAGAACATTTCCCAGGATCAGAGGGATCAGCTGATAGAGCTGGATGTATAATTGGGGTAATGGGGTTATCTCCTGGAGAATCCTGTCTACTGTCATTATCTTTTATGTCACAATCCGGGGATAACATTAGATGTCCTTCTGAGATATTCCTGCTTGTGTGTCCATCTGCTGGAAATAAAATACATTATGGAAATGTGACATTTTCTGTAACAATATTAATCTTGTAAACAATAGGAGAAGACGACTCTCTGGGACACTTAATTGTAAATGTGTTTGTATAATAAAACATAACTTTTAATGAAGGCTTTATAATATTGTGTCTCAGACTATCATTGTGTCCACCCTCCTGAGAACAATAACATCAGTCATATGAGCTGATGGATCAGAGAAATGTCTCCTAACGTTACTCCTGGAAGCATTGGTAAGGTAGCATTCCTTTATGTGTGTGCTCATACGCTGGTAAGCCTGTACATGTGTTACTCACCCTTATATAACGTATATTGCTACAGCAGTGTAGGTGTGGAACAAGGTACTTTACATGCAATACACCACATAATACCCTGTAATCATCATCTGCTAGGTTATAATTCATTTTTACAAACACCCCCCCCCCATCATCAGTGTCTTACCTCTATACTCTCAAAAGTAATAAGGATGCTGTGTGTACAGTAAGTATGATATAGAGAATTACATATCAGGATCTATACAGCTGCCGCCATACTTCTGCTTCTCATACGTGTGCTACTGGCAGCAGTGAACATCTGAGTGAGAGTGCAGGGAAGACAGCAGAGTCTGATGAGAAAGAGATTGGATCTGCCTTTGCAGGGATGTACCACACCTAGCACCCCTGTTAGTATATAAAATAATAAATAAAAGGGGCGTGATCTATCCAGACGTGCTTTATGGAGATCTCCTCACTAAGTGGCTTCTTATCTACCCTACCTGATAGCTCTCAGCCGCCACTGGGACCAAGACCCAATCTATTAAGTCCCCCACTCCTTCTGTCCAAAATCCGTTTGCGCCGCTCACTCCGGGCACCGTTCACTGCTGCAGCCTAGTGACACCGCTAAAGCCACAGGCTGTATTCTGGGGCTAAGTGCACTCAGTCTTTCCTGCACGCTCCGAACTCCTGACTTGGAGGCGCTTTGGTCTCAGACGGGTGCACAGCTCCCAATACTGCTGGGGACAGAACGGGCTGCCCACAGTCACTGGAGTCCGGCGGTGGTATTGGGAAGTGAGATGGCTGCCAGTTTGGATCCTGGTGCCCGGCCATCACATGCTCTGCCTTCAATAAGGTGTAAAATTGATTTAAGCCGCTAAATAAGTGTCCTGACGGCTGGACCGGGGTCACTACACTAAATTGAGGCATTTGCCTGGAGGTGACACTACCTTCTATTTATATGGTACCACTATCATCTACTTCCTCTCAGTCTACATGCAGAGCCTAGTATCAAGTATCGTCTGAGTACAGCTCATTACACTCTGATTACAACCTCACAGTATATTATTTTGTGGATTTAATACATTTTGCCATTTGTGTGTCTCTGTGCTGAGTACTTCACGTCTGTGATCACGCTGACCTCTAGTGGAATTTCTCGGTCATTACTGGGTTATTTGAGTTGCATTACATCATGTTTACTTGAAATTTGGGCTCGGATACCCCCATCAGCTTGACTAAGAATTTAATTTTGAACTAAGTAATCTTGATGTAACCTCCTGACAGTGTCCTACTGATCCATTTATTTATAGATTGTTTGTATTTTCCTATCTCTGAGAGGTCCGTCTCTTTGTAGCCGGCTTACAATACCTCCAAAAAAGGTTAAAAAGGTACCAAATCGGCCCCACCTGTCCATCTCTTTGGTACCTCGAATTCAGGTGGTCCTTCTGAGACTGCTACATCATCATCTGCTACTTCTTGCCAGATGCACAGCCCAGCTGTAATGGCTGAAGACTTCTTAAGACACTCTAGATGGTCCTGCTACTCTACGCTCCCTTCAGGAAGACATGGTCTCTATTTGTGATAAAGTCATTGATTTAGAAGACAGGTCTCGGAGAAATAATATCAGAATAATGGGCGTTATGGATTATGTTACAAATGCTGAGCTTTATGATTATGCCACGGTTCTCTTTTCAGAAACTTTCACTGAAGGCTTCTGCCGCAGACCTTCTTATTGATAGGATCCATAGACTCCCAAAGTCCAAACAGGCCCCTATCCAAGCACTGAGGGACACTCTGCTAAGGGTCCACTTTTTCACATTAAAGAATGCATTCTACGGGTTGCTTTGTATTCCTCGTCCATAACTTAGTGCCTGGATAATCTGCAGCTATTTCTGGATATTTCTACTGTGACGCTGGACAAAAGGCGTCTATTCCACCCAAGGAAATGTACAATACAAATGGGGCTTTCCTACTAAGAATATTGTGATGCGAAACGGCGCCTTCACAGTGATACCTTCACCCGAGGATGTCCCTGCTATTCTGAAAAAGTGGGAAACTCCTGTTGACAGTCCTTCATGACACTTTACCTAAACCAATCCCGGAGGAGTTGTCTTCCGTCTTTAAGTAATATGCTAAAGGAGTAAGACTGTTGCAGACACTCAGAGTTTGTTTCCTACTGTAACATGTGCCAACCGGGACTAAGTTACTGGACATGGATCTATTTTTGGGCCAGATTTATTTGCTCTTATTATGGTATAATATGTACATTTGTATCTTTATTTCCTGTGCTATTTAATTGCTATATGGTATATGGTCTGACATTCTTTCCACTGTTACGTTTCATAATACCTTTCTAGAATGTTTGGGTGTTCAGGTAAAGCATGACTGATCGTCTAACATCCTGTTGCCCTTATAAAGGTGTTGGTAGAACCTAAATTGGATATCAGGCCATGTTCCTGGCCTTTACCTTCTTTGGATACATTGGTTACATTGAGATATGATATTTCTTTGTACAGTTGTTACTATGATGACTAGATTTTGCAGTCTCGTATGGCTACTTGGGGTAGTCGGTGGGTTTTCCTTTTAGGCCAGACTGACACCTTTTTCTGCCTTTCAGTCATGGTACCCTGGTGACGGAATCTCTAGCTCCTTTATGGACGCTATTTCTGTTTGTCTCCCATTTTAGTTCACTATTTTATTTTTTCTGCGATTTGATAGTTTGAAGTATGCACACGCCCTACACACTCTATTGAACTTTACACAGATGATCCTAGATGTTTCATACCATGATCTGATCGCTCTCTATCACGGTGACGTTTCTAAGTCTTAATGTAAAAGGTCTCAATTCTCCCCGTAAGAGACACCTTACATTAAAATATTTCACTAACCAGAAGGTGGCGGTGGTATCCATTCAGGAATCACATGTTCCATTGAACTCTCCACCTCAGTTTACCAATAACTACCCAACATGCTATATCTCTTGTGGTGCTGGTAACACACATGACATAATGTGAGGGGGAGAGCAGGAGTATAATAGGGGCTGATGGCTCCTGATGTATGAGATACACCAGAGAGTGTTGGGAGGAGACTGGTCAGATCTCTGGGCTGGTAACACACAGTGACATGATGTGAGGGGGAGAGCAGGAGTATAATAGGGGCTGATGGCTCTTGATGTATGAGATACACCAGAGAGTGTTGGGAGGAGACTGGTCAGATCTCTGGGCTGGTAACACACAGTGACATGATGTGAGGGGGAGAGCAGGAGTATAATAGGGGCTGATGGCTCCTGATGTATGATATACACCAGAGAGTGTGGGAAGGAGACTTGTCAGATCTCTGGGCTGGTAACACACAGTGACATGTTGTGAGGGGGAGAGTAGGAGTATAATAGGGGCTGATGGCTCCTGATGTATGAGATACACCAGAGAGTGTGGTGAGGAGACTGGTCAGATCTCTGGGCTGGTAACACACAGTGACATGATGTGAGGGGGGAGAGCAGGAGTATAATAGGGGCTGATGGCTCCTGACTCCCTCACTGGGAAAATATATATTTCTCATTAGTTTGTACCGACAGAGGAGGGTGTAGGAGAAGGGATTGCTGCAGTGTCTGAGCAAGGAGAATATGTGACTCTTTTCTGTAATTAGTGTTTATTACTCACCTGTGCTGATATCTGTAGGGATCTCCTCCTCCTTACACTGCTGATCACCCCTCACATACATTTCTTCTTCTCCCTCTATATCTTCTGCCTTCATATCAGTCACATATGTCTCTTCTTCATCCTCTATATCTTCTGCCTTCATATCAGTCACATACGTCTCTTCTTCTCCCTCTGTATCTTCTGCCTTCATATCAGTCACATCCGTCTCTTCTTCTTCCTCTATATCTTCTGCCTTTATATCAGTCACATACGTCTCTTCTTCTTCCTCTATATCTTCTGCCTTTATATCAGTCACATACGTCTCTTCTTCTCCCTCTGTATCTTCTGCCTTCATATCAGTCACATACGTCTCTTCTTCATCCTCTATATCTTCTGCCTTCATATCAGTCACATACGTCTCTTCTTCTCCCACTGTATCTTCTGCCTTTATATCAGTCACATACGTCTCTTCTTCTCCCTCTATATCTTCAGCCTTTATATCAGTCACATACGTCTCTTCTTCTCCCTCTATATCTTCTGCCTTCATATCAGTCACATACGTCTCTTCTTCTCCCTCTATATCTTCTGTCTTTATATCAGTAACATACGTCTCTTCTTCTCCCTCTATATCTTCTGCCTTTATATCAGTCACATACGTCTCTTCTTCTCCCTCTATATCTTCTGCCTTTATATCAGTCACATACGTCTCTTCTTCTCCCTCTATATCTTCTGTCTTTATATCAGTAACATACGTCTCTTCTTCTCCCTCTGTATCTTCTGCCTTTATATCAGTCACATACGTCTCTTCTTCTCCCTCTATATCTTCTGCCTTTATATCAGTCACATACGTCTCTTCTTCTCCCTCTATATCTTCTGCCTTTATATCAGTCACATACGTCTCTTCTTCTCCCTCTGTATCTTCTGCCTTTATATCAGTCACATACGTCTCTTCTTCTCCCTCTATATCTTCTGCCTTTATATCAGTCACATACGTCTCTTCTTTTCCCTCTGTATCTTCTATCTTAATGTCAGTGAGACATTCATCCTAAATAGCCCATAAAACAATATACATTAATAATAGTATATTAATAGTATAACAGTGTATAAGACACACACAGCTCCTCTGCACATTATATAGTGACAGTCACTTTGTTATATTGGTGAGACCCTAAATCCCACCTACCTGATTCTCTTGTGGGGTCCTGTGATTCTCCTCTGTACAATCCTGGGTATACAGTGGATGGGAACATCTCTCTGGGGTATCTCTGTTACTGGGCCCATCTGTAGGAGATGCACAGTGTCTGAGTACAGTGTATATATGTGATTATCAAATGATGTGTGTATATAGGGGTCCCCCATACCTGCTCTCCCCTGTACAATACATGACAGTCTCCTCTTACCCAGTGATAAGAGGGGTCGGTGATTCTCCATCATCACGTCCTTGTACAGACCACTGTGTTCCTCTATACACTCACCCTCCTGCATGGAGACATAGACAGTGACATCCTGACACCTTATAGGAACCTGACACACACAGTGATACAGTCATCACCCATACACAGCCCCTGGTGTTACTGTATAATGTCCCATTCCCAGCAGTCATCTCTCCAGTCATCACCCAGACACGTCCCCTGGTGTTACTGTATAATGCCCCATTCCCAGCAGTCACCTCTCCAGTCATCACCCACACACATCCCCTGGTGTTACTATATAATGCCCCATTCCCAGCAGTCACCTCTCCAGTCATCACCCAGACACGTCTCCTGGTGTTACTGTATAATGCCCCATTCCCAGCAGTCACCTCTCCAGTCATCACCCAGACACATCCCCTGGTGTTACTGTATAATGCCCCATTCCCAGCAGTCACCTCTCCAGTCATCACCCAGACACATTCCCCGATGTTACTGTATAATGTCCCATTCCCAGCAGTCACCTCTCCAGTCATCACCCAGACACATCCCCTGATGTTACTGTATAATGCCCCATTCCCAGCAGTCACCTCTCCAGTCATTACCCAGACACGTCCCCTGGTGTTACTGTATAATGCCCCATTCCCAGCAGTCACCTCTCCAGTCATCACCCACACACATCCCCTGGTGTTACTATATAATGCCCTATTCCCAGCAGTCACCTCTCCAGTCATCACCCAGACACGTCCCCTGGTGTTACTGTATAATGTCCCAGTCCCCGCGGTCACCTCTCCAGTCATCACCCAGACACATCCCCTGGTGTTACTGTATAATATCCCATTCCCAGCAGTCACCTCTCCAGTCATCACCCAGACACATCCCCTGGTGTTACTGTATAGTGTCTCATTCCCAGCAGTCACCTCTCCAGTCATCACCCAGTCACATCCCCTGGTGTTACTGTATAATGCCCCATTCCCAGCAGTCACCTCTCCAGTCACCATCCAGACACGTCCCCTGGTGTTACTGTATAATGCCCCATTCCCAGCAGTCACCTCTCCAGTCATCATCCAGACACATCCCCCGGTGTTACTGTATAATGCCCCATTCCCAGCAGTCACCTCTCCAGTCATCACCCAGACACGTCCCCTGGTGTTACTGTATAATGCCCCATTCCCAGCAGTCACCTCTCCAGTCATCACCCAGACACATCCCCTGGTGTTACTGTATAATGCCCCATTCCCAGCAGTCACCTCTCCAGTCACCATCCAGACACGTCCCCTGGTGTTACTGTATAATGCCCCATTCCCAGCAGTCACCTCTCCAGTCAGCAGCTGAATGATCTTGTTGGTGAGTTCCTGGATCTTCTGGTCACTGTGTCTCTCATGTACCAGTGAGTGAGGTGGAGGCACCATGATGGGGCTCTGGGACCTGCTCAGTCCTCCTGTCACACGAGGATGGCTGCTGGGTGTCTCACGCTCACCAGATGTCTTCTTCACACCTCTGTGAAATGGGGGAGACATAAATATCACTGTAAATATCCCCTCACCTCCACAGTCATGTCCCTGTATTATTACTACAGATAATAGGCTTTTGGTACTTACCAGATAAATCCTTTTCTTTGAATCCACAGGGGGCACTGGAGTACTCTTGGGATATGGACGGTGCGATAGCAGGGATAGGCACATTTAAAAATGTAAATGTGTAACTCTCCTTCCCTCTCCATACTCCCAAGACGCCTTAGTGTTTTTTTGTTGAGCTAAATAGGAGCGACAGAGAGGATGAACAACGGAGAATTACATATAACATTATAACATAACGGACAACTAAAAAATTTACATGACAATAGATAGCAATCACATTAACATTTGAACAAGTCGGTGAAAATGTGTTACCATAAGAACTACTGAACTTACCACCAGCCAGGAGAAACTGCTCTGGGTGGGTGTCCAGTGCCCCCTGTGGGTGCAACGAAAAGGATCTATCTGGTAAGTACCAAAATCATATTTTCTTTTTCATCCACTAGGGGTCACTGAAGTACTTTTGGGACGTACCAAAGCTTCCCTCTGGGGCGGGAGAGCTGTTTGGCACCTGTAACAGTAGACGGCCAAAGCTAGAAGCTGGTGCCGCAGAATTATCAATATGTCAGTATGAAATAGCAGATACGGTGGCTTGCATGACAAGGCACCAAATTGTGCAACACACCTTGCTGAAGCTAAGGCTAGGAGAAACACAGTTTTCCAAGTTATAAACTTAACATCCACGTGTTGCAAGGGTTCAAAACTTGACTGAATAAACATGCAAAACCAGATTCAAGACCCATGGAGCTGTAGGTGGAATGAATGGAGGCTGAACTCTAAGGACACCTTGCAGGAAATTGTGAACTGTTGTCAAAAGAGCCAAATGCCTTTGAAAGAAAACTGACAAGTCAGAGACCTGCACCGTTAGTGTCGCGAAACGTAATCCTCCATCTAACCCCATCTGTAAAAAGAGCAAAAGATGGGATAACGTGAAAGAAGATGTCGGAAATATCCTAGCTTCACACCAACCTATATAAGCTCGCCAAATCCTGTGATAATGAGCTGCTGAAACTGGCTTCCTAGCACGTAACATGGTTGGTATAACCAACTGTGGAATGCCCTCTCGTGTTGAGAGTGGTCTCAACAGCCACCCTGTAATACGCAGCCACGCTAAATCGGGGTAAAGGAACGACCCCTGCTGTAGTAGGTCTAGACGTAGCAGAATCAGCCAGGGATCATCTGCGAGTAGACCATGAAGATCCGAGAACCACACTCTCCGAGGCCAACGAGGCACCACTAGTATGACGGTCGTGGACTCTCGTTTGATCCACTTTAGCAACTGAGGAAGCAGCGGAAATGGAAATAGATACACGAGGCTGTAAGGCCACGCTATGGTGAGAGCATTCACTGCCACTGTCTTTGGATCTCTTGTTCTGGACACATAACTGTCTGATGATTATGGCGAGAAGCCATTAGATCCACCTTTGGGTAACTCTACCGCTGGACTAACATCTGGTACACTTCTAGATGTAAGGCCCATTCTCCCGGAGGAAAATCCTGACTACTGAGATAATCTTCTTTCCAGTTGTGCAGTCCTGGTATGAAGACCACCAACAATATCATGTGGAGATGTTCGGCCCAATTGAGGATTCGAGCAACTTCTCGCATGGCCATGCGACTTCGAGTCCCTCCTTGTTTGTTGATGTATGCGACTTCTGTCGCGTTGTCCGACTGAACCTGAACAGTCTGAAACAAGAGCACGTGAACTGCCTGACGCAGAGCGTTGTAAATTGCCCTGAGTTCCAGGACACTGATTGACAGTAATCTTTCTCGGTCTAAACATAGACCCTGAAACTGACAATGTTGGACCACTGCTCCCCAACCTTTGAGACTTGCGTCCAGCATCAGAATTATCCAATTCCAGACTACAAACCTTTTTCCCGCAGTGAGATTGTGTATGTGGAGCCACAAGAGTATTGATACTCTGGCCCTGGAGACAAGCGCACCATCTGATGAATTTGTAGACGAGAGCCGGATCACTATGCGAGAAGATCCAGTTGAACGGGACGTGAGTGAAATCTTCCGAACTGGAGTGTTTTGAAAGATGCCCCCATCTGTCTTAACAGTCGAATGCACAAATGCACCGAGACTGTCCGTGGTTTGAGCACTAGCAGTACTGGATGATGAATAGCATGTACTTTCTGTTATGGCAGGTAAATGCGTTGATCCACCGTAATCAGAATCATTCCTAAAATTGAGCTCTTTGACACGGGACATGACTTGATTTTTTTTTTAAAGTTGACAATCCAACCGTACTGAACTAGTACACTGTACAACAGTAAGGCATGTTTATGAAGTATTTGTTGAGACGAAGCCTTGATGAGAAGGTCATCTAAGTACGGAACGATTATCACTCCCAGGGATCTGAGATGAACTATCATCACAGACATCACCTTTGTGAATACCCGAGGCGCTTGTTGTACTGCAAACTCAAGTACGCCTGATGCGGTGGCCAAATTGGAATGTGTAAGTATGCATCCTTGAGATCCCGCAAAATCATGAATTGCTGTGGTTCTTGAATGTGTAGTAAGTGACGTACTGATTGAACCCCTTTAGGTTCCATATCTGTGTGACTGAGCCATCCGGCTTTGGTACTACAAAAAAAAACCCTTGACCTTGCTGGTGTACTGGAACCTGAACCAAAACTGCTGAATGTATGAGAGACTGATTAGCGGCCTGCAGACCTGCTCAAAAAACCGCATCGGTGGTAGACAATCAATCTCTATTTTGAAACCTTTGAAAACAAAATTGCGGATCCATCTGTCTGTGATGTCTGAAACCACGCAAAGTGAAACTTCTGAAGGTGTGCTCCCACAACTGAAGAGCCGAGATGGGCTGGAAGAACGTCATGCCACTGGCTCGTCAGCGGGCTTTGTGTCCTGACGACGGTTAGTGGTTTGTTGAACACCACGTCCCTCTGCATGGTTATTCCTCCAGCCCAGCATCGAAAGGACTGAGGTCTAAAAGATTTGAACGCTGGTCCAGCGCATTCCCTTTTAGGAACTGGTGCAGGCAATGGCAGGAAAACAGATTCTTCCACTCCCCCGTTGACTGAGAATTCCATTTGTCCAATTCAGGACCAAATAACATCAGTGGAAGGCAACGCCTCTATTCCTCATTTTGACTCTGCCTCGGCCTGTCAAAAATTAAACCACAGCGTCTGTCGGGACGCAAGCCGAGAACAAACTTGTCCGACATCCAATGAAGCCGTACCTAAATACTCAACCAATTCACAAATGTGATCGGTAAGAAATATAAGCTGGTCTGAGAATAAACCCTGTTGTAGGCCTAACCTGAGCTGTCTCGCCCATGCAACTACAGCCTTGTTAACCCAAACTCCAACTCAAACAGGTGTAAGCATCACCCCTGTTGCTGTATACATGAACTTTAGCATGGCCTCCAGCTTACTCTCCGAGGGGTCTTTAAGCGTAGCTGCACCTGGGACTGGAATAGTAAATTTTAGTGAAAGTTTAGAAACTGAAGACTCTACTGATGGCGATTTAGTTGTCATAGCCTGTGGGAAAAGATATTTAGACAGAAATCGCATTGTCCCAGAAAAGTGTTTAACTGGATTTAGCCATGCTTCTATTAACTGCTTATTAAGAGATATGAAAAACACACAGTCGCCCATAGTCTGCTAGCAATAAAACCTCATATGTTTCATTGCAACCTAGCAGCTGGCGTACCGCTCTAATGAGATAATCATAGCTCGGGCTATTAGTGACCTCACTATCTGACCCCTGACCCAATGCTGAGATATCAGACGTGGCTGTAACGGAGGATACGGATTCTCAGATCACTCAGGTAAACAGTTTAGTAAAGTGGCAAATGCCCTTTATTGTAAATATACACACACAGTACACAATAACATTAACAATTACATGCCAGGATGGTATCTTACCTACTAGGTTCCCACAATAGTATAGGATTACTGATGTGTGAGGGAGTATCTGTATAGCAGAGCCAACAAGTCTGCACTCCCAGGAAAAGCTTGTCATCCAGTGTCCACAATGCATTCAGACACAATCCTCACTTAGCACACTGGCAGCCTCGTCCTCAGTGCACGTCCAGTAGCCTTTTTGAAACGAGAGGATAACAACCATGCTTCTAGGCCTCAGCACACTGGAAGCGCTATCCTACCAGTAGCTTTCAGAAGCCAAACACATCACTCCTCTCAGGCCAGGAACTTCTGTGCACTCTCTCTGACCTTCTGTCCAGAACTCACTCTCTTTCAAAACTCCCACCAATTCCTCTAGGTGTAGACCTGCCTTCCAGGGCTGTCCAAGACATGGTGCTCTCTGCTTATTGGAGCTGCAGAGTAAGGGGTGGATATGACTGGGAAAAGGCCAGGTTCATTGCAGGGTAAACCCTGCTGTTGTCCTGTAACATGTCTATACATGCCTACTAAAGAACAATGGATGCTAATTAGGTTATCCCTCCTCCAAGTATCAGATAGTGTCCATTCACCACCAGATTTATCACCTTTGTAGTAGACAAGGGATTCTAGCTGCTATTTGTCTGTGAAATCCTCTGGCAGAGAACTATTCATATTAACAACTACACACATTGAACACAGTATAACCAAAAAAACCACATAGTCCAAATATAACATATAAAATATAACTGTACAATATAATAACACAACACAATACAATACAATCATATATATATATATACATCTTCATATGCATTCTGTACAAAACATCAGGCTGGACATATTATTCCCTGATAAACACAAACACATATAACAGGGGGATGATGTTTCACAATAATATGTGATGTCCAGTTCTATTGGGAATCCAGGCAGCATGCTGTATAGGTGAGTTCTGTCCTGTCTCTTTACACTAACGCACTGAATCCAGAAACAGGCCGGCAAAAAGTACTCCTCAAGAGCCAGCTGCAGCTGCATCCGTTACAGTGGCGTTGAATCGTCAGAATGTAATTATGAGACAAACGATGACCATTCTTAGAAATTGAATTATACATGGACTTTGTAACCCAGCAAAGTTCTAGAAACATCCTGAGCCCACATTGGCTGCTCACACGGTATTAATCATGAATCAGACTTAGCCGCCTCACGGTCTTTTCATGCAGCGGACAACTCTGACTGCAAATCAGCCATTCTCACAGTTATCACAGACAAGCTGCTGTTTCTCATATTGTCATGCAGACAGACAATAATACAGTGAGACAACGTCCGCACAACTCAGTGATAATAACTGTAGTGTCTATAATACCACGTGCACCGCACTGTGTCATAGAGGAAATCTATGATGGTCACTGTGCCACCTACTAAACACCCCTGCCCCCTCCAGTGGCCGTGTGTTGTAGGACTGACATATTGCTGTAGGAAGAAGCAAGAAGTAGGTGTGTAACCTTTGTGTGAAAACGGCGTCCCAGCATGTGCATCTGACTATAACCTATGACCCCCAAAAGTACTCATAACCTAGGCCTAATAGGCTGTTCTGTCCCTTATAGCCCTGGCCACCATCCCTTATATTTAGGGGGAACCGCTGATCTAGGGACCGCCATGACCTCCCCCAATGCTTAAAGCAGTGAGCCGCACCTAGCTTCTTCCACCCCATCCCCCCCCCCCCCCGCATTGTATACCGTGCGCCAGCTATGAATGACGGCGCCCTGCAGCAGCCTCAGCTACCCACCGTGGTCTGTGCGCTGGTGGAAGCCGGAGAGCGGGGTAGATGTGTGATGTGATAGGCGCCCAGCGGCGGCAGTGTGATCTGTTTGCTGCTGCAAGCCGCGCTGCCGGGAGCCGCTTCTCTGGAGCAGTGAGGTGTAGCCTGACAGGTGCCCAATGGCAGCATTATTTGACCGCTGCTGGAAGCCGCTTCCCAGTTGTCTAGAGGGGCAGATTGTAGAGGCCAGTGGTAGCGCTGTTTGGAGCTGCGCTGCCGGGAGCCGGGCAGGTGTGGAGCGACACAGGCGCCCAGTGGCAGTATGTGTCTGACCGCTGGTGGGAGCCGGGAAGCGGGGGAGTTTGAGCCAGTAAAGCTATACCTTAGTAAGCAGCTTGTGAAAAACACGTTCCCCGCACATGGAGGGGCGGCAGCAGGAGCTGACTGCCCTACTATCACAGCAACAAACAGGCCCAATGGGGTGGCGGCATAAGCTGACTGCCCGCTCCTTACCTCAGTGTAATGGGGAGGCTCCGACGTGGCTTCTCTCTAAGCTCCGTCCAGCTCCTGCAGCCATGTCTGAATCAGCTAACACTGATGAAGATCTATAGCGGGTCTTCTCTGTCTAAGCACCAACAAGCCTTCGCTGCACAACAGCAGCACACACTCACGGACCCACGCTTCTTAATAAGCTGGGAAGGGAGTGTGATTGATACAAGAAAAAATATTTAGAAAAATTAAAAGTAAACCCTGGAATGACTCCAGAATGCGACCTTCCGTGGTGAAGGCACAAAAAGCACTGAGGCATCTTGGGAGTATGGAGGGGGGAAGAGGGTTACACATTTAAATATTTAAATGTGCCTATCCCTGCTATCGCACCGTCCATATCCCAAGAGTACTACAGTGCCCCCTAGTGGATGAAAAATAAATAAGTGATGTCACTGTGACACTCCCAGATCCCCTAACCTCCCCAGTCATGTCCCTGTATTATTACTATAGATACAAGTGATTTCACTGTGAAGCTCCCAGATCTCCTCACCTCGCCCTCACGTCCCTGTATTATTACTATAGATATGTGATGTTACTGTGATGCTCCCAGATCACCCTCACCTCCCCAGTCATGTCCCTGTATTATTGCTACAGATATAAGTGACGTCACTGTGACACCCCCAGATCCCCTCACCTCCCCAGTCATGTCCCTGTATTATTACTATAGCTATTAGTGATGTCACTGTGAAACTCCCAGATCCCCTCACTTCCCCAGTCATGTCCCTGTATTATTACTATAGATATTTGATGTCACTGTAACACTCCCGGACCCCTCACCCCCCAGTCATGTCCCTGTATTATTATTATTATAATTATTATTTAGGAAATAAGTGATGACACTATGATGCTCCCAGATCCCCTTACCTCTACAGTCATGTCCCTGTTTTATTAGTGGAGATATAAGGGATGTCACTGTGATGCTCTCAGATCCCCTCACCTTCCCAGTCATGTCCCTATATTCTTACTAGAGACATACGTGGTGTCACTGTGACGCTCCCAGATCCCCTTACCTCTCCAGTCACGTTTCTGTATTATTAGTAGAGATATAAGTGATGTCACTCTGATGCTCCCAGATCCCCTCACCTCCCCAGTCATGTCCCTATATTAATACTATAGATATAAGTGATGTCACTGTGACATTTCCAGATCCCCATACCTCCCCAGTCATGTCCCATTATTATTACTATAGATATAAGTGACGTCATTGTTATGCTCTCATATCCCCTCACCTCTCCAGTCATGTCCCTGTATTATTATTATAGATATGTGAAATCACTGTGACATTCCAAGATCCCCTCATTTCCCAGTCATGTCCCTTTATTATTACTATAGATGTAAGTGATGTCACTGATGTCCTCACCTTCCCAGTCATGTCCCAGTATTATTACTATAGATATAAGTGATATCACTGTGAAGCTCCCAGATCCCCCTCACCTGCCCAGTCATGTCCCTGTATTATTACTATAGATATTAGTGATGTCACTGTAACACTCCCAGACCCCATCACCCCCAGTCATGTCCCTGTATTATTATTATTATTATTATTAAACATATAAATGACGTCACTGTGATGTTCTCATATCCCCTCACCCCCCCCCCATCATGTCCCTGTATTATTACTATAGATATAAGTGATGTCACTGTGACTTTCCCAGACCTCCTCACCTCCCCATTCATGACCTTATATAATTACTATAGCTATAAGTGATGTCACTGTGATGTTCCCAGACCCCTTCACCCCCCCAGTCATGTCCCTGAATTATTATTACAATTATAAATATAAGTAATGTCACTATGATGCTCCCAGATCCCCTCACCTCCCCAGTCATGTCCCTGTATTATTAGTATAGATATAAGTAATGTAAATGTGACGCTTCCCCATCCCCCTCACTTCCCCAGTCATGTCCCTTTATTATTGCTATAGATAAGTGATGTAACTGTGACGCTCCCAGACCACCTCACCTCCCCAGTCATTCCCCTGTATTATTACTATAGAAACATAGAATTTGACGGCAGATAAGAACCACTTGGCCCATCTAGTCTGCCCCTTTTTTTTAATCCTTTAGGTAATCTCAACCCATTTGAACCTTAATTCTTTGTAAGGATATCCTTATGTCTATCTCATGCATGTTTAAATTGCTCTACAGTCTTAGTCTCTACCACCTCTGATGGGAGACTATTCCACTTATCCACTACCCTTTCTGTGAAGTAATTTTTCCTTAAATTTCCCCTGAACTTTAAGGAAAAATTACTTATAGATATAAGTGATGTCACTGTGACATCATTATCACTCCCAATGTATAATAATAATAATAATAATAATAATAATAATACCAGGACACCACAAGCTGCTGTCCCTGTATAATAATAACCATACACAAAAACCTGCTCCCCCCGTATTATACTAATTACAACAGGACACCCCATTCTGCTCTTCCTTTATAGCAATAATAAAATGACACCACAGGCTGCTCCCTCTGCAAAATAATAATAATAATAATAATAATAATAATAATAATAATAATAATAATAGGACACAGCAGGCTGTTCCCAATGTATAATAATAATAATAATAATAATAATAATAAAAGGAAACCACAGGCTGCTTCTCCTGTATAATAATAATAATAACAACAACAGGACACCACAGGCCGCTCCCTTCTGTATACTAATAATAACAGGACACCACAGCCTGCTGCCCCTGTATAATAATAATAAGTGGACACCAGTAGCTACTCCTTTATAATATTAATAATAGGACAACAAAGGCTGCTCCTCCTGTATAATAATAATAATAATAATAATAATAACAACAACAACAACAACAACAACAGGACACCACAGGCTACTCCCCCTATTGAAATAATAATAATGCTTCCTCTGTATAATATTAACAGGACACCACAGGCTGCTCCTACTGTATAACAATAACAGGACACGACAGGCTGCTCCTCCTGTATAATAATAATAATAATAACAGTACAGCACAGGCTGCTCCCTCTGTATAACAATAACAGGACACGACAGGCTGCTCCTCCTGTATAATAATAATATCAGGACACCACAGGCTGCTCCCTCTGTATAACAACAGGACACGACAGGCTGCTCCTCCTGTATAATAACAACAGGACACCACAGGCTGCTCCACCTGTAGAGTAGGATGCCACAGGCTGCTCCTCCTGTCTATTATGACAACACATGATGCTACCCCTGTATATTATTGCAACACAGGCTGCTCCCCCTGTATATTATGACAACACAGGCCACTCCCCCTGTATACTATGACAACACAGGCCACTCCCCCTGTATACTATGACAACACAGGCCACTCCCCTGTATACTATGACAGCAGAGGATGCTACCCCTGTATATTATGACAACACAGGCCGCTCCCCCTGTATACTATGACAGCACAGGATGCTACCCCTGTATATTATGACAACACAGGCCGCTCCCCCTGTATACTATGACAGCACAGGATGCTCCTCCTGTATATTATGACAACACAGGTCGCTCCCCCTGTACAGCACAATGCCACAGGACACAACACCTGTAATGTCCCGGGTATAGAATTACGGTAAGGGTGGGTTCTGCGCCACATGTATTACTGTAATGGCGGGGTCTGCGTCACCTGCATTACGGTAACGGCGGGGTCTGCGCCACCTGTATTACGGTAACGGCGGGGTCTGCGTCACCTGTATTACGGTAACGGCTATGTCTGCGCCACCTGTATTACGGTAACGGCGGGGTCTGCGCCACATGTATTACTGTAATGGCGGGGTCTGCGCCACATGTATTACTGTAATGGCGGGGTCTGCGTCACCTGCATTACGGTAACGGCGGGGTCTGCGCCACCTGTATTACGGTAACGGCTATGTCTGCGCCACCTGTATTACGGTAACGGCGGGGTCTGCGCCACGTGTATTACTGTAATGGCGGGGTCTGCGCCACCTGCATTACGGTAACGGCGGGGTCTGCGTCACCAGCATTACGGTAACGGCGGGGTCTGCACCACCTGTATTACGGTAGCGGCGGGGTCTGCGCCACCTGTATTACGGTAACGGCTGGGTCTGCGCCACCTGTATTACAGTAATAGGACACTAGAGTGTCAGCCACCTGTACAGGCACCAGAGGCTGCTCCAGCTGCACTATAACAAGGCACCAGAGGCTGCTCCAGCTGCACTATAACAAGGCACCAGAGGCTGCTCCCCCTGTAGTACAGAACCTGACACCAGAGCTGCTCAGCCTATAGAATAATAATAATAATATCATTACCTGCTGCCAGACAGAGCAATGGCTGCTCTCTGCTCCTGCTGCCTTGTGGGAATGATAGAAGGAAGGCGGAGCTCAGACCAGGGGGAAATGGCCGCCGCTCCTGACGTCACTACACGGCCAGGGATCCTATTGCTGCTGCCGGACTGGTCTACAAGAAAATGGCCGCCGGCCTCCTGCACTGAGGACATGTGTTTTAACATTCATTACATAGGCCTGGGCTGTGGGCGGGGTGTAGTAGGGGAGAACCCAGTAACCAGTAAGCAGCCTTTGCCAATCATGCCCTACTTCCGGACTGTGCGTTCCAGCTTACTTCCGTATTGTGCGGTCCACATGCAGGAAGTGAGTTTTCATCGACTTTTGCAGCCTCCCAGTGTCCGTGGAGATCAGGTAATGGCGTCTTACTGTACAGGGGGAGCAGCCTGTGGTGTCCTGTTATTATTATTATACAGGGAAGCAGCCTGTGGTGTCCTAATATTATTATTATATAGGGGGAGCAGCCTGTGGTGTCCTGTTATTATTATTATTATGCAGGGGGAGCAGCCTGTGGTGTCCTGTTATTATTACTATACAAGGGGAGCAGCCTGTGGTGTCCTGTTATTATTACTATACAGGGGGAGCAGCCTGTGGTGTCCTGTTGTTATTATTATTATACAGGGGGAGCAGCCTGTGGTGTCCTGTTATTATTACTATACAGGGGAGCAGCCTGTGGTGTCCTGTTATTATTATTATTATTATTATTATTATTATTATTATTATTATTATTATACAGGGGGAGCGGCCTAAGGTGTCCTGTTGTTGTTGTTGTTGTTGTTGTTGTTGTTGTTATTATTATACAGGGGGAGCAGCATGTGGTGCCCTGTTATTATTATACAGAGGGAGCGGCCTGTGGTTTCCTGTTATTATTATACAGAGGGAGCAGCCTGTGGTGTCCTGTTATTATTATTATACAGGGGGAGCGGCCTAAGGTGTCCTGTTGTTGTTGTTGTTATTATTATACAGGGGGAGCAGCATGTGGTGCCCTGTTATTATTATACAGAGGGAGCTGCCTGTGGTGTCCTGTTGTTATTATTATACAGAGGGAGCAGCCTGTGGTGTCCTGTTGTTATTATTATTATTATTATTATTATTATTATACAGGGGGAGCGGCCTAAGGTGTCCTGTTGTTGTTATTATTATTATTATACAGAGGGAGCAGCCTGTGGTGTCCTGTTATTGTTATTATACAGGGGGAGCAGCCCGTGGTGTCCTGTTGTTATTATTTTTATACATGGGGAGTGGCCTGTGGTGCCCTGTTGTTATTACTGTTATACAGAGAGAGCAGATGTTTGTGTTCGGTTATTATTATACAGGAACAGCAGCTTGTGGTGTCCTGGTATTATTATTATACATTGTGAGTGTTGGTGATGTCCTACAATACTGGATGAATGGCCTGAGGTGTCCTGCTTTTAAAGACATCTGTTATTATTTTTATACTGGGGTGCAGCCTTTAGTGTCATTATTATAAACTGTATTATATGTAATTGTGGGGATTGAATATATTGCTCAGTATGAAGCAAATGTATATCACACACCTGGGAGTGTCACAGTGACATCACTTATATCTATAGTTATAATACAGGTACATGACTGGGGAGATGAGGGGGATCTGGGAGCGTCACAGTGGCATCACTTATATCTATAGTAATAATACAGAGACATGACTGGGGAGGTGAGGGGATCTGGGAGCGTCACAGTGGCATTACTTATATCTGTAGTAATAATACAGAGACAAGACTGGGGAGGTGAGAGGATCTGGGGTTGTCACAGTGAGATCACTTATATCTATAGTAATAATATAGGGACATTACTGACGAGGTGAGGGGATCTGGGAGCGTCACAGTGACATCACATATCTTTAGTAATGTAACTCCTCTTTACCTGGGGATACAGTGCCTCCACCCAAGCTATTTAGAGCCCAATACTCTAATCGCTTAGGAAATAACCTACCCCTGTAGTGGTCGCCTATAACATTAGTATGTGATGTAAGCAGATAGGACTATGCACATTTACCTATCGTACCTTCCCTTTGTGATTTCAGGCTCTTCCACAGATACGGAGACAGTTCCACCCTTAAGTATACTAGTTTTAATATGTAAGAAGTTATAGGCCACCTTATACAGTTATATCATATAATACTCAAACCATGAACCGTTCTTCTAATATACCCCACCTATACATAATAATATACCCCACCTATACATAAGGTAATGCATGCAATACATAAAATATGATTCCACAAGAAAGTTGTGGGGCTGTGTTTAAAAAAACCACCCGGGTTCTCTTACTATAATTGTGCACGGTTGGGGCCCTTTCGTGTCTGTGTATAAGACGTACTCTGGGTTATATGGGTCTCCACTTGGAGCAATTGTCCTCATGATTGTTGAGCAATCCCTACTTCACGGCAATGAATAGCATGGTTTCCATGGAAGATCTAATTGTAGCGCTCCTAGACAACCTGAAACAGGAAGGTAGTACGTGGAGCTCTCCACCCTGGAATCCCTGACACCCGTAGTCTACTCGTTACATATAGTGGGGTGAAGATCTGTGTTACCTGTCCCAGTATAAGCATAGCCCCACTGTAGATCCATGGGGGTGGCTCCAGAACATACAGAAGTCCCGGTTATTGGCACCTGTCTCTGATAGGTGAGGGGTGCTTAGTCTCTCCAGTGTACCATTTCCAAGTTTAGGTGACCCTGCGCCCTCTCCTAGCTGCTTTCATCATTATACACCACCGCACTCTATGACTGCTACCCGGCTGGTCATTATCTAATGGATATGGAGTCTCTAGAGGTGCTATTTATACTCCTCAGATCCACCGATGCTGCTGGTCCCTGTGCTACTGTGCTAGGTGTGGTACTTTAATAGTTAAAGGATGATAGGGAAGTATGCAGATTAGCAGGATTTATATGGGGGCATCCTGCACTTACAATGATAGTGTGCCCGGTCTGAACCTCCCCCCGACTCCGCCTCCACCAACAACCGGGCTCTTCCTGCAGGTTGGATGGGATGAGGGGCACAGCTCTGCCTCGGGGGGAGGGGGGGGGGGACTGTCTGCTACTGCTGGACTCCTGGTAGCTGCTGCCCGCACTGCGATCTCCTTCCATGTACTAACCTGCCCCGCCAGCGCTCCGCCTCCCAGCACTCTCCATGACAACCAGGCACCGGGACGTCCCTGCTCTGCGTCCACCAGGGGAAATTAACACAGCGCTTCTCACCCGCAGCGGGAGACATCCAATTCCTTTCCCCCACAGGGGCTCTCTCACTCGCAGGGAACCGCCTTCCAGTAAACTCCCTCGTCTCAGCCGCCAGCCTTTTTCTCTCCCCTTAGTCAGCCCACCAACAAAACCGCCACTACACGCGCCCAGCCACCTCTCTCAGCACACGGGACCTCTGGAAGCTTCTCCACGATCTCCCCCGCGCACTGCGCGCTTACCAGAGTCCCCTCACCTTCAGCAGGCACAGAATAATAACATGCATAAACACACTATACATTATTGGATCACTAGAAAGATCCAAGTTATTATCACATATATGGTATACATCAGTTGGCAGCATCTCTATTACCTTATAGATCTACACATTCATTAATTGATTTGCCCCCTCATAGTGTCCCAAGGCCTTCAAATCACTAGAGTACTACAGTAATAATACAGGGACATAACTGGGGAGGTGAGGGGATCTGGGAGCATCACAATAACGTCACTTCTATCTATAGTAATAATACAGGGACATGACTGGGGAGGTGAGGGGATCTGGGAGCATCACAATAACGTCACTTCTATCTATAGTAATAATGCAGGGACATAACTGGGGAGGTGATGGCTCTGGGAGCATCACAGTGACATCACTTATATCTATAGTAATAATACAGGGACATGACTCGGGAGGTGAGGGGATCTGGGAGCGTCACAATAACGTCACTTCTATCTATAGTAATAATACAGGGACATGACTGGGGTCTGAGGAGACTTGGGAGTACAGTAACACCAGGATATGTGTCTGGGTGATGACTGGAGAGGTGACTGCTGGGAATGGGACATAATACAGTAACACCAGGGGATGTGTCTGGGTGATGACTGTATCACTGTGTGTGTCAGGTTCCTATAAGACAGAGCTGGCCAAACTAGTCCTCGAGATCTACCAACAGTTCACATTTTCCAGACCACCTAGCTGGTGCACAGGTGTAGTCATTACTAATTAAGATGTGCTGAATTCATTCCTAACTGACAATTCTACAGATCTCCAGGAGGCCTGGAAAACATGAACTGTTGGTAGATCTCGAGGACCGGTTTGGCCAGCCCTGCTATAAGGTGTCAGGATGTCACTGTCTATGTCTCCATGCAGGAGGAGGAGTATATAGAGGAACACAGGGGTCTGTATGAGGACGTGATGATGGAGAATCACCTGCCCCTCACATCACTGGGTAAGAGGAGACTGTCCTGTATTGTACAGGGGAGAGCAGGTATGGGGGCCCCTATATACACACATCATCTGATAATCCCATATATACACTGTACTCAGTCACTGTGTGTCTCCTACAGATGGGCCCAGTAACAGAGATACCCCAGAGAGATGTCCCCGTCCTCTGTATTCCCAGGACTGTACAGAGGAGAATCACAGGATCCCACAGGAGGATCAGGTAGGTGGGCTATAGGTTCTCCCCAATAAACCTAAGTGACTGTCACTATATGATCTGTAGAGGAGCTGTGTGTTTTATACACTGATATTATACTGTTTCACCTCAGTTTAATCAAACAGTATGCAAATGTCATTGTATTTTTTGGGTTATTTAGGTAGAACGTCTTTCTCGTATAAAGGCAGAAGATATAGAGGAAGAAGAAGAAACGTATGTGACTGATATAAAGGCAGAAGATATAGAGGGAGAAGAAGAGACGTATGTGACTGATATAAAGACAGAAGATACAGAGGGAGAAGAAGAGACGTATGTGACTTATATGAAGACAGAAGATATAGAGGGAGAAGAAGAGACGTATGTGAGGGGTGGTCAGCAGTGTAAGGAGGAGGAGATCCCTACAGATATCAGCACAGGTGAGTAATAAACACTTATTACAGAAAAGAGTCACATATTCTCCTTGCTCAGTCACTACAGCAATCTCTTATACTACACCCTCCTCTGTCAGTACAAACTAATGAGGAATATGTATTTTCCCAGTGGGGGAGTCAGGAGCCATCAGCCCCTATTATACTCCTGCTCTCCCCCTCACATCATGTCACTGTGTGTTACCAGCCCAGAGATCTGACCAGTCTCCTCCCCACACTCTCTGGTGGATCTCAGACATCAGGAGCCATCAGCACCTATTATACTTCTGCTCTCCTCCTCACATCATGTCACTGTGTGTTACCAGCCCAGAGATCTGACCAGTCTCCTCCCCACACTCTCTGGTGTATTTCATACATCAGGACCCATCAGTCCCTATTATTCTCCTTCTCTCCTCCTCACATCATGTCACTGTGTGGTACCTATGTTTTCACCTGCAGGGTTCACAGTAGTATCCACAGGATATACATTGGGATATGAGGTATCGTCAGCGGATTGGCAGTAATGATCAAAAGGTTTCGGCCTCCCAGAATGCAACAGGCCAGTCTCCTATATCCCGCCTCCTGGCTCAGGGAATTCAGTTTTTTTGTTGGTGCGGCAGGAGCTGGACCACGATCTTTGGACTGCTGATTTTGGAATCCCTAAGCTCGTTATTAAATTTATTTTTGTAGTCTTAACTTTTTTGAGCGAGTTTTCTAAAAAGCGTCTTACACGCCACCTTAGAATGAGTCGCTCCAACAACTTCCCGCCCGGTCACGACAACGCTTACACACGTGTTCAGTGCTGTTTCAGCGGGCACCTGTGTGGGATGTACTAGCAAGTCCAGCTGACGTTACCAGGCTGCGGCCGGAGAATGGGAAGAAGGTCAGGCGTCAGTTCTGCTTAGTGGGGGAGATGCGAGACACAGCCGCACTGTTCTCGGGGTGGGGACTACTGAACAGTCTCTAATGCGGCTGCCACCTCGGGTGCACCAGCACTAGGCCCCAGGGATCATAGGCTCCGGGGATTAGTGTGAGGCCGGGTTCTCTGGGGTTGATGCCAGCAGTGGGGAGTAAGACGCTCCCCTGGTCACCCCTCCTCCCGCTTCATGACCAGTTTCCTCTGAGTTTCCCCTCATGAACTGATTTCCCGCTTCCGTCTGAGACGCTGTGTATCTAAAAGGACCCGGTCGCAGTATAGGAGGCTGTGTGACTGGTGCATATGTGTTCACTGTTGCGTTCACTGAGCATTGGTGTACACTATGTGCGTCTGAATCCCCTCAGCGTTCACTAAAGTACTGATCCATCCTGGAAGCGGGGGTGAAATCTCCCTGTATCCCACTCTCCTGAGCCAGGTGATACAGCACTAAGTCTCTACCTACCATTGGGTACGAGGAGTTAGATAAGTGCCTGATGCATATGAGTCTGTAAACTATTACTGCTGTTTCATTCACTGTGCGACTGAATACGTTAAATATCCTATACAAGGAAATGCAGTAATATGTTTCTCCTACATACTTGAAATGTATCTGTAGTTGTTATGTGATCATATTGCTTATAATACTAATTAATAACCTGTGACTGATTGCTAGTGTGATTGCTGACTTTACTATTTCTGTCAGTTTTTTGGTATATTTCAATCCTCAATGCTGGTGCAAAGCAGGGAAGTATCAGATCGTATGTCACTTTATAGCTTGTTAAAGTGATTTCAGTCACAAATTGTGTAGTTAACACCGTACAGGTGTGTGATTTGTTTACCATTGTGATCGGACGGTGCTTACGAAAGCCCTCACCGCCTTGCGTCCCGGCCCCAGTCACAGAATGGAGTTTAGGTCACACGGGACCTGGCCAAATAGGGGATTCCCGCTTACCGCCAGTAACCGCCTGTTACTGACTCCACCCACTACGCAGTGGGCGGATTCTATGCAGCCACCACCAGACTCCTATTTAGTGGGGTCTGGAACCACTGCTCTGCTCTGTATGCGTCAACACGCTGTCTTACCACCCCTGTGTGGTATTGACGAATCTCCAATAGTTGCTTGACCAAGCACGGCACGGTAGCAGGTGGAAGGCGGAGCTTGGAGATGCTGGGTGTACCCTGGAGAGCCGAAAAACGGAGCTAAGTTTCGCTTAGCCCTGCAAGTCACAAGATGAAGCAGTCGTCTTGAGGCAGAAGATGTTTTATTTACCCAGTCTTAAAAAAGACTGTTCCCTATTGCTACCGGCAACTGCAATACAGCAAGTTGTTTACAGCAGAGTGAAAATGGTCTAATCCACCTCTGAAGCTCATAGGCCTCATCTTTTTATCTCAAACCAACATACAGTTCAACAGGGGGTAGTCCCACCCTGAGTCTTTTTAACCAATTGTTTTAGCTTTCACCAAAGCCTCCTGAATAATCCAAGGCAGGCACAGGTTCAAGTTGAACCCCCGTGGGCTTCTTTTGCACAGACATTATACAATATAGCTGAGTGGATAATGCCAGCTCCTATACTAGGGAGAGGTTACCCTGTTAACCCTTACAAGAAAAACAGGCTGAAAGGCCTGTGGAAAATAAATCACACAGACATGAAACAACATCCTCACAGTCTACACATGTTTCAGAAGGAGACACTTGGGAGGATGAGGATTCCTCACATTCTGGGTCTGCATACAGAGACGAGGATGAAGGTCCCAGCTCAGTGGTTATACCTGAGCTAATTAGTTCTATGAAAGCCATTCTATCCTTATAGGAGGCAGCAGAGCCTTTGTTAAAATCCAAGGCTCCTGTGTTTAAACATCCCAAAACAGTCAGAACTGGATTTCTGGGGTCAGAACAGCTGACGGAGATTATGCAAGAGGCTTGGGTAACACCCAGTAAGAAGTTTAGAATTCCAAAGAAATGGAATTCCCATTATCCTCTTCCAGCTGGGGACTGTTTAAAAAGGGAGGTGGCTCCCAAAATAGATATGCACGTCATTCGATTAGTGTGAAAATATACATTACTTCTGCCTTCAACATCATTAAATGATGTTACGGATAGAAAAATAGATGTTTTTTTAAAAAACATTTTCTCCTTGTCTGGGGCAATTGTGAGACCAGCCATGGCTTCAGCCTGGATGGCAAAAGCAATGGCCGCTGGGCTGATGCATTGGCATCTAGAGAGCAAAAATCCCATTTTGCACATATTAAACAGGCGGCTATGTTTATGGAAGAAGCAGCCTTGGACATGGGTACTATTGCCTCTTAAGCATAAGCCTCAGCAGTAGCCGCTCACATGTCGGTTTGGCTACGTACATGGAAGTCTGACTCAGAGTCCAAGGAGTTTCTAGAGTCTTTGCCCTTTACTGGAGATATTCTTTTTGGTAAAGAATTACAGTATATTGGAGTCAGAAGCAGACTCTAAGAAAGCGAAGTTTCCTTCTACTTACAAGTCTAAACCTAATTTTTCAGCTTTTCGGTTCTTTCGGACCCAAGGAAAAGCGAAAGGAAAAGTTTACGGCAAACAGTCCCAATCAGACAAGTCTGGAAAGACTAAAAAGCACTGGGCTTACCAGAAGGCCTGCTTCCAAACCAGAAGATAAGCCATCAGGCTGATGGTGCGGGCCTCCACCTGGAGGACCCCAGGGTGGGAGGCCGATTTCTTCATTTTGCACAGATCTGGCAGCAGTCCACCACAGATGCCTGGGAGCAAGAAGCATTATCTCACAGTTATGCGTTTGCCTTCAAGAAGCACCCTCCACAAAGGTTTTTTTGTACCAGCCTATTTGCAGTAGAAACAAAGGCCAGGGTCTTACAAGAGGCAGTTCAGAGGTTGCTTCAATCAAGAGTGATAATTCCAGTTCCTCCTGTGCAACAAGGACAAGGTTTCTATTCCAACCTGTTTCTAGTTCAGAAACCAAATGGGTCGTTTCGGCCTATACTCAGTCTCAAGGTGCTGAACAAGTACATTTGGGTGCCTCAATTTCATATGGAGACTTTACCTTCCATTATTTTGGCCAAGGAGCTGGGGGCTTTTATGGTATCCTTGGATATCCAGGATGCTTACCTGCATGTTCCTATAGCACTGTCCCATCAGTGCTATCTCAGGTTTACCATCCTCGAGTAACACTTTCAGTTTCAGGCCCTACCATGTGGAATGGCCACAGCTCCAAAAGTGTTCACCAAAAATATGGTGGTAATGGCGGCTTATCTCCATTGACAGGGGATAAGGATTTTTCCATACCTCGACGACTTATTAATTCTTGCACAATCTCAGGAATTGCTTCAGTGTCATCTGCAACAGAAAATAGCTTGTTTACAGAGACACGGTTGGCTCAAAAATTGGGCAAAGTCGTCCCTGGGTCCGTCACAACAGATGATGCACTTAGGGGGCTGTATTGGATTCCAGTCTTCAGAGAGTGTTTTTACCTCTGAACAAAATATCTACAATACATTTGAGGATTCAGGATCTGCTACAAAGTCAAAGGGTATTAATTTATGCAGCTATGTGTGTGAAGGGATCAATGGTGTCGACATTCAACATGGTGGAGTATGCTCAATTCCATTCAAGTCCTCCTAAATGTCTGATCCTTTCCAAATGAAATGGGTTACATCAGACAATAAAAACTCAAACTATGATCCTTCCTCTGGAAGTACGGAGGTCATTAGCCTGGTGTCCCATCTGACCAAAGGGAGACCCTATTGGATCTCAGATTGGGAGGTGCTGATTACGGATGCAAGTTTTCAGGGCTGGGAAACAGTGTCAGAAAAAGGTAGCTTTCAGGGGCTGTGGATCAAGGAAGAAAGTTGCCTGCCGATAAATATATTGGAACTTTGGGCCGTATATAAGGCACTCACTCAGGCAAAGGACTTCCTTCAGGGGAAACCGGTTCAAATTTGTTCGGATAATGCGTCAGCAGTAGCGTACCTCAATCATCCAGGAGGAACGCGCAGTCAAAAGGCAATGAAGGAGTTAAGCCACACATTAAGAAGGGCAGAACTTCATCATCCAGCGTTATATGCAGTATTTGTTCCAGGCGTCCTAAACTGGGAAGCGGATTTTCTTAGTCGACACGCCATTCATGCAAGTGAATAGGCTTTACACCCCGAGGTCTTCCAGAGTCTGGTAGACAAGTGGGGGCTGCCTCAAGGCCTCTCGGCAGAATTTCAAAGTACCCGCATATGGGTCAAGAACAAAGGATCCCAAAGTGATCTTCATGGATGCTCTGTAAGATGGGACTTTCAGCTAGCTATGTGTTTCCACCAATCGCCCTGTTACTCGGGGTGATTCAGAAGGTCAAACAAGGAAAGGGCACCAGGATTTTAATAGCTTCGGCATGGCCCAGAAGACACTGGAACACAGATATACAGAGGCTATCAGTGGACACTCCGTGGCTACTGCATCAATGTCCAGATCTACTGTTGCAGGGTCCTTGTTGTCACAGGCATTGGGATTTGCTGTATTTGACGGTGTGGTTCTTGAGACGTCCATCCTTAAAGCTAGAGGATTTTCTCAATAGGTAATTTAAACAATGCTTAGAACAAGGAACCATCTTCTGCTTCTATTTATTACTGTGTGTGGCAAGAATATACCCAACTCTCTTTGTGCTCTATGGATTCCACAAGAGGGGATTGTCTGCGGACAAGCAAACGCTGGCGAGGTGGCTTCAAAATACTATCCCGGAAGGTTACTCTCGTGCTGATCTCCCTATATTCCAGCTAATGTCTCATTCTACCTGTATAGTAGGTCCATCTTCGGCAGCATGCCATGGTGCCTCAGCTGAACTGATATGTAAGGCAGCCACATGGTCTTCCATCGACATATTCATTAGGCATTATGCCTTTGATACCTTTGCCTCTCAGGATGCTACATTTGGGGCAAAGGATTTTCCTGTCCAATCTGGAGCGTCCCCTCCACTAAATTTGCTTTGGGACATTCCAATGTATATCCTGTGGATACTACTGTGGACCCTGCTGGAGAAATACGTAACTATGGTAGAGTTACCATCGATAACTATTTCTCCTAAGTCCACATTATCCACATAGATTCCAACCTGACGCACCTGATTTAATGATTCTTACACCTACTAACCTCTTCCTTCTTGTACGGAAGGGTGTGCATGTGTGTTCTTCTTCTCGCCTGATTAGGGCTCTCTATGATGCTCTTGCCTTGAGCTTTGGAAAATAACTGAATTGCCTGAACCAGGAGGTGGGGATATAGAAGACTGGCTCATTGCATTCTCGGCAGTCGAAAGCTTTTGATCGTTGGTGCCAATCCTCTGATGCTACCTCATATCCCAATGTATATCCTGTGGTTACTGTGGACTTAAGAGTAATAGAGTTATTGATGGTAAGTCTACTATAACTACGTATATTACATGCTATATTATATACACTATGGATGTGTATTATTGCATGGTGCGGCTGCTTGCTGGGGCACAGGCTCGAGGTTCCTCATGCCACGTGACACAATGCTTAGGAAATATATGGTGCAGCCCCTGTCATGTATCCACATGCTCCTGTAACAGCCGGCCTCAGGGAATTGGCTAATGAACGGCTCCTGTTACTGAGTTGGCAGCATCTGAGTCTTGCTACCGTCGTCTTAGGTATATAATACATTTATTGAGCTTGTGTATGGGAACCAGCATTCAGAATCCTGCACCTTCCCTGCTGATTACCTGTCCCCTGGCACTTGGATGACGGCCTTCTCTGGCTTCTGATCCATGGCCTTAAGGGCACACCAATGGTTCCTAATGGAAGTATCTTCAGGAGCGTTCACGTCTAAGTAGGAGGACAGGACCTCTTGCAAACTTCTGGTGCCTTCAATCCTGCAATCTCCAAGGTGGTAAAGGAGGAGTAGCGGGAAAAGGCGACCAGGACCCTATCAGAGGGGTGTGATCAGACCATGTTGTTTGAAAAATTCAAGCGAACAGGTTCTGGGACACAATGTGATAAATATGGAGACTGACACAGGACATATTATAAAGGAGAAGCATTTATTTCTCTAAGTTACAACGATGAGAACCTGCAAATAACAAGTTATACTCAGTTACAGTAATAGGAAGAACAATTTAGAATACTCCGCTCTTATCTCAGATGTTTCATGATCTGTCCCAGATGATGGTCATCGATTACGTAGTTTAAACAATATAGTTCAGTCGCCCTCAGGGTCCCTCTTGAATAACTCTGTCTGAATTTATTAAACTGAGGTGGGTTTATAGAAGTCTATATCCGCTGCAGACAGAACTAGCTTCAATCAGAACTAACCTGCTATGTGTAAGTCTCTAGGCTTTATACCCTGCAAAGATACGCTAACATTGTCTCACCAGATATTACACTCAGGTCTGTGATGCTGGGTGCAGTAGTCCTTCAGTATAACATCATTTATCTTATCCTGGACAACTGTCCCCTTTCACCTACTTATGAATACAACAGCCCAAACATCTTACTAGACAGTTTCCATCTGAGATGCTGATAATAGGAACATATATCTATTATAATCAGCCAACCTAAAAGCTGTGTATACTCTTCCCACTCACTATGTCCTTCACACTAGGTCAAAGGTGAGAGACAGCTGTGGATCTATATTTCTAACTGGTGTCTCAAGCACTAATCCTAATAAAATGTACATATATAGAGCAATGAGGTCATACATATACAAAATGGAGTTACACGTGGACAAAATGGCATCTAAAACGTAGTTACAAATATCAGCTCATATTGAAATATATCAATGTAAGGAATCAATTGTAACGACCTAGAAGAAGGTCTATTCTCTAATATGACCTGTGTACAGCAGAGTAATAAGTATAATCACGCACACCTGGATGTCTAACTCTCCGAGTGTTATAGAGGTCAGATTCAGCTAATAAAGGGAGCATGAGGAAGCTACGGAACGGGCGGCATTACTGGTCTGTTCCTCATTGGTGGAGGATCTATCAAGATGAGGGTCTGGAGAAAGAGTAACATCTCCCATAAGGAGAAGTGCAATGTCTTGTAGCTTTTGAATAAAAAAGTTTTATGAAATCGGGGCTGTCTGGCATGAAGGGCATAGAGAGAAGTGAGGGGGACATATTTATAATGTATTTTCCTAACTAGAATCCAATATCTACCATTGCATTCCACCCACTTGCTTTCCAGGTGAAAGTGGCAGGATCTATTAGAAAGGATGGCTACACCACAGGAGATATAGCATGTTGGGTAGTTATTGGTAAACTGAGGGGGAGAGTGCAATGGAACATGTGATTCCTGAATGGCTACCACCGCCGCCTTCTGGTCAGTGAAATATGTTAATGCAAGACGTCTTTTACAAAGAAAATTAAGACCTTTCTGCAGCAGGGCACATTGGTTTCCACAGGAAAACATTGGAGTGTAGAGTGGATCTTGCTCCAGAGGCACCAACAGGCTAAAGTTTAAGGCTGTCCGAGGATGCATTGGGGCCTCCTCTATAAACCCCGCCTCCTGGCACTGGAGCTCAGCTTCGAGTTGGTGCCTGCAGCAGTAGGCCCCTAACAGGAGGGCTGTGCTGGGCAATCCTGAAAAGCTTTCTAAGAAGTGTCACAACTGAGGGCCTGAGCTGACGGGAGGCAGCCTCAGTTGTAGGGGCTGAGATGTAACGGAACCTGGGAGGTTGTATCAGACCCCTAGACATGTAAGTAACATGTAGAATAACTGCCCGAAGGCGTGACCACGACAACCAGGATAAAAGTCAATGATGTTTATTATGACAAACTCCGTAACACAGCAGCAGTAAAAGGAAACATAAAAGTCAACAGAGGATAAATACAATTCCTGGGTACTACAGGGTGGCAAGGGCCACAGGCACTGGTAGTGTGAGACAGTTCTTATAATCTTCTAGTTGGAAAGTCCTTACCAGGGCTGACTGTAGCAATGGAGAGAACCCAGGATCGTACCAGCTGGTGTTCCAGGAAAGGCTGGGCTGCTGAAGATAAAACGGCTGCTGTGGATACTGGCTGGAACCAGACTGTTGTTGGTACGGAGTGGATACTGGCTGGAACCAGTTAAATAATAAACGAACTTTGAGAGCGATGAAATAATAATACCGGTGGAGAGTGGTAAACTGCAGAAAGGACACCGGCCCTTTAAGAGAAGCTGTACACTGCTGGAAGCTGGGCTGGAAGCAGGTGATTGATTTGAGAGCGATGAAATAATAATACCGGTGGAGAGTGGTAAACTGCAGAAAGGACACCGGCCCTTTAAGAGAAGCTGTACACTGCTGGAAGCTGAGCTGGAAGCAGGTGATTGTTGTAGCTGGAAACAGGTGAGTCCAGAATGGATCGGAGAGTCAGGCTACACCGCAGATGGAATGCTGGTGCGGGTCTCTATAGCAGAAGTCTGGAGACAGGAGCTGGAACCTGGAAGACAACCACAGGAGAGAGACAAACTGGAACTAGGTTAGACAACCAAAGCACTGACGCCTTCCTTGCTCAGGCACAGCTTACTTATACCTGCAGCAAGGAAGGGGTTGGCTAGGCAATTATGCAAATCAACAATACAGACAGCAGATTGGTGGAAATGATCAGATGACAAAATCCAAGATGGCTGCGCCCATGCAGACACTTGGAGGGAAGTTTGGTTTGTAATCCATGTGAGAATTGAAACAGTAATGGCGACGCCGGCCACAGGAGACAGGAGACGCCAGACTGACAAGCGCACATTTAACCACGCGGGCACAGCGGAGGCCGCGGCTGATGAAATCACCACTCTGACATTCTGCATGTGGAAACTCAGGAACAGCGGGATCCGGTCCTGGAACGCTGAGCCAGCCTTAGGAGGCATCTGAAGGGTAAGTAATGGCGTCCAGATACCTGGATCGTGACAAGAAGACCTCAAGGGCCGCAGCGCTGATATGTCAGTGTGACATTCAGCGCTGCAGCTCCATCACCTCCCAAGCGGCATCACATACTCCCGCAATTCAGTTCCCGGGTACTTGCGGCAGAGACGCTCCGGCTTAAGGCACATGGGCGCAGACGCTCTCCTGGTTCGCATGGCTGCTATGGTGAGGAGGTAATAGGGTAACCTAGGCGGGATACGGGTTGCGGCGTTGGCGTGGACACTGTCTCCGGGCAAGAATCCCACTAGACCACTGGGGTGTCTGAGTACAGGTTGGGTGTACTAACACCCCATTTAATAAGACTCACAGTACTTGGGGTGGAAGTCCAGCATAGGGGAGTCAGTGCTTGACCTGTAGCCCCTCCCCCGGCTCAGGGTTTTATGTCTGAGCAGATTTTCCCACCCTGGTGCTGTCTCACACTCTCCCTCACTTCCTGACTGAGACGCTGGGCGCCATCTTCTGAGCATAGCTGCGGCTGGTCTCCGGGACTGCAGGGCAAGGTCTCCCTTGTAGAGCTGACTGTATACAGCACTGTGACTGTACGGACACTTCAGTATTCTACATGTCTTTATACAGACGGCGTTAGTTAAGAAAAAGTGTACCTGTTACCGAATATATTGTACGAGTATTCTAATATATACCGCCGGCCTAGGACCATGCTGTGATATATATATATATATATAATATTCTAGTCCAGTGCAGCGTTATTGTGGTAGTAATTTCTGCATTGCCTGTGACTATGTGTGCCTGCATCTGCTGTGTGGTTTCACTTTCAGTGTTTCCCAGATACAACTGTCCCTGTATTCCGTACTCTAAGAGGCTAGATACGTCTGGGTCATGTATATAGTTAGTGCGACACAGTATTTACCTATTACGTGTAATCTACTGTGTACTCGGTCACATAATACCGGATTTATTCGCAGGTGTTGTGTACTGTGTGAAAAGCAAGAAGAAAATTTACCAAATGAAACGAAGATCGGGCGCTTATCGGTGCTGTGTTTCTAATGCTGCTGCTATAATATTTGGGGATAGTTACACCCCAACCACACATCAGAAAAATACAAGAAAAGGATAGCAGCGCTAAATTAATTGTTGTGAACAATTAATGATGCGAAGGATTGAGTGATAAACTAGTTATACAATTTAATAAAAATATTAATAATAGTAACAACGGCCTTTAAGTAAAAAATGGATACACATCCATAAAACAATTAAAAACAATTCATGTGGGTCCAATGAAATTATTGACTGCCTAGCACATTAACATCCGTTCCTGATGTAGAAACCTGGAAATTTTAGCAGATGGAGACAGACTGACATCGCAGTCACACCAATGCACTTTACCCAAAACCGCTAGAGGTGTAGTCCCTTTAAGAACGTCACTGATGTTTTAGCTTCCAATCAGCCAGATTTGGGATCCTCATTTGGTACGGTGTCCTCTTTGTGAAGATGGGGTAGATGGTGCTCCTTAATCAGGAAATAGTTGTCTCAATTGAACTGCAGATGGTAAAGTCCAGTGTTTGGTCCGGATATAGTGCGGCAGTCAAAATTGGCGTAATAGTTGACCCAAGTAGCCTCCTCCTAACGCGTTTCACTGCAAGGCACTGCAGCTTTATCAAAGGTGACTTAGGTAGGCCACTGGCAGGATATTTATACCATAGATAATTACCAAACAATCAACAGCTGTTTCACTCAATCCTTCTATTTAGTTAAATTATACATAAAAACAATCATCCTAACCTATCATTGGGTTGTTTGTATGTTATAGGGACAGACTCAAAGATGAAAACTCTATTTATTGATAAACAATTTAGTCTAAAAGGCAAATCTATTCATTGTGTTTGACCTCTATAGTGATACTTCCGGGTCACAGAAGCCTATTTATTGAATAAAGATGTTTAATCACACCTCATATATCCATTAAACTAGTTACAAAAAATTTATTATTTACATACCTACACTTTGTTAGCAATGATCTATAGTAATGACTATCGGGGGAGTTCTTTTAATATCATATTCCCCGCTGTCATAAGTGTAGTGTTTCCGCTCGGTGGAGCGCATTTGCGCTCCAACGGGCGGAATATGTCCATTTTGCATCTTCCGGTCACATGGTGTTGCGACGTCCCGCTGCCTCTGGGAATCGTAGTAAACGGCTTGGCGGCGAAGTTCACGTGACCGGACTATGAAGTCCGCTGACACGTGATAATGCGCCGTCCCGCTGCCTCTGGGAATTGTAGTAAGCAGCTGGGCGGCGGAGTCCATGTGATCGGACTATGAAATCCGTTGACATAATCCCTGATCAGCAATGAGTTTTTACCAATAAAGGCACAGTTGTACCATGTAAACAATTTCGTATTGCCCATTTATTCCACACTGTGGCAGTGGATATGGAAAAAGAAAAATTTATATAATGATAGAACACCGGGCACACGTACCCGTTGCCATGGTCACCAATCCACAATTCTAACAACCAATGGTTTGTTTATCAAAACAGATACTGCTCGGATATATTAAGGGTGGTATGAGAATGTCATTATTCCTGTAGCTTTCTAAATCTATAAAGATGTAATACAACAAATGATGTTGGAGAGCATTTAGAAAAACGAATTCCCTGTTTATCCCTCTAGAAACCTTTCTATCTATGTCAATATGCATATTGATCAAAGATATTTGAAGAGACCAATAGGTAAATATATTAATTTCTCAGAGAGTATTTAATTAAAGACTCTTATTGGCTTAATAATCTCTGAGAAATAAATTATTAAATATCCTGTTGTAGTTATAATTACTGCTACATAGAAATATATATTAAATTTACTATTTTCTCTCATGGAGAGAGTTGAGAGTATCTATCTCCTCTCCATAGAGGGGAGAAAAGGAAAAAGAGAAAAGAAGGAGGAAAAAGAAAAAGAAGAAAGAAAGAAAAGAGAAGAGGAGATCAACCTGTACACTGCTTTCAGGGATATATAGATTTTATAAGTTCTTGGTACTACAATAGTTTACTATATAGAACATTATGGTCATAAATTTGGTTATTATTCTGATATGTGCGTATCATTAAATCACGGTATTCAATTCTACTGCCTCGTTGAGGCCCTCCGGGAATATGCTGTTCATTTGGTACATCCAGAAGACCTCCTGTCTGCAGAGTCTCTTATATCTATCACCCCCTCGTGTGGTGTGGGGTATGTGTTCTAGACCCAAAAGTTTAAGGCATTTGGGATCTCCACCGTGTACATCACAATAATGTTTCGGAACACTATGAGTCTGGATCTTATTTACAATGTTCCTACTATGTTCTAAAAAACGAATTCTAAGTGTTCTTGTTGTTCGTCCTATATATTTTTTACCGCACCCACATGTCAACATATAAATGACATATGGAGTGTCACAGTTAATAAAACTCTCAATTTCAAATAATTTATCTGATGTTTCAACCTTAAATGTTTTTGTTCGGTTAGAGATATAATTACAAGTTATACACTTATTTTTTCCACATCTAAAGCAACCTTTTATTTTTTCCTGATGGTTCTTCAGCCAGTTGTTATCCCCACTTAGACCCTCCCTATTTTCTCTAATAACTTTAAGGTAACTGGGAGCTAGTAGGTTTTTGAGTGATTTGTTCTCACGAAAAATAAATTTGGGTTTTGAATGTAATATTTGGGACAGCTGTGGGTCCTGTCTCAAAATCCCATAATTCTTTGAAATGATATTCCTAATTTCTGAATGACAGTTATTAAATGTTGAGATAAATGCTATCTCATCCATATCAACAGTTTTATCTGTCCTCTTATCTTTATGTCTTAGTAGATCTTCCCTTTCACGTTGCCTGACTTCATCCAGTGCTGATTTAATAAGTGATTTTGGATAGCCTCTACTGAGGAACGCCTCCATCATTGATTTGGCTTGTATATTAAAAGAAGTCAAATCAGAGCAATTCCTTCTGAGGCGTAAGAATTGGCTTTTTGGGATGCTCTTTTTCCAGGGCATGTAGTGCCCACTTTTAAAATGTAAATAAGCATCTGTTCCCACATCTTTCATATAATTAGTAGTGGATATGGATGAGATAGCATTATACGGACTATTATCTACGGACTACGAGAAAAGGATTTACCAGTAGGTATATTAAAATGCTATTTTCTGAGGCATTTCTGCTGAAAGCCTGCAAACTGGCATCTGCCTGGATTTATTAGAGAGTCTGGAATTCTTACTTCATCTAGTGTGTTGACAAGAATTATGATACATATCAATTCAGAACATCCAGAATCCTGGCTTTTCTGCAACGAGGCCTTGACCTAGGTCTTCGTCTGGCCACCCTCAATGGTCACATCTCTGCCTAGTCGGTATGGTTTCAGAGGAAAATTGCATCTATACCTGACGTTCATATTTTCGCTCAGGGCATACTTAGGAGTCAGCCTCCCCATGTCCCTCCTGTGGCTCCATGGGATTTGACTGTTGCACTAAAGGTCCTGCAAGAGTCTCCATTTTAACCTCTTGAGTCAGTGGACCTAAAATGGCTCATGGCCAAGGTCCTGTTCTTGCTGGCAACTGCCTCTGCAAAAAGGGTATCTGTCTTAGGCGCTTTGTCCTGTCGTCCACCCTATTTGACTTTTCACAGTGACCGGCCAGTTCTCTGAAATAGACCTGGCTATTTGCCAAAGGTGCTGTCATCTTTTCACCTTAACCAAGAGATTGTGGTTCCCGCCTTTATCTCTTCAGATTAGTCTTCCAAAGACCGTTGTTTGGATGTGGTACGGACTCTCTGTATTTATGTGGAAATGACTGCCTCTATCAGGAGGTCAGATTCCCTTTTTGTACTGTTTGGTTTTCACAAATGGGGCTGGCCTGCGAATAAGCAAACTTTGGCCAGATGTATTAGAATGGTGATTGCACAAGCTTATGCGCAAGCTGGACTTCCAGATCCTGCTGCTATTAAAGCCCATTCTAATCTGTCTGTTAAACCCTCTTGGGCGGCTCACCGTGGCGCATCTGCAGAACAATTGTGGAAGGCGGCTACGTGGTCCTCAGTGAACATGTTTATTAGGTTCTATGTCTTTTATACTTCTGCCTCCCAGGATGCTTCCTTTGGATGCCACGTTCTCATGCCCGTTAAGGTGCGTCCCCTCCCTTGAGGAACGTCGCCAATGTTTTCCTGTGGAAACCAATGTATCCTGCTGCAGAAAAGGAGAGTTATGGTAGACTTGCCATTGTTACAGCTCTTTCTGTGAGGTACATTGGTTCCACAGGGCGCCCACCCTGACGCACCTAGCTTCTGTAGGTTTGTATGGCGTTAGCCGCTTGTCCCTTCTCCTGTCATGAGAATGTGGTTCTATGTGACTAACATCTGCCTTCTCTTTTACCTGCTCCTGCATTGGACTGGTTAAACAAAACTGAGCTCCAGTGTCTGGAGGTGGAGTTATAGAGGAGGCCCCAATGCATCCTGGGACAGCCTAAAGCTTTAGCCTGTTTGTGCCTCTGGATCAAGATCCCACCCCAATATTTTCCTGTGGATACTGCAATGTACCTCGCGGAAAGAGAGTTAACAATGGTAAGTCTACCAAATGAAACATCTAGGATCATCTGTGTGAAGTCCAATAGAGTCTGTAGGACGTGTGCATACTTCAAACTATCAAATAACAGAAAAAAATTAATAAAATAGGGAAGAAAAATGAAAGACAATCAGAAATAGCGTCCATAAAGGAACTAGAGATTCCGTCACTAGGGAACCGTGACAGAAAGGTGGAAAAAGGTGGCAGTCGGGCCTAAGAGGGAAACCCACTGACTACCCCAATTAGCCATATGACAGTGCAAAATCTAGTCATCATAGTAACAATTGTACAAAGAAATCTCAAATCTCAATGTAACCAATGTATCCAAAGGAGGTAAAGGCCAAGAACATGGTCTGATATCCAATGTAGGTTCCACCAACACCGTTATAAGGGCAACAGGATGTTAGACGAATCAGTCATGCTTTACCTGAACACCCAAACATTCTAGAAAGGTATTATGAAATGTAATGGTGGAAACAATGTCGGACCATATACCATATAGCAATTAAATAGCACAGGAAATAAAGATAAAAAGATACATTTTATACCCATAACAAGAGCAAATAAATCTGGGCCAAAAATAGATCCATGCCCAGTAACTTAGTCCCGGTTGGCACATGTTACAGTAGGAAACAGACTCTGAGTGTCTCTAACAGTCTTACTCCTTTAGCATATTACTTCGAGACGGAAGACAACTCCTCCGGGATTGGTTTAGGTAAAGTGTCATGAAGGACTGTCAACAGGAATGTCCCAATTTTTCAGAATAGTAGGACCATCCTCGGGTGAAGGTATCACTGCGAAGGCGCCGTTTCGCATTACAATAAGCTTAGTAGGAAAGCCCCATTTGTATTGCACATTTCCTTGGGTGGAATAGACGCCTTTTGGCCAGTGTCACAGGAGAAATATTTGGAAATATCTGCAGATTATTTAGGCACTCAGCTGTGGATGAGGAAGGCGAAGCAGCCTGTAGAATGTGTTCTTTAATATGAAAAAAGTGGACCCTGAGCAGAGTGTCCCTCGGTGCTTGGATAGGGGCCTGTTTGGACTTTGGGAGTCTATGGATCCTATCAATAAGAAGGTCAGCGGCAGAAGCCTTCGTAGAAGTTTCTGAAAAGAGGACCGTGGCATAATCATAAAGCTCAGCATTTGTAACAGAATCCAGAACGCCCATTATTCTGATATTATTTCTCCGAGACCAGTCTTCTAAATCAATGACTTTATCATGAATAGAGACCATGTCTTCCTGAAAGGTGTCATGTGCTGAAATCAGATCTTTGTGAGATGCAACAATCTCTTTCATCTTAGTCTGTACGAGTGCCAATCTCACTGATATCTGACCCCAAAGCTTCAAATATTAGAGTTAAGTTCTGAGGTTTTCAGTCCTTAAATGTAAATAACATAGAATGTATAGAGCGTAGAGTAACAGGACCAGCTAGAGTGTCATAAGACGTTTTCAGCCATTACAGCTGGGCTGTGCGACTGACAAGTAGAAGCAGATGATGTTGTAGCGGTCTCAGAAGGACCACCTGAATTTGAGGTACCAAAGAGATGGACAGGTGGGGCCAATTTGGTACTTTTTAACCTTTTTTGGAGGCATGAGGGGTCACTCCGAGTTGATCTCTCTAGCAACTTTTTTTCAGCGCTGCGATCAGGTTAAAACTCATCAAAACCGCACATGTATGCACCGCAATGCGCAGGTGAGTCGTACCGGTACAAAGAGGATTGGTGATGGGCAATGGATTTAGCGAAGAATCAATTCGCACAGCCGATCGCAAGGTGATTGACAGAAAGAGGGCGTTTATGGGTGTCAACTGACCGTTTTCTGGGAGTGTTTGGAAAAACGCAGGCGTGTCCAAGCGTTTGCAGGGCGGGTGTCTGACGTCAATTCCGGGACCAAAAAGTCTGAAGAGATCGCAGCGGCTGAGTATGTCCAGAGCTACTCAGAAACTGCAACAAACTTTTTTGTGCCGTCTGCTGCAAAAACATTCGCACACTTGCAAAGCGAAAATACACTCCCCCTTAGGTGGCGACTATCTGATTGCAGCACAGCAAAAAGTTGCTAACGAGCGATCATCTCGGAATGACCCCCATAAGCTGGTTACAAAGGGACTGACCTCTCAGAGATAGGAAAATACAATCTATAAATAAAAGTAGCAGTAGTACGCTGTCAGGAGGTTACATCAAGATGACTCAGTTCAAAATGACATTCTTTGTCGGGGTGACGGGGGTATCCGAGCTAAAATTTCAAGTAAACATGATGTAATGCAACTCAAATAACACAGTAATGAGCGAGAAATTCCACTAGAGGTCAGCGTGATCACAGACGTGAAGTACTCAGCCCAGAGAGACACAAATGGCAAAATATATTCAGTGAATAAATCCACAAAATAATATACTGTGAGGTTGTAATCAGAGTGTAATGCGCTGTACTCAGACTATACTTGATACTGGGCTCTGCATGTAGACTGAGAGGAAGTAGATTATAATGGAACCATATAAATAGAAGGCAGTTTCACCTCCAGGCAAATGCTTCAATTTAGTGTATTGACCACGGTCCAGCCGTCAGGACACTTATTTAGCAGCTTATATTAATTTTAAACCTTATTGAAGCAAAGCATGCGATGGCCGGGCACCAGGATCCAAAATGGCAGCCACCTCACTTCCTAATATCCCTGCAGGGCTCTGGTGACTGTGGGCAGCCCGTTCTATACCCAGCAGAAGCAGGAGAGCAAGTGCTCCCACCTGAGGCAAAATCGCCTCCAAGTCAGGTATCCGGAGTATGCAGGAAAGACTGGGCGCACTTATTCCCAGACTACAGCCCGTGGCTTCAGCGGCGGCACTAGGCTGCGGCAGTGAACAGTGCCCGGAGTGAGCGGCTTTAGGCCAGTAGGAGTGGACGACTTAATAGATTGGGTCTTGATCCCAGCGTCGGCTGAGAGCTATCAGGTAGGGTAGATAAGAAGCCACTTACGGGGAGATGTTCTAAGCAGTGATAAAAGTGAAGTGAGCCAGTAGAGAAGTTGCCCATGGCAACCAATCAGCATTGATGTAACATTTATAATTTGCATACTATAAAACTATACTGAGCAGCTGATTGGTTACTATGGGCAACTTCTCCACTTTTAACACTGCTTAGTACATGTCCCCCATAGTGAGGAGAGCTAAGAAAGCACGTCTGGATGGACTCAGGCCCCTCTTATTTATTATTTTATATACTAACAGGGGTGACAGGTGTGGTACATCCCTGCAAAGGCAGATCCAATCTCTTTCTCATCAGACTCTGCTGTCTTCCCTGCACTCTCACTCAGATGTTCACTGCTGCCAGTAGCACACGTATGAGAAGCAGAAGTATGGCGGCAGCTGTATACATTCTGATATGTAATTCTCTGTATCATACTTACCGTACACACATCGTTCTTATTACTATTAAGAGAATATAGAGGTAAAACTCATGATGGGGGTGTTACAGTGGATTATAACCTAGCAGATGATTATAATTGAAGGTTATTATATGGGTGTATTGCATGTAAAATACCTTGTTCCACACCTACTCTGCTGTAGCAATATACCTTATATAAGGGTGAGTAACACATGTACAGGCTTACCAGCGTATGAGCACACACATAAAGGAATGCTACCTTACCAATGCTTCCAGGAGTAACGTTAGGAGACATTTCTCTGATCCATCAGCTCATACGACTGATGTTATTGTTCATCTAGAATCTCCAATTCGTACGATATGTTCCCCATCCATTGTTTTACATTGGTGCTGACATAGGACTTGGCGAGTGACTACATCTCCATTTATACTTCATGGTTAGTTACCAGTACAAGAGAGAGATATATCTAAAGGGCCCTACTCACTGGCCGACCCGCCGCCGAGCTGCCCGACGGCGGATACGGCCGACGAGCGACCCGGCGGCGGGGGAGCAGTGACGGGGGTAGTGAAGTTTCTTCACTCCCCCGTCACGCGGCTCCATTGAAGTGCAGGCTAATATGGACGAGATCGTCCATATTGGCCTGCATGCACAGCCGACGGGAGACCAGCGATGAACGAGCGCGGGGACGCGCATCGTTCATCGCTGGAGTCTCCACACTGAAAGATATGAACGAGTTCTCATTCATTTATGAACGAGATTGTTCATATCTTTCAGTATATCGGCCAGTGTTTAGGGCCTATAAGTCTTATTATAATATTACATTTGTTATTGTGAGTGTTCTCAGGAGGGTGGACACAATGATAGTCTGAGACACAATATTATAAAGCCTTCATTAAAAGTTATGTTTTATTATACACACACATTTACAATTAAGTGTCCCAGAGAGTCGTCTTCTCCTATTGTTTACAAGATTAATATTGTTACAGAAAATGTCACATTTCCATAATGTATTTTATTTCCAGCAGATGGACACACAAGCAGGAATATCTCAGAAGGACATCTAATGTTATCCCTGGATTGTGACATAAAAGATAATGACAGTAGACAGGATTCTCCAGGAGATAACCCCATTACCCCAATTATACATCCAGCTCTATCAGCTGATCCCTCTGATCCTTGGAAATGTTCTCCTGATCACTCTGATATTGGTGCATCTGTTACAGCTCTGAGAGTAGATACAGTGTTTCCCTGTTCTATAGATGCCAAATGTTTTACAAAGAACACAAAGCCTATTAACCCACACACGGGTAAGGCAGGTGAGAGGCCACTGATATGTTCAGAGTGTGGGAAATGTTTTACATACAAATCACATCTTGTTATACATCAGAGAAGTCACACAGGTGAGAAGCCATTTCCATGTTCTGAGTGTTCGAAATGTTTTACTACAAAATCAGATCTTATTACACATCAGCGAAGTCACACAGGTGAGAAGTCATATCCATGTTCTGAGTGTGGGAAATGTTTTACATACAAATCACGACTTGTTTTACATCAGAGAAGTCACACAGGTGAGAAGCCATTTCCATGTTCTGAGTGTGGGAAATGTTTTACACAAAACTCACATCTTGTTATGCATCAGAGAAGTCACACAGGTGAGAAGCCATTTTCTTGCTCTGAGTGTGGGAAATCTTATTTAACTAAATCACATCTTGTTATACATAACAGAAGTCACACAGGTGAGAAACCATTTTCTTGCTCTGAGTGTGGGAAATGTTTTGCACACAAATCACAACTTGCTACCCATCAGCAAAGTCACACAGGTGAGAAAGCATTTCCATGTTCTGAGTGTGGGAAATGTTTTGCACACAAATCAGTTCTTGTTAGACATAACAGAAGTCACACAGATGCTAAGCCATTTTCTTGCTCTGAGTGTGCGAAATGTTTTACACAGAAAACACATCTTGTTATACATCAGAGAAGTCACACAGGTGAGAAGCCATTTCCATGTTCTGAGTGCGGAAAATGTTTTGCACTTAAATCATATCTTGTTAGACATCAAAGAAAGCACACAGGTGAGAAGCCATTTTCTTGCTCTGAGTGCGGGAAAAGTTTTACCTGGAAATCCAAACTTGTTATACATCAGAGAAGTCACACAGGTGAGAAGCCATTTTCTTGCTCTGAATGCGGGAAATGTTTTACACAAAAATCACAACTTGTTACCCATCAGCAAAGTCACACAGGTGAGAAGGCATTTCAATGTTCTGAGTGTGGGAAATGTTTTACATGGAAATCACAACTTGTTACTCATCAGCAAAGTCACACAGGTGAGAAGGCATTCCCATGTTCTGAGTGTGGGAAATGTTTTTCACACAAATCAGCTCTTGTTATACATCACAGAAGTCACACAGGTGAGAAGCCATTTCCATGTTCTGAGTGTGGGAAATGTTGTGTAAGTAAATCACATCTTGTTATACATCACAGAAATCACACAGGTGAGAAGCCATTTCCATGTTCTGAGTGTGGGAAATGTTGTGTAAGTAAATCACAACTTGTTACACATCTGCGCAGTCACACAGGTGAGAAGCCTTTTCCATGTTCTGAGTGTGGGAAATGTTTTGCATGTAAATCAGATCTTGATATACATCACAGAAGTCACACAGCTAAGAAGCCATTTTCTTGCTCTGAGTGCGGGAAATGTTTTACACACAAATCACGACTTGTTACCCATCAGCAAAGTCACACAGGTGAGAAGGCATTTCCATGTTCTGAGTGTGGGAAAGGTTTTGCACACAAATCAAATTTTGTTAGACATCAGCAAAGTCACACAGGTGAGAAGCCATTTTCTTGCGCTGAGTGCGGGAAATGTTTTACACAAAAATCACATCTCGTTAGACATCAGCGAAGTCACACAGGTGAGAGGCCATTTCTATACTCTGAGAAATAAATCATCTCTTGTTGCATACAATAGATATCACTCAGGTGCGGAACCATTTTAATCTTCTGTAGTATACTCATCATTGCCATGCGTTCTTTAAGGTTCTTATCCTATCCTATGTTTTTTGCAATATACATGTTACCACTGGGTTGTCACAACTGAGGGCCTGAGCTGACGGGAGGCAGCCTCAGTTGTAGGGGCTGAGATGTACCGGAACCTGGGAGGTTGTATCAGACCCCTGGACATGTAAGTAACATGAATAATAACTGCCCGAAGGCGTGACCACGACAACTTAGATAAAAGTCAATGATGTTTATTATGACAACTCCGCATCACAGCAGCAATAAAAGAAAACGTAAAAGTCAGCAAAGAATAAATACAGTTCCTGAGTACTACAGCATGGCAGGAGCCACAGGGCACTGGTAGTGTGAGATAGTTCTTATGATCTTCTAGATGGAAAGTCCTTACCAGGCCCGGCTGTAGCAATGGAGATAACCCAGGATTGTACCAGCTGGTGTTCCAGGAAGAGCTGGGTTGCTGAAGGTAAAACAGCTGCTGTGGATACTGGCTGGAACCAGACTGTTGTTAGCACGGAGTGGATACTGGCTGGAACCAGTTAAATAATAAATGAACTTTGGGAGCGATGAAATGTGAACTGAAATGTAGAACTTGAGAGCGGAGAAATAATAATTCCGGTGGAGAGTGGTAAAGTGTAGAAAGGACACCGGCCCTTTAAGGGAAGCTGTACTCTGCTGGAAGCTGAGGCTGGAAGCAGGTAGTGTTGTAGCTGGAAACAGATGAATCCACAATGGATTGGAGAGTCAGGCTACACCGCAGGTGGAATGCTGGTGCGGGTCTCTATGGTGGAAGTCTTGAGACAGGAGCTGGAACCTGGAAGACAATCATAGAAGAGAGACAAACAGGAACTAGGTTTGACAACCAAAGCACTGACGTCTTCCTTGCTCAGGTACAGCTTACTTATACCTGCAGCAAGGAAGGGGTTGGCTAGGCAATTATGCAAATCAACAACACAGACAGCAGATTGGTGGAAATGATCAGATGACAGAATCCAAGATGGCTGCGCCCATGCAGACACTTGGAGGGAAGTTTGGTTTGTAATCCATGTGGTCTGGGAAACAGTAATGGCGGCGCCGGCCACCGGAGACAGGAGACGCCAGGCTGATAGATGCACATTTAACCACGCGGGCACAGCGGAGGCCGCGGCTGATGAAAAGACCACTCTGCATGTGGAAACTCAGGAACAGCGGAATCCGGTCCTGGAACGCTGAGCCCGCCTTAGGAGGCATCTGAAGGGTAAGTAATGGCGTCCAGATACCCGGATCGTGACAGCACCCCCCCCTTTAAGAGTGGCCCCAGGACACTTCTTAGGCTTTAAAGGAAACTTTGCGTGGAAATTTCGGACCAAGGCAGGAGCATGGACGTCAGAGGCATTGGTCCAAGAGCGTTCTTCAGGACCATAGCCCTTCCAGTCAATGAGATACTGAAGTTGACCGTAACGGTGACGTGAGTCCAGGATCTTGGCCACTTCATACTCAATGCCTCGTTGAGTTTGGACTTTCGGAGTTGGTGGAAGTGAGGAATGAAACCGATTCAAGATTAGCGGTTTCAACAGGGAAACATGGAATGTCCTGGGTATTTTTAAGAAGGGAGGTAACTGGAGTCTGTAAGCAACAGGATTGATGACTTGATCAATTTTAAAAGGACCGATGTAGCGAGGTGCAAACTTCATACTGGGAACTCTTAACCTCAAATTCTTCGTGGATAACCATACCCGATCACCCACCTTGAGAGCAGGAACTGCTCGACGCTTCTTATCCGCAAACTTCTTGTACCTGAACGATGCCTTGAGCAGAGCTGATCGTACGCTCTTCCAGATATTGGCAAACTGATGCAAGGTGATATCCAAGGCGGGAACAGAAGTTGCTGGAAGCGGTTGGAACTCAGGGACTTTAGGGTGGAATCCAAAGTTGGTGAAGAATGGTGTTGAGGAAGATGAAGAATGATACTGGTTGTTATGACAGAACTCGGCCCAGGGAAGTAATTGAACCCAGTCATCTTGAGAGGAGGACACATAGATGCGGAGGAAGGCCTCCAAGTCCTTATTCACCCTCTCAGTTTGACCATTGGTCTGAGGATGGTAAGCCGTGGAAAACTTTAACTTGACTTGGAGGACTTGACATAAACTTCGCCAGAATTTGGCTGTGAATTGAACTCCTCGATCTGAGATAATTTCTTCTGGAAGACCGTGGAGTCGGAAGATCTCTTGTATGAATACTTGAGCCAACTTGGAAGCTGACGGAAGACCGGTGAGAGGAATGAAGTGTGCCATCTTGGTGAACCGGTCAACTACCACCCAGATGGTATTGAACTTGTTGCACATGGGCAAATCTGTAATAAAATCCATCGACAAATGGGTCCATGGTCGACGGGGAACAGATAGTGGAACCAGTTGCCCCGCAGGCGACTGGCGGGATACTTTATGTTGAGCACACTTTGGGCAAGATGCAATAAACTCCAAAACGTCCTTTTTCAGAGTTGGCCACCAATAGGACCTAGAGATAAACTCCAGGGTTTTTTGGATACCTGTATGTCCGGCAAAACGGGAAGCATGGGCCCAATGCATGAGCTTCTTCCTTAGTGTCGGCTTCACAAAACTTTTCCCTAATGGGGGCGTAGAGTCCATCCCTACCGTGGAGAATGCCAACGGATTTATAATAGGATGCTTGTCTGAAGACTCTGACTCATTTTCTTGCTCCCATGAGCGGGAAAGGGCATCGGCCTTGCGATTCTGAGAGCCCGGACAGAACTGGAGTTTAAAGTCGAACCTAGAAAAGAAAAGTGCCCATCTGGCCTGACGAGGGTTGAGACATTGTGCGCCTTTTAGATATAGAAGGTTCTTGTGGTCTGTAAGGATGGTGATTGAATGAGAAGCTCCCTCCAACAGATATCTCCACTCCTCTAGAGCGAGCTTGATGGCTAGCAACTCCTGGTCGCCAATGGCATAGTTGCGCTCCGCTGGGGAGAACTTCCGTGAGAAGAAACTGCAAGGATGTAAATGACCATCTTTAGCCCTCTGAGATAACACCGCTCCTACTCCAACGGAGGAGGCATCCACCTCTAAGATGAAAGGAGAGTCGATGTCAGGCTGTTTCAGGACAGGTGCAGAGATGAACCTCTGTTTTAAAAGATGAAAAGCTTGCATGGCTTCTTCAGACCACTTGGACGGGTTAGCACCCTTCTTGGTGAAAGCAGTAATAGGCGCCACAATGGTGGAAAAGTCTCGTATAAACTTTCGGCAATAATTGGCGAACCCTAAGAACCTCTGGACCCCTTTGAGGGTTAAGGGTACCGGCCAATTCTGGATTGCTTGTAGTTTCTCAGGATCCATCTCTAGTCCGGAACCGGACACAATGTACCCTAGAAACGGAATGGACTTGACTTCAAAGACGCATTTCTCTAATTTGCAGTAGAGATGATTGACACGGAGACGGGACAGAACCTCCTTTACCCAGAAACGATGTTCCTCTAAATCGTTGGCAAAAATGAGGATATCATCTAGATAGACCACGACATGACGGTATAGAATGTCTCTGAAGATCTCATTGACGAAATGCTGGAAGACAGCTGGAGCATTGCTCAATCCGAAGGGCATGACGAGGTACTCATAATGTCCGTCACGGGTGTTAAATGCGGTCTTCCACTCGTCACCCTCACGGATCCGGATGAGATTGTATGCACCTCTCAGGTCCAGCTTTGTAAAGATGGTAGCTCCGCTAACTCTGTCAAAGAGCTCAGTAATCAGGGGTAAAGGATAGCGGTTCTTGATGGTAATGTCGTTCAAACCTCTGTAGTCGATGCACGGCCGCAGACCACCATCTTTCTTCTTTACAAAAAAGAAGCCTGCGCCGGCTGGAGAAGAAGAAGGTCGAATGAACCCCTTTGCTAGGTTCTCTTTAATGTATTCCTCCATAGAATGTGTCTCGGGGAGAGACAACGGATAAGTTCGGCCTCGAGGTGGAACCTTCCCTGGAACGAGATCAATCGGGCAGTCCCATTCTCTATGAGGAGGAAGGATATCAGCAGAAGCTTTACTGAACACATCCGTGAAATCTTGATATGGAGGAGGTGGAACATCAGACGACCTGGGGGAGGAAGAACAGACAGGCAACACTTTAAACAAACATGTCTTAGTACAGGAGGAACCCCATGCCAGGATTTGCGTAGTCGTCCAATCAATTGTAGGATTGTGAAGACGGAGCCATGGAAGGCCCAGGACCACAGGATGTGTGGCTCTTGGAATCACTAAAAATGAAATAAGTTCGGAATGAAGAACTCCCACTCTCAGACGAACTGGTAGAGTCCTTAGAGAAATAACTGTATCAAAAATTTTACTGCCATCCACAGCAGTTAAGGAAAAGGACGAAGGAAGTCTCTCGGTGGGTAGGGACCACTGTTTAACATAGGCTTCAGTAATAAAGTTCCCAGCTGCTCCGGAATCCAGGAGGGCAATGACGTTCTGATAACGTTGAGCAACTTGAAGCGAGACTGGGAGGTTACAATCTTGAGGAGATGGAGAGGAGATCATTACTCCTAGCCGGCCCTCTCCTTGGCGAGCTAGGATTTGGAGTTTCCCGGACGTTTGGGACAGGCATTAATGGTGTGAGACGGAGCTGCACAATACAGACAGAGAAACTCGGAGAGACGTCTTCGGCGCTCAGCAGGAGTTAAACGGGAACGGCCAATTTGCATGGGTTCATCTGTAGTTGGTGACAGTTGGCGAGGAGGAGGAGTAGAAGATTTTGGAGCAGATGATCTTCCACGCTCAGTTGCTCTCTCTCTGAAACGTAAGTCAACTTTCGTACAAAGTGAGATTAGCTCATCTAACTTGGAGGGTAAGTCTCTGGTAGCTAACTCATCTTTAATACGCTCGGATAAACCATGCCAGAATGCAGCATACAGGGCCTCGTCGTTCCATGCCAGTTCGGATGCCAGGATCTGGAACTGTATAAGATATTGTCCTACAGTACGTGATTCCTGGCGTAAACGGAGAATCTCAGACGAAGCTGAAGTTACCCGGCCTGGCTCGTCGAAGATGCGCCTGAATGTTGACACAAATGCAGTGTAAGAAGATAGCAGGGTGTCGGACCTCTCCCATAACGGTGATGCCCAATCAAGGGCTGAGCCACTGAGAAGAGAAATAATGTAGGCAATTTTTGTACGGTCACTGGGAAAATTGCCAGGTTGTAGCTCAAACTGAATCTCACACTGGTTGAGAAATCCCCTGCAGAATCTTGGAGATCCGTCAAATTTTGCTGGCGTTGGAAGATGAAGACGTGGAGCAGAAATGGGTAAGGTGGGTGGGGTTATAGCTGGAGTCACTGTGGTTGACGCACCAGACGCGCCTGATCCACGGAGAGTTGTCTGAATCCCATCCAGCCGAGTAGAGAGATCCTGGAGACAGCGGATGATGTGGCCCTGTGCAGCCTCCTGATGTTCTAGTCGGGCTGCCAGTTCTTGCATCGGCCTGGCCGCTTGATCCTGGTCTCCGGCTGGATTCATTAGGTCAGTGCTTACTGTCACAACTGAGGGCCTGAGCTGACGGGAGGCAGCCTCAGTTGTAGGGGCTGAGATGTACCGGAACCTGGGAGGTTGTATCAGACCCCTGGACATGTAAGTAACATGAATAATAACTGCCCGAAGGCGTGACCACGACAACTTAGATAAAAGTCAATGATGTTTATTATGACAACTCCGCATCACAGCAGCAATAAAAGAAAATGTAAAAGTCAGCAAAGAATAAATACAGTTCCTGAGTACTACAGCATGGCAGGAGCCACAGGGCACTGGTAGTGTGAGATAGTTCTTATGATCTTCTAGATGGAAAGTCCTTACCAGGCCCGGCTGTAGCAATGGAGATAACCCAGGATTGTACCAGCTGGTGTTCCAGGAAGAGCTGGGTTGCTGAAGGTAAAACAGCTGCTGTGGATACTGGCTGGAACCAGACTGTTGTTAGCACGGAGTGGATACTGGCTGGAACCAGTTAAATAATAAATGAACTTTGGGAGCGATGAAATGTGAACTGAAATGTAGAACTTGAGAGCGGAGAAATAATAATTCCGGTGGAGAGTGGTAAAGTGTAGAAAGGACACCGGCCCTTTAAGGGAAGCTGTACTCTGCTGGAAGCTGAGGCTGGAAGCAGGTAGTGTTGTAGCTGGAAACAGATGAATCCACAATGGATTGGAGAGTCAGGCTACACCGCAGGTGGAATGCTGGTGCGGGTCTCTATGGTGGAAGTCTTGAGACAGGAGCTGGAACCTGGAAGACAATCATAGAAGAGAGACAAACAGGAACTAGGTTTGACAACCAAAGCACTGACGTCTTCCTTGCTCAGGTACAGCTTACTTATACCTGCAGCAAGGAAGGGGTTGGCTAGGCAATTATGCAAATCAACAACACAGACAGCAGATTGGTGGAAATGATCAGATGACAGAATCCAAGATGGCTGCGCCCATGCAGACACTTGGAGGGAAGTTTGGTTTGTAATCCATGTGGTCTGGGAAACAGTAATGGCGGCGTCGGCCACCGGAGACAGGAGACGCCAGGCTGATAGATGCACATTTAACCACGCGGGCACAGCGGAGGCCGCGGCTGATGAAAAGACCACTCTGCATGTGGAAACTCAGGAACAGCGGAATCCGGTCCTGGAACGCTGAGCCCGCCTTAGGAGGCATCTGAAGGGTAAGTAATGGCGTCCAGATACCCGGATCGTGACATGGGTGAAATAATCAGATGTCATGTCCTCATCTACTACTGCTATGCAGAGGACCTATCTTTGCTCTAGGTATTGAGAACCCAGTACCAATCCTAAATGGTTGTCTAGTTGAGCTCCAGGTGTGGGTGATGCCAGTTGGCTGTGACTCAGTCCTGGTGAAACAGGTCCTTATGATAGAAGCTCACCAACAAAGGGCAGGGCTACAGCTCAGCTTTGCAAAACCAACCAGACACGCTTAGGGGTTCAGAGTTACAAAATGCTGATCCTGTGCGGAAGCTTGGTGTCCTGGATGGTGGAGTGACACTTACACATCAGGTATCAGCCACAATCAGATCCTCATCTGAGGAACATAGCCATACTCCAGCACTTATTTCCCTCAGAAGATCTACCTGATGTCATACATGCACTTGTATCATCACACATAAACTACTGCAATGTCCTCTACCTGGGTCTCCCAGCAAACGAATTGCACCGCTTGTAGCTTGTACAGAATGCAGCAGCCAGGCTGTTACCTAACCGGCCTGTTACTGCCACATAACACCCGTTCTCTACTCCCTTCACCGGCTGCCTGTAAGATGGTGTCTCTATTACATAATCTTACTGACTCTCCGAGCCCTACATGACCAGGGTCCATGTACCAGAAGCAGCTTCTGCCTCCTTACTGACTTACTGTAGGCACCTATTACATAATCTTACTGACTCTCCGAGTCCTACATGACCAGGGTCCATGGTACCAGAAGCAGCTTCTGCCTCCTTACTGCCCTGCTTTCTTCTACCTGCAGATGAAGGACTGCGGGGAGAGATGGAGCAGTGGCTATAGTGGTGGAGATGGTGGTGACATAGCGGGTGGCAGTAATGTGGGGTGACAAAGCGGGTGGCAGTAGTGGGGGGCGACAGGGCGGGTAGCAGTAGTGGGGTGAGGCAGGGTGGGTGGCAGTTGGTGTAGATGGGGTGGTGGCAGTAGTGGGGGAGATGGCGGTGGCACTAGGGGGGAGACAGGGCGGTGGCAGTAGTGGAAGGAGAGGGGGGAGATGGTGGATTGCAGTAGTTGGGGAGACAGGGTGGATGGCAGTAGTGGGGGAGACAGTGGTGGCAGTAGTGGGGTGAGACAGGGTGGATGGCAGTTGTGGGGGGGAGACAGGGCAGGTGGCAGAAGTGGGGGGAAGACAGGGCGGGTGGCAGTAGTGGGGAGAGACAGGGCGGGTGGCAGTAGTGGGGAGAGACAGGGCGGGTGGCAGTAGTGGGGGGGAGACAGGGCGGGTGGCAGAAGTGGGGGGAGACAGGGCGGGTGGAAGTAGGGGGGAGATAGGGCAGGTGGCAGTAGGGGATGGAGATAGGGCGGGTGGCAGTAGGGGGGGAGACAGGGCAGGTGGCAGAAGTGGGGGGAAGACAGGGCGGGTGGCAGTAGTGGGGAGAGACAGGGCGGGTGGCAGTAGTGGGGGGGAGACAGGGCGGGTGGCAGAAGTGGGGGGAGACAGGGCGGGTGGAAGTAGTGGGGGAGAGACAGGGCGGGTGGCAGAAGTGGGGGGAGAAAGGGCGGGTGGAAGTAGGGGGGAGATAGGGCAGGTGGCAGTAGGGGGTGGAGATAGGGCGGGTGGCAGTAGGGGGGGAGACAGGGCAGGTGGCAGAAGTGGGGGGAAGACAGGGTGGATGGCAGTAGTGGGGAGAGACAGGGCGGGTGGCAGTAGTGGGGGGGAGACAGGGCGGGTGGCAGAAGTGGGGGGAGACAGGGCGGGTGGAAGTAGGGGGGAGATAGGGCAGGTGGCAGTAGGGGGTAGAGATAGGGCGGGTGGCAGTAGGGGGGGAGACAGGGTGGGTGGCAGTAGTGGGGGGACACATGGGGCGGATGGCAGTAGTGGGGGGGGGACAGGGCGGGTGGCAGTAGTGGAGGCGAGACAGGGTGGGTGGCAGTCGTGGGGGGAGACAGGGTGGGTGGCAGTAGGGGGGTGAGACGGTGGGTGGCAGTAGTGGGGGGGAGACAGTATGGGTGTCAGTACTGGGAGGAGACAGGGTGGGTGGCAGTAGTGGGGGGAGACAGGGCGGGTGGCTGCAGTGCAGTACCAGGGGCTGCTGGAGGCAGTAAAGAGGTGTATGGGTCCCGCACAGAACCAGTTGATAATTAGACTTAATGATGATTATGCTTCCTTATTTCTAATTAATCCCTTGTATGTGTTACTGTTATTTGCTGTGTCAGCCTTTATGTGTGTTCTGTGTAATAACCCTGAAAGTAGTGCTGCCACCGATCTCATATCATTTGTAGTAACTTGGAAAAGATGAGATATGAGGTGCACTCTGGAAGCTTATAGGGGGTTAATCAGAGATGATCGCAGATGTGACATCATGCAGCCCCCGGAAAATGGTTCCGGCCCTCCCGCGTTCACCCCTCAGGGATGCGGCCGCAATGTGTTTGTCTGCGCGGCTGCTGCGCACGTGCATTTTGTCACCACAAGCAAACTGCTGCAGGCCACTATTGCGGCTGGGTCTGAATGACCCCCATAGGGTTTTGGCTCTCCTGATATCTATCTGTTTTACTTACCTGCAATACTATAATGTAACCTGAATTGTTTCTGTGCTTTAAGGATATTTTATCCATGTTGTGCAGAGTAAAGTATTTTTTAAGTTTAAAATTTAGACAAAAATCTGTGTATTAAAGATATGAAATAAAGTCGTTTAAAAACAAAAGATTTCCATTGAGTCTTTTTATGTGTCTGTGTATTATCTTATTGCCAGATAATTGTCGCTATGGTGACAGAAACAATTTCCTGTTAATGTGTCACTGGTAGTGTTACTTTTGTGTCCAGTGGGTGGGCTCGGAAATGTTATCCTTTTCCTCGCAGCCCCAGTTGCTGGAGAAAATGAAGGAGGAGCTGTTGACAGGTCACGTTCCACTTGAGCTGACAATTTTCTCACCAGCAGGTCTTTCCACCTCTGCAGACTTGTGTCCGGAAAGAGAGATACAACGTAGGCTTTAAACCTAGGATCGAGCATTGTGGCCAAAATGTAGTGCTCTGATTTCAACAGATTGACCACCCTTGAATCCCTGCAAAGCGAATGAAGGGCTCCATCCACAAGTATTTCCAGGGAAGACATTAAAGGCCCATACACACTTGACGATAAAATGAACAACGTCGTTCATTTCAGCCCTCATCAACGACGTCGCTCATTATATCGTCAAGTGTGTATGCATCCGACGACCACCGATGCGCGGCCCCGCGGGACGTTAACGACCCTCGCTTATCTGTGGAGCATGTATGCTCAATTTCCACTATGGTCGTTACCGACCAGAGATGTCGTTGAATGTGTATGGTGTGAAAGACCAACGACCAAGCCACTGTTCACCAGCCCTGTTCCCAGCTCATTATTTTAATAAACTGTTCAGCTTGGATGCTTCAACGATAAATGGTCTATGGTCTTTCGTCTTTGGTCTTTCGTCTTTGGTCGTTGGTAGTGTGTATGCTCATGTCGTTTGCTCAGCTGTTCAAGGGAAGTTTAAGGGAAGTCGTTAACGATGTGTGCATCGTCAAGTGTGTATGGGCCTTAAGTCTGAGGGACTATGCACAGGCCCAAATGATAATTGTTTTATGATCCTTCTATGTATGAACCAACCGATGGAGGGAATAATCCGAAAGTGTTAATACCAAAGATTAGCTAATCTGGTTGGAGGTGCGCCATTAAGCAAATTGCAATGACTGGTTAGGGGGGTTAGAAAAAACACTAGTGGGCTTATATCTAAAGAAGCCTTAATGTGTGGCGCACTCTTTTTCTTTATGTTTCATGAATAAATTAAAACAACTTATTATTTTTATTTAAGATAGATTTTTCAATAGGCATGACATAAGGCAATTGATTGTCAGTCTGGAAAGACAAAAAATAATGAAATATATAAAATAATTTATATACCAGCACTACCTATGTATGGGTATATGGGCAGAGCAATAATTGATATAAGCAAGTGAAATATAAAAGGGATTTAAACACAGGTTTTATTTATCAAATTGATTAGATCCTTTCACAACGGGATTGTGATCTCAGAATAATGTTTTACAGCTGCGACCTGCAGAGCATTACCACTGCATATAACCTAAGTTCTCCCTGCAGAGCGTTACTACTGCATACAAACTAAGTACTCCCTGCAGAGCGTTACCACTGCATACAACCTAAGTACTCCCTGCATAGCGTCACTACTGCATACAACCTAAGTGCTCCCTGCAGAGCGTCACTACTGCATACAACCTGAGTGCTCCCTGCAGAGCGTCACTACTGCATACAACCTGAGTGCTCCCTGCAGAGCATCACTACTGCATATAACCCTAATGCTCCCTGCAGAGCGTTACTACTGCATACAACTTAAGTGCTCCCTGCAGAGCGTTACTACTGCATACAACCTAAGTGCTCCCTGCAGAGCATCACTACTGCATATAACCCTAATGCTCCCTGCAGAGCGTTACTACTGCATACAACCTAAGTGCTCCCTGCAGAGCGTTACTACTGCATACAACCTAAGTGCTCTCTGCAGAGCGTTACTACTGCATACAACCTAAGTGGCCTTTTCTGGTAACCACAAAGTTTTACAATGACCACTTTGTTACTACCCGTAGCGTATCACATGTTAAGACAGTGTTACTACCTATAATGTATAACAGTGGGATCGTTCTCACAGGCACAAAGAAACATATATGTTCAATTCAACACATATGTCATAATATTGGTATTGAGAGGAAAATGTTTTCCTATAACCAAGTATATCATTTATCATTTATATATCATTCCCCCTCTTTTGCCTATATTGTTGGATGCGTAGGCTTGAATGGCCTTTTGCTGCTGCTCTATCCTCTAAATCAGTGGTTCTGAAACTCGGTCCTCAGGGCACACACAGTGCATGTTTTGCAGATAACCCAGCAGGTGCACAGGTGTATTAATTACTCACTGACACATTTTAAAAGGTCCACAGGTGAAAATAATTATCTCTCTTGTGATTCTGTGAGGAGACCTGGAAAACATGCACTGTGTGGGTTCCTGAGGACCGAGTTTGAGAACCTGTGCTCTAAAGCATATAGAGTGTTGAATGCCACCTCATTACCACCTCTTGCTTCAGGTGTTGGCAGGTTCAGGAGCAGACCACAAAGTTCCCATCGTTGGATATAATGTAGCTGTGCTATGCTACATTGTATCCAGTGCGCTCCTCTGATTGACAGTGCAGGAGAGTGCCATGACATGGCGCTTCCTGATTGGCTGGCGGGACCTTCACTGACAGCAGTCACAGGGGGTCCTGCCAGTCAGGGAAAGGGGATCCATGTGTAAAACATGGATCCCTTTCATTTCGTGGTTCAGGTTGTTCATTTTTTTATTTTAACAAGTCCCTGGATTGCAAAGTTACAGAAGAGGACCAATCTACACCGGATTCTTTGTAAGTATAATTTTATTTTACAGGTACCCCATGGATTCTACTGGAGAAGAGGACCAAGGGCTTCTGGCCAACATAGGTAAGTATGTGTGTGTGTAAGTGTGCATGTATGTTAATTAAAATTTTACTATCGCAGTGTGTTTTTAGGGGGTATTTTTTTGTAAAACAGGTACCAGCGGGCCCGTTATTTCCCCACATGCTGGTACTTGTGATTCTCCAAGTTCCAGCTTGTGGGGGAGGCTTGCTGGGAACTTGTAGTTCTGCTACAAAAAACAATATTCTTATTTTACACAAAAGGCTATCAGCCCCGCATCCACCACACAGGGATGAGGGGACAGCCTTGTGCTTCACCCCTGGTCCTTGGGTGCCTGGTGGGGGGACGCTTTGACTGAAGGGGTCCCCACTCCTCCAGGGTACCCCGGCCAGTGGTGACTAGTTGGGGATGTAATGCCAGGGCCGCAGGGACCAATATAAAAGTGTCCTCCGGCTGTGGCATTATCTCTCTGACTAGTGGAGCCTGGTGCTGGTGTTAACAATACGGGGGACCCCTACATTTTTTGTCCCCTGTATTTTTTGCACCAGGACCAGGCGCAGAGCCCGTTGCTGGTTGATTAAATATGGGGTGACTCTACGCAATTTTTCCCCTGTATTTTTTCAACCAGGACCAGCTCAAAGAGCCTGAGGATGGTTATGCTTAGGAGGGGGGACCCCATGCAATTTTTTTCAGAGAATTTTAACACTTTCAGCACCCCTTCCCCCAGATAAACATGCACAGATCTCTCTGATCCATGCATGCCTATCAGAATATGGGAAAATTCTCGAGATGACACTTTGAACAAAAAACACAAAATCAGCCAAAATCGTGAGCTTAGTAAATATACCCCAAAGTGTCAAAATGTCTAAGGCACGTGAACCCCCACCTATGGAGCGAGCTACGGCATAGGTTTTGCAGGCACTGCTGAAGGAGCGTCAGAATCGCCTAGCTAAAATACACAGGGGCGATAGGGATAAGTGAGGTCTATGCACATAGCAATACACCGGACCCCATTGCATCGCAAAGTGACAAAATCATTACCGCTGTGTATTTGTACAGTATATAGCGGAATAAATCACTCCTGCAGATTTACTCTGATTTATGTGAAACCTGTGTGCACCCTTCCATTGTATGTATAACAAAGAAAAAAAATAAGTAAAAAAAAAAGGTTGGCACTTCCTTCCCATTGGTGTTGGTTTATGCCTTAGGTGACTCGGACGCTCATACTTGTATTTCAAAAGCACAATATTTTCCACTGCCTCCCTCTACCCCCATCGCCCTTCTTCCCTGGCAGCCTGCACAGTTCATGCAGTGGACAGGGAGGGAGTTCAGGTCAGGTACAATACACAAACGCAGATGATATACAGTACTTTGTTGCTCCATTACCACTGTGTATTTAATATAGTGGAATGAGTCGCTCCTGCAAATTTACTCTGATTTATGTGAAACCTGTGTGCGCCCTTCCATTGAATGTATAACAAAGAAAAATAAATAAATAAAGTGAATGTCACGGTAACACACACACAAAAAAAAGGTGGCACTTTGGGACTCGAACCCGGGACTTTCAGCATGGGAGGTGGGAGCCTTCATCGCTAGACCACGATGCTTCATGAGATTCACAGGTTCATGTGTAAAAGTAATGCAAAGAGCGATCCCATTTATGCCTTAGGGGACTCGGACGCTCATACATGTATTTCAAAAGCATGGTATTTATGCACTGTACCTACTTCCTTTCACACATTAGTTGCGTCTGCATACACAATCTTGCATCTGCATACACAAGTGTTTTAACATGCCTGTTTGTGTCTGTATAAACTATTTATTTTATTTTTTTACTCTCTCCGTCTGACCATTGCTCACCATCTATTAACATTACAGTCATCACTGACCATTTGCCAGAGCTGTAGATCAATACGCCGCAATTCGATCTAAAGTACTGGATTAGTGGAGCATTAGCCACCCAGTGGTGGAGATGTGTATTGCATGCTGTGTATCTAGTATTGCCTCAACGTGCCCGTGATTAAACTCAGCAAGCTAAGCTATCGCCTTAGCGTGACTAAATGTCCGTCTAGGCGCAGAAACAGTCAAGATAATGGAGGACCCATCTGTGTGTCATCCACAAGAACAATGGGTCCAAACTGTTTGCTGGTTTATCCAAAAGTAACAGGATGGAAATGTACCAAGAGAGATTGTCAAAATTGTAATGTTCCTTGGTCTGACAAATGCAAAACTAATAAGTTTGGGCTACCGTCCACAGCACGTAGTACTAGAAGCTGTGATAAGGAAAGGTTAAGGGTTACTCCCTATAAGCAAGGTTCCTGGAAATGTCAATGTTCTCAGACCAAGTTATGCATGACAATACGTTGTCTAGATTGTAATAGCAAAAATAAAGAAACCGACAGGCAAAGTAATCATACAGAACCACAACTACAGCCCATTTATGTTGTAAATCCCACAGGGAAGTCACAAAGTTGGTTCTGTATGGACAAAGTACTAGTATGAAAATACAGAATATTACAAAATCAGAAGAATAGATAATTAATATATCAAAGTTTATTGAGATAGTAATATTATCAATTATAATCTGTTATTCTATGTACTTTGTAAATATACAGGTCGAGGATGCCAGGATATCAGATACTTACTAAGTGATGGAGCCAGTGTCTAGATTTTCATGCACACATTGCACTGCATATGTTGTAATTCCATAGAAGTCACATATATAATATTGTTAATTTTTTTCCCTTTCCTTGTATTTGACACTATATCAACCGACATAATTTACATATTTTTCCTACCACAAGGTCCTCATATTGCTGTTTTTTTCTCTAAATATTGCGTTTTTAAACTTTTGTGGTCTTTATTTTATGATCCCATAGTTATCCAAGGGTTATTTGCCCATATAACAAACAATTTATGTTTTTGTGACAAGGTTGTCACAAGGGGGGAGAGTAGAATATATTTGTTATAGGCAAAGATATTGTTACTATAAATAGCTGCATGGCGCATATTCCAGTGCATTTTATTTTTTAGGAAAGATATGCAAGTGAAGAAAGGTAAAGTATGTAGGATAATAGATATATCATAAAGAGAGAGGTGATTGGAAAAGAAAAGTTGAGAAACAATATGAAGGTCGCATGAAAGTTTGAAGACTAAAAGAAAGTCTGTTTTAAGAAAGACAAAAGAGAGAGACTATTGTAGTAATCAAGATAATGAGATGACACCGAGTCATCCTACACGGAACGATGATATTTCATAGGCCCAAGAAAAACTAGTCACAAAAGACAATGAAGATATTGATTCCATGTTACTTGACAATGAACCACTATGAGAAATCTAGAAAGTATCCTGTTCCAGAGAAGAAAATATTGTGTAATAGAGAAATGTAAACCTATGAGAAATGAATACAATTGTACCAGTCTTGTTTATAACAGGAAATATCCTTGAGGAAGGGAAAATGGACGTGTACCAGATAATGATGATATCTGGTGAGAGTAAAGGTAAGACCACTGCACTGACATCACTATTACCGTACCTGGCCTGACGGAGAAAGCCCATAGGCTTACTCACATTGGTAAGGGGAGTATGGTGACAACAGTTCAGCTTTCTTTTCCTATGAATGGAAGAGGATGCAGTCATGCCTTCCCTGTATAAAGAGAGAATACCCCACTCTACACAAGGACCTTTCCCAGGCAATACAGAATAACTCTATCCACCCTATAGGAAATAAGTCTTAGTATGTTGTAAAGTGTTTAGCGGGCAGCCAAAAGCACTGGTTGGCCACATTGTATAGAATAAAAGTATTAAAACAAAATATATATTTAATCATAAGAGTGGAATCCACAATTACACTGCCCTATAGGTCTTTAGCCTCAGAGAATCCCTCCATGATATTATGTTGTCAAAAGTCACAGGGAACGTGGTGTGGGGGTGGCATAGTCTTGCATAAGCACCAGTTGATGTCTATCGCTCCACTAACTCTGTTCCCAAGAACCTGTTTCCATATTAGATTTTCATTGGCACATGCCCAGTAAGTTATCATGCTGAATTATATAACGGCACCACAAACTATATCCATGCCTGGAAGGAAAAAATAAGGAGTTCAGGAAGATCCACCAGAGCACAGTCTCCTACCAGGGAAACAGCAGTGCTGGGAGCAGCTGGCATGAGATGAAGCCTGGTGAGTTTATGAATGGTCTGTAATTCTTTTATCAGGACTCCTTATAGATCATTGGGGAAGAACCATGCCAAGGACTTCCTCTATTTACAGAAATGTTGCTGAGAGAAGCCCACCTGGAGAGGCTAATAGCACCAACGACGGGGCTGATCTCACCATAAATTTGGAGGCACTGTTTAAGGGACAGTAAATAGTTCCATGCCTTGTTTGGTATGGATGGTAAAGTGGAAGAATCGCAAATCCCTATAAGGTGTATTATGTTCAAGAATAGACCTGCTCCTAGTAGATTGGATGGCAGATATTATATACTGTATATATTTCATACTTGGTGGAACAAGGGGGGGACAGGACGGGGAGCTGAATCAGGTTCCTGGTACTGTGGCAAGTAAGGTAACAATTCACCTGTGGGTTCTATGTGACTGATGACATTTCTCCCTACACCATGGTCCATAATGGCTTAAGGAAAATAACATAAACATATAGTATGTTCCCCACACTGACCATGGCATATGAAGATATAATGACACTAGGAATATGTACAAAATGATGTTTTGATAAGATACTGATGAATATGTACTTGAGCAGAAGAAGAAATATATCACTTATCAATTGAGACACGCTTACCAAAAGTATCTATTTATATCTCGTGGTTATAGAGCTAAAATACTATGATTTACAATTAATTTACTATAAAAAATACCCTTACTGATATGCCTTTTGGCTTACTATATAGACTTGTGATAGACCTAGGAAGTTTAACTTTTATGGACCAGCTAAAAATATAAAGGCTACAAGCACCTCTATAGGACTCATTAATGAAGAACTGAGAGACATTAGAGAATGTATGATTCAATATCCAGTAGCCATCCATTAGTTACTGCTCAGAGAAGGTAGCGGATGGGAACAATTTAAAGGAATGTGTTTTAATATCTCAGATAATTACAATCCCATTGAACAGAAGGTTAAATTACTACAAGATTTACAGGGACACATGAACCAATCGGCTGATTGGGATCTTTTTGGATGGATGGGAGCTAGTATTTCAAAGTGGCTATATCAAGTGTTACATTATGTCATGATGATAATTCTTATAATTCTCATAATCTATGTAAGCATCAAATGTCTGCCGGCCCTTGGTCGACAGTGTGGCAAAATATTAACACCCCAAAGAAAACCAAAAACTAATCTTATGGTGATGACCCCGGTTACCTACACTGCGGTAGCCCACACATGATCACACTAACATAAATATACACTTAATAGGTGCTTACATGCTTTTGCTTCATACACACACACATAGCAAGAAGAACCTCAACCTATAGCCAGGTTAAAGAAACAACATGTTCTGTCGCTACCTCTTCCATTTCTCTTATCTATACAAGTTTTTGGGAGGGTTGAGGCTTTTTGCATCGATACTCAGAGGACTAGTGCCAGCGATTGTATCCAGAGAATGGGTTTTCCTTATTCTATCTCACATCTCACACTACTCCACTCATCACCAGACAAATCATTTACACATGGTGAGTATTTGATTTATTATATGATAGTTGTTTAGAGATTAAACAAAACAGTGGAATGTTGAAGTTATATCAAATATCCTGTATTGTCTCATTAATTGTACCTATGATTCTTGATATTCTAATGTTCCCTTAAACAGTGTTTTCTTTTAGTATAGAGATACTATGCACAGAGTAATATTCTCCCACAACCCTTGAGCATTTGATTAGGTGTTTACGTGGCTAGTAGCAAGGCCTGTGTGTAGATAACGAGTGCTCAATGACATTGTATGAGACTTTGTGGCAGAACAAGGACATATCATGGAATATCTGATGGACCTTCACTTTAGACAACACGTTATTATGAACAAGAATGACCTTTATGACAACGAAGCCTATTAGAGAACCTAATTGTTATATATAGGAGATTCAAGATTCATGGACAAGTCTGCCATCTTATGGATAAAACCACTCTCTTTAATTAGATAATCTGACCATATTTGGCATTTCCCCTTATTGTTCATCAACCAATGTATCTCCATGATTTAATCTATATGTACGCCTTGTTTGTAAATAAGGTATGAATAATTGTATAATGTTATGGTATAAATAATGTAAAGTCAGTGTTCTAAAGACACAGGCTCATTGATGAATTCTGTCTTGGTCCATGCTCCTCTGCGCAGAATATTGGGTGTGGTTCCCTCTTTGATAATAAATTCTATATGCTGAATATCATCACAACGGAGAACTCTCATTTATCATTATTATTATAATTCAGCTTTAACACCAGACTTGTTGTATTGGGACTGTTTACCATCTCCTTTTCTTTTTGTTTTCCCTTGAGACAGAAAGGGCTGAAAAGCTGGAATTTTAGGCTTGAATTTGCATGTGGAAGGAAACTTTACTTTTTTGGAGTCTGCTTCTGACTCCAAGATACTGGTTAATTCTTTATCAAAAAGAATATCTCTAGTAAAAGGTAAACACTCCAAAACCTTTTTGGATTCTGAATCAGCTTTCCATGTACGTAGCCAAACTGCTCTGCGAGCGGCTACTGCTGAAGCTGATGCCTGAGAGGCAATATTACCCATATTCAAGACTACTTCTTTCATAAACATTGCAGCCTGTTTGATATGTGCTACATGAGATTTTTGCTCTCTATATGCAATTGAAAGATCCATTTCCAATGCATCAGCCCAGGCAGCCACTGCTTTTGCCAGCCAGGCTGAAGCTTTGATTGATCCTATGATTGCCCCAGACGGGGCAAAATATTTTTTTGCCAAAAACCATCAACTCTCCTATCCATGACACCATTTAATGATGTTGAAGGCAGAGGTAATGTGGATATTCCCACTAATAGAATTACATGCGTATCTACTTTGGGGGCCACCTCCCTGTTTAAACAGTCCTCAGCCAGAAGAGGATAACTGGAATTCCATTTCCTTGGAATTCTAAATTTCTTACTGGGTGTAACCAAAGCCTCTTCTATAAATTTCCTTCAGCTGTCCTGACCCAGGAAACTCAGTCCTGACTGTTTTGGGACATTTAAACACAGGTGACTTGGATTTTAACACAGGCTCTGCTGATTATTCTAAGGATAGAATGGCTTTCATCGCATTAATTAACTCAGATACGTCCACTGAGCTGAGACCTTCCGCCTCAGCTTCGTATGCAGAACCAGAGTGTAATGAGTCTTCATTCTCCAACGAATCCTCATCTGAAGCATGTGTAGACTGTAAAGATATTGTTTCATGTCTATGTGATTTACTTACCACTGTCCTTTCAGCCTGTTTTTGTTGTGAGGCTGCTGCTTCCCCTGCTGGATGTGATAAACCCCAGGTGGAATGCTGCATGTAAGGGTTAGTAGTGTAACCTAACCCTGGTACAGAAGTTGGAATTATCCGCCTAGCTACACTGGATATTGTCTATAAAAAGGTAGCCCATGGGGGTTCAACTTGCACCTGTGTCCTCCTTGGATTTGTCAAGACTTTGATGAGAGCTAAAACTATGTTTCTGAACCAGATCCTGAGAGGTTAGCCCAGCTTTGACAAACATGATGAGTATTGGTGCTGCTGTGAGTGTATTTTCCTCACCCTTGCCGCTCTTAGACATGATAAATAATCAGACACTTGCACAGTGTACTACACAATTTGTGACTGTAATCACTTAAAATTTTGTTAAAGTGACATAAAATCCGACCCTACCTTGCTTTGCACAAGCATTGAAGATCGGAATAGTCAGAAAAAAACTGACAGAATTTTAGTAAATTCAGCAGTCACAGGTTATACATTAGTATAATCAGCAATAGGAGCACATAGTCAACTACAAATACATTTCAAGTATGTTGGAGAAACCTATTACTGATAGAGCATCAAGCGACTGGAACCGGAAGTGACATTGGGCGCGCACACACAAGGACGCACACGAGGATGGAGCGACAAGGTGCTAGAGCCGTGAGCCGGGGGAGCCAGAAGCCGGCAGCAAGGGGGAAGCCAGCGGCCGGGGAGAGACAATAGTCAGGAGGAAGCAGTGGCCGGAGGGAGCCAGCAGCTGGTGGGGAAGGGAGCCTGCAGCCGGGGAGAACAACTTCTGTGCAGAGATCAGTGGAGCAGATAAGTATTAACTTTCCATATTAGCTTTTCCCACTGTGTTGTATAACTGATTGTCTTCCTTTGTCCATTACTGCATTTTATTGTTGAGTCCCTGTATTTGTACTAAATTTATCCTTATCCTATCCATTTATTTATATATATTTGTTTTTATTTGTTTATTGTCCCTTATTCCTTTATTTATTATTTATTTGTCAGTGAGACAGTGTCTCTGGCACAGCTGTGTAATCATGATGTGAGTGTGTGTGTGCTGAGTAGTGAGTACTGCTAGCAGCAAGTCTCACAGCTTAACTGCAGTGTAGCAGTGTGGTGGGGTGGGGGAAGGGGGTTGCTACACCAATGAGTCAAGGAGAGGAGGAGTGGTTGGATGGTACTCACACAGCAGGTGGTGAAAAGCTTAAAAATGAGGAGTGGTTGGAAGGTGAAGGAACTAGTAGGTTCAGAAGGGATTAGTGAGGGTAGGGACTCTCAAGGGAAATTGGAGTGGGATCCCACAGGTACCAAACTGGGTAAAGAGCAGCTTTTAGGAAGGAAATAGGTGAGCCAGTCCCTGTGGTTGACCCTTCTCTGCCTCATGTGGGGTGGATCCTTGGACTCTCCAGTTCCTCAGGAGGCTGTGGATTCTTCTTGCCCACTACCTGGTGGTTCTGTGGTCATCTCAGGCCATGAACCTCCCAGATGCCTGGCTTCCAGATAAACATGAAATGGTCATGGAGGTGGTCCTGGGCTCTGTGAAGGAGGAGGTGGAAAAGCAAAGGAAAGTTGTGTCCCTTCTGAAGGGGCAATGGTGGACATTGTGAATGGTGAAGGGAAGGTTTTTGTGGGTGAAGAGGGAGTTATGCCATATATCCCAGAAACATGGGTCCTCAGCCTATATGATGTGCCACCATTAATGTGACTTGTCTTGTCCGACCAAGCTTGATTTATGGGCTTTGTAATTTTTTTAAGCAGGATAAAGGCTGATTTTTTTTATTTCTGCAGTAGACTAGAATAAGCCCAGATAGTCCCACTTCCATTATACCACCTGAAGGTGACGGTCAGTGACCACCGTGCCATCACTTACCTGTATGCTTACACGAAACAGAATGATGGAACACTTACATGGTTTCTTTACATCTTCTGGGGTCCACTCCGAGATTAGACATTATGGCGTAATTACTCAGACGGGAATATAAAACAGAATAAAAAACAAAAGATTTAATGCAATAATTACATGCAAACAAAAGCTTTTATTATGAAATACAGGGGAGTATCCGCACCATATAGATGTAACATACAACAAACCACCGCAGATGGAACCCGGGTGACTCTAATGCACATGGTAATGTACAGGGTATATATAGATAGGATCTTGTATCAGAAAACACTCAGCACTCCTTATCAAGATGAGTGTCTGCAACAAGTTAGGCAAACTAGAAGAAGTGAAAACACGTTCCAATGGCCGCCATATTGTCATGCAGCAATACAGATTGTGGAAACTGGTATTAGACACTCACATTTACATAAAGCACAAGATACAAAATAAACAGCAGAAAAAAGACCTAAGCATTTGGGATGTATTATTTAGGAAGTAAATAGAGGAACATTAATGAAAAGCGTGAGTAACAGTCATCAGTCTGCTTGTGAAGGTCTCTAGAGTGGAGGCCTCTTGGACTGTGCAAGGCAGTACGTTCCATGGTCAGGGCTGCAAAGCTAAAAGTTCAACCCTTAAATGAATGACAGGAGACTCTTGGTACTGCTGGTAACAGTCCATCTGTAGAAGCCAGCAAGCAGAGCAGTAAGGAGGCAGAAGCTGCTTCTAGTACCTTGGACCATGTAATATTGGGCTGGGAAGGTCAGTTAGCCAATTATGAAATAGATTTGTCATCTTACAGGCAGCCGGTGAAGGGAATAGAGAATGGGTGTTATGTGGCAGGAATGAGCTGGTTAGGTAACAGCTTGGCTGCTGCATTCTGTACTAGCTGCAAGCTCTGTAATTCTTTTGCTGGGTGACCCAGGTAGATGGCATTGCAGTAGTCTATGAACTTCTGAGGGAATCAAGTGCTTGATTCTGGCTATGGTCCACAGATGGAAGAATGAGGATTTGTATGTGGCAGATACCTGATGTCTGTGTCAGCCACATACCAGGACAACACAAAGATTCAGCACATGTTCAGTATTTTGCAATTCTGAACACCAAAGCATAAATCCAGATGGTTGGTAAAGCTGTAGTCTTGTCCTTTGTTGGTGAGCTTCTATTATGTTTCACAAAGACTGAGTCATAGCCAACTGGCATCATCCACCCCTGGCGCTCAGCTAGACAACCATTTATTGGTATTAGGTTCTCAGTACATGGAGCAAAAAGCAGGTCATCAGCATAGCAGTGGTAGACCAGGCCATGACGTCTGATTATATCACCCAGTGGTAGCATGTATATTTTATAAAGCATAAGAGATCGGATTCACCCTTGAGGAACATTGCACGACAGTGATAATTATACTCCAGAAGATTGAAATGGTTCTGTACTTTGGTAATGTCTAATATGTTCAACAAGAGCGGATTTATTTCTCTCACAGCATGAAAATGGCTTCTCATCTGTGAAATCGCTGATGTGTAACAAGTTGTGATTTCCATGCAAAACATTTCCCACACTCAGAACAGGAAAACGGCTTCTCACCTGTGTGACTTCTCTGATGTGTAACAAGATTTGATTTCTGTGCAAAACATTTCCCACACTCAGAACAGGAATACGGCCTCTCACCTGTGTGACTTCTCTGATGTGTAACAAGATCTGATTTCCGTGCAAAACATTTCTTACACGCAGAACAGGAAAACGGCTTCTCACCTGTGTGACTTCTCTGATGTATAACAAGATTTGATTTCTGTGCAAAACATTTCCCACACTCAGAACAGGAATACGGCCTCTCACCTGTGTGACTTCTCTGATGTATAACAAGATTTGATTTCTGTGCAAAACATTTCCCACACTCAGAACAGGAATACGACTTCTCACCTGTGTGACTTCTCTGATGTATAACAAGATTTGATTTCTGTGCAAAACATTTCCCACACTCAGAACAGGAATACGACTTCTCACCTGTGTGACTTCTCTGATGTAAAACAAGATGTGATTTTGTTGCAAAACATTTCCCACACTCAGAACAGGAAAATGGCATCTCACCTGTGTGACTTCTCTGATGTATAACAAGATGTGATTTTTTTGCAAAACATCTCCTACACTCAGAACAGGAATATGGCTTCTCACCTGTGTGAGTTCTCTTATGTGTAACAAGAGCTGATTTATATGTAAAACATTTCCCACACTCAGAACATATCAGTGGCCTCTCACCTGCCTTAGCTGGCTGTTGGGTAATAAGCTTTGTGTTCTGTGTAAAACATTTGGCATCTATAGAACAGGGAAACACTGTATCTACTGTCAGAGCTGTAACAGATGCACCAATATCAGAGTGATCAGGAGAACATTTCCCAGGATCAGAGGGATCAGCTGATAGAGCTGGATGTATAATTGGGGTAATGGGGTTAGCTCCTGGAGAATCCTGTCTACTGTCGTTATCGGTTATTTCAGAATCCAGGGATAACATTAGATGTCCTTCTGAGATGTTCTTGCTTGTGTGTCCATCTGCTGGAAATAAAATACATTAATACATAAAATGAGTAGACAAGACCCAGGGTGTTACAGGACACAATATATAATTCTATAACTGACATTTTTTACCTGAAATCATTGCTTTTATGTTTATTAAAAAACAAAAAAGCTAGGATGCTTAGACTGGAGCTTGATCAACACTGAACGCTCATGTGGGATTACTAGAGGTGACATGGACGCTCATGTGGGATTACTAGAGGTGACAAATGCAAAATCATGCACTTGGGTCTCAAAAATCCAAAGGCTAAATATAGTATTAATGGCGCTATACTGAAAACTACTGAGGAGGAAAGGGATCTAGGATTCACTATTTCAGATGACTTAAAGGCAGGTAAGCAATGTAACAAAGCAATGAGGAAGGCTAGTCAGATGCTTGGCTGCATTGGGAGAGGAATCAGCAGCAGAAAGAAAGAAGTAATAATGCCACTGCATAGGTCATTGGTACGGCCTCATCTTGGAGGGGGAGAGCAGGAGTATAATAGGGGCTGATGGCTCCTGATGTATGAGATACACCAGAGTGTGTGGGGAGGAGACTGGTCAGGTCTCTGGGCTGGTAACACACAGTGACATGATGTGAGGGGGAGAGCAGGAGTATAATAGGGGCTGATGGCTCCTGATGGATGAGATACACCAGAGAGTGTGGGGAGGAGACTGGTCAGATCTCTGGGATGGTAACACACAGTGACATGATGTGAGGGGGAGAGCAGGAGTATAATAGGGGCTGATGGCTCCTGATATATGAGATACACCAGAGAGTGTGGGGATAAGACTGGTCAGATCTCTGGGCTGGTAACACACAGTGACATGATGTGAGGGGGAGAGCAGGAGTATAATAGGGGCTGATGGCTGCTGATGTATGAGATACACCAGAGAGAGTGGGGAGGAGACTGGTCAGAACTCTGGGCTGGTAACACACAGTGACATGATGTGAGGGAGGAGCAGGAGTATAATAGGTGCTGATGGCTCCTGATGTATGAGATACACCAGAGAGTGTGGGGAGGAGACTGGTCAGATCTCTGGGCTGGTAACACACAGTGACATGATGTGAGGGGAGAGCAGGAGTATAATAGGGGCTGATGGCTCCTGATATATGAGATACACCAGAGATAGTGGGGAGAAGACTGGTCAGATCTCTGGGCTGGTAACACACAGTGACATGATGTGAGGGGGAGAGCAGGAGTATAATAGGGGCTGATGGCTGCTGATGTATGAGATACACCAGAGAGTGTGGGAAGGAGACTGGTCAGATCTCTGGGATGGTGACATACAGTGACATGATGTGAGGGGGAGAGCAGGAGTATAATAGGGGCTGATGGCTGCTGATGTATGAGATACACCAGAGAGTGTGGGGAGGAGACTGGTCAGATCTCTGGGCTGGTAACACACGGTGACATGATGTGAGGGGGAGAGCAGGAGTATAATAGGGGCTGATGGCTGCTGATGTATGAGATACACCAGAGAGAGTGGGGAGGAGACTGGTCGGAACTCTGGGCTGGTAACACACAGTGACATGATGTGAGGGGGAGAGCAGGAGTATAATAGGGGCTGATGGCTCCTGATGTATGAGATACACCAGAGTGTGTGGGGAGGAGACTGGTCAGGTCTCTGGGCTGGTAACACACAGTGACATGATGTGAGGGGGAGAGCAGGAGTATAATAGGGGCTGATGGCTCCTGATGTATGAGATACACCAAAGAGTGTGGGGAGGAGACTGGTCAGATCTCTGGGCTGGTAAAACACAGTGACATGATGTGAGGGGAGAGCAGAAGTATAATAGGGGCTGATGGCTCCTGATGTATGATATACACCAGAGAGTGTGGGGAGGAGACTGGTCAGATCTCTGGGATGGTAACACACAGTGACATGATGTGAGGGGGAGAGCAGGAGTATAATAGGGGCTGATGGCTCCTCATATATGAGATACACCAGAGAGAGTGGGGAGAAGACTGGTCAGATCTCTGGGCTGGTAACACACAGTGACATAATGTGAGAGGGAGAGCAGGAGTATAATAGGGGCTGATGGCTGCTGATATATGAGATACACCAGAGAGAGTGGGGAGGAGACTGGTCAGAACTCTGGGCTGGTAACACACAGTGACATGATGTGAGGGAGGAGCAGGAGTATAATAGGGGCTGATGGCTCCTGATGTATGAGATACACCAGAGAGTGTGGGGGAGGAGACTGGTCAGATCTCTGGGCTGGTAACACACAGTGACATAATGTGAAGGGGAGAGCAGGAGTATAATAGGGGCTGATGTCTCCTGATGTATGAGATACACCAGAGAGTGTGGGGAGGAGACTGGTCAGATCTCAGGGCTGGTAACACACAGTGACATGATGTGAAGGGGAGAGCAGAAGTATAATAGGGGCTGATGTCTCCTGATGTATGAGATACACCAGAGAGTGTGGGGAGGAGACTGGTCAGATATCTGGGCTGGTAACACACAGTGACATGATGTGAGGGAGGAGCAGGAGTATAATAGGTGCTGATGGCTCCTGATGTATGAGATACACCAGAGAGTGTGGGGAGGAGACTGGTCAGATCTCTGGGCTGGTAACACACAGTGACATGATGTGAGGGGAGAGCAGGAGTATAATAGGGGCTGATGGCTCCTGATATATGAGATACACCAGAGAGTGTGGGGAGGAGACTGGTCAGATCTCTAGGATGGTAACACACAGTGACATGATGTGAGGGGGAGAGCAGGAGTATAATAGGGGCTGATGGCTCCTGATATATGAGATACACCAGAGAGAGTGGGGAGAAGACTGGTCAGATCTCTGGGCTGGTAACACACAGTGACATGATGTGAGGGGGAGAGCAGGAGTATAATAGGGGCTGATGGCTGCTGATGTATGAGATACATCAGAGAGTGTGGGGAGGAGACTGGTCAGATCTCTGGGATGGTGACATACAGTGACATGATGTGAGGGGGAGAGCAGGAGTATAATAGGGGCTGATGGCTCCTGATGTATGAGATACACCAGAGAGTGTGGGGAGGAGACTGGTCAGATCTCTGGGCTGGTAACACACGGTGACATGATGTGAGGGGGAGAGCAGGAGTATAATAGGGGCTGATGGCTGCTGATGTATGAGATACACCAGAGAGAGTGGGGAGGAGACTGGTCAGAACTCTGGGCTGGTAACACACAGTGACATGATGTGAGGGGAGAGCAGGAGTATAATAGGGGCTGATGGCTCCTGATGTACGAGATACACCAGAGAGTGTGGGGAGGAGACTGGTCAGATCTCTGGGCTGGTAAAACACAGTGACATGATGTGAGGGGAGAGCAGAATAATAGGGGCTGATGGCTCCTGATGTATGATATACACCAGAGAGTGTGGGGAGGAGACTGGTCAGATCTCTGGGATGGTAACACACAGTGACATGATGTGAGGGGGAGAGCAGGAGTATAATAGGGGCCGATGGCTCCTGATATATGAGATACACCAGAGAGAGTGGGGAGAAGACTGGCCAGATCTCTGGGCTGGTAACACACAGTGACATGATGTGAGGGAGGAGCAGGAGTATAATAGGTGCTGATGGCTCCTGATGTATGAGATACACCAGAGAGTGTGGGGAGGAGACTGGTCAGATCTCTGGGCTGGTAACACACAGTGACATGATGTGAGGGGAGAGCAGGAGTATAATAGGAGCTGATGGCTCCTGATGTATGAGATACACCAGAGAGTGTGGGGAGGAGACTGGTCAGATCTCTGGGCTGGTAACACACAGTGAAATGATGTGAGGGGAGAGCAGGAGTATAATAGGGGCTGATGGCTCCTGATATATGAGATACACCAGAGAGTGTGGGGAGAAGACTGGTCAGATCTCTGGGCTGGTAACACACAGTGACATGATGTGAGGGGGAGAGCAGGAGTATAATAGGGGCTGAAGGCTGCTGATGTATGAGATACACCAGAGAGTGTGGGGAGGAGACTGGTCAGATCTCTGGGATGGTGACATACAGTGACATGATGTGAGGGGGAGAGCAGGAGTATAATAGGGGCTGATGGCTCCTGATGTATGAGATACACCAGAGAGTGTGGGGAGGAGACTGGTCAGATCTCTGGGCTGGTAACACACGGTGACATGATGTGAGGGGGAGAGCAGGAGTATAATAGGGGCTGATGGCTGCTGATGTATGAGATACACCAGAGAGAGTGGGGAGGAGACTGGTCAGAACTCTGGGCTGGTAACACACAGTGACATGATGTGAGGGGGAGAGCAGGAGTATAATAGGGGCTGATGGCTCCTGATGTATGAGATACACCAGAGTGTGTGGGGAGGAGACTGGTCAGGTCTCTGGGCTGGTAACACACAGTGACATGATGTGAGGGGGAGAGCAGGAGTATAATAGGGGCTGATGGCTCCTGATGTATGAGATACACCAGAGAGAGTGGGGAGGAGACTGGTCAGAACTCTGGGCTGGTAACACACAGTGACATGATGTGAGGGGGAGAGCAGGAGTATAATAGGGGCTGATGGCTCCTGATGTATGAGATACACCAGAGTGTGTGAGGAGGAGACTGGTCAGGTCTCTGGGCTGAAAACACACAGTGACATGATGTGAGGGGGAGAGCAGGAGTATAATAGGGGCTGATGGCTCCTGATGTATGAGATACACCAGAGAGTGTGGGGAGGAGACTGGTCAGATCTCTGGGCTGGTAAAACCGAGTGACATGATGTGAGGGGGAGAGCAGGAGTATAATAGGGGCTGATGGCTGCTGATGTATGAGATACATCAGAGAGTGTGGGGAGGAGACTGGTCAGATCTCTGGGATGGTGACACACAGTGACATGATGTGAGGGGAGAGCAGGAGTATAATAGGGGCTGATGGCTCCTGATATATGAGATACACCAGAGAGTGTGAGGAGGAGACTGGTCAGATCTCTAGGATGGTAACACACAGTGACATGATGTGAGGGAAGAGCAGGAGTATAATAGGTGCTGATGGCTCCTGATGTATGAGATACACCAGAGAGTGTGGGGAGGAGACTGGTCAGATCTCTGGGCTGGTAAAACAGAGTGACATGATGTGAGGGGAGAGCAGAAGTATAATAGGGGCTGATGGCTCCTGATGTATGATATACACCAGAGAGTGTGGGGAGGAGACTGGTCAGATCTCTGGGATGGTAACACACAGTGACATGATGTGAGGGGGAGAGCAGGAGTATAATAGGGGCTGATGGCTCCTGATATATGAGATACACCAGAGAGACTGGAGAGAAGACTGGTCAGATCTCTGGGCTGGTAACACACAGTGACATGATGTGAGGGGGAGAGCAGGAGTATAATAGGGGCTGATGGCTGCTGATGTATGAGATACACCAGAGAGAGTGGGGAGGAGACTGGTCAGATCTCTGGGCTGGTAACACACAGTGACATGATGTGAGGGGAGAGCAGGAGTATAATAAGGGCTGATGGCTCCTGATGTATGAGATACACCAGAGAGTGTGGAGAGGAGATTGGTCAGATCTCTGGGCTGGTAGCACACAGTGAAATGATGTGAGGGGAGAGCAGGAGTATAATAGGGGCTGATGGCTCCTGATGGATGAGATACACCAGAGAGTGTGGGGAGGAGACTGGCCAGATCTCTGGGCTGGTAACACACAGTGACATGATGTGAGGGACGAGCAGGAGTATAATAGGGGCTGATGGCTGCTGATGGATGAGATACACCAGAGAGTGTGGGGAGGAGACTGGTCAGATCTCTGGGCTGGTAAAACAGAGTGACATGATGTGAGGGGAGAGCAGAAGTATAATAGGGGCTGATGGCTCCTGATGTATGATATACACCAGAGAGTGTGGGGAGGAGACTGGTCAGATCTCTGGGATGGTAACACACAGTGACATGATGTGAGGGGGAGAGCAGGAGTATAATAGGGGCTGATGGCTCCTGATATATGAGATACACCAGAGAGACTGGAGAGAAGACTGGTCAGATCTCTGGGCTGGTAACACACAGTGACATGATGTGAGGGGGAGAGCAGGAGTATAATAGGGGCTGATGGCTGCTGATGTATGAGATACACCAGAGAGAGTGGGGAGGAGACTGGCCAGATCTCTGGGCTGGTAACACACAGTGACATGATGTGAGGGACGAGCAGGAGTATAATAGGGGCTGATGGCTGCTGATGGATGAGATACACCAGAGAGTGTGGGGAGGAGACTGGTCAGATCTCTGGGCTGGTAAAACAGAGTGACATGATGTGAGGGGAGAGCAGAAGTATAATAGGGGCTGATGGCTGCTGATGTATGAGATACACCAGAGAGTGTGGGGAGGAGACTGGTCAGATCTCTGGGCTGGTAACACACAGTGACATGATGTGAGGGGGAGAGCAGAAGTATAATAGGGGCTGATGTCTCCTGATGTATGAGATACACCAGAGAGTGTGGGGAGGAGACTGGTCAGATCTCTGGGCTGGTAACACACAGTGACATGATGTGAGGGAGGAGCAGGAGTATAATAGGTGCTGATGGCTCCTGATGTATGAGATACACCAGAGAGTGTGGGGAGGAGACTGGTCAGATCTCTGGGCTGGTAACACACAGTGACATGATGTGAGGGGAGAGCAGGAGTATAATAGGGGCTGATGGCTCCTGATATATGAGATACACCAGAGAGTGTGGGGAGGAGACTGGTCAGATCTCTAGGATGGTAACACACAGTGACATGATGTGAGGGGGAGAGCAGGAGTATAATAGGGGCTGATGGCTCCTGATATATGAGATACACCAGAGAGAGTGGGGAGAAGACTGGTCAGATCTCTGGGCTGGTAACACACAGTGACATGATGTGAGGGGGAGAGCAGGAGTATAATAGGGGCTGATGGCTGCTGATGTATGAGATACACCAGAGAGTGTGGGGAGGAGACTGGTCAGATCTCTGGGATGGTGACATACAGTGACATGATGTGAGGGGGAGAGCAGGAGTATAATAGGGGCTGATGGCTCCTGATGTATGAGATACACCAGAGAGTGTGGGGAGGAGACTGGTCAGATCTCTGGGCTGGTAACACACGGTGACATGATGTGAGGGGGAGATCAAGAGTATAATAGGGGCTGATGGCTGCTGATGTATGAGATACACCAGAGAGAGTGGGGAGGAGACTGGTCAGAACTCTGGGCTGGTAACACACAGTGACATGATGTGAGGGGGAGAGCAGGAGTATAATAGGGGCTGATGGCTCCTGATGTATGAGATACACCAGAGAGTGTGGGGAGGAGACTGGTCAGATCTCTGGGCTGGTAAAACACAGTACATGATGTGAGGGGAGAGCAGAAGTATAATAGGGGCTGATGGCTCCTGATGTATGATATACACCAGAGAGTGTGGGGAGGAGACTGGTCAGATCTCTGGGATGGTAACACACAGTGACATGATGTGAGGGGGAGAGCAGGAGTATAATAGGGGCTGATGGCTCCTGATGTATGAGATACACCAGAGAGTGTGGGGAGGAGACTGGTCAGATCTCTGGGATGGTAACACACAGTGACATGATGTGAGGGGGAGAGCAGGAGTATAATAGGGGCTGATGGCTGCTGATGTATGAGATACACCAGAGAGAGTGGGGAGGAGACTGGTCAGATCTCTGGGCTGGTAACACACAGTGACATGATGTGACGGGAGAGCAGGAGTATAATAGGGGCTGATGGCTCTTGATGTATGAGATACACCAGAGAGTGTGGAGAGGAGATTGGTCAGATCTCTGGGCTGGTAACACACAGTGAAATGATGTGAGGGGAGAGCAGGAGTATAATAGGGGCTGATGGCTCCTGATGTATGAGATACACCAGAGAAAGTGGGGAGAAGACTGGTCAGGTCTCTGGGCTGGTAACACACAGTGACATGATGTGAGCGGGAGAGCAGGAGTATAATAGGGGCTGATGGCTCCTGATGGACGAGATACACCAGAGAGTGTGGGGAGGAGACTGGTCAGATCTCTGGGCTGGTAAAACACAGTGACATGATGTGAGGGGAGAGCAGAATAATAGGGGCTGATGGCTCCTGATGTATGATATACACCAGAGAGTGTGGGGAGGAGACTGGTCAGATCTCTGGGATGGTAACACACAGTGACATGATGTGAGGGGGAGAGCAGGAGTATAATAGGGGCCGATGGCTCCTGATATATGAGATACACCAGAGAGAGTGGGGAGAAGACTGACCAGATCTCTAGGCTGGTAACACACAGTGACATGATGTGAGGGAGGAGCAGGGGTATAATAGGTGCTGATGGCTCCTGATGTATGAGATACACCAGAGAGTGTGGGGAGGAGACTGGTCAGATCTCTGGGCTGGTAACACACAGTGACATGATGTGAGGGGAGAGCAGGAGTATAATAGGAGCTGATGGCTCCTGATGTATGAGATACACCAGAGAGTGTGGGGAGGAGACTGGTCAGATCTCTGGGCTGGTAACACACAGTGACATGATGTGAGGGGAGAGCAGGAGTATAATAGGGGCTGATGGCTTCTGATGGATGAGATACACCAGAGTGTGTGAGGAGGAGACTGGTCAGGTCTCTGGGCTGGTAACACACAGTGACATGATGTGAGGGGGAGAGCAGGAGTATAATAGGGGCTGATGGCTCCTGATGTATGAGATACACCAGAGAGTGTGGGGAGGAGACTGGTCAGATCTCTGGGCTGGTAAAACAGAGTGACATGATGTGAGGGGAGAGCAGAAGTATAATAGGGGCTGATGGCTCCTGATGTATGATATACACCAGAGAGTGTGGGGAGGAGACTGGTCAGATCTCTGGGATGGTAACACACAGTGACATGATGTGAGGGGGAGAGCAGGAGTATAATAGGGGCTGATGGCTCCTGATATATGAGATACACCAGAGAGACTGGAGAGAAGACTGGTCAGATCTCTGGGCTGGTAACACACAGTGACATGATGTGAGGGGGAGAGCAGGAGTATAATAGGGGCTGATGGCTGCTGATGTATGAGATACACCAGAGTGTGTGGGGAGGAGACTGGTCAGATCTCTGGGCTGGTAACACACAGTGACATGATGTGAGGGGAGAGCAGGAGTATAATAAGGGCTGATGGCTCCTGATGTATGAGATACACCAGAGAGTGTGGAGAGGAGATTGGTCAGATCTCTGGGCTGGTAGCACACAGTGAAATGATGTGAGGGGAGAGCAGGAGTATAATAGGGGCTGATGGCTCCTGATGGATGAGATACACCAGAGAGTGTGGGGAGGAGACTGGCCAGATCTCTGGGCTGGTAACACACAGTGACATGATGTGAGGGACGAGCAGGAGTATAATAGGGGCTGATGGCTGCTGATGGATGAGATACACCAGAGAGTGTGGGGAGGAGACTGGTCAGATCTCTGGGCTGGTAAAACAGAGTGACATGATGTGAGTGGAGAGCAGAAGTATAATAGGGGCTGATGGCTCCTGATGTATGATATACACCAGAGAGTGTGGGGAGGAGACTGGTCAGATCTCTGGGATGGTAACACACAGTGACATGATGTGAGGGGGAGAGCAGGAGTATAATAGGGGCTGATGGCTCCTGATATATGAGATACACCAGAGAGACTGGAGAGAAGACTGGTCAGATCTCTGGGCTGGTAACACACAGTGACATGATGTGAGGGGGAGAGCAGGAGTATAATAGGGGCTGATGGCTGCTGATGTATGAGATACACCAGAGAGAGTGGGGAGGAGACTGGTCAGATCTCTGGGCTGGTAACACACAGTGACATGATGTGAGGGGAGAGCAGGAGTATAATAAGGGCTGATGGCTCCTGATGTATGAGATACACCAGAGAGTGTGGAGAGGAGATTGGTCAGATCTCTGGGCTGGTAGCACACAGTGAAATGATGTGAGGGGAGAGCAGGAGTATAATAGGGGCTGATGGCTCCTGATGGATGAGATACACCAGAGAGTGTGGGGAGGAGACTGGCCAGATCTCTGGGCTGGTAACACACAGTGACATGATGTGAGGGACGAGCAGGAGTATAATAGGGGCTGATGGCTGCTGATGGATGAGATACACCAGAGAGTGTGGGGAGGAGACTGGTCAGATCTCTGGGCTGGTAAAACAGAGTGACATGATGTGAGGAGGAGAGCAGGCGTATAATAGGGGCTGATGGCTCCTGATATATGAGATACACCAGAGAGTGTGGGGAGGAGACTGGTCAGATCTCTGGGCTGGTAACACACAGTGACATGATGTGAGGAGGAGAGCAGGAGTATAATAGGGGCTGATGGCTCCTGATGTATGAGATACACCAGAGAGTGTGGGGAGGAGACTGGTCAGATCTCTGGGCTGGTAACACACAGTGACATGATGTGAGGAGGAGAGCGGGAGTATAATAGGGGCTGATGTCTCCTGATATATGAGATACACCAGAGAGAGTGGGGAGAAGACTGGTCAGATCTCTGGGCTGGTAACACACAGTGACATGATGTGAGGGGGAGAGCAGGAGTATAATAGGGGCTGATGGCTCCTGATGAATGAGATACACCAGAGAGTGTGGGGAGGAGACTGGTCAGAACTCTGGGCTGGTAACACACAGTGACATAATTTGAGGAGGAGAGCAGGAGTATAATAGGGGCTGATGGCTGCTGATGTATGAGATACACCAGAGAGTGTGGGGAGGAGTCTGGTCAGATCTCTGGGATGGTGATATACAGTGACATGATGTGAGGGGGAGAGCAGGAGTATAATAGGGGCTGATGGCTCCTGATATATGAGATACACCAGAGAGAGTGGGGAGAAGACTGGTCAGATCTCTGGGCTGGTAACACACAGTGACATGATGTGAGGGGGAGAGCAGGAGTATAATAGGGGCTGATGGCTGCTGATGTATGAGATACACCAGAGAGTGTGGGGAGGAGACTGGTCAGATCTCTGGGATGGTGACATACAGTGACATGATGTGAGGGGGAGAGCAGGAGTATAATAGGGGCTGATGGCTCCTGATGTATGAGATACACCAGAGAGTGTGGGGAGGAGACTGGTCAGATCTCTGGGCTGGTAACACACGGTGACATGATGTGAGGGGGAGAGCAGGAGTATAATAGGGGCTTATGGCTGCTGATGTATGAGATACACCAGAGAGAGTGGGGAGGAGACTGGTCAGATCTCTGGGCTGGTAACACACAGTGACATGATGTGAGGGGAGAGCAGGAGTATAATAGGTGCTGATGGCTCCTGATGTATGAGATACACTAGAGAGTGTGGGGAGGAGACTGGTCAGAACTCTGGGCTGGTAACACACAGTGACATGATGTGAGGGGGAGGCAGGATTATAATAGGGGCTGATGGCTCCTGATGTATGATATACACCAGAGAGTGTGGGGAGGAGACTGGTCAGATCTCTGGGATGGTAACACACAGTGACATGATGTGAGGGGAGAGCAGGAGTATAATAGAGGCTGATGGCTCCTGATATACGAGATACACCAGAGAGAGTGGGGAGAAGACTGGTCAGATCTCTGGGCTGGTAACACACAGTGACATGATGTGAGGGGGACAGCAAGAGTATAATAGGGGCTGATGGCTGCTGATGTATGAGATACACCAGAGAGTGTGGGGAGGAGACTGGTCAGATCTTTGGGATGGTGACATACAGTGACATGATGTGAGGGGGAGAGCAGGAGTATAATAGGGGCTGATGGCTGCTGATGTATGAGATACACCAGAGAGTGTGGGGAGGAGACTGGTCAGAACTCTGGGCTGGTAACACACAGTGACATGATGTGAGGGGGAGAGCAGGAGTATAATAGGGGCTGATGGCTCCTGATGTATGAGATACACCAGAGTGTGTGGGGAGGAGACTGGTCAGGTCTCTGGGCTGGTAACACACAGTGACATGAAGTGAGGGGGAGAGCAGGAGTATAATAGGGGCTGATGGCTCCTGATGTATGAGATACACCAGAGAGTGTGGGGAGGAGACTGGTCAGATCTCTGGGCTGGTAACACACAGTGACATGATGTGAGGGGAGAGCAGAAGTATAATAGGGGCTGATGGCTCCTGATGTATGAGATACACCAGAGTGTGTGGGGAGGAGACTGGTCAGATCTCTGGGCTGGTAACACACGGTGACATGATGTGAGGGGGAGAGCAGGAGTATAATAGGGGCTGATGGCTGCTGATGTATGAGATACACCAGAGAGAGTGGGGAGGAGACTGGTCAGAACTCTGGGCTGGTAACACACAGTGACATGATGTGAGGGGGAGAGCAGGAGTATAATAGGGGCTGATGGCTCCTGATGTATGAGATACACCAGAGTGTGTGGGGAGGAGACTGGTCAGGTCTCTGGGCTGGTAACACACGGTGACATGAAGTGAGGGGGAGAGCAGGAGTATAATAGGGGCTGATGGCTCCTGATGTATGAGATACACCAGAGAGTGTGGGGAGGAGACTGGTCAGATCTCTGGGCTGGTAACACACAGTGACATGATGTGAGGGGAGAGCAGAAGTATAATAGGGGCTGATGGCTCCTGATGTATGAGATACACCAGAGTGTGTGGGGAGGAGACTGGTCAGATCTCTGGGCTGGTAACACACGGTGACATGATGTGAGGGGGAGAGCAGGAGTATAATAGGGGCTGATGGCTGCTGATGTATGAGATACACCAGAGAGAGTGGGGAGGAGACTGGTCAGAACTCTGGGCTGGTAACACACGGTGACATGATGTGAGGGGGAGAGCAGGAGTATAATAGGGGCTGATGGCTGCTGATGTATGAGATACACCAGAGAGTGTGGGGAGGAGACTGGTCAGATCTCTGGGCTGGTGACACACAGTGACATGATGTGAGGGGGAGAGCAGGAGTATAATAGGGGCTGATGGCTCCTGATGTATGAGATACACCAGAGTGTGTGGGGAGGAGACTGGTCAGATCTCTGGGCTGGTAACACACAGTGACATGATGTGAGGGAGGAGCAGGAGTATAATAGGTGCTGATGGCTCCTGATGTATGAGATACACCAGAGAGAGTGGGGAGAAGACTGGTCAGATCTCTGGGCTGGTAACACACAGTGACATGATGTGAGGGGGAGAGCAGGAGTATAATAGGGGCTGATGTCTCCTGATGAATGAGATACACCAGAGAGTGTGGGGAGGAGACTGGTCAGAACTCTGGGTTGGTAACACACAGTGACATAATTTGAGGAGGAGAGCAGGAGTATAATAGGGGCTGATGGCTGCTGATGTATGAGATACACCAGAGAGTGTGGGGAGGAGTCTGGTCAGATCTCTGGGATGGTGATATACAGTGACATGATGTGAGGGGGAGAGCAGGAGTATAATAGGGGCTGATGGCTCCTGATATATGAGATACACCAGAGAGAGTGGGGAGAAGACTGGTCAGATCTCTGGGCTGGTAACACACAGTGACATGATGTGAGGGGGAGAGCAGGAGTATAATAGGGGCTGATGGCTGCTGATGTATGAGATACACCAGAGAGTGTGGGGAGGAGACTGGTCAGATCTCTGGGATGGTGACATACAGTGACATGATGTGAGGGGGAGAGCAGGAGTATAATAGGGGCTGATGGCTCCTGATGTATGAGATACACCAGAGAGTGTGGGGAGGAGACTGGTCAGATCTCTGGGCTGGTAACACACGGTGACATGATGTGAGGGGGAGAGCAGGAGTATAATAGGGGCTTATGGCTGCTGATGTATGAGATACACCAGAGAGAGTGGGGAGGAGACTGGTCAGATCTCTGGGCTGGTAACACACAGTGACATGATGTGAGGGGAGAGCAGGAGTATAATAGGTGCTGATGGCTCCTGATGTATGAGATACACTAGAGAGTGTGGGGAGGAGACTGGTCAGAACTCTGGGCTGGTAACACACAGTGACATGATGTGAGGGGGAGGCAGGATTATAATAGGGGCTGATGGCTCCTGATGTATGATATACACCAGAGAGTGTGGGGAGGAGACTGGTCAGATCTCTGGGATGGTAACACACAGTGACATGATGTGAGGGGAGAGCAGGAGTATAATAGAGGCTGATGGCTCCTGATATACGAGATACACCAGAGAGAGTGGGGAGAAGACTGGTCAGATCTCTGGGCTGGTAACACACAGTGACATGATGTGAGGGGGACAGCAGGAGTATAATAGGGGCTGATGGCTGCTGATGTATGAGATACACCAGAGAGTGTGGGGAGGAGACTGGTCAGATCTTTGGGATGGTGACATACAGTGACATGATGTGAGGGGGAGAGCAGGAGTATAATAGGGGCTGATGGCTGCTGATGTATGAGATACACCAGAGAGTGTGGGGAGGAGACTGGTCAGAACTCTGGGCTGGTAACACACAGTGACATGATGTGAGGGGGAGAGCAGGAGTATAATAGGGGCTGATGGCTCCTGATGTATGAGATACACTAGAGTGTGTGGGGAGGAGACTGGTCAGGTCTCTGGGCTGGTAACACACAGTGACATGAAGTGAGGGGGAGAGCAGGAGTATAATAGGGGCTGATGGCTCCTGATGTATGAGATACACCAGAGAGTGTGGGGAGGAGACTGGTCAGATCTCTGGGCTGGTAACACACAGTGACATGATGTGAGGGGAGAGCAGAAGTATAATAGGGGCTGATGGCTCCTGATGTATGAGATACACCTGAGTGTGTGGGGAGGAGACTGGTCAGATCCCTGGGCTGGTAACACACGGTGACATGATGTGAGGGGGAGAGCAGGAGTATAATAGGGGCTGATGGCTGCTGATGTATGAGATACACCAGAGAGAGTGGGGAGGAGACTGGTCAGAACTCTGGGCTGGTAACACACGGTGACATGATGTGAGGGGGAGAGCAGGAGTATAATAGGGGCTGATGGCTGCTGATGTATGAGATACACCAGAGAGTGTTGGGAGGAGACTGGTCAGATATCTGGGCTGGTAACACACAGTGACATGATGTGAGGGGGAGAGCAGGAGTATAATAGGGGCTGATGGCTCCTGATGGATGAGATACACCAGAGAGTGTGGGAAGGAGACTGGCCAGATCTCTGGGCTGGTAACACACAGTGACATGATGTGAGGGACGAGCAGGAGTATAATAGGGGCTGATGGCTGCTGATGGATGAGATACACCAGAGAGTGTGGGGAGGAGACTGGTCAGATCTCTGGGCTGGTAAAACAGAGTGACATGATGTGAGGGGAGAGCAGAAGTATAATAGGGGCTGATGGCTCCTGATGTATGATATACACCAGAGAGTGTGGGGAGGAGACTGGTCAGATCTCTGGGATGGTAACACACAGTGACATGATGTGAGGGGGAGAGCAGGAGTATAATAGGGGCTGATGGCTCCTGATATATGAGATACACCAGAGAGACTGGAGAGAAGACTGGTCAGATCTCTGGGCTGGTAACACACAGTGACATGATGTGAGGGGGAGAGCAGGAGTATAATAGGGGCTGATGGCTGCTGATGTATGAGATACACCAGAGAGAGTGGGGAGGAGACTGGTCAGATCTCTGGGCTGGTAACACACAGTGACATGATGTGAGGGGAGAGCAGGAGTATAATAAGGGCTGATGGCTCCTGATGTATGAGATACACCAGAGAGTGTGGAGAGGAGATTGGTCAGATCTCTGGGCTGGTAGCACACAGTGAAATGATGTGAGGGGAGAGCAGGAGTATAATAGGGGCTGATGGCTCCTGATGGATGAGATACACCAGAGAGTGTGGGGAGGAGACTGGTCAGATCTCTGGGCTGGTGACACACAGTGACATGATGTGAGGGGGAGAGCAGGAGTATAATAGGGGCTGATGGCTCCTGATGTATGAGATACACCAGAGTGTGTGGGGAGGAGACTGGTCAGATCTCTGGGCTGGTAACACACAGTGACATGATGTGAGGGAGGAGCAGGAGTATAATAGGTGCTGATGGCTCCTGATGTATGAGATACACCAGAGAGAGTGGGGAGAAGACTGGTCAGATCTCTGGGCTGGTAACACACAGTGACATGATGTGAGGGGGAGAGCAGGAGTATAATAGGGGCTGATGTCTCCTGATGAATGAGATACACCAGAGAGTGTGGGGAGGAGACTGGTCAGAACTCTGGGCTGGTAACACACAGTGACATAATTTGAGGAGGAGAGCAGGAGTATAATAGGGGCTGATGGCTGCTGATGTATGAGATACACCAGAGAGTGTGGGGAGGAGTCTGGTCAGATCTCTGGGATGGTGATATACAGTGACATGATGTGAGGGGGAGAGCAGGAGTATAATAGGGGCTGATGGCTCCTGATATATGAGATACACCAGAGAGAGTGGGGAGAAGACTGGTCAGATCTCTGGGCTGGTAACACACAGTGACATGATGTGAGGGGGAGAGCAGGAGTATAATAGGGGCTGATGGCTGCTGATGTATGAGATACACCAGAGAGTGTGGGGAGGAGACTGGTCAGATCTCTGGGATGGTGACATACAGTGACATGATGTGAGGGGGAGAGCAGGAGTATAATAGGGGCTGATGGCTCCTGATGTATGAGATACACCAGAGAGTGTGGGGAGGAGACTGGTCAGATCTCTGGGCTGGTAACACACGGTGACATGATGTGAGGGGGAGAGCAGGAGTATAATAGGGGCTTATGGCTGCTGATGTATGAGATACACCAGAGAGAGTGGGGAGGAGACTGGTCAGATCTCTGGGCTGGTAACACACAGTGACATGATGTGAGGGGAGAGCAGGAGTATAATAGGTGCTGATGGCTCCTGATGTATGAGATACACTAGAGAGTGTGGGGAGGAGACTGGTCAGAACTCTGGGCTGGTAACACACAGTGACATGATGTGAGGGGAGAGCAGAAGTATAATAGGGGCTGATGGCTCCTGATGTATGATATACACCAGAGAGTGTGGGGAGGAGACTGGTCAGATCTCTGGGATGGTAACACACAGTGACATGATGTGAGGGGAGAGCAGGAGTATAATAGAGGCTGATGGCTCCTGATATACGAGATACACCAGAGAGAGTGGGGAGAAGACTGGTCAGATCTCTGGGCTGGTAACACACAGTGACATGATGTGAGGGGGACAGCAGGAGTATAATAGGGGCTGATGGCTGCTGATGTATGAGATACACCAGAGAGTGTGGGGAGGAGACTGGTCAGATCTTTGGGATGGTGACATACAGTGACATGATGTGAGGGGGAGAGCAGGAGTATAATAGGGGCTGATGGCTGCTGATGTATGAGATACACCAGAGAGTGTGGGGAGGAGACTGGTCAGAACTCTGGGCTGGTAACACACAGTGACATGATGTGAGGGGGAGAGCAGGAGTATAATAGGGGCTGATGGCTCCTGATGTATGAGATACACCAGAGTGTGTGGGGAGGAGACTGGTCAGGTCTCTGGGCTGGTAACACACAGTGACATGAAGTGAGGGGGAGAGCAGGAGTATAATAGGGGCTGATGGCTCCTGATGTATGAGATACACCAGAGAGTGTGGGGAGGAGACTGGTCAGATCTCTGGGCTGGTAACACACAGTGACATGATGTGAGGGGAGAGCAGAAGTATAATAGGGGCTGATGGCTCCTGATGTATGAGATACACCAGAGTGTGTGGGGAGGAGACTGGTCAGATCTCTGGGCTGGTAACACACGGTGACATGATGTGAGGGGGAGAGCAGGAGTATAATAGGGGCTGATGGCTGCTGATGTATGAGATACACCAGAGAGAGTGGGGAGGAGACTGGTCAGAACTCTGGGCTGGTAACACACGGTGACATGATGTGAGGGGGAGAGCAGGAGTATAATAGGGGCTGATGGCTCCTGATGTATGAGATACACCAGAGAGTGTGGGGAGGAGACTGGTCAGATCTCTGGGCTGGTAACACACGGTGACATGATGTGAGGGGGAGAGCAGGAGTATAATAGGGGCTTATGGCTGCTGATGTATGAGATACACCAGAGAGAGTGGGGAGGAGACTGGTCAGATCTCTGGGCTGGTAACACACAGTGACATGATGTGAGGGGAGAGCAGGAGTATAATAGGTGCTGATGGCTCCTGATGTATGAGATACACTAGAGAGTGTGGGGAGGAGACTGGTCAGAACTCTGGGCTGGTAACACACAGTGACATGATGTGAGGGGAGAGCAGAAGTATAATAGGGGCTGATGGCTCCTGATGTATGATATACACCAGAGAGTGTGGGGAGGAGACTGGTCAGATCTCTGGGATGGTAACACACAGTGACATGATGTGAGGGGAGAGCAGGAGTATAATAGAGGCTGATGGCTCCTGATATACGAGATACACCAGAGAGAGTGGGGAGAAGACTGGTCAGATCTCTGGGCTGGTAACACACAGTGACATGATGTGAGGGGGACAGCAGGAGTATAATAGGGGCTGATGGCTGCTGATGTATGAGATACACCAGAGAGTGTGGGGAGGAGACTGGTCAGATCTTTGGGATGGTGACATACAGTGACATGATGTGAGGGGGAGAGCAGGAGTATAATAGGGGCTGATGGCTGCTGATGTATGAGATACACCAGAGAGTGTGGGGAGGAGACTGGTCAGAACTCTGGGCTGGTAACACACAGTGACATGATGTGAGGGGGAGAGCAGGAGTATAATAGGGGCTGATGGCTCCTGATGTATGAGATACACCAGAGTGTGTGGGGAGGAGACTGGTCAGGTCTCTGGGCTGGTAACACACAGTGACATGAAGTGAGGGGGAGAGCAGGAGTATAATAGGGGCTGATGGCTCCTGATGTATGAGATACACCAGAGAGTGTGGGGAGGAGACTGGTCAGATCTCTGGGCTGGTAACACACAGTGACATGATGTGAGGGGAGAGCAGAAGTATAATAGGGGCTGATGGCTCCTGATGTATGAGATACACCAGAGTGTGTGGGGAGGAGACTGGTCAGATCTCTGGGCTGGTAACACACGGTGACATGATGTGAGGGGGAGAGCAGGAGTATAATAGGGGCTGATGGCTGCTGATGTATGAGATACACCAGAGAGAGTGGGGAGGAGACTGGTCAGAACTCTGGGCTGGTAACACACGGTGACATGATGTGAGGGGGAGAGCAGGAGTATAATAGGGGCTGATGGCTGCTGATGTATGAGATACACCAGAGAGTGTGGGGAGGAGACTGGTCAGATATCTGGGCTGGTAACACACAGTGACATGTTGTGAGGGGGAGAGCAGGAGTATAATAGGGGCTGATGGCTCCTGATGTATGAGATACACCAGAGAGTGTGGAGAGGAGATTGGTCAGATCTCTGGGCTGGTAGCACACAGTGAAATGATGTGAGGGGAGAGCAGGAGTATAATAGGGGCTGATGGCTCCTGATATATGAGATACACCAGAGAGAGTGGGGAGAAGACTGGTCAGATCTCTAGGCTGGTAACACACAGTGACATGATGTAAGGGGGAGAGCAGGAGTATAATAGGGGCTGATGGCTGCTGATGTATGAGATACACCAGAGAGTGTGGGGAGGAGTCTGGTCAGATCTCTGGGATGGTGATATACAGTGACATGATGTGAGGGGGAGAGCAGGAGTATAATAGGGGCTGATGGCTCCTGATGTATGAGATACACCAGAGAGTGTGGGGAGGAGACTGGTCAGATCTCTGGGCTGGTAACACACGGTGACATGATGTGAGGGGGAGAGCAGGAGTATAATAGGGGCTTATGGCTGCTGATGTATGAGATACACCAGAGAGAGTGGGGAGGAGACTGGTCAGATCTCTGGGCTGGTAACACACAGTGACATGATGTGAGGGGAGAGCAGGAGTATAATAAGGGCTGATGGCTCCTGATGTATGAGATACACCAGAGAGTGTGGAGAGGAGATTGGTCAGATCTCTGGGCTGGTAGCACACAGTGAAATGATGTGAGGGGAGAGCAGGAGTATAATAGGGGCTGATGGCTCCTGATATATGAGATACACCAGAGAGAGTGGGGAGAAGACTGGTCAGATCTCTGGGCTGGTAACACACAGTGACATGATGTGAGGGGGAGAGCAGGAGTATAATAGGGGCTGATGGCTCCGGATGTATGAGATACACCAGAGAGTGTGGGGAGGAGACTGGTCAGATCTCTGGGCTGGTAACACACGGTGACATGATGTGAGGGGGAGAGCAGGAGTATAATAGGGGCTGATGGCTGCTGATGTATGAGATACACCAGAGAGAGTGGGGAGGAGACTAGTCAGAACTCTGGGCTGGTAACACACAGTGACATGATGTGAGGGGGAGAGCAGGAGTATAATAGGGGCTGATGGCTCCTGATGTATGAGATACACCAGAGTGTGTGGGGAGGAGACTGGTCAGGTCTCTGGGCTGGTAACACACAGTGACATGATGTGAGGGGGAGAGCAGGAGTATAATAGGGTCTGATGGCTCCTGATGTATGAGATACACCAGAGAGTGTGGGGAGGAGACTGGTCAGATCTCTGGGCTGGTAAAACACAGTGACATGATGTGAGGGGAGAGCAGAAGTATAATAGGGGCTGATGGCTCCTGATGTATGAGATACACCAGAGAGTGTGGGGAGGAGACTGGTCAGATCTCTGGGCTGGTAACACACAGTGACATGATGTGAGGGGGAGGCAGGAGTATAATAGGGGCTGATGGCTCCTGATGTATGAGATACACCAAAGTGTGTGTGGAGGAGACTGGTCAGATCTCTGGGCTGGTAACACACAGTGACATGATGTGAGGGAGGAGCAGGAGTATAATAGGTGCTGATGGCTCCTGATGTAAGACATACACTAGAGAGTGTGGGGAGGAGACTGGTCAGATCTCTGGGCTGGTAACACACAGTGACATGATGTGAGGGGAGAGCAGGAGTATAATAGGGGCTGATGGCTCCTGATGTATGAGATACACCAGAGAGTGTGGAGAGGAGATTGGTCAGATCTCTGGGCTGGTAACACACAGTGAAATGATGTGAGGGGAGAGCAGGAGTATAATAGGGGCTGATGGCTCCTGATATATGAGATACACCAGAGAGAGTGGGGAGAAGACTGGTCAGATCTCTGGGCTGGTAACACACAGTGACATGATGTGAGGGGGAGAGCAGGAGTATAATAGGGGCTGATGGCTCCTGATGTATGAGAGACACCAGAGAGTGTGGGGAGGAGACTGGTCAGATCTCTGGGCTGGTAACACACAGTGACATGATGTGAGGGGGAGGCAGGAGTATAATAGGGGCTGATGGCTCCTGATGTATGAGATACACCAGAGAGTGTGGAGAGGAGATTGGTCAGATCTCTGGGCTGGTAGCACACAGTGAAATGATGTGAGGGGAGAGCAGGAGTATAATAGGGGCTGATGGCTCCTGATATATGAGATACACCAGAGAGAGTGGGGAGAAGACTGGTCAGATCTCTAGGCTGGTAACACACAGTGACATGATGTAAGGGGGAGAGCAGGAGTATAATAGGGGCTGATGGCTGCTGATGTATGAGATACACCAGAGAGTGTGGGGAGGAGTCTGGTCAGATCTCTGGGATGGTGATATACAGTGACATGATGTGAGGGGGAGAGCAGGAGTATAATAGGGGCTGATGGCTCCTGATGTATGAGATACACCAGAGAGTGTGGGGAGGAGACTGGTCAGATCTCTGGGCTGGTAACACACGGTGACATGATGTGAGGGGGAGAGCAGGAGTATAATAGGGGCTTATGGCTGCTGATGTATGAGATACACCAGAGAGAGTGGGGAGGAGACTGGTCAGATCTCTGGGCTGGTAACACACAGTGACATGATGTGAGGGGAGAGCAGGAGTATAATAAGGGCTGATGGCTCCTGATGTAAGAGATACACCAGAGAGTGTGGAGAGGAGATTGGTCAGATCTCTGGGCTGGTAGCACACAGTGAAATGATGTGAGGGGAGAGCAGGAGTATAATAGGGGCTGATGGCTCCTGATATATGAGATACACCAGAGAGAGTGGGGAGAAGACTGGTCAGATCTCTGGGCTGGTAACACACAGTGACATGATGTGAGGGGGAGAGCAGGAGTATAATAGGGGCTGATGGCTCCGGATGTATGAGATACACCAGAGAGTGTGGGGAGGAGACTGGTCAGATCTCTGGGCTGGTAACACACGGTGACATGATGTGAGGGGGAGAGCAGGAGTATAATAGGGGCTGATGGCTGCTGATGTATGAGATACACCAGAGAGAGTGGGGAGGAGACTAGTCAGAACTCTGGGCTGGTAACACACAGTGACATGATGTGAGGGGGAGAGCAGGAGTATAATAGGGGCTGATGGCTCCTGATGTATGAGATACACCAGAGTGTGTGGGGAGGAGACTGGTCAGGTCTCTGGGCTGGTAACACACAGTGACATGATGTGAGGGGGAGAGCAGGAGTATAATAGGGTCTGATGGCTCCTGATGTATGAGATACACCAGAGAGTGTGGGGAGGAGACTGGTCAGATCTCTGGGCTGGTAAAACACAGTGACATGATGTGAGGGGAGAGCAGAAGTATAATAGGGGCTGATGGCTCCTGATGTATGAGATACACCAGAGAGTGTGGGGAGGAGACTGGTCAGATCTCTGGGCTGGTAACACACAGTGACATGATGTGAGGGGGAGGCAGGAGTATAATAGGGGCTGATGGCTCCTGATGTATGAGATACACCAAAGTGTGTGGGGAGGAGACTGGTCAGATCTCTGGGCTGGTAACACACAGTGACATGATGTGAGGGAGGAGCAGGAGTATAATAGGTGCTGATGGCTCCTGATGTATGAGATACACTAGAGAGTGTGGGGAGGAGACTGGTCAGATCTCTGGGCTGGTAACACACAGTGACATGATGTGAGGGGAGAGCAGGAGTATAATAGGGGCTGATGGCTCCTGATGTATGAGATACACCAGAGAGTGTGGAGAGGAGATTGGTCAGATCTCTGGGCTGGTAACACACAGTGAAATGATGTGAGGGGAGAGCAGGAGTATAATAGGGGCTGATGGCTCCTGATGTATGAGATACACCAGAGAGAGTGGGGAGAAGACTGGTCAGATCTCTGGGCTGGTAACACACAGTGACATGATGTGAGGGGGAGAGCAGGAGTATAATAGGGGCTGATGTCTCCTGATGAATGAGATACACCAGAGAGTGTGGGGAGGAGACTGGTCAGAACTCTGGGCTGGTAACACACAGTGACATAATTTGAGGAGGAGAGCAGGAGTATAATAGGGGCTGATGGCTCCTGATGTATGAGATACACCAGAGAGTGTGGGGAGGAGACTGGTCAGATCTCTGGGCTGGTAACACACAGTGACATGATGTGAGGGGGAGGCAGGAGTATAATAGGGGCTGATGGCTCCTGATGTATGAGATACACCAAAGTGTGTGGGGAGGAGACTGGTCAGATCTCTGGGCTGGTAACACACAGTGACATGATGTGAGGGAGGAGCAGGAGTATAATAGGTGCTGATGGCTCCTGATGTATGAGATACACTAGAGAGTGTGGGGAGGAGACTGGTCAGATCTCTGGGCTGGTAACACACAGTGACATGATGTGAGGGGGAGAGCAGGAGTATAATAGGGGCTGATGGCTCCTGATGTATGAGATACACCAGAGTGTGTGGGGAGGAGACTGGTCAGATCTCTGGGCTGGTAACACACAGTGACATGATGTGAGGGAGGAGCAGGAGTATAATAGGTGCTGATGGCTCCTGATGTATGAGATACACCAGAGAGAGTGGGGAGAAGACTGGTCAGATCTCTGGGCTGGTAACACACAGTGACATGATGTGAGGGGGAGAGCAGGAGTATAATAGGGGCTGATGTCTCCTGATGAATGAGATACACCAGAGAGTGTGGGGAGGAGACTGGTCAGAACTCTGGGCTGGTAACACACAGTGACATAATTTGAGGAGGAGAGCAGGAGTATAATAGGGGCTGATGGCTGCTGATGTATGAGATACACCAGAGAGTGTGGGGAGGAGTCTGGTCAGATCTCTGGGATGGTGATATACAGTGACATGATGTGAGGGGGAGAGCAGGAGTATAATAGGGGCTGATGGCTCCTGATATATGAGATACACCAGAGAGAGTGGGGAGAAGACTGGTCAGATCTCTGGGCTGGTAACACACAGTGACATGATGTGAGGGGGAGAGCAGGAGTATAATAGGGGCTGATGGCTGCTGATGTATGAGATACACCAGAGAGTGTGGGGAGGAGACTGGTCAGATCTCTGGGATGGTGACATACAGTGACATGATGTGAGGGGGAGAGCAGGAGTATAATAGGGGCTGATGGCTCCTGATGTATGAGATACACCAGAGAGTGTGGGGAGGAGACTGGTCAGATCTCTGGGCTGGTAACACACGGTGACATGATGTGAGGGGGAGAGCAGGAGTATAATAGGGGCTTATGGCTGCTGATGTATGAGATACACCAGAGAGAGTGGGGAGGAGACTGGTCAGATCTCTGGGCTGGTAACACACAGTGACATGATGTGAGGGGAGAGCAGGAGTATAATAGGTGCTGATGGCTCCTGATGTATGAGATACACTAGAGAGTGTGGGGAGGAGACTGGTCAGAACTCTGGGCTGGTAACACACAGTGACATGATGTGAGGGGAGAGCAGAAGTATAATAGGGGCTGATGGCTCCTGATGTATGATATACACCAGAGAGTGTGGGGAGGAGACTGGTCAGATCTCTGGGATGGTAACACACAGTGACATGATGTGAGGGGAGAGCAGGAGTATAATAGAGGCTGATGGCTCCTGATATACGAGATACACCAGAGAGAGTGGGGAGAAGACTGGTCAGATCTCTGGGCTGGTAACACACAGTGACATGATGTGAGGGGGACAGCAGGAGTATAATAGGGGCTGATGGCTGCTGATGTATGAGATACACCAGAGAGTGTGGGGAGGAGACTGGTCAGATCTTTGGGATGGTGACATACAGTGACATGATGTGAGGGGGAGAGCAGGAGTATAATAGGGGCTGATGGCTGCTGATGTATGAGATACACCAGAGAGTGTGGGGAGGAGACTGGTCAGAACTCTGGGCTGGTAACACACAGTGACATGATGTGAGGGGGAGAGCAGGAGTATAATAGGGGCTGATGGCTCCTGATGTATGAGATACACCAGAGTGTGTGGGGAGGAGACTGGTCAGGTCTCTGGGCTGGTAACACACAGTGACATGAAGTGAGGGGGAGAGCAGGAGTATAATAGGGGCTGATGGCTCCTGATGTATGAGATACACCAGAGAGTGTGGGGAGGAGACTGGTCAGATCTCTGGGCTGGTAACACACAGTGACATGATGTGAGGGGAGAGCAGAAGTATAATAGGGGCTGATGGCTCCTGATGTATGAGATACACCAGAGTGTGTGGGGAGGAGACTGGTCAGATCTCTGGGCTGGTAACACACGGTGACATGATGTGAGGGGGAGAGCAGGAGTATAATAGGGGCTGATGGCTGCTGATGTATGAGATACACCAGAGAGAGTGGGGAGGAGACTGGTCAGAACTCTGGGCTGGTAACACACGGTGACATGATGTGAGGGGGAGAGCAGGAGTATAATAGGGGCTGATGGCTGCTGATGTATGAGATACACCAGAGAGTGTGGGGAGGAGACTGGTCAGATATCTGGGCTGGTAACACACAGTGACATGTTGTGAGGGGGAGAGCAGGAGTATAATAGGGGCTGATGGCTCCTGATGTATGAGATACACCAGAGAGTGTGGAGAGGAGATTGGTCAGATCTCTGGGCTGGTAGCACACAGTGAAATGATGTGAGGGGAGAGCAGGAGTATAATAGGGGCTGATGGCTCCTGATATATGAGATACACCAGAGAGAGTGGGGAGAAGACTGGTCAGATCTCTAGGCTGGTAACACACAGTGACATGATGTAAGGGGGAGAGCAGGAGTATAATAGGGGCTGATGGCTGCTGATGTATGAGATACACCAGAGAGTGTGGGGAGGAGTCTGGTCAGATCTCTGGGATGGTGATATACAGTGACATGATGTGAGGGGGAGAGCAGGAGTATAATAGGGGCTGATGGCTCCTGATGTATGAGATACACCAGAGAGTGTGGGGAGGAGACTGGTCAGATCTCTGGGCTGGTAACACACGGTGACATGATGTGAGGGGGAGAGCAGGAGTATAATAGGGGCTTATGGCTGCTGATGTATGAGATACACCAGAGAGAGTGGGGAGGAGACTGGTCAGATCTCTGGGCTGGTAACACACAGTGACATGATGTGAGGGGAGAGCAGGAGTATAATAAGGGCTGATGGCTCCTGATGTATGAGATACACCAGAGAGTGTGGAGAGGAGATTGGTCAGATCTCTGGGCTGGTAGCACACAGTGAAATGATGTGAGGGGAGAGCAGGAGTATAATAGGGGCTGATGGCTCCTGATATATGAGATACACCAGAGAGAGTGGGGAGAAGACTGGTCAGATCTCTGGGCTGGTAACACACAGTGACATGATGTGAGGGGGAGAGCAGGAGTATAATAGGGGCTGATGGCTCCGGATGTATGAGATACACCAGAGAGTGTGGGGAGGAGACTGGTCAGATCTCTGGGCTGGTAACACACGGTGACATGATGTGAGGGGGAGAGCAGGAGTATAATAGGGGCTGATGGCTGCTGATGTATGAGATACACCAGAGAGAGTGGGGAGGAGACTAGTCAGAACTCTGGGCTGGTAACACACAGTGACATGATGTGAGGGGGAGAGCAGGAGTATAATAGGGGCTGATGGCTCCTGATGTATGAGATACACCAGAGTGTGTGGGGAGGAGACTGGTCAGATCTCTGGGCTGGTAAAACACAGTGACATGATGTGAGGGGAGAGCAGAAGTATAATAGGGGCTGATGGCTCCTGATGTATGAGATACACCAGAGAGTGTGGGGAGGAGACTGGTCAGATCTCTGGGCTGGTAACACACAGTGACATGATGTGAGGGGGAGGCAGGAGTATAATAGGGGCTGATGGCTCCTGATGTATGAGATACACCAAAGTGTGTGTGGAGGAGACTGGTCAGATCTCTGGGCTGGTAACACACAGTGACATGATGTGAGGGAGGAGCAGGAGTATAATAGGTGCTGATGGCTCCTGATGTAAGACATACACTAGAGAGTGTGGGGAGGAGACTGGTCAGATCTCTGGGCTGGTAACACACAGTGACATGATGTGAGGGGAGAGCAGGAGTATAATAGGGGCTGATGGCTCCTGATGTATGAGATACACCAGAGAGTGTGGAGAGGAGATTGGTCAGATCTCTGGGCTGGTAACACACAGTGAAATGATGTGAGGGGAGAGCAGGAGTATAATAGGGGCTGATGGCTCCTGATATATGAGATACACCAGAGAGAGTGGGGAGAAGACTGGTCAGATCTCTGGGCTGGTAACACACAGTGACATGATGTGAGGGGGAGAGCAGGAGTATAATAGGGGCTGATGGCTCCTGATGTATGAGAGACACCAGAGAGTGTGGGGAGGAGACTGGTCAGATCTCTGGGCTGGTAACACACAGTGACATGATGTGAGGGGGAGGCAGGAGTATAATAGGGGCTGATGGCTCCTGATGTATGAGATACACCAGAGAGTGTGGAGAGGAGATTGGTCAGATCTCTGGGCTGGTAGCACACAGTGAAATGATGTGAGGGGAGAGCAGGAGTATAATAGGGGCTGATGGCTCCTGATATATGAGATACACCAGAGAGAGTGGGGAGAAGACTGGTCAGATCTCTAGGCTGGTAACACACAGTGACATGATGTAAGGGGGAGAGCAGGAGTATAATAGGGGCTGATGGCTGCTGATGTATGAGATACACCAGAGAGTGTGGGGAGGAGTCTGGTCAGATCTCTGGGATGGTGATATACAGTGACATGATGTGAGGGGGAGAGCAGGAGTATAATAGGGGCTGATGGCTCCTGATGTATGAGATACACCAGAGAGTGTGGGGAGGAGACTGGTCAGATCTCTGGGCTGGTAACACACGGTGACATGATGTGAGGGGGAGAGCAGGAGTATAATAGGGGCTTATGGCTGCTGATGTATGAGATACACCAGAGAGAGTGGGGAGGAGACTGGTCAGATCTCTGGGCTGGTAACACACAGTGACATGATGTGAGGGGAGAGCAGGAGTATAATAAGGGCTGATGGCTCCTGATGTAAGAGATACACCAGAGAGTGTGGAGAGGAGATTGGTCAGATCTCTGGGCTGGTAGCACACAGTGAAATGATGTGAGGGGAGAGCAGGAGTATAATAGGGGCTGATGGCTCCTGATATATGAGATACACCAGAGAGAGTGGGGAGAAGACTGGTCAGATCTCTGGGCTGGTAACACACAGTGACATGATGTGAGGGGGAGAGCAGGAGTATAATAGGGGCTGATGGCTCCGGATGTATGAGATACACCAGAGAGTGTGGGGAGGAGACTGGTCAGATCTCTGGGCTGGTAACACACGGTGACATGATGTGAGGGGGAGAGCAGGAGTATAATAGGGGCTGATGGCTGCTGATGTATGAGATACACCAGAGAGAGTGGGGAGGAGACTAGTCAGAACTCTGGGCTGGTAACACACAGTGACATGATGTGAGGGGGAGAGCAGGAGTATAATAGGGGCTGATGGCTCCTGATGTATGAGATACACCAGAGTGTGTGGGGAGGAGACTGGTCAGGTCTCTGGGCTGGTAACACACAGTGACATGATGTGAGGGGGAGAGCAGGAGTATAATAGGGTCTGATGGCTCCTGATGTATGAGATACACCAGAGAGTGTGGGGAGGAGACTGGTCAGATCTCTGGGCTGGTAAAACACAGTGACATGATGTGAGGGGAGAGCAGAAGTATAATAGGGGCTGATGGCTCCTGATGTATGAGATACACCAGAGAGTGTGGGGAGGAGACTGGTCAGATCTCTGGGCTGGTAACACACAGTGACATGATGTGAGGGGGAGGCAGGAGTATAATAGGGGCTGATGGCTCCTGATGTATGAGATACACCAAAGTGTGTGGGGAGGAGACTGGTCAGATCTCTGGGCTGGTAACACACAGTGACATGATGTGAGGGAGGAGCAGGAGTATAATAGGTGCTGATGGCTCCTGATGTATGAGATACACTAGAGAGTGTGGGGAGGAGACTGGTCAGATCTCTGGGCTGGTAACACACAGTGACATGATGTGAGGGGAGAGCAGGAGTATAATAGGGGCTGATGGCTCCTGATGTATGAGATACACCAGAGAGTGTGGAGAGGAGATTGGTCAGATCTCTGGGCTGGTAACACACAGTGAAATGATGTGAGGGGAGAGCAGGAGTATAATAGGGGCTGATGGCTCCTGATATATGAGATACACCAGAGAGAGTGGGGAGAAGACTGGTCAGATCTCTGGGCTGGTAACACACAGTGACATGATGTGAGTGGAGAGCAGGAGTATAATAGGGGATGATGGCTCCTGATGTATGAGATACACCAGAGAGTGTGGGGAGGAGACTGGTCAGATCTCTGGGCTGGTAACACACAGTGACATGATGTGAGTGGAGAGCAGGAGTATAATAGGGGATGATGGCTCCTGATGTATGAGATACACCAGAGAGTGTGGGGAGGAGACTGGTCAGATCTCTGGGCTGGTAACACACGGTGACATGATGTGAGGGGGAGAGCAGGAGTATAATAGGGGCTGATGGCTGCTGATGTATGAGATACACCAGAGAGAGTGGGGAGGAGACTGGTCAGAACTCTGGGCTGGTAACACACAGTGACATGATGTGAGGGGGAGAGCAGGAGTATAATAGGGGCTGATGGCTCCTGATGTATGAGATACACCAGAGTGTGTGGGGAGGAGACTGGTCAGGTCTCTGGGCTGGTAACACACAGTGACATGATGTGAGGGGGAGAGCAGGAGTATAATAGGGGCTGATGGCTCCTGATGTATGAGATACACCAGAGAGTGTGGGGAGGAGACTGGTCAGATCTCTGGGCTGGTAACACACAGTGACATGATGTGAGGGGAGAGCAGAAGTATAATAGGGGCTGATGGCTCCTGATGTATGAGATACACCAGAGAGTGTGGGGAGGAGACTGGTCAGATCTCTGGGCTGGTAACACACGGTGACATGATGTGAGGGGGAGAGCAGGAGTATAATAGGGGCTGATGGCTGCTGATGTATGAGATACACCAGAGAGAGTGGGTAGGAGACTGGTCAGAACTCTGGGCTGGTAACACACAGTGACATGATGTGAGGGGGAGGGCAGGAGTATAATAGGGGCTGATGGCTCCTGATGTATGAGATACACCAGAGAGTGTGGGGAGAAGACTGGTCAGATCTCTGGGCTGGTAACACACAGTGACGTGATGTGAGGGGAGAGCAGAAGTATAATAGGGGCTGATGGCTGCTGATGTATGAGATACACCAGAGAGTGTGGGGAGGAGACTGGTCAGATCTCTGGGCTGGTAACACACTGTGACATGATGTGAGGGGGAGAGCAGGAGTATAATAGGGGCTTATGGCTGCTGATGTATGAGATACACCAGAGAGAGTGGGGAGGAGACTGGTCAGATCTCTGGGCTGGTAACACACAGTGACATGATGTGAGGGGAGAGCAGGAGTATAATAGGTGCTGATGGCTCCTGATGTATGAGATACACTAGAGAGTGTGGGGAGGAGACTGGTCAGAACTCTGGGCTGGTAACACACAGTGACATGATGTGAGGGGAGAGCAGAAGTATAATAGGGGCTGATGGCTCCTGATGTATGAGATACACCAGAGAGTGTGGGGAGGAGACTGGTCAGATCTCTGGGCTGGTAACACACAGTGACATGATGTGAGGGGGAGGCAGGAGTATAATAGGGGCTGATGGCTCCTGATGTATGATATACACCAGAGAGTGTGGGGAGGAGACTGGTCAGATCTCTGGGATGGTAACACACAGTGACATGATGTGAGGGGAGAGCAGGAGTATAATAGAGGCTGATGGCTCCTGATATACGAGATACACCAGAGAGAGTGGGGAGAAGACTGGTCAGATCTCTGGGCTGGTAACACACAGTGACATGATGTGAGGGGGAGAGCAGGAGTATAATAGGGGCTGATGGCTGCTGATGTATGAGATACACCAGAGAGTGTGGGGAGGAGACTGGTCAGATCTTTGGGATGGTGACATACAGTGACATGATGTGAGGGGGAGAGCAGTAGTATAATAGGGGCTGATGGCTGCTGATGTATGAGATACACCAGAGAGTGTGGGGAGGAGACTGGTCAGAACTCTGGGCTGGTAACACACAGTGACATGATGTGAGGGGGAGAGCAGGAGTATAATAGGGGCTGATGGCTCCTGATGTATGAGATACACCAGAGTGTGTGGGGAGGAGACTGGTCAGGTCTCTGGGCTGGTAACACACAGTGACATGAAGTGAGGGGGAGAGCAGGAGTATAATAGGGGCTGATGGCTCCTGATGTATGAGATACACCAGAGAGTGTGGGGAGGAGACTGGTCAGATCTCTGGGCTGGTAACACACAGTGACATGATGTGAGGGGAGAGCAGAAGTATAATAGGGGCTGATGGCTCCTGATGTATGAGATACACCAGAGTGTGTGGGGAGGAGACTGGTCAGATCTCTGGGCTGGTAACACACAGTGACATGATGTGAGGGGGAGAGCAGGAGTATAATAGGGGCTGATGGCTGCTGATGTAAGAGATACACCAGAGAGAGTGGGGAGGAGACTGGTCAGATCTCTGGGCTGGTAACACACAGTGACATGATGTGAGGGGGAGGCAGGAGTATAATAGGGGCTGATGGCTCCTGATGTATGAGATACACCAGAGAGTGTGGAGAGGAGATTGGTCAGATCTCTGGGCTGGTAGCACACAGTGAAATGATGTGAGGGGAGAGCAGGAGTATAATAGGGGCTGATGGCTCCTGATATATGAGATACACCAGAGAGTGTGGGGAGGAGACTGGTCAGATCTCTGGGCTGGTAACACACAGTGACATGATGTGAGGGGAGAGCAGGAGTATAATAAGGGCTGATGGCTCCTGATGTATGAGATACACCAGAGAGTGTGGAGAGGAGATTGGTCAGATCTCTGGGCTGGTAGCACACAGTGAAATGATGTGAGGGGAGAGCAGGAGTATAATAGTGGCTGATGGCTCCTGATATATGAGATACACCAGAGAGAGTGGGGAGAAGACTGGTCAGATCTCTGGGCTGGTAACACACAGTGACATGATGTGAGGGGGAGAGCAGGAGTATAATAGGGGCTGATGGCTGCTGATGTATGAGATACACCAGAGAGTGTGGGGAGGAGACTGGTCAGATCTCTGGGATGGTGACATACAGTGACATGATGTGAGGGGGAGAGCAGGAGTATAATAGGGGCTGATGGCTCCTGATGTATGAGATACACCAGAGAGTGTGGGGAGGAGACTGGTCAGATCTCTGGGCTGGTAACACACGGTGACATGATGTGAGGGGGAGAGCAGGAGTATAATAGGGGCTGATGGCTGCTGATGTATGAGATACACCAGAGAGTGGGGAGGAGACTAGTCAGAACTCTGGGCTGGTAACACACAGTGACATGATGTGAGGGGGAGAGCAGGAGTATAATAGGGGCTGATGGCTCCTGATGTATGAGATACACCAGAGAGTGTGGGGAGGAGACTGGTCAGATCTCTGGGCTGGTAAAACACAGTGACATGATGTGAGGGGGAGAGCAGGAGTATAATAGGGGCTGATGTCTCCTGATGTATGAGATACACCAGAGAGTGTGGGGAGGAGACTGGTCAGATCTCTGGGATGGTAACACACAGTGACATGATGTGAGGGGAGAGCAGGAGTATAATAGAGGCTGATGGCTCCTGATATACGAGATACACCAGAGAGAGTGGGGAGAAGACTGGTCAGATCTCTGGGCTGGTAACACACAGTGACATGATGTGAGGGGGACAGCAGGAGTATAATAGGGGCTGATGGCTGCTGATGTATGAGATACACCAGAGAGTGTGGGGAGGAGACTGGTCAGATCTTTGGGATGGTGACATACAGTGACATGATGTGAGGGGGAGAGCAGTAGTATAATAGGGGCTGATGGCTGCTGATGTATGAGATACACCAGAGAGTGTGGGGAGGAGACTGGTCAGAACTCTGGGCTGGTAACACACAGTGACATGATGTGAGGGGGAGAGCAGGAGTATAATAGGGGCTGATGGCTCCTGATGTATGAGATACACCAGAGTGTGTGGGGAGGAGACTGGTCAGGTCTCTGGGCTGGTAACACACAGTGACATGAAGTGAGGGGGAGAGCAGGAGTATAATAGGTGCTGATGGCTCCTGATGTATGAGATACACCAGAGAGTGTGGGGAGGAGACTGGTCAGATCTCTGGGCTGGTAACACACAGTGACATGAAGTGAGGGGGAGAGCAGGAGTATTATAGGGGCTGATGGCTCCTGAATCCACACCGGGCAAATAAAGTTCCCTAATTTGTACTGACAGAGGGTGTAGGATAAGAGATTGCTGTAGTGACTGAGCAATGAGAATATGTGACTCTGTTCTGTAATAAGTGTTTATTACTCACCTGTGCTGATATCTGTAGGGATCTCCTCCTCCGTACACTGCTGATCACCCCTCAGATACATCTCTTCTTCTCCCTCTATATCTTCTGCCTTTATATCAGTCACATACGTCTCTTCTTCTCCCTCTGTATCTTTGACTTTAACATTATTTATTTGGGCTTCACCCTATGTAAACCATCAATAAAAGAAGACTGTAATAATTGTTGATTTCAGTAATAGATTAAACAATACAAATGTATTGACACACACAGCTGCTCTACACATTATATAGTGACAGTCACTTTGGTATATTGGTGAGACCCTAAATCCCACCTACCTGATCCTCCTGTGGGATCCTGTGATTCTCCTCTGTACAATCCTGGGAATACAGAGGACGGGGACATCTCTCTGGGGTATCTCTGTTACTGGGTCCATCTTTAGGAGACACACAGTGACTGAGTGCAGTGTATATATGTGATTATCAGGTGATGTGTGTATATAGGGGGTCCCCATACCTGCTCTCCCCTGTACAATACATGACAGTTTCCTCTTACCCAGTGATGTGAGCGGCCGGTGATTCTCCATCATCACGTCCTTGTACAGACCCCTGTGTTCCTCTATATACTCCACCTCCTGCATGGAGACATAGACAGTGACATCCTGACACCTTATAGGAACCTGACACACACAGTGATACAGTCATCACCCAGACACTTCCCCTGGTGTTACTGTATAATGTCCCATTCCCAGCAGTCACCTCTCCAGTCATCACCCAGACACATCCCCTGGTGTTACTGTATAATGTCCCATTCCCAGCAGTCACCTCTCCAGTCATCACCCAGACACGTCCCCTGGTGTTACTGTATAATGTCCTATTCCCAGCAGTCACCTCTCCAGTCATCACCCAGACACATCCCCTGGTGTTACTGTATAATGTCCCATTCCCAGCAGTCACCTCTCCAGTCATCACCCAGACACATCCCCCGGTGTTACTGTATAATGTCCCATTCCCAGAAGTCACCACACAGACACATCCCCCGGTGTTACTGTATAATGCCCCATTCCCAGCAGTCACCTCTCCAGTCATCACCCAGACACATCCCCTGGTGTTAATGTATAATGTCCCATTCCCAGCAGTCACCTCTCCAGTCATCACCCAGATATGTCCCCTGGTGTTACTGTATAATGTCCCATTACCAGCAGTCACCTCTCCAGTCATCACCCAAACACGTCCCCCAGTGTTACTGTATAATGCCCCATTCCCAGCAGTCACCTCTCCAGTCATCACCCAGACACTTTCCCTGGTGTTACTGTACAATGCCCCATTCCCAGCAGTCACCTCTCCAGTCATCACCCAGACACATACCCTGGTGTAACTGTATAATGTCCCATTTCCAGCAGTCACCTCTCCAGTCATCACCCAGACACATTCCCTGGTGTTACTGTATAATGTCCTATTCCCAGCAGTCACCTCTCCAGTCATCACCCAGATACGTCCCCTGGTGTTACTGTATAATGTCCCATTCCCAGTAGTCACCTCTCCAGTCATCACCCAGATACGTTCCCCGGTGTTAATGTATAATGTCCCATTACCAGCAGTCACCTCTCCAGTCATCACCCAAACACGTCCCCCAGTGTTACTGTATAATGCCCCATTCCCAGCAGTCACCTCTCCAGTCATCACCCAGACACATACCCTGGTGTTACTGTATAATGCCCCATTCCCAGCAGTCACCTCTCCAGTCATCACCCAGACACATCCCCCGGTGTTACTGTATAATGCCCCATTCCCAGCAGTCACCTCTTCAGTCATCACCCAGACACATCCCACGGTGTTACTGTATAATGTCCCATTCCCAGCAGTCACCTCTCCAGTCATCACTCAGATACGTCCCCTGGTGCTACTGTATAATGTCCCATTCCCAGCAGTCACCTCTCCAGTCATCACCCAGACACGTCCCTGGTGTTACTGTATAATGTCCCATTCCCAGCAGTCACCTCTCCAGTCATCACCCAGACACATCCCCTGGTGTTACTGTATAATGTCCCATTCCCAGCAGTCACCTCTCCAGTCATCACCCAGACACATCCTCTGGTGTTACTGTATAATTCCCCATTCCCAGCAGTCACCTCTCCAGTCAGCAACTGAATGATCTTGTTGGTGAGTTTCAGGATCTTCTGGTCATTGTGTCTTTCATGTGTCAGTGAGTGAGGTGGAGGCACCGTGATGGGGCTCTGGGTTCTACTCAGTCCTCCAGATACACAGGGATGGCTGCTGGTTATCTCACACTCATTGGATGTCTTCTTCACTATTGTGTAATCCTGTGTAATGGTGGAGACATCAAATATCAATATATACACTCCCATATCCCCTCACCTCCCCAGTCATGTCCCTGTATTATTACTATAGAAATAAGTGACGTCACTGTGACACTCCCAGATCCCCTTACCTCCTCAGTCATGTCCCTGTATTATTACTATAGATATAAATGACATAACAGTGACGCTCCAAGATCTCCTCACCTCCACAGTCATGTCCCTGTATTATTACTATAGATATAAGTGACGTCACTGTGACTTTTCCAGACTCCTTCAACTCCCCAGTCACGTCCCTGTATTATTGATATAGATATAATTGACGTCACTGTGCCGCTTCCAGATCTCCTCCCCAGTCATGTCCCTGTATTATTACTATAGATATAAGCGATTTCACGGTGAAGCTCCCAGATCCCATCACCTCCCCAGTCATGTCCCTGTATTATTACTATAGATATAAGTGATGTCACTGTGATGCTCTAAGACCCCCTCACCTTCCCAGTGACAGCCCTGTATTATTACTATAGATATAAGTGATGTCACTGTGACACTCCCAGATCCCCTTACCTCTCCAATCATGTCCCTGTATTATTACTATAGATATAAGTGATGTCACAGTGATGCTCCCAGATCCCCTCACCTCCCCAGTCATGTCCCTGTATTATTACTATAGATATAAGGTCACAGTGATGCTCCCAGATCCCCTCACCTCCCCAGTCATGTCCCTGTATTATTACTATAGATATAAGGTCACTTTGATGCTATCAGATCCACTCACCTCCCCAGTCATATCCCTGTATTATTACTATAGATATAAGGTCACTGTGACGCTCCCAGATCCACTCACCTCCCCAGTCATGTCCCTGTATTATTACTATAGATATAAGGTCACTGTGACGCTCCCAGATCCCCTCACCTCCCCAGTCATGTCCCTGTATTATTACTATAGATATAAGGTCACTTTGATGCTCTCAGATCCACTCACCTCCCCAGTCATAACCCTGTATTATTACTATAGATATAAGGTCACTGTGATGCTCTCAGATCCACTCACATCCCCAGTCATGTCCCTGTATTATAACTATAGATATAAGGTCACTGTGACACTCCCTGATCCACTCACCTCCCCAGTCAGCAGGTAGATGATCTCCAGGGTGATATTAATTATCCTCTCAGTCCTGTGACTCCTGTCCTTGTCCATCCTTTGTGAATCAGAGAGAATACAGAACGTGTGATGTGTAATAAAGACTCCGTTCCCCACAGCTGGAGTTCCTTGGAGTCACAATGAACTGATGTGCAGTACACCGCTCATGTGCAGGACCCGTACGGAGCATGTGCTCTATGTGTCCTGAGTTGTCAGACAAGTATGGCTGCAGCCATGAAGTGGTGTAAGGGTGAGAATTGGTTGTGAAGGGACAGGGTCTCCTGAGGGAAATTTCATGGCCTCATTCATGGAGCTGCGGCGTACAGTCTCCGTGACCTCAGGATTCACAGATCCAGCCGATGGTGTAGCAAAGGTGGCAGAAGACAGGCAAGGTGGTGGCAGAAGACAGGCAGTGGAAAGGCGGCAGGAGACAGGCAGGGAAAAGGTTGCAGGAAACAGGCAGGGGAAAGGTTGCAGGAGACAGGCAAGGAGGTGGCAGGAGACAGGGAGGGGGTGGCAGGAGACAGGGGGAAGGCGGCAGGAGACCGGCCAGAGGGAGCAGGAGACAGGGGAAAGGCGACAGGCAGGGGAAAGGCGGCAGGCGACAGGCAGGGAAAAGGCGGCAGGAGACAGGTAGGTGGGCAGCAGGGTGGGGGTGGCAGGAGACAGGCAGGGGAAAGGCGGCAGGAGACAGACGGGGTAAAGGCAACAGGAGACAGGCAGGGGAAAGGCGGCAGGAGACAGGCAGGGGAAAGGCGGCAGGAGACATTATTTGTTTTCAGGAGATTGAATAATTTCTTAATCATTTGTAATAAAAGTTATGTTTTACTCTTTGAGAATATCTAATTATTTCTTCACAAGAGTGCGCCCACAAAGAAGTCTACTTTCTTTCTCTTGTCACTGTGACACTCCCAGGTCCCCCTCACCTCCCCAGTCATATCCCTGTATTACTATAGATATGTGATGTCACTGTGACGCTCCCAGATCCCCTCACCTCCGCAGTCATGTCCCTGTATTATTACTATAGATATAAGTGACATCACTGTGACACTCCCAGATCCCCTCACCTCCCCAGTCATGTACCTTTATTACTATAGATCTAAATGATGTCACTGTGACACTCCCAGGAGTGTGATATACATTTGCTTCATACTGCTTCAATTATCATCTGTTACACATGCCAGGTATATTATGGTCTCTGCTTTAATATATCCGAGAATTTGAGCAATATTTTCAATCCCCACAATTTCATATAGTAAAATTAATAATAATAATAACAACGACACTAAAGGCTGCACCCCAGCATAAACATAATAACATATGTCTTTATTAACAGGACACCACAGGTTGCTCCTCCAGTATAATAATAATAAAAGGACACCACAGGCTACTCCCCCTGTATAATAATAACAGGACACCACAAGCTGCTCCTCCTGTATAATAATAATAATTACAGGACACCACAAGCTGCTCCCTCTGTATAATAATAATAATAATAATAGTAATAATAATAATAACAGGACACCACACACTGCTCCTCCTGTATAATAATAATAATAATAACACATACCTCCCAACATGACCCTCTCCAGGAGGGACAGAATGCTCTGCTCCTGGACTTCCCTCTATTTTATGATTGCCATCACCTGTGCTGAAACACCTTTCTTATCCATTAACCTGTTCATAACAGGTGCCAGCAATCTTACATTAATAGAAAAGACCAGAAGCAGAGCATTGTGTCCCTCCTGGAGAGGGTCATGTTGGGAGGTATGATAACAGGACACCACACACTGCTACTCCTGTATTGTAATAATAACAACAACAAGAGACAACAGGCTGCTCCCCCTGTATTAAAATAATATCAGGACACCACAGGCTCCTCCCCCTGTATAATAATTATAATAATAATAAAAATAGGACACCACAGGCTGCTCATCCTGCATAATAATAACAAGACACCATAGGCTGCTCCTGCTGTATAATAATAATAATAACAGGACACCACATGCTGCTCCCCCTGTATAATAATAAAAATAACAAGACACCACAGGCTGCTCCCCCTGTATAGTAATAATAACAGGACACCACAGGCTGCTCCCCCTGTATAATAATAATAATATCAGGACACCATAGGCTGCTCCCCCTGTATAATAATAATAACACAGGACACCACAGGCTGCTCCCCCTGTATAGTAAGACGCCATTACCTGATCTCCACGGACACTGGGAGGCTGCACAAGTCGATAAAAACTCACTTCCTGCATGTGGAACGCATAGTCCGGAAGTAAGGTGGAACGCACAGGCAGGAAGTAGGGTATGATTGGCAACGGCTGCTACCTGGTTACTGGCCCCTCCCCTCCTCCACCCCGCCCAAAGCCCAGCACTCTGTAATGACTATTAACATACATGTCCTCAGTGCAAGAGGCCGGCGGCCATTTTCGTGTAGACCAGTCCGGCAGCAGCAATAGGTTCCCTGGCCCGTGTAGTGACGTCAGGAGCGGCGGCCATTTTCCCCTGGTCTGAGCTCCGCCTTCCTTCTATCATTCCCACAAGGCAGCAGGAGCAGAGAGCAGCCATTGCTGTGTCTGGCAGCAGGTAATGATATTATTATTATTATTCTATAGGCTGAGCAGCTCTGGTGTCAGGTTCTGTACTACAGGGGGAGCAGCCTCTGGTGCCTTGTTATAGTGCAGCTGGAGCAGCCTCTGGTGCTGCATTATCCCTGTACAGGTGGCTGACACTCTAGTGTCCTATTACTGTAATACAGGTGGCACAGACCCCGCCATTACCGTAATACAGGTGGAGCAGACCCCGCCGTTACCGTAATACAGGAGGTGCAGACCCCGCCGTTACCGTAATACAGGTGACGCAGACCCCGCCGTTACCGTAATACATGTGGTGCAGACCCCACCGTTACCGTAATTCTATACACGGGACATTACAGGTGTTGTGGCATTGTGCTGTACAGGGGGAGCGGCCTGTGTTGTCATAGTATACAGGGGGAGCAGCCTGTGTTGTCATAATATACAGGGGTAGTATCCTGTGCTGTCATAGTATACAGGAGGAGCGGCCTGTGTTGTCATAATATACAGGGGTAGTATCCTGTGCTGTCATAGTATACAGGAGGAGCAGCCTGTGTTGTCATAATATACAGGGAGAGTGGCCTGTGTTGTCATAATATACAGGGGTAGTATCCTGTGCTGTCATAGTATACAGGAGGAGCAGCCTGTGTTGTCATAATATACAGGGGTAGCATCCTGTGCTGTCATAATATACGGGGTAGCATCTTGTGTTGTCATAGTATACAGGGGGAGTGGCCTGTGTAGTCATAATATACAGGGGTAACAACTTGTGTTGTCATAGTATACAGGAGGAGCAGCCTGTGTTGCAATAATGTACAGGGGCAGCATCCTGTGTTGTCATAATAGACAGGAGGAGCAGCCTGTGGTGTCCTGTTGTTGTTGTTGTTGTTATTATTATAATACGGGAGGATCAGCCTGTGGTGTCCTGTTATTATTATACAGGAGGAGCAGCCTGTGGTGTGCTATTATTAAACAGGGGGAGCAGCCATTGGTGTCCTATTATTATTTTCTCTGACGTCCTAGTGGATGCTGGGACTTCCGTAAGGACCATGGGGATAGCGGCTCCGCAGGAGACTGGGCACAAAGTAAAAGCTTTAGTACTACCTGGTGTGCACTGGCTCCTCCCCCTATGACCCTCCTCCAAGCCTCAGTTAAGATTTTGTGCCCGGCCGAGAAGGGTGCAATCTAGGTGGCTCTCCTGAGCTGCTTAGAGTAAAAGTTTAAATAGGTTTTTTATTTTCAGTGAGTACTGCTGGCAACAGGCTCACTGCATCGAGGGACTAAGGGGAGAAGAAGCGAACTCACCTGCGTGCAGAGTGGATTGGGCTTCTTGGCTACTGGACATTAGCTCCAGAGGGACGATCACAGGCCCAGCTTGGATGGGTCCCGGAGCCGCACCGCCGGCCCCCTTACAGAGCCAGAAGAGCGAAGAGGTCCGGAGATAAGCGGCGGCAGAAGACTTTCCTGTCTTCAGATAAGGTAGCGCACAGCACCGCAGCTGTGCGCCATTGCTCTCAGCACACTTCACACTCCGGTCACTGAGGGTGCAGGGCGCTGGGGGGGGAGCGCCCTGAGACGCAATATAACAGTATATACCTTAGGTGGAAAAAGAATACATCACATATAGCTCCTGGGCTATATGGATGCATTTAACCCCTGCCAGTTCCAGAAAAAAGCGGGAGATAAGGCCGCCGTGAAGGGGGCGGAGCCTATCTCCTCAGCACACAAGCGCCATTTTCTTTCACATCTCCGCTGGAAGGACGGCTCCCTGACTCTCCCCTGCAGACTGCACTACAGAAACAGGGTAAAACAAGAGAGGGGGGGCACTATTGGCAGCTAATATATATATACAGCAGCTATTAAGGGAGTAACACTTATATAAGGTTATCCCTGAACATATATAGCGCTCTGGTGTGTGCTGGCAAACTCTCCCTCTGTCTCCCCAAAGGGCTAGTGGGGTCCTGTCCTCTATCAGAGCCATTCCCTGTGTGTGTGCTGGGTGTCAGTACGTTGTGTCGACATGTATGAAGAGGAAAATTATGTGGAGGCGGAGCAATTGCCTGGGTTAGTGATGTCACCCCCTAGGGAGTCGACACCTGACTGGATGATTGTGTTTAAAGAATTACGTGACAATGTCAGCACTTTGCAGAAAACTGTTGACGACATGAGACAGCCGGCAAATCAGTTAGTGCCTGTCCAGGCGTCTCAGACACCGTCAGGGGCGCTAAAACGCACGTTACCTCAGTTGGTCGACACAGACCCTGACACGGATACTGAATCCAGTGTCGACGGTGAGGAGACGAACGTAATGTCCAGTAGGGCCACACGTTACATGATCACGGCAATGAAGGAGGCATTGAATATTTCTGACACTACAAGTACCACAAAGAAGGGTATTATGTGGGGTGTGAAAAAACTACCCGTAGTTTTTCCTGAGTCAGATGAATTAAATGAGGTGTGTGATAAAGCGTGGGTTTCCCCCGATAAAAAACTGCTGATTTCTAACAAATTATTGGCACTGTACCCTTTCCCGCCAGAGGTAAGGGCACGTTGGGAAACACCCCCTAGGGTAGATAAGGCGCTCACACGCTTATCAAAACAGGTGGCGTTACCGTCTCCTGATACGGCCGCCCTCAAGGAACCAGCTGATAGAAGGCTGGAAAATATCCTAAAAGGTATATACACACATACTGGTGTTATACTACGACCAGCAATCGCCTCAGCCTGGATGTGCAGCGCTGGAGTGGCATGGTCGGACTCCCTGACTGAAAATATTGATACCCTGGATAGGGACAGTATTTTATTGACTATAGAGCATTTAAAAGATGCATTACTATATATGCGAGATGCACAGAGGGATATTTGCACCCTGGCATCAAGAGTAAGTGCGATGTCCATCTCTGCCAGAAGAAGTTTGTGGACACGACAGTGGTCAGGTGATGCTGATTCCAAACGGCATATGGAAGTATTGCCGTTTAAAGGGGAGGAGTTATTTGGGGTCAGTCTATCAGACCTGGTGGCCACGGCAACGGCTGGGAAATCTACCTTTTTACCCCAGGTCACCTCTCAGCAGAAAAAGACACCGTCTTTTCAAACTCAGTCCTTTCGTTCCCATAAGAACAAGCGGGCGAAAGGCCACTCCTTTCTGACTCGCGGAAGAGGAAGGGGAAAAAGACTGCACCAGGCTGCTTCTTCCCAGGAGCAGAAGCCCCCCCCGCTTCTGCCAAGTCTTCAGCATGACGCTGGGGCTTTACAAGCGGACTCAGGCACGGTGGGGGCCCGTCTCAAGAATTTCACCGCGCAGTGGGCTCACTCGCAAGTGGACCCCTGGATCCTGCAGGTAGTATCACAGGGGTACAAGTTGGAATTCGAGACGTCTCCTCCTCGAAGATTCCTGAAGTCTGCTCTACCAACGTCTCCCTCCGACAGGGAGGCTGTATTGGAAGCTATTCACAAGCTGTACTCCCAGCAGGTGATAATCAGGGTACCCCTCCTACAACAAGGAAAGGGGTATTATTCCACGCTGTTTGTGGTACCGAAGCCGGACGGCTCGGTGAGACCGATTTTAAATCTAAAATCCTTGAACACTTACATAAAAAGGTTCAAATTCAAGATGGAGTCACTCAGAGCAGTGATAGCGAACCTGGAAGAAGGGGACTATATGGTGTCTCTGGACATAAAAGATGCTTATCTTCACGTCCCAATTTACCCTTCTCACCAAGGGTACCTCAGGTTTGTGGTACAAAACTGTCATTATCAGTTTCAGACGCTGCCGTTTGGATTGTCCACGGCACCCCGGGTCTTTACCAAGGTAATGGCCGAAATGATGATTCTTCTTCGAAGAAAAGGCGTCTTAATTATCCCTTACTTGGACGATCTCCTGATAAGGGCAAGGTCCAGGGAACAGTTGGAGTTCGGAGTAACACTGTCTCAGGCAGTATTACGTCAGCACGGGTGGATTCTAAATATTCCAAAATCACAGCTGATTCCAACAACACGTCTACTGTTCCTGGGGATGATTCTGGACACAGTTCAGAAAAAGGTGTTTCTCCCGGAGGAGAAGGCCAGGGAGTTATCCGAGCTAGTCAGGAACCTCCTAAAACCAGGCCAGGTGTCAGTGCATCAGTGCACAAGAGTCCTGGGAAAAATGGTGGCTTCGTACGAAGCAATTCCATTCGGAAGATTCCATGCAAGAACGTTTCAGTGGGATCTGCTGGACAAATGGTCCGGATCGCATCTTCAGATGCATCAGCGGATTACCCTATCTCCAAGGACAAGGGTTTCTCTCCTGTGGTGGTTACAGAGTGCTCATCTTCTAGAGGGCCGCAGATTCGGCATTCAAGATTGGATGCTGGTGACCACGGATGCCAGCCTGAGAGGCTGGGGAGCAGTCACACAGGGAAAAAATTTCCAAGGCTTGTGGTCAAGCATGGAAACGTCTCTCCACATAAATATCCTGGAACTGAGGGCCATTTACAATGCCCTAAGTCAAGCAAGGCCTCTGCTTCAGGGACAGTCGGTATTGATCCAATCGGACAACATCACGGCAGTCGCCCACGTCAACAGACAGGGCGGCACAAGAAGCAGGAGGGCAATGGCAGAAGCTGCAAGGATTCTCCGATGGGCGGAAAATCATGTGGTAGCACTGTCAGCAGTGTTCATTCCGGGAGTGGACAACTGGGAAGCAGACTTCCTCAGCAGACACGACCTCCACCCGGGGGAGTGGGGACTTCACCCAGAAGTCTTCCAACTGATCGTAAACCGTTGGGAAAAACCAAAGGTGGACATGATGGCGTCCCATCTCAACAAAAAACTGGACAGATATTGCGCAAGGTCAAGGGACCCTCAGGCAATAGCGGTGGACGCTCTGGTAACACCGTGGGTGTACCAGTCGGTGTATGTGTTCCCTCCTCTGCCTCTCATTCCAAGAAGAACTTGGTACCCGGAAATGCAAGAGATGCTCACGGAGGATCCGTGGCCTCTACCTCTAAGAAAGGACCTGCTCCAGCAGGGACCTTGTCTGTTCCAAGACTTACCGCGGCTGCGTTTGACGGCATGGCGGTTGAACGCCGGATCCTAAAGGAAAAAGGCATTCCAGATGAAGTCATCCCTACCCTGATTAAGGCCAGGAAGGATGTAACTGCTAAACATTATCACCGCATTTGGCGAAAATATGTTGCGTGGTGTGAGGCCAAGAAGGCCCCCACAGAAGAATTTCAACTGGGTCGTTTCTTACATTTCCTGCAAGCAGGACTGTCTATGGGCCTAAAATTAGGATCCATTAAGGTTCAAATTTCGGCCCTGTCGATCTTCTTCCAAAAAGAACTGGCTTCAGTGCCTGAAGTTCAGACATTTGTCAAAGGAGTACTGCATATACAGCCTCCTTTTGTGCCACCAGTGGCACCTTGGGATCTCAATGTGGTCTTGGGGTTCCTAAAATCACATTGGTTTGAACCACTTACCACTGTGGACTTGAAATATCTCACATGGAAGGTGGTAATGCTGTTAGCGCTGGCTTCAGCCAGGCGGGTTTCAGAATTGGCGGCTTTATCGTATAAAAGCCCTTACCTAATTTTTCATTCAGATAGGGCAGAATTGAGGACTCGTCCTCAATTTCTCCCAAAGGTGGTTTCAGGTTTTCACATGAACCAACCTATTGTGGTGCCTGCGGCTACTAGGGACTTGGAGGACTCCAAGTTACTGGACGTAGTCAGGGCCCTGAAAATATATGTTTCCAGGACGGCTGGAGTCAGAAAATCTGACTCGCTGTTTATTCTGTATGCACCCAACAAACTGGGTGCTCCTGCTTCTAAGCAGACTATTGCTCGTTGGATTTGTAGTACAATTCAGCTTGCACATTCTGTGGCAGGCCTGCCACAGCCAAAATCTGTAAATGCCCACTCCACAAGGAAGGTGGGCTCATCCTGGGCGGCTGCCCGAGGAGTCTCGGCTTTACAACTTTGCCGAGCAGCTACTTGGTCAGGGGCAAACACGTTTGCTAAATTCTACAAATTTGATACCCTGGCTGAGGAGGACCTGGAGTTCTCTCATTCGGTGCTGCAGAGTCATCCGCACTCTCCCGCCCGTTTGGGAGCTTTGGTATTATCCCCATGGTCCTTACGGAAGTCCCAGCATCCACTAGGACGTCAGAGAAAATAAGAATTTACTTACCGATAATTCTATTTCTCGTAGTCCGTAGTGGATGCTGGGCGCCCATCCCTAGTGCGGATTGTCTCCAATACTTGTACATAGTTATTGTTACAATAATCGGGTTATTATTGTTGTGAGCCATCTATCCAGAGGCTCCTCTGTTATCATACTGTTAACTGGGTTCAGATCACAAGTTGTACGGTGTGATTGGTGTGGCTGGTATGAGTCTTACCCGGGATTCATTAATCCTTCCTAATTGTGTACGCTCGTCCGGGCACAGTATCCTAACTGAGGCTTGGAGGAGGGTCATAGGGGGAGGAGCCAGTGCACACCAGGTAGTACTAAAGCTTTTACTTTGTGCCCAGTCTCCTGCGGAGCCGCTATCACCATGGTCCTTACGGAAGTCCCAGCATCCACTACGGACTACGAGAAATAGAATTATCGGTAAGTAAATTCTTATTATTATTATTATTATTATACAGTAGGAGCAGCCTGTAGTGTCCTGGTATTATACAGGAGGAGCAGCCTGGGGTGTCCTGTTGTTGTTGTTATTATTATAATACGGGAGGATCAGCCTGTGGTGTCCTGTTATTATTATACAGGAGGAGCAGCCTATGGTGTACTATTATTAAACAGGGGGAGCGGCCAGTGGTGTCCTATTATTATTATTATTATTATTATTATTATACAGGGGGAGCAGCCTGTGGTGTCCTGTTATTATACAGTAGGAGCAGCCTGTAGTGTCCTGGTATTATACAGGAGGAGCAGCCTGTGGTGTCCTGTTATTATTATACAGTGGCAGCATTATTATTATTATTATTTTCTCATACGTCCTAGAGGATGCTGGGGTCACCATTAGTACCATGGGGTATAGACGGGATCCGCAGGAGACATGGGCACTTTAAGACTTTGGGTGTGAACTGGCTCCTCCCTCTATGCCCCTCCTCCAGACTCCAGTTTTAGAATTGTGCCCAGTGAGACTGGACGCACTACAGGGAGCTCTACTGAGTTTCCCGAAAAAACTTATGTTAGGTTTTTTATTTTCAGGGAGGACTGCTGGCAATAGTCTCCCTGCATCGTGGGACTGAGGTGAGAGAAGCAGGACCTACTTCTGTGAGTTCAATGGCTCTGCTTCTGGCTACAGGACACCATTAGCTCCTGAGGGTCTGATCACTAGGTACGCCTAGATGCTCGTTCCCAGAGCCGGCCGTCACCCCCCTTACAGAGCCAGAAGTCAGAAGACAGGTGAGTAGAAGAAGATCAAGAAGACCTCAGTGACGGCATTCTGAGGTACAGCACAGCGATCACACGCTGCGCGCCATGCACCCACACACACAGCAGCACTACAGGGTGCAGGGGGGGGGAGCAGGGGGTGCCATGGGCAGCAGAAAAGCCTCAAAATAAACTGGCAAAAGGGGACATAAGTGCCTAGGTACTGTCCTAACCCCCGCCAGTATAAATATATATTTAAAAAAAGCGGGACTGAACCGCGCCATTAAGGGGTGGAGCTTCGTCCTCACAGCTCGCTCAGCGCCATTTTCCGCTACACAGGCTGCAGAGACGCTGGTCCTTCCTCACAATTCTGAATAAGTATCAGGGTGCAAAACGGAGGGGGGGGGGCACAGAAATATTGGTGCAATATATGTATATATATCTATTTAATATAAAGCGCTGCAGGTCTGGGGCATTCTTTAGTGTTTCAGAACCGGTGATTTGGTGCTGGGTTGTGAGCTGGCAAATTTCTGTGTCTCTCTGACAGACTCTACTGTGGGTCTGTCCCCTATATGCCCGGTGTGTCTGTGGGTGTTTGGTGCACGTGTGTCGACATGTCTGAGGCTGAAGGCTCTTCCCTGGAGGAGGCTGTATTAGGGACACAAACGGCTGCGGGGGTGACCCTGTCGGCACCGCCGACTCCTGATTGGGTAAATGTGTTCCTCTTATTAGTAAGAGGCTAGATAAGTCTGAGTCTCAGACCCAGGCATGGAAGAAATCTGTGGGGGATATGTTATTCCAAAGTCAGGTCCCCTCAGGGTCACAAAAACGTACGTTGGCCCAGTTGGCAGACACTGATACCGACACGGACACTGATTCCAGTGTTGACTATAGCGATTCCAGGTTAGACCCAAAATTGGCAAAAAGCATTCAGTACATGATTGTGGTGGTTAAAGATGTATTACATATCACGGAGGACCTGGCTGTCCCTGATAAAAGGGTCTGTATGTATAAACAAAGGAAACCTGAGATATCGTTTCATCCCTCTCATGAACTGAACACGCTATTTGAAAAAGTTTGGGACGGTCCTGACAAAAAGTTTCAGATTCCCAAAAGAATTATGGCAGCTTATCCGTTTCCCTCGACGGATAGGGAAAAGTGGGAGTCACCCCCCACTGTGGACAAGGCCATGTCTCATTTGTCTGAAAAGTTGGCTCTCCCGTCACCTGACACGGCGGCCCATAAGGATCCTGCGGATCGTAAACAAGAAACTACATTGAAGTCCATTTATGTGACCACGGGTACACTACTCCGACCTGTCATTGAGTCTGCGTGGGTAAGTAGTGCTATCAAAAAGTGGGCAGATAATTTGTCATCTGATATAGATACCCTAGATAGGGATAGTATCCTCTTGACACTGGGTTATATCAAGGACGCTGCAGCATACCTTAATGAAGCTGCGAGAGTTATTGGTCTTTTGGGATCAAAGGCCAATGCCATGGCTGTCTCAGCTAGGCGTGCGTTGTGGATTCACCAATGGAATGCTGATGCTGACTACAAGAAAAGTATGGAATCTCTACCATATAAAAGTAAGGCCTTATTTGGAGACGGCCTTGATGATTTGGAGTCTAGGCTACCGCGGGTAATTCATTCTTTTTACCTTATGTTCCTCCACAACAAAAGAAAACGTACCATTATCAGATGCAATCCTTTCGGCCCAATAAATTCAGAAATGGCCGAGGTTCTTCCTTCCTTGCTATTAGAGGAAGGGGAAGAGGTAAACGATCTCCAGCCTTGTCAGGCTCCCAGGAGCAGAAGTCCTCCCAGGCTTCTGCCAATTCCACCGCATGATGTCGGGGCTCCTATGCGGGAGTCCGCACTGGTGGGGGCCCGTCTCAAATTTTTAAGTCAGTTTTGGGTTCGTTCGAACCTAGACCCTTGGATTTTACAAATAGTATCCCAAGGGTACTAGCTGGAGTTTCAAGATGTCCCCCCTCTCCGTTTTTTCAAATCGGCCTTACCAGCTTTTCTTCCGGACAGGGAGGTAATTTGTGACGCAATACAAAAATTGTGTTAAAATCAAGTTATCATTAAGGTTCCCCAGTCACAACAGGGAGAAGGTTTTTATTCGAGCCTGTTTGTGGTCCCGAAGCCGGACGTCTCGGTCAGATTAATCCTATAACATGAAATCTCTGAATTTCTACCTAATGAGAATCAAATTCAAGATGTCTCACCGAGCAGTGATCACCGAGCAGTGATCTCCAGCCTGGAGGAAGGGGATTTTATGGTGTCGGTGGACATAAAAGATGCCTACTTACATGTTCCCATTTATCCTCCACACCAGGCTTACCTGAGATTTGCAATTCAGGAGTGTCAATACCAATTTCAAACGTTGCCGTTTGGTCCATCCACGGCTCCGAGGATTTTCACCAAATTAATGGCGGAGATGATTGTTCTCCTTCGCAAGCAAGGAGTCACAATTATCCCATACTTGAACGATCTCCTGATAAAGGCGAGATCCAGGGACCAGTTGGTCCGGAACGTTGCACTCTCCATGACAGTTCTTCAACAACATGGTTGGTTCCTAAACTTGCCAAAATCACAGTTGATTCCGACGATGCGGTTGTCATTTTTGGGAATGATATTGGACACAGAACTACAGAGAGTCTTTCTTCCTGTGGAAAAGGCTCTGGAACTTCAGAGTCTGGTCAACAAATTCTGAAACCACCAAGAGTGTCAATCCATCAATGCATTCGGTTGCTGGGGAAGAGGGTTGTGGCCTACGAGGCCATTCAGTTTGGCAGGTTACATGCTAGAGTGTTCCAGCGCGACCTCTTGAACAAGTGGTCCGGGTCCCGTCTACACATGCACCAGCAGATAATCCTGTCGTCCAAGACGAGGGTATCACTCATGTGGTGGCTGCACAGCTCTCACCTCCTAGAGAGGCACAGGTTCGGGATACAGGACTGGATCCTAGTGACCACGGATGCAAGCCTCCGAGGCTGGGGGGCAGTCACCATGGGAGAAAACTTTCAAGGAAGATGGTCAAGTCAGGAGACTTGTCTCCACATAATGTTCTGGAGCTAAGGGAAATTTACAACGGCCTCCTACAAGTGGAACATCTTCTTCGAGATCTACCTGTACTGATCCAGTCAGACAATGTAACAGCAGTAGCGTACATAAACCGTCAGGGCGGAACGAAAAGCAGAGCGGCGATGGCAGAAGCCACAAGGATTTTTCGCTGGGCGGAAAAGCATACAAACGCTCTGTCAGCAATCTTCATTCCAGGAGTGGACATCTGGGAAGCAGACTTCCTCAGCAGACACGATCTCCATCCAGGAGAGTGGGGCCTCCACCAAGAAGTCTTCGCAGAGGTGACAGGTCATTGGGGAACTCCTCAAGTAGACATGATGGCTTCTCGTCTCAACAAGAAGCTTCAGAGATATTGTTCCATGTCAAGGGACCCTCAAGCGATTGCAGTGGATGCTCTCGTGACACCGTGGGTGTTTCAGTCGGTGTATGTATTGCCTTCACTTCCTCTCATTCCAAAAGTTCTAAAGATCATAAGAAGAACAAAGATCCGAGCGATCCTCATAGTTCCAGACTGGCCAAGGAGGGCTTGGTATCCAGATCTTCAGGACTTACTCATCGGAGATCCCTGGCCTCTGTGCGTGTATTAGGACTTACCGCGGCTACGTTTGACGGCGTGGCAAATGAACGCAAAATCCTAGCATGTAAGGTTATTCTCAGTGAAGTCATTCCCACACTTATTCAGGCCAGAAAAGGGGTAACGTCTATACATTACCACCATATTTGGAGAAAATATGTGTCTTGGTGTGAATCCAAGAAGGCTCTTACGGAAGAGTTTCAGCTAGGAAGGTTTCCCCATTTTCTACAAGCAGGTGTGGATGCGGGCCTAAAATTGGGCTCAATCAAGGTTCAGATTTCAGCCTTATCGATTTTCTTTCAGAAACAATTGGCCTCCCTTCCAGAAGTTCAGACTTTCCTGAAGGGCGTATTGCACATCCAACCTCCATTGGCACCATGGGATCTTAATGTGGTGTTGCAGTTCCTTCAATCACATTGGTTTGAACCTTTATGGAAGGTGGTGTTGAAATTCCTCACTTGGAAAGTGGTCATCCTGTTGGCCTTGGCATCTGCAAGGTGGGTGTCTGAGTTGGCGGCCTTGTCTCACAAGAGCCCTTATTTGATCTTCCATGAAGATAGAGCTGAATTGAGGACACGTCAGCAATTTTTCCCAAAGGTGGTTTCCTCTTTCCACATAACCAACCTATCGTGGTACCTGTGGCTACTGATGCCTTCGTTGATTCAAAATCTCTGGATGTGGTCAGAGCTTTAAAGATTTAAGTCACCAGAACGGCTCACTTCAGAAAAACAGAAGCTCTATTTGTCCTGTATGCTCCCAACAAGGTTGGGTGTCCTGCTTTCAAGCAGACCATTGCGCGCTGTATCTGTAACACGATTCAGCAGGCCCATTCCACTGCTGGATTGCCATAGCCGGAATCAGTGAAGGCCCATTCCACTAGGAAGGTGGGCTCATCCTGGGTGGCTGCCCGGGGGGTCTCGGCATTGCAACTTTGCTGAGCAGCTACTTGGTCGGGGCCAAACACTTTTGCACAGTTCTATAAGTTTGACACCTTGGCCGATGGAGACCTTACGTTTGGTCAATCGGTGCTGCAGAGTCGTCCGCACTCTCCCATCCATTCTAGAGCTTTGGTATAATCCCATGGTTCTAATGGTGACCCCAGCATCCTCTAGGATGTGTGAGAAAATAGGATTTTAATACTTACCGGTAAATCCTTTTCTCTTAGTCCGTGGAGGATGCTTGGCGCCCGTCCCAGTGCGTACTGTATCTGCAGTTAATAGTTATGGTTAAACATATGCTGTGTTACGTTTCTTAAGGGCGGAACCTGGATTGCACATCCTATTACTAAAGATATCAAGAGGTGCTATCATGCTGAGGCTTCTACTACTATGCTGGGGGAAGAGAGATGCAGATGCACACTCTTAGCACTAAGAACACTGATAATAAAAATAATTTAAATAAACCCTCACAATTAACATGGGTGGTCATTCCGAGTTGTTCACTCACAAGCTGCTTTTAGCAGCTTTGCACAAGCTAAGCCGCCGCCTACTGGGAGTGAATCTTAGCATAGTAGAATTGTGAACGAAAGATTCTCAAAATTGCGAATAGACACTTCTCAGCAGTTTCTGAGTAGCTCCAGAATTACTCGGCATCTGCGATCAGTTCAGTGCTTGTCGTTCCTGGTTTGACGTCACAAACACACCCAGCGTTCGCCCAGACACTTCTCCGTTTCTCCAGCCACTCCCGCGTTTTTCCCAGAAACGGTAGCGTTTTTCCGCACACACCCATAAAACGGCCTGTTTCCGCCCAGAAACACCCACTTACTGTCAATCACACTCCAATCACCAGAACAAAGAAAATACCTCGTAATACCGTGAGTAAAATACCAAACTTCTTAGCAAATTTACTTGTCGCAGTGCGGACATTGCGCATGCGCACTAAGCGGAAAATCGCTGCGATGCGAAGAAATTTACCGAGCGAACAACTCGGAATGACCACCATGGAGTATAATTGAAGTTCTTAGCACACATTTGCGCAAATATGCGGGCCCATGTACCGCGGCCAGGTGACTTCATCACATGGGTCCCTAACATCCCTAATATTATCACATTCTATAAATTTATACAGGACTTACCTCTAAATAGGGCCTTATCAATGTGTGATCTGAGATGCAGGAACCCAGCCAATTAAAACACCTGAGGGTGAATGGGAGGAGTGCCAATCCAGAGGAAGGAAGCCGGCCTTCCAGTGTACAATATATACACAAATATAGTGGAAAAAAGGGGGGAACCTGGATTGCACATCCTATTAATAAAGTGTGCATCTGCATCTCTCTTCCCCCAGCATAGTGTTACGTTTCTTGTCAGCCTGTTGCTGCAATTGTTCATGCCGTTGGCCTGTGTTCTGTTGAATGCCATGTTCTGCGGTATGGTTGAGGTGTGAGCTGGTATGGATCTCACCTTAGTTTAACAATAAATCCTTTCTTCGAAATGTCCGTCTCCCTGGGCACAGTTCCTATAATGGGAGTCTGGAGGAGGGGCACAGAGGGAGGAGCCAGTTCACACCCTTTCAAAGTCTTAAAGTGCCCAAATCTCCTGCGGATCCCGTCTATACCCCATGGTTCTAATGATGACCCCAGCATCCTCTACGGACTAAGAGAAAAGGATTTACCTGTAGGTATTAAAATCCTATTATACAGGGGGAGTAGCCTGTGGTGTGCAGTTGTTGTTATTATTTTTAGACAGGGGATCAGCCTGTGGCATGCTGTTATTATTATTATTATTATTATACAGGAGGAGCAGCCTATGTTGTCCTATTATTAATATTATAAAGAAGGAGTAGCTAGTGGTGTCCACTTATTATTATTATTATTATTATTATTATTATTATGCAGGAGCAGCAGCCTGTGGTGTCCTGTCATTATTATTATACAGGGGGAGTAGCCTGTGGTGTGCAGTTGTTGTTATTATTTTTAGACAGGGGATCAGCCTGTGGCATGCTGTTATTATTATTCTTATTATTATTATTATTATTATTATACAGGAGGAGCAGCCTATGTTGTCCTATTATTAATATTATAAAGAAGGAGTAGCTAGTGGTGTCCACTTATTATTATTATTATTATTATTATGCAGGAGCAGCAGCCTGTGGTGTCCTGTCATTATTATTATACAGGGGAAGCAGGCTGTGGTGTCCTGTTGTTATTGTTATACAGAAGGTAGTAGCCTGTTGTGTTCTATTATTATTATTTTTTTGCAGAGGGAGCAGCCTGTGGTGTCATTTTATTATAACTATAAATGGAGAGCTGAATGGGGTGTCCTGTTGTTATTATTATAATACGGGGGGAGCAGGTTTTTGTGTATGGTTATTATTATACAGGGACAGCAGCTTGTGGTGTCTTAATAATAATAATAATAATAGTATTATACATTTGGAGTGGTGGTGATGTCACAGTGATGTCACTTATATCTATAGTAATAATACAGGGACATGACTGGGGAGGTGAGGGGGATCTGGGAGCGTCTCAGTGACATCACTTATATCTATAGTAATAATACAGGAATATGACTGGGAGGTGAGGGGATCTGAGAATGTCACAGTGACATCAATTACATCTATAGTAATAATACAGGGACATGACTGGGGGTGAGGGTGATCTGGGAGCATCACATTTACATCACTTTTAACTATAGTGATAATACAGGGATGTGACTGGGGAGGTGAGGGGATCTGGGAGCTTCACAGTGACACCACTTATATCTATAGTAATAATACAAGGACACGAATGTGGAGGTGAGGAGGTCTGGGAGAGACACAGTGACATCACTTATATCTATAGTGATAATACAGGGACATGAATAAGGAGGTGAGGAGGTCTGGGAGCTTCACAGTGACATCACTTATATCTATAGTGATAATACAGGGACATGACTGGGGAGGTGAGGGGGTCTGGGAGCTTCACAGTGACATCACTTATATCTATAGTGATAATACAGGGACATGACTGGGGAGGTGAGGGGATGCGGGAATGTCACAGTTACATCACATATTTATTATAATAATAATACAGGGACATGACTGGGAAGGTGAGTACATCTGGGAATGTCACAGTGACATCAATTACATCTATAGTAATAATACAGGGACATGACTGGGGAGGTGAGGGGATCTGAGAATGTCAGTGTGACATCAATTACATCTATAGTAATAATACAGGGACATGACTGGGGAGGTGAGGGGGATCTTGGAGCATCTCAGTGACATCACTTATATCTATAGTAATAATACAGGGACATGACTGGGAGGTGAGGGGATCTGAGAATGTCACAGTAACATCAATTACATCTATAGTAATAATACAGGGACATGACTGGGGGTGAGGGTGATCTGGAAGCATCACATTTACATCACTTTGAACTATAGTGATAATACAGAGATGTGACTGGGGAGGTGAGGGGATCTGGGAGCTTCACAGTGACGCCACTTATAACTATAGTAATAATACAGGGACATGACTGCGGAGGTGAGGGGATATTGGAATGTCACTATGACATTACTTATATCTATAATAATAATACAGGGACATGACTGGAGAGTTGAGGAGATCTGGGAGTATTTACAGTGATATTGATGTCTCCCCCATTTAGCAGGATTACACCATAGTGAAGAAGACATTCGGTGAGCATGAGAACCCCAGCAACCATCCTCGTGTTGCAGGTGGACTAAGCAGGACCTAGAGCCCCATCACGGTGCCTCCACCTCACTTACTGACTCACTGATACATAAGAGACACAATGACCAGAAGATCCTGGAACTCACCAACAAGATCATTCAGCTGCTGACTGTAGAGGTGACTGCTGGGAATGGGGCATTATACAGTAACACCAGGGGACGTGTCTGGGTGATGACTGGAGAGGTGACTGCTGGGAATGGGGCATTATACAGTAACACCAGGGGACGTGTCTGGGTGATGACTGGAGAGGTGACTGCTGGGAATGGGACATTATACAGTAACACCAGGGAATGTGTCTGGGTGATGACCGGAGAGGTGACTGCTGGGAATGGGACATTATACAGTAACACCAGGGGGACGTGTCTGGGTGATGACTGGAGAGGTGACTGCTGGGAATGGGACATTATACAGTAACACCAGGGGAAGTGTCTGGGTGATGACTGGAGAGGTGACTGCTGGGAATGGGACATTATACAGTAACACCAGGGAATGTGTCTGGGTGATGACCAGAGAGGTGACTGCTGGGAATGGGACATTATACAGTAACACCAAGGGGACGTGTCTGGGTGATGACTGGAGAGGTGACTGCTGGGAATGGGACATTATACAGTAACACCAGGGGATGTGTCTAGTTGATGACTGGAGAGATGACTGCTGGGAATGGGACATTATACAGTAACACCAGGGGACGTGTCTGGGTGATGACTGTAGAGGTGACTGCTGGGAATGGGGCATTATACAGTAACACCAGGGGACGTGTCTGGGTGATGACTGGAGAGGTGACTGCTGGGAATGGGACATTATACAGTAACACCAGGGAATGTGTCTGGGTGATGACCGGAGAGGTGACTGCTGGGAATGGGACATTATACAGTAACAGCAGGGGGACGTGTCTGGGTGATGACTGGAGAGGTGACTGCTGGGAATGGGACATTATACAGTAACACCAGGGGAAGTGTCTGGGTGATGACTGGAGAGGTGACTGCTGGGAATGGGACATTATACAGTAACACCAGGGGGACGTGTCTGGGTGATGACTGGAGAGGTGACTGCCGTGAATGGGACATTATACAGTAACACCAGGGGATGTGTCTGGGTGATGACTGGAGAGGTGACTGCTGGGAATGGGGCATTATACAGTAACACCAGGGGGCGTGTCTGGATGATGACTGGAGAGGTTACTGCTGGGAATGGGGCATTATACAGTAACACCAGGGGGCGTGTCTGGGTGATGACTGGAGAGGTGACTGCTGGGAATGGGGCATTATACAGTAACACAGGGGGATGTGTCTGGGTGATGACTGTATCACTGTGTGTGTCAGGTTCCTATAAGGTGTCAGGATGCCACTGTCTATGTCTCCATGCAGGAGGGGGAGTATATAGAGGAACACAGGGGTCTGTACAAGGACGTGATGATGGAGAATCACCAGCCCCTAACATCACTTGGTAAGAGGAGACTGTCATGTATTGTACAGGGGAGAGCAGGTATGGGGGCCCCTATATACTCACATCACCTGATAATCACATATATACACTGTACTCAGTCACTGTGTGTCTCCTACAGATGGGCCCAGTAACAGAGATACCCCAGAGAGATGTCCCCGTCCTCTGTATTCCCAGGATTGTACAGAGGAGAATCACAGGATCCCACAGGAGGATCAGGTAAGTGGGATTTAGGGTCTCACCAATATACCAAAGTGACTGTCACTATATGATCTGTAGAGGAGCTGTGTGTCTTATACACTGATATTATACTGTTTCACCTCCGTTTAATCTGTTTGCAAATGTCATTATAGTACATGACTGATATGAAGGCAGAAGATATAGAGGGAGAAGAAGAGACGTATGTGACTGATATGAAGACAGAAGAAATAGAGGGAGAAGAAGAGACGTATGTGACTGATATAAAGGCAGAAGATATAAAGGGAGAAGAAGAGACGTATGTGACTGATATAAAGGCAGAAGATATAGAGGGAGAAGAAGAGACGTATGTGACTGATATGAAGGCAGAAGATACAGAGGGAGAAGAAGAGACGTATGTGACTGATATAAAGGCAGAAGATATAGAGGGAGAAGAAGAGACGTATGTGAGGGGTGATCAGCAGTGTAAGGAGGAGGAGATCCCTACAGATATCAGCACAGGTGAGTAATAAACACTTATTACAGAAAAGAGTCACATATTCTCCTTGCTCAATCACTACAGCAATCTCTTATCCTACAGCCTCCTCTGTCAGTACAAACTAATGAGGAAAATGTATTTTCCCAGTGGTGGAGTCAGGAGCCATCAGCCCATATTATACTCCTGCTCTCCCCCTCACATCATGTCACTGTGTGTTACCAGCCCAGAGATCTGACCAGTCTCCTCCCCACACTCTGGTGTATCTCATACATCAGGAGCCATCAGCCCCTATTATACTCCTGCTCTCCCCCTCACATCATGTCACTGTGTGTTACCAGCCCAGAGATCTGACCAGTCTCCACCCCACACTCTCTGGTGTATCTCATACATCAGGAGACATCAGCCTCTATTATCCTCCTGCTCTCCCCCTCACATCATGTCACTGTGTGTTACCAGCCCAGAAATCTGACCAGTCTCCTCCCCACACTCTCTGGTGTATCTCATACATCAGGAGACATCAGCCTCTATTATCCTCCTGCTCTCCCCCTCACATCATGTCACTGTGTGTTACCAGCCCAGTGATCTGACCAGTCTCCTCCCCACACTCTCTGGTGTATCTCATACATCAGGAGCCATCAACCCCTATTATACTCCTGCTCTCCCCATCACATCATTTCACTGTGTGTTACCAGCCCAGAGATCTGACCAGTCTCTTCCCCACACTCTCTGGTGTATCTCATACATCAGGATTCATCAGCCCCTATTATACTCCTGCTCCCCCCCTCACATCATGTCACTGTGTGTTACCAGCCCAGAGATCTGACCAGTCTCCTCCCCACACTCTCAGGTGTATCTCATACATCAGGAGCCATCAGCCCCTATTATACTCCTGCTGTTACCCTCACATCATGTCACTGTGTGTTACCAGCCCAGAGATTTGAGCAGTCTCCTCCCCACACTCTCTGGTGTATCTCATACATCAGGAGCCATCAGCCCCTATTATACTCCTGCTCTCCCCTCACATCATGCCACTGACCAGCCCAGAGATCTGACCAGTCTCCTCCCCACACTCTCTGGTATATCTCATACATCAGGAGCCATCAGCCCCTATTATACTGCTGCTCTTCCCCTCACATCATGTCACTGTGTTACCAGCCCAGAGATCTGACCAGTCTCCTTCCCACACTCTCTGGTGTATCTCATACATCAGGAGCCATCAGGCCCTATTATACTTCTGCTCTCCCCCTCACATCATGTCACTGTGTGTTACCAGCCCAGAGATCTGACCAGTCTCCACCCCACACTCTCTGGTGTATCTCATACATCAGGAGCCATCAGCCCCTATTATACTCCTGCTCTCCCCCTCACATCATGTCACTGTGTCACAAGCCGAGAGATCTGACCAGTCTCCTCCCCACACTCTCTGGTGTATCTCATACATCATGAGCCATCAGCCCCTATTATACTCCTGCTCTCCCCCTCACATCATGTCACTGTGTCACAAGCCGAGAGATCTGACCAGTCTCCTCCCCACACTCTCTGGTGTATCTCATACATCAGGAGCCATCAGCCCCTATTATACTCCTGCTCTCCCCCTCACATCATGTCACTGTGTGTTACCAGCCCTGAGATCTGACCAGTTTCCTCCCCACACTCTCTGGTGTATCTCATACATCAGGATCCATCAGCCCCTATTATACTCCTGCTCTCCCCCTCACATCATGTCACTGTGTGTTACCAGCCCAGAGATCTGACCAGTCTCCTCCCCACACTCTCTGGTGTATCTCATACATCAGGAGACATCGGCCTCTATTATACTCCTGCTCTCCCCCTCACATCATGTCACTGTGTGTTACCAGCCCAGAGATCTGAGCAGTCTCTTCCCCACACTCTCTGGTGTATCTCATACATCAGGAGACATCAGCCTCTATTATCCTCCTGCTCTCCCCCTCACATCATGTCACTGTGTGTTACCAGCCCAGAGATCTGACCAGTCTCCTCCCCACACTCTCTGGTGTATCTCATACATCAGGAGACATCAGCCCCTATTATACTCCTGCTGTCACCCTCACATCATGTCACTGTGTGTTACCAGCCCAGAGATCTGACCAGTCTCCTCCCCACACTCTCTGGTGTATCTCATACATCAACCATCAGCCCCTATTATACTCCTGCTCTCCTCCTCACAGCATGTCACTGTGTGTTACCAGCCCAGAGATCTGACCAGTCTCCTCCCCACACTCTCTGGTGTATCTTATACATCAGGAGCCATCAGCCCCTATTATACTCCTGCTCTCCCCCTCACATCATGTCACTGTGTGTTTTACCAGCCCTGAGATCTGACCAGTCTCCTCCCCACACTCTCTGGTGTATCTCATACATCAGGAGCCATCTGCCCCTATTATACTCCTGCTCTCCTCCTCACAGCATGTCAGTGTGTGTTACCAGCCCAGAGATCTGACCAGTCTCCTCCCACACTCTCTGGTGTATCTTATACATCAGGAGCCATCAGCCCCTATTATACTCCTGCTCTCCCCCTCACATCATGTCACTGCGTGTTTTACCAGCCCTGAGATCTGACCAGTCTCCTCCCCACACTCTCTGGTGTATCTCATACATCAGCAGCCATCAGCCCCTATTATACTCCTGCTGTCACCCTCACATCATGTCACTGTGTGTTACCAGCCCAGAGATTTGAGCAGTCTCCTCCCCACACTCTCTGGTGTATCTCATACATCAGGAGCCATCAGCCCCTATTATACTCCTGCTGTCACCCTCACATCATGTCACTGTGTGTTACCAGCCCAGAGATCTGACCAGTCTCCTCCCCACACTCTCTGGTGTATCTTATACATCAGGAGCCATCAGCCCCTATTATACTCCTGCTCTCCCCCTCACATCATGTCACTGTGTGTTTTACCAGCCCTGAGATCTGACCAGTCTCCTCCCCACACTCTCTGGTGTATCTCATACATCAGGAGCCATCTGCCCCTATTATACTCCTGCTCTCCTCCTCACAGCATGTCACTGTGTGTTACCAGCCCAGATATCTGACCAGTCTCCTCCCCACACTCTCTGGTGTATCTCATACAGCCGGAGCCATCAGCCCCTATTATACTTCTGCTCTCCCCTCACATCATGTCAGTGTGTGTTACCAGCCCAGAGATCTGACCAGTCTCCTCCCCACACTCTCTGGTGTATCTCATACATCAGGAGCCATCAGCCCCTATTATACTCCTGCTGTCACCCTCACATCATGTCACTGTGTGTTACCAGCCCAGAGATTTGAGCAGTCTCCTCCCCACACTCTCTGGTGTATCTCATACATCAGGAGCCATCAGCCCCTATTATACTCCTGCTGTCACCCTCACATCATGTCACTGTGTGTTACCAGCCCAGAGATCTGACCAGTCTCCTCCCCACACTCTCTGGTATATCTCATACATCAGGAGCCATCAGCCCCTATTATACTCCTGCTGTCACCCTCACATCATGTCACTGTGTGTTACCAGCCCAGAGATTTGAGCAGTCTCCTCCCCACACTCTCTGGTGTATCTCATACATCAGCAGCCATCAGCCCCTATTATACTCCTGCTCTCCTCCTCACATCATGTCACTGTGTGTTACCAGCCCAGAGATCTGACCAGTCTCCTCCCCACACTCTCTGGTGTATCTCATACATCAGGAGCCATCAGCCCCTATTATACTCCTGCTCTCCTCCTCACATCATGTCACTGTGTGTTACCAGCCCAGAGATCTGACCAGTCTCCTCCCCACACTCTCTGGTATATCTCATACATCAGGAGCCATCAGCCCCTATTATACTGCAGCTCTTCCCCTCACATCATGTCACTGTGTGTTACCAGCCCAGAGACCTGACCTGTCTACTCCCCACACTCTCTGGTGTATCGCATACATCAGGAGCCATCAGCCCCTATTATACTCCTGCTCTCCCCCTCACATCATGTCACTGTGTTACCAGCCCAAAGATCTAACCAGTCACCGTTCCACACTCTCTGGTGTATCTCATACATCAGGTGCCATCAGCCCCTATTATACTCCTGCTCTCCCCCTCACATCATGTCACTGTGTTACCAGCCCAGAGATCTGACCAGTCTCCTCCCCACACTCTCTGGTGTATCTTATACATCAGGAGCCATCAGCCCCTATTATACTCCTGCTCTCCCCCTCACATCATGTCACTGTGTTTCCAGCCCAGAGATCTGACCAGTCTACTCCCCACACTCTCTGGTGTATCTCATACATCAGGAGACATCAGCCCCTATTATACTCCTGCTCTCCCCTCACATCATGTCACTGTGTTACCAGCCCAGAGATCTGACCAGTCTCCTCCCCACACTCTCTGGTGTATCTCATACATCAGGAGCCATCAGCCCCTATTATACTCCTGCTCTCCCCCTCACGTCATGTCACTGTGTGTTACCTGCCCAGAGTTCTGACCAGTCTCCTCCCCACTCTCTCTGGTGTTTCTCATACATCAGGAGCCATCAGCCCCTATTATACTCCTGCTCTCCCCCTCACATCATGTCACTGTGTGTTACCAGCGCAGAGATCTGACCAGTCTCCTCCCCACACTCTCTGTTGTATCTCATACATCAGGAGCCATCAGCCCCTATTATACTCCTACTCTCCCCCTCACATCATGTCACTGTGTGTCACCAGCCCAGAGATCTAACCAGTCACCTCCCCACACTCTCTGGTGTATCTCATACATCAGGAGCCATCAGCCTCTATTATACTCCTGCTCTCCCCCTCACATCATGTCACTGTGTGTTACCAGTCCAGAGATCTGAGCAGTCTCCTCCCCACACTCTCTGGTGTATCTCATATATCAGGAGCCATCAGCCCCTATTATACTCCTGCTCTCCTCCTCACATCATGTCACTGTGTGTTACCAGCGCAGAGATCTGACCAGTCTCCTCCCCACACTCTCTGTTGTATCTCATACATCAGGAGCCATCAGCCCCTATTATACTCCTACTCTCCCCCTCACATCATGTCACTGTGTGTCACCAGCCCAGAGATCTAACCAGTCACCTCCCCACACTCTCTGGTGTATCTCATACATCAGGAGCCATCAGCCTCTATTATACTCCTGCTCTCCCCCTCACATCATGTCACTGTGTGTTACCAGTCCAGAGATCTGAGCAGTCTCCTCCCCACACTCTCTGGTGTATCTCATACATCAGGATCCATCAGCCCCTATTATACTCCTGCTCTCCCCTCACATCATGTCACTGTGTGTTACCAGCCCAGAGATTTATTTTTCTCTGACGTCCTAGTGGATGCTGGGACTCCGTAAGGACCATGGGGATATAGCGGCTCCGCAGGAGACAGGGCACAATAATAAAAGCTTTAGGATCAGGTGGTGTGCACTGGCTCCTCCCCCTATGACCCTCCTCCAAGCCTCAGTTAGATTTTTGTGCCCGGCCGAGAAGGGTGCAATCTAGGTGGCTCTCCTGAGCTGCTTAGAATAAAAGTTTAAGTTAGGTTTTTTTTATTTTCAGTGAGTCCTGCTGGCAACAGGCTCACTGCTACGAGGGACTTAGGGGAGAAGAAGTGAACTCACCTGCGTGCAGGATGGATTTGCTTCTTAGGCTACTGGACACCATTAGCTCCAGAGGGATCGAACACAGGCCCAGCCATGGAGTCCGGTCCCGGAGCCGCGCCGCCGACCCCCCTTGCAGATGCCGAAGTTGAAGAGGTCCAGAGGTCCAGAAACAGGCGGCAGAAGACTTTCAGTCTTCATAAGGTAGTGCACAGCACTGCAGCTGTGCGCCATTGTTGTCAGCACACTTCATACCAGCGGTCACTGAGGGTGCAGGGCGCTGGGGGGGGCGCCCTGGGCAGCAATGTATTATACCTTTTTTTATGGCTAAAATACATCACATATAGCCCTTGAGGCTATATGGATGTATTTAACCCCTGCCAGATCTCACAAACTCCGGGAGAAGAGCCCGCCGTTTTAGGGGGCGGGGCCTATTCTCCTCAGCACACGGCGCTATTTTCCTGCTCAGCTCTGCTGTGAGGAAGGCTCCCAGGCTCTCCCCTGCACTGCACTACAGAAACAGGGTTAAAACAGAGAGGGGGGGCACTTATTTGGCGATATGATTACATATGTGAAAATGCTATAAGGGAAAACACTTGTATAAGGGGTTGTCCCTGTATAATTATAGCGTTTTTGGTGTGTGCTGGCAAACTCACCCTCTGTCTCCCCAAAGGGCTAGTGGGGTCCTGTCCTCTATCAGAGCATTCCCTGTGTGTGTGCTGTGTGTCGGTACGTGTGTGTCGACATGTAGGAGGACGATGTTGGTGAGGAGGCGGAGCAAATTGCCTGTATTGGTGATGTCACTCTCTAGGGAGTCGACACCGGAATGGATGGCTTATTTAGGAATTACGTGATAATGTCAACACGCTGCAAGGTCGGTTGACGACATGAGACGGCCGGCAAACAAATTAGTACCTGTCCAGGCGTCTCAGACACCGTCAGGGGCTTGTAAAAACGCCCATTTACCTCAGTTGGTCGACACAGACACAGACACGGACACTGACTCCAGTGTCGACGGTGAAGAAACAAACGTATTTTCCTTTAGGGCCACACGTTACATGTTAAGGGCAATGAAGGAGGTGTTACATATTTCTGATACTACAAGTACCACAAATAAGGGTATTATGTAGGGTGGGAATAAACTACTTGTAGTTTTTCCGGAATCAGATAAATTAAAGTGTGTGATGATACGTGGGTTTCCTCCGATAGAAAATTATTGGCGGTATACCCTTTCCCGCCAGAAGTGAGGGCGAGTTGGGAAACACACCTTAGGGTGGATAAGGCGCTCACACGCTTATAAAAACAAGTGGCGTTACCGTCTCCAGATACGGCCGCCCTCAAGGAGCCAGCTGATAGGAAGCTGAAAAATATCCTAAAAAGTATATACACACATACTGGTGTTATACTGCGACCAGCGATCGCCTCAGCCTGGATGTGCAGCGCTGGGGGGGCTTGGTCGGATTTCCTGACTGAAAATATTGATACCCTTGACAGGGACAATATTTTATTGACTATAGAGCATTTTAAGGATGCATTTCTATATATGCGAGATGCGCAGAGGGATATTTGCATTCTGGCATCAAGAGTAAATGTGATGTCCATATCTGCCAGACGATGTTTATAGACACGACAGTGGTCAGGTGATGCAGATTCCAGACAGCACATGGAAGTATTGCCGTATAAAGGGGCGGTCCATCGGACCTGGTGGCCATGGCAACAAATCCACTTTTGTTACCCCAAGTCACATCTCAGCAGAAAAGGACACAGTCTTTTCAGTCTCAGTCCTTTCGTCCCCATAAAGGCAGGCGGGCAAAAGGCCAGTCATATCTGCCCAGGGGTAGAGGAAAGGGAAGAAGACTGCAGCAGGCAGCCCATTCCCAGGAACAGAAGCCCTCCACAGCTTCTGCCAAGTTCGCAGCATGACGCTGGGGCCATACAAGCGGACTCGGGTGCGGTGGGGGGTCATCTCAAGAGTTTCAGCACGCAGTGGGCTCACTCGCAAGTGGACTCCTGGATCCTACACGTAGTATCCCAGGTGTACATTGGAAATTCGAGACGTCTCCCCCTCACAAGTTCCTGAAGTCTGCTTTACCAACGTCTCCCTCCGACAGGGAGGCAGTATTGGAAAAAATTCACAGGCTGTATTCCCAGCAGGTGATAATCAAAGTACCCCTCCTACAACAAGGGAAGGGGTATTATTCCACACTATATTGTGGCACTGAAGCCAGACGGCTCGGTGAGATCTGAAAGATTTGAACACTTACATACAAGGGTTCAAATCAAGATGGAGTCACTCAGAGCAGTGATAGCGAACCAGGACGATATGGTGTCACTGGATATCAGGGACGCTTACCTACATGTCCAAATTTTGCCCTTCTCACCAAGGGTATCTCAGGTTCGTGGTACAGAACTGTCACTATCAGTTCAGACGCTGCCGTTTGGATTGTCCACGGCACCCCGGGTCTTTACCAAGGTAATGGCCGAAATGATGATTCTTCTTAAAAGAAATATGGACGCTTTCCTGATAAGGGCAAGGTCCAGAGAACAGTTGGCGGTCGGAGTAGCACTATCTCAAGTAGTTCTACGACAGCACGAGTGGATTCTAAATATTCCAAAATCGCAGCTTTTTCCGACGACACGTCTAATGTTCCTAGGGATGATTCTGGACACAGTCCAGAAAAGGATGTTTTCTCCCGGAGAAGAAAGCCAGGGAATTATCCGAGCTAGTCAGGAACCTCCTAAAACCAGGAAAAGTATCAGTGCATCATTGCACAATGGTCCTGTGAAAAATGGTGGTTTCTTACAAAGCGATCCCATTCGGTAGATTTCACGCAAGAACCTTTCAGTGGGATCTGCTGGGAAAATGGTCTGGATCGCATCTTCAGATGCATCAGCGGATAACCCTGTCTCCAAGGACAAGGGTGTTTCTTCTGCGGTGGCTGCAGAGTGCTCATCTATGAAAGGAGACAGGGCACAAAAAGTAAAAGCTTTAGGACTAGCTGGTGTGCACTGGCTCCTCCCCCTATGACCCTCCTCCAAGCCTAAGTTAGATTTTTGTGCCCGGCCGAGAAGGGTGCAATCTAGGTAGCTCTCCTGAGCTGCTTAGAGTAAAAGTTTAGACTTAGGTTTTTTTTATTTTCAGTGAGTCCTGCTGGCAACTGGTCCACTGCATCGAGGGACTAAGGGGAGAAGAAGCGTACTCACCTGCGTGCAGAGTGGATTTGGCTTCTTAGGCTACTGGACATTAGCTCCAGAGGGATCGATCACAGGCCCAGCCATGGATGGGTCCCGGAGCCGCGCCGCCGGCCCCCTTACAGAGCCAGAAAACAGAAGAGGTCCAGAAATCGACGGCAGAAGACGTCCTGTCTTCAGTAAAGGTAGCGCACAGCACTGCAGCTGTGCGCCATTGCTCTCAGCACACTTCACATTCCGGTCACTGAGGGTGCAGGGCGCTGGGGGGGGGGGCGCCCTGAGACGCAATATAAACACTTTTTTTGGCAAAATATACATCACATATAGCTCCGGGGCTATTTAACTCCTGCCAGTTTTTCTGTAAAAAGCGGGAGAAAAGGCCGCCGAGAAGGGGGCGGAGCCTATATCCTCAGCACACAAGCGCCATTTTCCCTCACAGCTCCGCTGGAAGGACGTCTCCCTGACTCTCCCCTGCAGTCCTGCACTACAGAAACAGGGTAAAAAAGAGAGGGGGGGCACTAATTTGGCATATATAAACTACATAGCAGCTATAAGGGAGAAACACTTATATAAGGTTGTCCCTATACATATTATAGCGCTCTGGTGTGTGCTGGCAAACTCTCCCTCTGTCTCCCCAAAGGGCTAGTGGGGTCCTGTCGTCTATCAGAGCATTCCCTGTGTGTGTGCTGTGTGTCGGTACGTGTGTGTCGACATGTATGAGGAGGAAAATGGTGTGGAGGCGGAGCAATTGCCGGCAATAGTGATGTCACCCCTTAGGGAGTCGACACCTGACTGAATGGTCTTATTTAAGGAATTACGTGATAGCGTCAGCACTTTACAAAAGACTGTTGACGACATGAGACAGCCGGCAAATAAATTAGTGCCTGTTCAGGCGTCTCCAACACCGTCAGGGGCTCTAAAGCGCCCTTTACCTCAGTCGGTCGACACAGACACGGACACTGACTCCAGTGTCGACGGTGAAGAAACAAACGTATTTTCCAGTAGGGCCACACGTTACATGATCACGGCAATGAAGGAGGTTTTGCATATTTCTGATACTACAAGTACCACAAAAAGGGGTATTATGTGGGGTGTGAAAAAACTACAGATGAATTAAATGAGGTGTGTGATGAAGCGTGGGTTTCCCCCGATAAAAAACTGCTAATTTCAAAAAAATTATTGGCATTATACCCTTTCCCGCCAGAGGTTAGGGCGCGCTGGGAAACACCCCCTAGGGTAGATAAAGCGCTCACATGCTTATCAAAACAAGTGGCGTTACCGTCTCCTGATACGGCCGGCCTCAAGGAACCAGCTGATAGGAAGCTGGAAAATATCCTGAAAAGTATATACACACATACTGGTGTTATACTGCGACCAGCAATCGCCTCAGCCTGGATGTGCAGTGCGGGGGTAGCTTGGTCGGAGTCCCTGACTGAAAATATTGATACCCTGGACAGGGACAATATATTATTGACTATAGAGCATTTAAAAGATGCATTTCTATATATGCGAGATGCACAGAGGGATATTTACAATCTGGCATCAAGAGTAAGTGCGATGTACATTTCTGCCAGAAGAAGTTTATGGACACGACAGTGGTCAGGTGATGCGGATTCCAAACGGCACATGGAAGTATTGCCGTATAAAGGAGAGGAGTTATTTGGGGTCGGTCTATCGGACCTGGTGGCCACGGCAACAGCTGGGAAATCCACCTTTTTACCCCAGGTCACCTCTCAGCAGAAAAAGACACCGTCTTTTCAACCTCAGTCCTTTCGTCCCCATAAGGGAAAGCGGGCAAAAGGCCACTCATATCTGCCCCGGGGTAGAGGAAGGGGGAAAAGACTGCAGCAGGCAGCCTCTTCCCAGGAACAGAAGCCCTCCACCGCTTCTGCCAAGTCCTCAGCATGACGCTGGGGCCTTACAAGCGGACTCAGGTACGGTGGGGGGTCGTCTCAAGAGTTTCAGCACGCAGTGGGCTCACTCGCAAGTGGACCCCTGGATCCTGCAGGTAGTATCTCAGGGGTACAGATTGGAATTCGAGACATCTCCCCCTCGCTGGTTCCTGAAGTCTGCTTTACCGACGTCTCCCTCCGACAGGGAGGCGGTATTGGAAGCCATTCACAAGCTGTATTCCCAGCAGGTGATAATCAAGGTACCCCTCCTACAACAGGGAAAGGGGTATTATTCCACACTGTTTGTGGTACCGAAGCCGGACGGCTCGGTGAGACCTATTCTAAATCTAAAGTCCTTGAACACTTACATACAAAGGTTCAAATTCAAAATGGAGTCACTCAGAGCAGTGATAGCGAACCTGGAAGAAGGGGACTATATGGTGTCTCTGGACATCAAGGATGCTTACCTTCATGTCCCAATTTGCCCTTCTCAAAAATCATGTGATAGCACTGTCAGCAGTGTTCATTCCGGGAGTGGACAACTAGGAAGCAGACTTCCTCAGCAGGCACGACCTCCACCCGGGAGAGTGGGGACTTCATCCGGAAGTCTTCCACATGATTGTGAACCGTTGGGAAAAACCAAAGGTGGACATGATGGCGTCCCGCCTCAACAAAAAACTAGACAGGTATTGCGCCAGGTCAAGGGACCCTCAGGCAATAGCTGTGGACGCTCTGGTAACACCTTGGGTGTTCCAGTCAGTGTATGTGTTCCCTCCTCTGCCTCTCATACCCAAGGTACTGAGAATTATAAGACGGAGAGGAGTAAGAACTATTCTCGTGGCTCCGGATTGGCCAAGAAGGACTTGGTACCCGGAACTTCAAGAGATGCTCACAGAGGACCCATGGCCTCTGCCGCTAAGAAGGGACCTGCTTCAGCAAGGACCCTGTCTGTTCCAAGACTTACCGCGGCTGCGTTTGACGGCATGGCGGTTGAAAATCGGCCTTGCCAGCTTCCCCCTCCGAAAGGGGGGTAGTGCTGGCAGCAATTCACAAGCTATACCTCCAGCAGGTGATTGTAAAGGTTCCCATCCTTCAACAAGGAAAGGGTTACTATTCCACGATGTTTGTGGTTCCAAAACCGGACGGTTCGGTCAGGCCCATTCTGAATTTGAAGTCCCTGAACATTTACCTGAGGAAATTCAAGTTCAAAATGGAATCGCTCAGAGCGGTCATTGCAAGCCTGGAGGAGCGGGATTTTATAGTGTCTCTGGACATCAAGGACGCTTACTTGCATGTCCCCATTTACCCTCCTCATCAGGAGTACCTCAGGTTTGTGGTACAGGACTGTCATTACCAGTTCCAGACGCTACCGTTTGGCCTATCTACGGCACCGAGAATATTTACCAAGTAATGGCGGAGATGATGGTGCTCCTTCGGAAGCATGGAGTTACAGTTATCCCGTACTTGGACGATCTACTGATAAAGGCGAGGTCCAAGGAGCAGTTACTGCTCAACATAGCACACTCTCAAGAAGTGTTGCGTCAGCACTGCTGGATTCTGAATATCCCAAAGTCGCAGCTGAATCCTACGACGCGTCTGCCCTTCCTAGGCATGATTCTGGACACAGACCAGAAAAAGGTGTTTCTCCCGGAGGAGAAGGCTCAGGAGCTTATGATTCTGGTCAGAGGACTCCTAAAACTAAAACAGGTATCGGTGCATCACTGCATGCGAGTACTGGGAAAAATGGTGGCGTCATACGAAGCCATTCCCTTCGGCAGGTTCCATGCGAGAGTTTTTCAGTGGGATCTGCTGGACAAGTGGTCCGGATCGCATCTTCAGATGCATCAGCTGATCACCCTGTCCCCCAGGGCCAGGGTGTCTCTTCTGTGGTGGCTGCAGAGTGCTCACCTCCTAGAGGGCCGAAGGTTCGGCATACAGGACTGGGTCCTAGTGACCACGGATGCAAGCCTCCGAGGGTGGGGGGCAGTCACTCAGGGAAGAAACTTCCAAGGACTGTGGTCAAGTCAGGAGACTTGTCTGCACATCAATATCCTGGAACTAAGGGCAATATACAACGCCCTGAGTCAAGCGGAGCCTTTGCTCCGAGACCAACCAGTGCTGATCCAGTCAGACAACATCACTGCGGTCGCCCATGTAAACCGCCAGGGCGGCTGTTATGCACACCAGTGCCTGCAGGAATGTACTGGTGTCAGAACTGTTATGCACTCCAGTGCCTGCAGGAATGTACTGGTGTTTGAGCTGTTATGCACACCAGTGCCTGCAGGAATGTACTGGTGTCTGAACGGATAGCTATGCAAAACAAATGAACTCACAGACAGACTGGGGAATATGACATTACGTACACAGAAGGTGATAGGGTAACAAAATACACACAAAGTGAACAGAGAAGCCCAGAGGCTAAGGAACTGGGTGTCTCCCTAGTATTAGTAATGCTCAGATGGGAAAAGCAAGATGTTGTGTTTTAATATGTAGAGAACCCGAAATGCTGTTGCTAAGGGCAACAGCAAAACCCTAAAGGGTTACCAACGGGTGTGGCAGTAAACTCCTTGGTCAGAGATGGAATGATAGACACAAGGAGAGTCTCCACAATCCTAATTCTCACTTGCAGTGCACAGGTTCAGCTTACTGCCACTAAGCTGACACCTGAACACCTTGCACAGTGAGACAGGATTTAAGCAGGCAAGTCTTAGAATACAGCCGCAAACTTGCTAAGTTCACAGAGTAGTAAAAGAACCCCAGCAAGCTAAACGACTGACTCCAGTCTTACTGCTAGGTCTGGATTGGCAGAGTGTAGTACCAAATCCCCAGGCCTATTTGCAGTAAGCAACAACAAATACAAAGCTACACAGTACTGGCTAACTTTCGGGAACTGACTAACCAACAAAGATTCAGCAGCATCTGCTTAACCTGAGAAGAGGCCTTATAAAGCAGGTGCTGTCCACGCCCCACTCAGACCTCACAGACTGTGAGCACAAAAACCAGCACCGGATCCCCTGCCGTGCACAGAGCCTGTAACCACTGCACAGCAAAAGACCCGAACCGGAGTATCAGCTGCGCTCAGGTTACTCTGCTAGCACTTGTCTCCCGGTTGCCATGACGGCGTGGCAGCACAGGGCAGGAGACCCTAACAGCGGCACAAGAAGCAGGGTGGCAATGGCGGAAGCCACCAGGATTCTTCGTTGGGCGGAGAATCATGTACAAGCACTGTCAGCAGTGTTCATTCCGGGAGTGGACAACTGGGAAGCAGACTTCCTCAGCAAACACGACCTACACCCGGGAGAGTGGGGTCTTCATCAAGAAGTCTTCTCGCAGATTGTAAATCGATGGGAACTGCCACAGGTGGACATGATGGCGTCCGGTCTCAACAAAAAGCTAAAAAGGTATTGCGCCAGCTCAAGGGACCCTCAGGCAATAGCTGTGGACGCTCTGGTAATGCCGTGGGTGTTCCAGTCGGTCTATGTGTTTCCTCCTCTGCTTCTCATACCCAAGGTTTTGAGAATCGTAAGAAAAAGAGAAGTGAGAACAATACTCATTGTTCCGGATTGGCCAAGAAGAACTTGGTACCCGGAACTGCAAGAGATGCTCACAGAGGACCCATGGCCTCTACCTCTCAGATAGGACCTGTTGCAACAGGGGCCCTGTCTGTTCCAAGACTTACCGCGGCTGCGTTTGACAGCATGGTGGTTGAACGCCGGATCCCAGCAGAAAAGGGCATTCTGGAAGAAGTTATTCCTACGCTAATAAAGGCTAGGAAGGACGTGACAGCAAAGCATTATCACCGGATATGGCGAAAATATGTTGCTTGGTGTGAGGCCACGAAGGCCCCTACAGAGGAATTCCAGCTTGGGCGATTCCTACACTTCCTGCAGTCAGGTGTGACTATGGCAACAAAATAACTCGGCGCTATTTGCTGGGTAGATAAGTACACATTAATTAGATTCTAAAAAACACACACATTAGTTAATAGCAGCTGTAAAGAAGGGAGAATACTCCACCCAACAATTGAAAACTAAAACATACACAGATCACAGCGCTTATTAAAAAATTACGTGTCTTTTATTAATACACTAAAATTTCACAGCAGTTAATAACAAAATCCCATCCTAGTATGTCGGCTGATCCTGCCAAACATTGAACACAACTATAGATACATCTCTACATACGTATGGTTAGTAAAGCGATCTTCCACAGTCAGCTGATTAATCAGAATCTTTAACTTGTATTAGTCAGAGATTTTTATCCATGCGATAATTAATGTCACTGGTGTTAGTTAGTTGCAACAATTATTAGTAATGCTAATTTGAATAGTTAGTACAGCATGCTGTTTTATAGCTTGAAAGCAAATGGCAGTGATCCACAAATAAGTTTAGTAGTAAACCTGTTTCAGATTCTGATCCCATACATTGGTTCCTCCCGGCTCCTGGTGCTTTTTTTATCCCATCAATGGTGCCATATCTGGAGTGTCCAAATGTTTGGAGAATACCTGCAGGTTTTCTTGAAAATTCCGACCGGTACCGGAGGGGTAATATGAAGTCTCTTACGCGTTTCTCCGCCTTTGTTACATTCAGCGGCTTCCTCAGAGCAGTATATCTCTATGTCTCCGTGTCTGTGTTTAAATAGCGGCTATTCTCCCGCCTATCGCCGTACGCAGCGTCTCCATCTCAAGCCTCGTTTTCGAGTGGAGCGCATACGTATGTGTATTGTCACGTTCACGTGACCTCTTTTGAGCACGTGTCTGCGTCTCACGTCTCGACTACGGAACTCCTTAGCCATTTGGCTCTGAATGTGCGTTCCATACATATTCCGGAACTTTTATTAGAGTCAGTTTTGTCTTATATTCATAATAACATATCATATATATGTGTGATCGCATCAACTTAAAGATTCTTATTTCTTCCATAGAAAGTTCATCATATTAATTCTTACTAACCATACGGAGACAGTTGGATATAAACATAAATATAAAAACTTATACATAGAGAGAATATATATATATACATATCTTATACCGTAGTGTACTTAAAAAATAAAAAAAATAAAAAAATAATACATAAAAAAATACTACATAAAAAAGACCAGTATTGCCTGGTTCTTTATTTATTTATATACCGTCGCCACTCAGATATCTCCTACCCAAAGGGGAGACAGATCACATTTTATTATTTAATTAATTCATTCTTATAGTTTTATTATTAGTTATATATTCCTTATATACAACTTTTAGGTCTAACATAGACTCATTTTTAATTAATTTATTCTTCACAATCATTATTTTTCTATATTGTTTATTTATTTATTTATTCTTTATAAGGGGAGATTATTCTATATCCACATCATATGTCCCGTGTTCCATAACCGTATTTCGGAATACACGCATAGCTCTCTCTGCATATTATACATAGAGAGCTATATATAGAAATTCCCACGAGACATAGGAGAACAGGATACAGAGAAGAACATGGATAAAATAACAGAGGAAAGAGTATTATTTTTGATATTATATAGTTGTTGTTATTATTATCAAAAAATACAGAGGAAAAAAGAAGAAAAAACAAAAAACAAAGAGAAATAGAGGAAGGGGAAAGGGGGAACAGAAATCCAGCGCCAGCATATATCTACTTATTCACTCTTATCAGAATTCATAGAAAAACAGGAATATATATGTATGTACATAATTGATCGGAATAAAGTATATATATATACCTAGGCGTGTGTATAGAAATACCAAGTATCAATATGTAGTACATACTATCACATTTGGACAATTTTAGATGTTATATCTAGGGCCATTTATCACATCATACCAATGTCGAAATATATACTGTTCCATTATTAATTTTCCAAGCAGAGGTGATGTTTTTAGAGTAGAATACAGGATCTATATATTGTTCAACTCCACTGTGTCATTTAGACCACATGGTATTAGAGTTCCCAAAACATAGATCCAATATGCCTCTCTTTTGCATAGTAGATTAAATTTATCCCCTCCACGTCTTGTTGGTCCTATTTGTTCTATTGCTTTGACTGATACGTTGTTCATACTTTGCCTTTGACAGCGTGATATGTGGAGTGAAAGGGGATGTGCACTATGTCCCTTTAAAATGTTTCTCCTATGTTCGGAGAATCTTACATGGAGAGCTCTAGTCGTGCGCCCCACATATTGCTTTCCACATCCACATGTGATTAAATAAATCACATATGTGGAATTGCAATTAATAAATTTCCCTATCTGATAAGTCTCCTTCGTAGTGAATGAGCTAAATTCTGTACTTTTTCTGAGGGTGGCCGAGCATGTAGTACATGAGTTCCTACCACATTTATGGAAGCCGACTGGTTTAGACCGCAACCAAGTCCCTATCACAGGGAGGGATTTTTCAGAGCTTGTAAAATGGCTACGTACTAACTTAGATTTCAGATTTTCTGATCTTCTAAAAGTAACCTGTCCAAGTGAGGCTACCTGATCTTTTAGTATCTCATCCATGGACAGCAAGGCGGTATTTTTCTTGATGATCTTTTTTATTTCTTTTGCATGGCTATTATATTGAGTGGTAAAAGTTATTGCTCTATTTCTACCTTCTTTTTGAATTCTATCCATTTTCTCTACTTTATCTACATCTACAAGTAATGTCTCTCTATCTATTTTTTCTACCTCCATTTGGGCTTTTTGTAACACCTCCGGGGGATAGGCTATCCCCCGGAGGTGTTACAAAAAGCCCAAATGGAGGTAGAAAAAATAGATAGAGAGACATTACTTGTAGATGTAGATAAAGTAGAGAAAATGGATAGAATTCAAAAAGAAGGTAGAAATAGAGCAATAACTTTTACCCATGCAAAAGAAATAAAAAAGATCATCTTGGTTGCCGTCTAAACCAGTCGGCTTCCATAAATGTGGTAGGAACTCATGTACTACATGCTCGGCCACCCTCAGAAAAAGTACAGAATTTAGCTCATTCACTACGAAGGAGACTTATCAGATAGGGAAATTTATTAATTGCAATTCCACATATGTGATTTATTTAATCACATGTGGATGTGGAAAGCAATATGTGGGGCGCACGACTAGAGCTCTCCATGTAAGATTCTCCGAACATAGGAGAAACATTTTAAAGGGACATAGTGCACATCCCCTTTCACTCCACATATCACGCTGTCAAAGGCAAAGTATGAACAACGTATCAGTCAAAGCAATAGAACAAATAGGACCAACAAGACGTGGAGGGGATAAATTTAATCTACTATGCAAAAGAGAGGCATATTGGATCTATGTTTTGGGAACTCTAATACCATGTGGTCTAAATGACACAGTGGAGTTGAACAATATATAGATCCTGTATTCTACTCTAAAAACATCACCTCTGCTTGGAAAATTAATAATGGAACAGTATATATTTCGACATTGGTATGATGTGATAAATGGCCCTAGATATAACATCTAAAATTGTCCAAATGTGATAGTATGTACTACATATTGATACTTGGTATTTCTATACACACGCCTAGGTATATATATATACTTTATTCCGATCAATTATGTACATACATATATATTCCTGTTTTTCTATGAATTCTGATAAGAGTGAATAAGTAGATATATGCTGGCGCTGGATTTCTGTTCCCCCTTTCCCCTTCCTCTATTTCTCTTTGTTTTTTGTTTTTTCTTCTTTTTTCCTCTGTATTTTTTGATAATAATAACAACAACTATATAATATCAAAAATAATACTCTTTCCTCTGTTATTTTATCCATGTTCTTCTCTGTATCCTGTTCTCCTATGTCTCGTGGGAATTTCTATATATAGCTCTCTATGTATAATATGCAGAGAGAGCTATGCGTGTATTCCGAAATACGGTTATGGAACACGGGACATATGATGTGGATATAGAATAATCTCCCCTTATAAAGAATAAATAAATAAATAAACAATATCGAAAAATAATGATTGTGAAGAATAAATTAATTAAAAATGAGTCTATGTTAGACCTAAAAGTTGTATATAAGGAATATATAACTAATAATAAAACTATAAGAATGAATTAATTAAATAATAAAATGTGATCTGTCTCCCCTTTGGGTAGGAGATATCTGAGTGGCGACGGTATATAAATAAATAAAGAACCAGGCAATACTGGTCTTTTTTATGTAGTATTTTTTTATGTATTATTTTTTTATTTTTTTTATTTTTTAAGTACACTACGGTATAAGATATGTATATATATATATTCTCTCTATGTATAAGTTTTTATATTTATGTTTATATCCAACTGTCTCCGTATGGTTAGTAAGAATTAATATGATGAACTTTCTATGGAAGAAATAAGAATCTTTAAGTTGATGCGATCACACATATATATGATATGTTATTATGAATATAAGACAAAACTGACTCTAATAAAAGTTCCGGAATATGTATGGAACGCACATTCAGAGCCAAATGGCTAAGGAGTTCCGTAGTCGAGACGTGAGACGCAGACACGTGATCAAAAGAGGTCACGTGAACGTGACAATACACATACGTATGCGCTCCACTCGAAAACGAGGCTTGAGATGGAGACGCTGCGTACGGCGATAGGCGGGAGAATAGCCGCTATTTAAACACAGACACGGAGACATAGAGATATACTGCTCTGAGGAAGCCGCTGAATGTAACAAAGGCGGAGAAACGCGTAAGAGACTTCATATTACCCCTCCGGTACCGGTCGGAATTTTCAAGAAAACCTGCAGGTATTCTCCAAACATTTGGACACTCCAGATATGGCACCATTGATGGGATAAAAAAAGCACCAGGAGCCGGGAGGAACCAATGTATGGGATCAGAATCTGAAACAGGTTTACTACTAAACTTATTTGTGGATCACTGCCATTTGCTTTCAAGCTATAAAACAGCATGCTGTACTAACTATTCAAATTAGCATTACTAATAATTGTTGCAACTAACTAACACCAGTGACATTAATTATCGCATGGATAAAAATCTCTGACTAATACAAGTTAAAGATTCTGATTAATCAGCTGACTGTGGAAGATCGCTTTACTAACCATACGTATGTAGAGATGTATCTATAGTTGTGTTCAATGTTTGGCAGGATCAGCCGACATACTAGGATGGGATTTTGTTATTAACTGCTGTGAAATTTTAGTGTATTAATAAAAGACACGTAATTTTTTAATAAGCGCTGTGATCTGTGTATGTTTCAGGTGTGACTATGGGCCTAAAATTAGGGCCCATAAAGGTCCAGATTTCGGCCCTATCCATTTTCTTTCAAAAGGAACTGGCTTCACTGCCTGAGGTTCAGACACTGATTTTGTTAAAGGAGTGCTACATATTCAGCCCCCTTTTGTGCCACCAGTGGCACCTTGGGATCTTAACGTTGTGTTGGATTTTCTGAAATCCCACTGGTTTGAGCCACTGAAGACAGTGGAGCTCAAATATCTCACTTGGAAAGTGGTCATGTTGTTGGCCTTGGCTTCGGCTAGGCGTGTGTCAGAATTGGCGGCTTTATCATGTAAAAGCCCCTATCTGATTTTCCATGTAGACAGGGCAGAACTGCGGACCCGTCCGCAATTTCTGCCAAAGGTGGTGTCATCTTTTCATCTGCACCAACCTATTGTGGTGCCTGCAGCTACTCGGGACTTGTAGGACTCCAAGTTACTGGACGTAGTCCGGCCTTTGAAGATTTATGTTTCTAGAACGGCTGGAGTCAGAAAGACTGACTCGCTGTTTATACTGTATGCACCCAACAAGCTGGGTGCACTTGCTTCAAAACAAACTATTGCTCGCTGGATCTGTAACACGATTCAGCAGGCTCATTCTGTGGCAGGATTGCCGCATCCAAGATCAGTAAAAGCCCATTCCACAAGGAAGGTGGGCTCTTCTTGGGCGGCTGCCCGAGGGGTCTCGGCGTTACAACTTTGCCGAGCAGCTACTTGGTCGGGTTCAAACACTTTTGCTAAGTTCTACAAGTTTGATACCCTGGCTAAGGAGGACCTTGAATTTGCTCATTCGTTGCTTCAGAGTCATCCGCACTCTCCCGCCCGTTTGGGAGCTTTGATATAATCCCCATGGTCCTAACGGAGTCCCCAGCATCCACTAGGACGTTAGAGAAAATAATTTACTCACCGGTAATTCTATTTCTCGTAGTCCGTAGTGGATGCTGGGCGCCCGTCCCAAGTGCGGACTTTCTGCAATACGTGTATATAGTTATTGCGTAATAAAGGTTTTTTTGTTATGGGCCATCCGTTGAGTGAGGCTCAGTTTATGTTCATACTGTTAACTGGGTAAGTTTATCACAGGTTATATGGTATGATTGGTGTGGCTGGTATGAGTCTTACCCTGGGTTCCAAATCTTTTCCTTGTAATGTCAGCTCTTCCGGGCACAGTTTCCTTAACTAAGGTCTGGAGGAGGGGCATAGAGGGAGGAGCCAGTGCACACCAGATATAGTACCTAATCTTTCTTTAAGAGTGCCCAGTCTCCTGCGGTGCCCGTCTATTCCCCATGGTCCTTACGGAGTCCCCAGCATCCACTACAGACTACGAGAAATAGAATTACCGGTGAGTAAATTCTTATTTATACTCCTGCTCTCCCCCTCACATCATGTCACTGTGTGTTAACAGCCCAGAGATATGAGCAGTCTCCTCCCCACACTCTCTGGTGTATCTCATACATCAGGAGCCATCAGCCCCTATTATACTCATGCTCTCCCCCTTACATCATGTCACTGTGTGATACCAGCCCAGAGATCTGACCAGTCTCCTCCCCACTCTCTGGTGTATATCATACATCAGGAGCCATCAGCCCCTATTATACGCCTGTCTCCCCTCACATTATGTCACTGTGTGCTACCAGCCCAGAGATCTGACCAGTCTCCTCCCCACACTCTCTGGTGTATCTCATACATCAGGAGCCATCAGCCCCTATTATACTCCTGCTCTCCCCTCACATCATTTCACTGTGTCACAAGCCCAGAGATCTGACCAGTCTCCTCCCCACACTATCTGGTGTATCTCATACATCATGAGCCATCAGCCCCTATTATACTCCTGCTCTCCCCCTCACATCATGTCACTGTGTGTTACCAGCCCAGAGATCTGACCAGTCTCCTCCCCACACTCTCTGGTGTATCTCATACATCAGGAGCCATCAGCCCCTATTATACTCCTGCTCTCCCTCTCACATCATGTCACTGTGTGTTACCAGCCCAGATATCTGACCAGTCTCCTCCCCACACTCTCTGGTGTGTCTCATACATCAGGAGGCATCAGCCCCTATTATACTCCTGCTCTCCTCCTCACATCATGTCACTGTGTGTTACCAGCCCATAGATCTGACCAGTCTCCTCCCCACACTCTCTGGTGTATCTCATACATCAGGAGCCATCAGCCCCTATTATACTTGTGTTTCCCCTCACATCATGTCACTGTGTGTTACCAGCCCAGAGATCTGACCAGTCTACTCCCCACACTCTCTGGTGTATCTCATACATCAGGAGCCATCAGCCCCTATTATACTCCTGCTCTCCCCCCTCACATCATGTCACTGTGTGCTATCAGCACAGATATCTGACCAGTCTCCTCCCCACACTCTCTGGTGTATCTCATTCATCAGGAGCCATCAGCCCCTATTATACTCCTGCTCTCCCCCCTCACATCATGTCACTGTGTGCTATCAGCACAGATATCTGACCAGTCTCCTCCCCACACTCTCTGGTGTATCTCATACATCAGGAGCCATCAGCCTCTATTCTACTCCTGCTCTCCACCTCACATCATGTCACTGTGTGTTACCAGCCCAGAGATCTGACCAGACTCCTCCCCACACTCTGGTGTATCTCATACATCAGGAGCCATCAGCCCCTATTATATTCCTGCTCTCCCCTCACATCATGTCACTGTGTGTTACCAGCCCAGAGATCTGACCAGTCTCCTCCCCACACTCTGGTGTATCTCATACATCAGGAGCCATCAGCCCCTATTATACTCCTGCTCTCCCCCTCACATCATGTCACTGTGTGTTACCAGCCCAGAAATCTGACCAGTCTCCTCCCCACACACTCTGGTGTATCTCATACATCAGGAGCCATCAGCCCCTATTATACTCCTGCTCTCCCCTCACATCATGTCACTGTGTGTTACCAGCCCAGAAATCTGACCAGTCTCCTCCCCACACACTCTGGTGTATCTCATACATCAGGAGCCATCAGCCCCTATTATACTCCTGCTCTCCCCTCACATCATGTCACTGTGTGTTACCAGCCCAGAAATCTGACCAGTCTCCTCCCCACACACTCTGGTGTATCTCATACATCAGGAGCCATCAGCCCCTATTATACTCCTGCTCTCCCCTCACATCATGTCACTGTGTGTTACCAGCCCAGAAATCTGACCAGTCTCCTCCCCACACACTCTGGTGTATCTCATACATCAGGAGCCATCAGCCCCTATTATACTCCTGCTCTCCCCTCACATCATGTCACTGTGTGTTACCAGCCCAGAGATCTGACCAGTCTCCTCCCCACACTCTCTGGTGTATCTCATACATCAGGAGCCATCAGCCCCTATTATACTCCTGCTCTCCCCCTCACATCATGTCACTGTGTGTTACCAGCCCAGAGATCTGACCAGTCTCCTCCCCACACTCTCTGGTGTTTCTCATACATCAGGAGCTATCAGCCCCTATTATACTCCTGCTCTCCCCCTCACATCATGTCACTGTGTTACCAGCCCAGAGATCTGACCAGTCTCCTCCCCACACACTGTGGTGTATCTCATACATCAGGAGCCATCAGCCCCTATTATACTCCTGCTCTCCCCCTCACATCATGTCACTGTGTGTTACCAGCCCAGAGATCTGACCAGTCTCCTCCCCACACTCTCTGGTGTATCTCATACATCAGGAGCTATCAGCCCCTATTATACTCCTGCTCTCCCCCTCACATCATGTCACTGTGTTACCAGCCCAGAGATCTGACCAGTCTCCTCCCCACACACTCTGGTGTATCTCATACATCAGGAGCCATCAGCCCCTATTATTCTCCTGCTCTCCCCCTCACATCATGTCACTGTGTGTCACCAGCAGCCATACTGTGTGCTAGCAGTACATCTGTCTATAGTATAACATGCCAGGTATTCAATGAGAGTGTCTCTATTAGCACATGCCGGTCTATATATAAACCACTCCTTTTTCTCTAACATCCATAAGGGATACTGGGGACTTTGTACGATGGGGTATAGATGGTGTCCAAAGGAGCCGGTGCACTTTACATTTCTTCCACTGGGTGTGCTGGCTCCTCCCTTCTATGCCCCCTCCTTCATCCAGTTTAGTAAAATGTGCCCTTAGGAGAGGATGCCGCTCTGGAGCTCCAGAAGATTTTTCTTCAGTTTATTTTAAACGTTGTTGTTGTCGGTATGCTTTTTGGGCAACAGTATAACAGTATACCTGCACAAAGGGAGTTGGGGGGGATGGTCACCGGTCTCTTCTGGCGTCAGAGCCGCTTCCCCGCTGCAGGACCACAGTCCTGAGAGGTTGTTGGTACCGCAGGGCATTGCGCCTTACCAAACGCAATTGCAGCACGCCGCACTCCCCTAACAATGCCGGGAGGTGAGAAGAGTGGAGAGTACAAACCGGGGGACCCGCAAGGGTGCGATCGCAGGGGCGGCATACGGACGCTCTACGGAGGGATCCGCTATAACCCCCTGTGTACACTGGCAGCGGTGGTGGAAACAGGCATTTATGTTACTTTTTACACCTGTTGGAGACATTGCCAGTAAAAATATCTGTAGAGCTTCAGCGCCATTACAGGGGGCGGAGCTTCCTCAGAGCGGGACCATTGGCGTTTTGGCTCTTTCCTCTGCTTACAGCTGCAGCAGCAAGGACACACAGCTCCTCCAGACACTCAGGATACACAGGAAACTGGTACAGGGGTGTAAATAAGGGGAGAGCCGCTATTATACACACTATAGTGTCCTGAAAAGGACAAGACTCCGGTGTTATACCGTGATACAGACATCCTGCAGTGATCCTGCTAATGATGAAAAGACACAACAACTGCAGCAGGCTGTAGCAGACCTAGCTGCAAGGGCAGATGATAAACAGCCCCTTCTCCCTAGTTCAGGGCCACATAAGTGTGGGCTGCCTGATTTACTCTCAGAATCTGAGGCTTTCAGTACACACTGAGGTGTGATCGCGCTGCGGGGCGAGCTGATAGTCACATTACCCAGGACACTGGCAGATACAGCCTTACAGGGTTCTTAGCCATCGTGTAAGCATAAAAAGTACCTCAGGTCAGTATAAAATGCGGGAAGACCGTGCGCCATTAAGGGGGCGGGGCCTTCACTATGAGCGGATCCAGCAGCTCACCAGCGCCATTTTCTCTCTACAGCTCACACAGAAAACGCTGGCAGGGAAGCGCTGCCCCTCCACATCAACTCCAGACTACCTCAGCGGTACCAGGGGGTTATAGAGGGGGGGGCAGCAGTAGTTATATCCTTACTAATACCCTACTAAGGGTATTTAGTCTGCACCTGGCTAAGTTATTTGTTAGCTACAGGGGCTCTATGTGGCTGGTGTCCTCATTCCTCTGTGTCTCTCTAAAGGGCTCTGTGTGGAATTGTGCTTACTGCATATTCTCGTGTGTGTGTGTGTGTGTGTGTGTGTGTGTGTGTGTGTGTGTGTGTGTGTGTGTGTGTGTGTGTGTGTGTGTGTGTGTGTGTCTACCTCACATCACAATGTCCAAGGAGAATGTTTTTCCTCCCCAGGGGGATCCCTACAGTGTACTCAGGACAGTGCACATTCTCAGGCTACTGGGTCTGAACCGCCTTGGTTGGACTCCATAAGGGGGAAGATTACTAATTTCTCTGACGTCCTAGTGGATGCTGGGAACTCCGAAAGGACCATGGGGAATAGCGGGCTCCGAAGGAGGCTGGGCACTCTAGAAAGATTTATGACTACCTGGTGTGCACTGGCTCCTCCCACTATGACCCTCCTCCAAGCCTCAGTTAGGACACTGTGCCCGGACGAGCGTACATAATAAGGAAGGATTTTGAATCCCGGGTAAGACTCATACCAGCCACACCAATCACACCGTACAACCTGTGATCTGAACCCAGTTAACAGCATGATAACAGAGGAGCCTCTAGAAAAGATGGCTCTCAACAATAATACTACTAATTACTAATATTTCTCTAACGTCCTAAGTGGATGCTGGGACTCCGTAAGGACCATGGGGAATAGCGGCTCCGCAGGAGACAGGGCACAAAATAAAAGCTTAAGTATCAGGTGGTGTGCACTGGCTCCTCCCCCTATGACCTTCCTCCAAGCCAGTTAGATTTTTGTGCCCGGCCGAGAAGGGTGCAATCTAGGTGGCTCTCCTGAGCTGCTTAGAATAAAAGTTTATTTAGGTTTTTTTATTTTCAGTGAGTCCTGCTGGCAACAGGCTCACTGCACCGTGGGACTAAGGGGAGAAGAAGCGAACTCACCTGAGTGCAGAGTGGATTGGGCTTCTTAGGCTACTGGACATTAGCTCCAGAGGGACGATCACAGGTACAGCCTGGATAGGTCACCGGAGCCGCGCCGCCGTCCCCCTTACAGAGCCAGAAGAGACGAAGAGGTCCGGTGAAATCGGCGGCAGAAGACGTTCCTGTCTTCAGACTAAGGTAGCGCACAGCACCGCAGCTGTGCGCCATTGCTCTCAGCACACTTCACACTCCGGTCACTGAGGGTGCAGGGCGCTGGGGGGGGAGCGCCCTGAGACGCAATATAACAGAAAAATACCTTAGGTGGCTAAAGGAATACATCACATATAGCTCCTGGGCTATATGGATGTATTTTATCCCCTGCCATTTTACACAGAAAAAGCGGGAGATAAGGACGTCGTGAAGGGGCGGAGCCTATCTCCTCAGCACACTGGCGCCATTTTCCCTCACAGCTCCGCTGGAAGGACGGCTCCCTGACTCTCCCCTGCAGTCCTGCTTCTGAACAGGGTAAAAAAGAGAAGGGGGGGCATTTTGGCAGCAGATAACAAATAAAACAGCAGCTATAAGGGTTTAACACTTATATAAGGTTATCCCTGTATATATATAGCGCTGGGTGTGTGCTGGCAGACTCTCCCTCTGTCTCTCCAAAGGGCTAAGTGGGGTCCTGTCCTCTATCAGAGCATTCCCGGTGTGTGTGCTGTGTGTCGGTACGCGTGTGTCGACATGTATGAGGAGGAAAATGAGGTGGAGGCGGAGCAGTTGCCTGTGTTAGTGATGTCACCCCCTAGGGAGTCGACACCTGACTGGATGATTGTGTTTAAGCAATTAAGTGATAATGTCAGCAATTTCCAAAAAACTGTTGACGACATGAGAAAGCCGGCAAATCAATTAGTGCCTGTTCAGGCGTCTCAGACACCGTTAGGGGCCTTAAAACGGCCGTTACCTCAGTGGGTTGACACAGACCCTGACACAGATACTGAGTCTAGTGTCGACGGTGACGAGACAAACGTAATGTCCAGTAGGGCCACACGTTACATGATCACGGCAATGAAAGAGGCATTGAACCTTTCTGACACTACAAGTACCACAAAGACGGGTATTATGTGGGGTGTGAAAAAACTGCCAATAGTTTTTCCTGAGTCAGATGAAATAAATGAGGTGTGTGATAAAGCGTGGGTTTCCCCCGATAAAAAACAGCTAATTTCTAATAAATTATTAGCACTATACCCTTTCCCGCCAGAGGTTAGGGCGCGGTGGGAAACACCCCCTAGGGTAGATAAGGCGCTCACACGTTTATCTAAACAAGTAGCGTTGCCGTCCCCTGATACGGCCACCCTCAAAGAACCAGCTGATAGGAGGCTGGAAAATATCCTAAAAAGTATATACACACATACTGGTGTTATACTGCGACCAGCAATCGCATCAGCCTGGATGTGCAGTGCTGGAGTCGCATGGACGGATTCCCTGACGGAGAATATTGATACCCTGGATAGGGACAATATTTTGTTAACTATAGAGCATTTAAAGGATGCTTTGCTATATATGCGTGATGCGCAGAGGGATATTTGTACCCTGGCATCAAGAGTAAGCGCAATGTCTATCTCTGCCAGAAGTGCATTATGGACGCGACAGTGGTCAGGGGATGCAGATTCCAAACGGCACATGGAAGTATTGCCGTATAAGGGGGAGGAGTTATTTGGGGCTGGTCTATCGGACCTGGTGGCCACGGCAACGGCTGGAAAATCCACCTTTTTACCCCAGGTTACTTCACATCAGCAGAAAAAGACACAGTCTTTTTAAACTCAGTCCTTTCGTTCCCATAAGTACAAGCGAGCAAAAGGCCACTCTTTTCTGCCCAAGGGCAGAGGAAGAGGAAAAAGACTGCACCATGCAGCCGCTTCCCAGGAGCAGAAGCCCTCCCCTGCTTCTGCCAAGTCTTCAGCATGACGCTGGGGCTTTACAAGCAGACTCAGACATGGTGGGGGCCCGTCTCAAGAATTTCAACGCGCAGTGGGCTCACTCGCAAGTGGATCCCTGGATTCTACAGGTAGTATCGCAGGGGTACAAACTGGAATTCGAGGCGTTTCCTCCTCATCGGTTCCTGAAGTCTGCTTTACCAAAGTCTCCCTCCGACAGGGAGGCAGTTCTGGAAGCCATTCACAAGCTGTATTCCCAGCAGGTGATAATCAAGGTACCCCTCTTACAACAGGGAAAGGGGTATTATTCCACGCTGTTTGTGGTACCGAAGCCGGACGGCTCGGTGAGACCAATTTTAAATCTAAAATCTTTGAACACTTACATAAAAAGGTTCAAATTCAATATGGAGTCATTCAGAGCAGTGATAGCGAACCTGGAAGAAGGGGACTATATGGTGTCTCTGGACATCAAGGATGCTTATCTCCACGTCCCAATATACCCTTCTCACCAAGGGTACCTCAGGTTTGTAGTACAAAACTGTCATTATCAGTTTCAGATACTGCCGTTTGGGTTGTCCACGGCGCCTCGGGTCTTTACCAAGGTAATGGCCGAAATGATGATTCTTCAACGAAGAAAAGGCATCTTAATTATCCCTTACTTGGACGATCTCCTGATAAGGGCAAAAACCAGGGAACAGTTAGAAGTCGGAGTGGCACTATCTCAGGTAGTACTACGACAGCACGGGTGGATTCTAAATATTCCAAAATCGCAACTGATTCCAACGACACGTCTACTGTTCCTAGGAATGATTCTGGACACAGTCCAGAAGAAGGTGTTTCTCCCGGAGGAGAAGGCCAGGGAGTTATCCGAGCTAGTCAGGAACCTCCTAAAAAACCAGGACAGGTCTCGGTACATCAGTGCACGAGGGTCCTGGGAAAAATGGTGGCTTCTTACGAAGCGATTCCATTCGGAAGATTCCATGCAAGAACGTTTCAATGGGATCTACTGGACAAATGGTCCGGATCGCATCTTCAGATGCATCAGCGGATAACCCTGTCGACAAGGACAAGGGTGTCTCTTCTGTGGTGGCTGCAGAGTGCTCATCTACTAGAGGGGCGCAGATTTGGCATTCAGGATTGGATCCTGGTAACCACGGATGCCAGCCTGAGAGGCTGGGGAGCAGTCACACAGGGAAGGAATTTCCAGGGCTTGTGGTCAAGCATGGAAACGTCTCTTCATATAAACATTCTGGAACTAAGGGCCATTTACAATGCCTTAAGTCAAGCAAAACCTCTGCTTCAGGGTCAGGCGGTGTTGATCCAATCGGACAACATCACGTCAGTCGCCCACGTAAACAGACAGGGCGGCACGAGAAGCAGGAGGGCAATGGCAGAAGCTGCAAGGATTCTTCGCTGGGCGGAAAATCATGTGATAGCACTGTCAGCAGTGTTCATTCCGGGAGTGGACAACTGGGAAGCAGACTTCCTCAGCAGACACGACTTTCACCCGGGAGAGTGGGGACTTCACCCGGAATTCTTCCAACTGATTGTAAACCGTTGGGAAAAACCAAAGGTAGACATGATGGCGTCATGTCTAAACAAAAAACTGGACAAATATTGCGCCAGGTCAAGGGACCCTCAGGCAATAGCAGTGGACGCTCTGGTAACGCCGTGGGTGTACCAGTCCGTGTATGTGTTCCCTCCTCTGCCTCTCATACCAAAAGTATTGAGAATCATAAGAAGGAGAGGAGTAAGAACTATACTCGTGGTTCCGGATTGGCCAAGAAGGAATTGGTACCCGGAACTTCAAGAGATGCTCACGGACAAACCGTGGCCTCTACCTCTAAGAAAGGACCTGCTACTGCAGGGGCCTTGTCTGTTCCAAGACTTACCGCGGCTGCGTTTGACGGCATGGCGGTTGAACGCCGGATCCTAAAGGAAAAGGGCATTCCAGAAGAAGTCATCCCTACCCTGGTCAAAGCCAGGAAGGAAGTAACCGCAAAACATTATCACCGTATTTGGCGAAAATATGTTGCGTGGTGTGAGGCCAAGAAGGCCCCTACAGAGGAATTTCAACTGGGTCGTTTCCTGCATTTCCTGCAAACAGGACTGTCTATGGGCCTAAAATTAGGTTCCATTAAGGTTCAAATTTCGGCCTTGTCGATTTTCTTCCAGAAAGAACTGGCTTCAGTACCTGAAGTTCAGACATTTGTGAAAGGGGTGCTGCACATACAGCCTCCTTTTGTGCCTCCAGTGGCACCTTGGGATCTCAATGTTGTGTTGAGATTTCTAAAATCACATTGGTTTGAACCACTTTCCACGATAGACTTAAAATATCTCACGTGGAAGGTGTCGATGCTGTTAGCCTTGGCTTCAGCCAGGCGTGTGTCAGAATTGGCGGCTTTATCATGTAAAAGCCCTTACTTAATTTTTCATTCTGACAGGGCGGAATTGAGGACTCGTCCTCAATTTTTACCTAAGGTGGTTTCTGCATTTCACATGAACCAACCTATTGTGGTACCTGCGGCTACTAGGGACTTAGAGGACTCCAAGTTGCTTGACGTTGTCAGGGCCTTGAAAATATATGTTTCCAGGACGGCTGGAGTCAGAAAATCTGACTCGCTGTTTATCCTGTATGCACCCAACAAGCTGGGTGCTCCTGCTTTAAAGCAGACGATTGCTCGTTGGATTTGTAGTACAATTCAGCTTGCACATTCCGTGGCAGGATTGCCACAGCCAAAATCAGTAAAAGCCCATTCCACAAGGAAAGTGGGCTCATCTTGGGCGGCTGCCCGAGGGGTCTCGGCTTTACAACTTTGCCGAGCAGCTACTTGGTCAGGGGCAAACACGTTTGCTAAATTCTACAAATTTGATACCCTGGCTGAGGAGGACCTGGAGTTCTCTCATTCGGTGCTGCAGAGTCATCCGCAATCTCCCGCCCGTTTGGGAGCTTTGGTATAATCCCCATGGTCCTTACGGAGTCCCAGCATCCACTTAGGACGTTAGAGAAAATAAGATTTTACTTACCGATAAATCTATTTCTCATAGTCCGTAGTGGATGCTGGGCGCCCATCCCAAGTGCGGATTGTCTGCAATACTTGTACATAGTTATTGTTACAAAAATCGGGTTTTTATTGTTGGGAGCCATCTTTGCAGAGGCTCCTCTGTTATCATACTGTTAACTGGGTTCAGATCACAAGTTGTACGGTGTGATTGGTGTGGCTGGTATGAGTCTTACCCGGGATTCAAAATCCTTCCTTATTGTGTACGCTCGTCCGGGCACAGTATCCTGAGGCTTGGAGGAGGGTAATTGGGGGAGGAGCCAGTGCACACCAGCTAGTCCTAAAGCTTTTACTTTTTGTGCCCTGTCTCCTGCGGAGCCGCTATTCCCCATGGTCCTTACGGAGTCCCAGCATCCACTACTGACTACGAGAAATAGAATTATCGGTAAGTAAATTCTTATTTTCCTGCACGCTCCGAATACCTGACTTGGAGGCACTTTTGCCTCAGGTGGGAGCACTGGCTCTTCCGCTACTGCTGGGGGCAGAACAGGCTGCGCACAGTCACCGGAGCCCGGCAGTGATATTGGAAAGTGCGGTGATGATCAAGCACTCTTGCTCCGTTGCCCTTTCTCCGAATTCCACTAGCCGATCTGCTAAGGTATCCGTGTCGCCCCACCTGGGACGTTGGACCTCCGGCCCTGCTAGGTATGAAACATGGCTGCTGCTAATAGAGAGGGTGGGGCTTGTGGGTCTCACCGGTTCTGTACAAAGGTCCACTGGTAGACTGCCCTCTTCAATGCCAACACCCTTAGCACTCTCTACCTCCGCCCGGCTGGACTCCTCCAAGCTCACGACTGCCGCCCTCATGACACTTCTCGACGCGTTGAAAGAGATATCCACACCCTTCTCCTGATACACTGAAGACCGCCATCTTGTGCGTTCTCCTGCACTGCAGTTACTCCTCTCCAAACTCGGCTTCTCCAATCAGGTGACCAAAAAGCCACCTAGGATTATCCCACCGCTATGCCAGCAATTTCTGTGACTGGATGGTTCTGTACCGCCGCTCTATGGGAGTTTATGTTAGCTTAGAAGTGCGATCGAAAGGATCGCATCGCGGCTACAATATTTTTTGTGCAGCTTCAGAGTAGCTTCAGACACTACTCCTAGCTTGCGATCACTTCAGACTGTTCAGTTCCTGTTTTGATGTCACAAACACGCCCTGCGTTCGGCCAGCTACACCTGCATTTTTCCTGGCACGCCTGCGTTTTTTTGAACACTCCCTGAAAACGGTCAGTTGACACCCAGTAATGCCCTCTTCCTGTCAATCACTCTGCGGCCAGCAGTGCGACTGAAAAGCGTCACTATACCTTGTGTGAAACTACATCAATCGGTGTTAAAGAACGCCGTGCGTGCACATTGCACTGCATGCGCAGAAGTGCCGATTTTTTTGCCTGATCGCTGCGCGACGAACAAAAGCTGCTTGCGAACAACTCGGAATGACCCACATTGTTGCTTAATAAATATATATATTTCTCTATCGTCCTTGTGGATGCTGGGGTTCCTGAAAGGACCATGGGGAATAGCGGCTCCGCAGGAGACAGGGCACAAAAAAGTAAAGCTTTACTAGGTCAGGTGGTGTGCACTGGCTCCTCCCCCTATGACCCTCCTCCAGACTCCAGTTAGATTTTGTGCCCGAACGAGAAGGGTGCAATCTAGGTGGCTCTCCTAAAGAGCTGCTTAGAGAAAGTTTAGCTTAGGTTTTTTATTTTACAGTGAGTCCTGCTGGCAACAGGATCACTGCAACGAGGGACTTAGGGGAGAAGTAGTGAACTCACCTGCGTGCAGAGTGGATTTGCTGCTTGGCTACTGGACACTAGCTCCAGAGGGACGATCACAGGTACAGCCTGGATGGTCACCGGAGCCGCGCCGCCGGCCCCCTTGCAGACGCTGAAGATAGAAGAGGTCCAAAATCGGCGGCTGAAGACTCCTCAGTCTTCAAAAGGTAGCGCACAGCACTGCAGCTGTGCGCCATTTTCCTCTCAGCACACTTCACACGGCAGTCACTGAGGGTGCAGAGCGCTGGGGGGGGGCGCTCTGGGAGGCAAATAAAAACCTTACTAAAGGCTAAAAATACCTCACATATAGCCCACAGAGGCTATATGGAGATATTTAACCCCTGCCTAACTCAAATAATAGCGGGAGACGAGCCCGCCGAAAAAGGGGCGGGGCCTATCTCCTCAGCACACGGCGCCATTTCCTCTCACAGCTCCGCTGGTCAGGACGGCTCCCAGGTCTCTCCCCTGCACTGCACTACAGAAACAGGGTAAAACAGAGAGGGGGGGCAAGATTAATGGCTATATTTATATATATATAAAAGCAGCTATAAGGGAGCACTTATCATAAGGCTATCCCTGTCATATATAGCGTTTTTTGGTGTGTGCTGGCAGACTCTCCCTCTGTCTCCCCAAAAGGGCTAGTGGGTCCTGTCTTCATTAGAGCATTCCCTGTGTGGTTGCTGTGTGTGTCGGTACGTGTGTGTCGACATGTATGAGGACGATACTGGTGTGGAGGCGGAGCAATTGCCAAACATGCAGATGTCACCCCCCAGGGGGTCGACACCAGAATGGATGCCTTTATTTGTGGAATTACGTGATAGTCTCACTTCACTTAAACAGTCGGTTGAGGACATGAGGCGGCCGGACAATCAATTAATGCCTGTCCAGGCGCCTCAAACACCGTCAGGGGCTGTAAAACGCCCTTTGCCTCAGTCGGTCGACACAGACCCAGACACAGGCACTGATTCTAGTGACGACGGTGGAAATTCAAACGTATTTTCCAGTAGGGCCACACGTTATATGATTTTGGCAATGAAGGAGACGTTAAATTTAGCTGATACTACAAATACCGTAAAACAGGGTATTATGTATGGTGTGAAAAAACTACCAACAGTTTTTCCTGAATCAGAAGAGTTAAATGACGTGTGTGATGAAGCGTGGGTTGCGCCTGATAAAAAGTTGATAATTTCTAAAAAGTTATTGGCATTATACCCTTTCCCGCCAGAGGTTAGGGCGCGCTGGGAAACACCCCCTAAGGTGGACAAGGCGCTAACACGCTTATCTAAACAAGTGGCGTTACCCTCTCCTGAGACGGCCGCACTTAAGGATCCATCAGATAGGAGGATGGAAGGTATCCAAAAGAGTATATACACACATGCAGGTGTTATACTACGACCAGCTATAGCAACTGCCTGGATGTGCAGTGCTGGAGTAGTTTGGTCAGAATCCCTGATTGAAAATATTGATACCCTAGATAGGGACAATGTTTTGCTGTCGTTAGAACAAATAAAGGATGCATTTATTTATATGCGTGATGCACAGAGAGATATCTGCACACTGGCATCACGGGTGAGTGCTATGTCCATTTCAGCCAGAAGAGCCTTATGGACACGACAGTGGACAGGCGATGCGGATTCAAAACGCCATATGGAAGTTTTGCCGTATAAAGGGGAGGAGTTATTTGGAGTCGGTCTATCAGACTTGGTGGCCACGGCTACTGCCGGGAAATCCACCTTTTTACCTCAAGTCACTCCCCAACAGAAAAAGGCACCGACCTTTCAACCGCAGCCCTTTCGTTCCTATAAAAATAAGAGAGCAAAGGGCTTGTCGTACCTGCCACGAGGCAGAGGCAGAGGGAAGAGACAGCAACAGGCAGCTCCTTCCCAGGAACAGAAGCCCTCCCCGGCTTCTACAAAAACCTCAGCATGACGCTGGGGCCTCTCAAGTGGACTCGGGGACAGTGGGCGGCCGTCTCAAAAATTACAGCGCGCAGTGGGCTCACTCGCAGGTAGACCCCTGGATACTGCAGATAATATCTCAGGGGTACAGGTTGGAATTAGAGACGGATCCTCCTCACCGTTTCCTGAAGTCTGCTTTACCAACCGTCTCTTCCGAAAGGGAGATGGTTTTGGAAGCCATTCACAAGCTGTACTCTCAGCAGGTGATAGTCAAAGTACCCCTCTTACAACAAGGGAAGGGGTATTATTCCACTCTATTTGTGGTACCGAAGCCGGATGGCTCGGTAAGGCCTATTCTAAATCTGAAGTCCTTGAACCTCTACATAAAAAAGTTCAAGTTCAAGATGGAGTCACTCAGAGCAGTGATAGCGAATCTGGAAGAAGGGGACTTTATGGTATCCTTGGACATCAAGGATGCGTATCTCCACGTTCCGATTTACCCCGCACACCAGGGGTACCTCAGGTTCGTTGTTCAAAACTGTCACTATCAGTTTCAGACGCTGCCGTTTGGATTGTCCACGGCGCCTCGGGTCTTTACCAAGGTAATGGCCGAGATGATGATTCTTCTTCGAAGAAAAGGCGTATTAGTTATCCCATACTTGGACGATCTCCTAATAAGGGCAAGGTCCAGAGAACAGCTGGAGACAGGATTAGCACTATCTCAAGAGGTGCTAAGACAACACGGGTGGATTCTGAATATTCCAAAATCCCAATTAATCCCGACAACTCGTCTGCTGTTCCTAGGAATGATTCTGGACACGGTTCAGAAAAAGGTTTTCCTTCCCGAGGAAAAAGCCAAGGAGTTATCCGACCTAGTCAGGAACCTCCTAAAACCAGGAAAGGTGTCAGTACATCAATGCACAAGAGTCCTGGGGAAAATGGTGGCTTCTTACGAAGCAATTCCATTCGGCAGATTCCATGCAAGAATTTTCCAAAGGGATCTGTTGGACAAATGGTCAGGGTCACATCTTCAGATGCACCTGCGAATAACCCTGTCACCAAAGACAAGGGTGTCTCTTCTGTGGTGGTTGCAGAAGGCTCACCTATTAGAAGGCCGCAGATTCGGCATTCAGGATTGGATTTTGGTGACCACGGACGCCAGCCTGAGAGGCTGGGGAGCAGTCACACAAGGAAGAAACTTCCAGGGAGTATGGACGAGCCTGGAAAAGTCTCTTCACATAAACATTCTGGAACTAAGAGCAATATACAAGGCTCTAAGCCAGGCGGAACCTCTCCTGCAAGGAAAGCCGGTGTTGATTCAGTCGGACAACATCACGGCGGTCGCCCATGTAAACAGACAGGGCGGCACAAGAAGCAGGAGTGCAATGGCAGAAGCTGCCAAGATTCTTCGATGGGCGGAGAATCACGTGATAGCACTGTCAGCAGTGTTCATCCCGGGCGTGGACAACTGGGAAGCAGACTTCCTCAGCAGACACGATCTTCATCCGGGAGAGTGGGGTCTACATCCAGAGGTCTTCCACATGTTAATAGACCGTTGGGAAAGACCAATTGTAGACATGATGGCGTCTCGCCTCAACAAGAAACTGGACAAATATTGCGCCAGGTCAAGAGATCCACAGGCAATAGCTGTGGACGCGCTGGTAACTCCTTGGGTGTACCAGTCAGTATATGTGTTTCCTCCTCTGCCGCTCATACCAAAGGTATTGAAGATTATACGGCGAAGAGGAGTAAGAACAATACTAGTGGTTCCGGATTGGCCGAGAAGGACTTGGTACCCGGAACTTCAAGAGATGCTCACGGACGAACCGTGGCCTCTACCTCTGAGAAGGGACCTGCTCCAACAGGGTCCCTGTTTCTTTCAGGACTTACCGCGGCTGCGTTTGACGGCATGGCGGTTGAACGCCAGATCCTAAAAGGGAAAGGCATTCCAGAAGAAGTCATTCCTACCTTGATTAAGGCAAGGAAGGAAGTCACCGCGAAACATTATCACCGCATTTGGCGAAAATATGTCGCGTGGTGCGAGGATCGGAGTGTTCCGACGGAGGAATTTCAACTGGGTCGTTTCCTACATTTCCTACAATCAGGATTGTCTATGGGTCTCAAATTGGGATCTATTAAGGTTCAAATTTCGGCCCTGTCAATATTCTTCCAAAAAGAATTGGCCTCAGTCCCTGAGGTCCAGACTTTTGTCAAAGGAGTACTGCATATACAGCCTCCTGTGGTGCCTCCGGTGGCACCGTGGGATCTAAATGTAGTTTTAGATTTCCTCAAATCCCATTGGTTTGAACCATTGAAAAAGGTGGATTTGAAATATCTCACATGGAAAGTGACTATGTTACTGGCCCTGGCTTCTGCCAGGAGAGTATCTGAATTGGCGGCTTTATCTTATAAAAGCCCTTATCTAATCTTCCATTCGGATAGGGCAGAACTGCGGACTCGTCCGCATTTTCTCCCTAAAGTGGTATCAGCATTTCACCTGAACCAACCTATTGTGGTGCCTGCGGCCACTAGCGACTTGGAGGACTCCAAGTTGTTGGACGTTGTCAGAGCCTTAAAAATATACATTTCAAGGACGGCTGGAGTCAGAAAATCTGACTCGCTGTTTATACTGTATGCACCCAACAAGTTGGGTGCACCTGCTTCTAAGCAGTCGATTGCTCGTTGGATTTGTAGCACAATTCAACTTGCACATTCTGTGGCAGGCCTGCCACAGCCTAAATCTGTTAAGGCCCATTCCACAAGGAAGGTGGGCTCATCTTGGGCGGCTGCCCGAGGGGTCTCGGCATTACAACTCTGCCGAGCAGCTACGTGGTCGGGGGAAAACACGTTTGTAAAATTCTACAAATTTGATACCCTGGCAAAAGAGGACCTGGAGTTCTCTCATTCGGTGCTGCAGAGTCATCCGCACTCTCCCGCCCGTTTGGGAGCTTTGGTATAATCCCCATGGTCCTTTCAGGAACCCCAGCATCCACAAGGACGATAGAGAAAATAAGAATTTACTTACCGATAATTCTATTTCTCGGAGTCCGTAGTGGATGCTGGGCGCCCATCCCAAGTGCGGATTATCTGCAATACTTGTACATAGTTATTGTTAACTAATTCGGGTTATTGTTTAAGGAGCCATCTTTAAGAGGCTCTTTCTGTTATCATACTGTTAACTGGGTTTAGATCACAAGTTGTACGGTGTGATTGGTGTGGCTGGTATGAGTCTTACCCGGGATTCAAAATGCCTCCCTTATTGTGTATGCTCGTCCGGGCACAGTACCTAACTGGAGTCTGGAGGAGGGTCATAGGGGGAGGAGCCAGTGCACACCACCTGACCTAGTAAAGCTTTACTTTTTTGTGCCCTGTCTCCTGCGGAGCCGCTATTCCCCATGGTCCTTTCAGGAACCCCAGCATCCACTACGGACTCCGAGAAATAGAATTATCGGTAAGTAAATTCTTATTATATATATATATATATATATATATATATATATATACACACACACATACACACACACAGTGTACGCAAATACGCGCTATATCGCGTATTTTACCCAGATCAGAGGACGGGGACTCACTTTTCAAAAATGTGTGGGTCCCCGAGGACGCGCTCCGCTGCAGCCAATTCCTGGCTCTCAATTGACTGCACTTCCTGCCTGTAAAAGAGGAGGTGGAGCCTTACCACTACCAGTCCTCTGGTGGTGCCTCCCCCTCCTGGTCACATGCAGCCGCGGATTCACACAGGGGCCGGACAGAAAGTGAAGACGGCTCCACGGCTGCTCTACGCTGTGCTGTGGGCGGGAGGTGAGCGCCGGAGACAGCGTAAGTGCTGTGGGGTAGGGTAAGTAGCCTAGGAGCGGGTGGCTGAACTTGGGTGGTGGCTTTCCTTGCATGCCTTGTGTGTCTTCTGGGAGAGTCATGAGCTTGTAACCCGACCTTAGTGGTTGTTTCAGGCGTCCACTACAGTAAGTTTCCCTGATATTCCCAGCGCCATTCACAACTAGACCAAGCTAAGGATCTATGAGAATGTAACATGAATCTATTGTGCAGGCACTGCTGCTACCTGTGGTGCACCCGCTACTTCTGGGATCATCCTGTCAAGCTGCCTAAAACGTCTGCTTCCGTCAAAAGTATTTATACAAGTGATCTGAGCCAGGGCTTCATCATATAAGCCTAGAAATGAGAAACCACACCGGCATCCCAATCGCAGCACTGCCGACGCCTAAACCTCCCACTCACAGCCTAACCCTAACCTCCCCCCAGCACTGCCGACACCTAACCCCCCCACACACAGCCTAACCCTAACCTCCCCCTAGCAGTGCCTAAAACTACCCCCTTACCCACAGCCTAACCCTAACCTCCCCCCAGCAGTGCCTAAACCTAACCCCCTTACCCACAGCCTAAACCTAACCTCCCCCCAGCAGTGCCTAAACCTAACCCCCCTACCCACAGCCTAACCATAACCTCCCCCCAGCAGTGCCTAAACCTAACCCCCTTACCCACAGCCTAACCCTAACCTCCCCCCAGCAGTGCCTAAACCTAACCCCCTTACCCAAAGCCTAACCCTAACCTCCTCCCAGCAGTGCCCCCTTACCCACAGCCTAAACCTAACCTCCCCCCAGCAGTGCCTAAACCTAACCCCCTTACCCACAGCCTAACCCTAACCTCCCCCCAGCAGTGCCTAAACCTAACCCCCTTACCCACAGCCTAACCCTAACCTCCCCCCAGCAGTGCCTAAACCTAACCCCCTTACCCAAAGCCTAACCCTAACCTCCACCCAGCAGTGCCTAAACCTAACCCCCCTACCCACAGCCTAACCCTAACCTTCCCCCAGCAGTGCCTAAACCTAACCCCCTTACCCACAGCCTAACCCTAACCTCCTCCCAGCAGTGCCCCCTTACCCACAGCCTAAACCTAACCTCCCCCCAGCAGTGCCTAAACCTAACCCCCTTACCCACAGCCTAACCCTAACCTCCCCCCAGCAGTGCCTAAACCTAACCCCCTTACCCACAGCCTAACCCTAACCTCCCCCCAGCAGTGCCTAAACCTAACCCCCTTACCCACAGCCTAACCCTAACCTCCCCCCAGCAGTGCCTAAACCTAACCCCCCTTACCCACAGCCTAACCCTAACCTCCCCCCAGCACTGCCTAAACCTAACCCCCCTTACCCACAGCCTAACCCTAACCTCCCCCCAGCAGTGCCTAACCCTAACCCCCCTTACCCACAGCCTAACCCTAACCTCCCCCCAGCAGTGCCTAAACCTACCCCCCCCTTACCCACAGCCTAAACCTAACCTCCCCCCAGCAGTGCCTAAACCTAACCCATTACACACAGCCTAACCCTAACCTCCCCCCAGCAGTGCCTAAACCTAACCCCACTTACTCACAGCCTAACCCTAACCTCCCCCCAGCAGTGCCTAAACCTAACCCCTCTTACCCACAGCCTAACCCTAACCTCCCCCCAGCAGTGCCTAAACCTACCCCCTTACCCACAGCCTAACCCTAACCTCCCCCCAGCAGTGCCTAAACCTAACCCCTTACCCACAGCCTAACCCTAACCTCCCCCCAGCAGTGCCTAAACCTAACCTCCCTTACCCACAGCCTAACCCTAACCTTCCCCCAGCAGTGCCTAAACCTAACCCCTTACCCACAGCCTAACCCTAACCTCCCCCCAGCAGTGCCTAAACCTAACCTCCCTTACCCACAGCCTAACCCTAACCTTCCCCCAGCAGTGCCTAAACCTACCCCCTTACCCACAGCCTAACCCTAACCTTCCCCCAGCAGTGCCTAAACCTAACCCCCCTTACCCACAGCCTAAATCTAACCTCCCCCCAGCAGTGCCTAAACCTAACCCTTTACCCACAGCCTAAACCTAAACTCCCCCAGCAGTGCCTTAACCTAAGCCCCCCTTACCCACAGCCTAACACTAACCTCCCCCCAAGAGTACCTAAACCTAACCCCCCTTACCCACAGCCTAACCGAACCTCTCCCCAGCAGTGCCTAAACCTAACCCCCCCTTACCCACAGCCTAACCCTAACCTCCCCCCAAGAGTACCTAAACCTAACCCCCCTTACCCACAGCCTAACCGAACCTCTCCCCAGCAGTGCCTAAACCTAACCCCCCCTTACCCACAGCCTAACCCTAACCTCCCCCCAAGAGTACCTAAACCTAACCCCCCTTACCCACAGCCTAACCCTAACCTCCCCCCAGCAGTGCCTAAACCTAACCCCCCTTACCCACAGCCTAACCCTAACCTCCATTAGAACACTAAAGTGATGGTTGCTGGAAATGGGCCTCTATACAAGTCTGTAGATATTCCATTAAAAACCATACGTCTGCAGCTAGTACAGTCATTTACCACATCAACAATGTATAGAGTGTATTTCTGATTAATTTAATGTTATCTTCATTGAAAAAAACAGTGCTTTGCCTTAAAAAAAAAAAAAGGACATTTCTAAGTGACCCCAAACTTTTGAACGGTAGTATATGATCCGGGGTATCTGAAGATGTGAACCGGACCATTAACTCAGGAGATCCAATTAAAATGTTCTGGCATGGAACCTTCCATACTGGATCGCCTCGTATGAGGCTTAGATCTTTACCAACAATCTTATGCAAAGATGGATGGAGATCCGATTCGGTCGTAGAACCGCTCGGACCACATCCTGGAGCGTCCTTGCCTTGACCTCTAGGAGGAACACTTTCTGAGCCACTGCATTGAGAAACATTCCCAGTAATAGGAGCTGCTGAGTAGGCTCCAGGTGGGATCCACCCATGTTGTGACAGAAGCTGAATAGTGCGGCCTATATTGCGCAACAGAAGCTCCCTGGATCTAGCCTTTATCAAGAGATCGTCTAGGTAAGGGACAATACTGATCCCCTAGACTCGGAGCTAGAACATTATCTCTGCCATCACCTTTGTGAAGACCCTCAGAGCTGTGGACAGACCGAAGGGTAGTGCCTGGAACTGGTAGTGATCGTTCAGCAGGGCAAACCGTAGGTAAGCCTAGTGAGGCGGCCAAATCGGGATATGGAGATAAGCGTCCTCTATATCCATGAACTCCTGTTCTTCCAAACCCGCAAGCACTGCTCACAAGGATTCCATCTTGAACTTGAAAACCTTTAGGGTTCAAGGATTTTAGATTCAAAATGGGCTTTACCGAACCATCTGGTTTTGGTACCACAAACAGGTTGGAGTAGTAACCCTTTCCCTGTTGTTGTAGTGGCACTGGAACAATGACTTGGGACTGGGCCTACTTTAGTATGGCCTGTTGTAGCGTAACTCATGTATCCTCCAAAACTGGTAAGCTTGATTTGAAAAATCGTTGGGGAGGAGAACTGTTTAACTCCAGCTTGTAGTCCTGAGAAATGGGATCACTTTATCCAGACATCCTGGCAGGAGCTTTCCCAGATGCGGCTGAAGTAATGCAATCGAGCTCCCACCTCGAGATCCCATCAGGATGGGGGGGTCACCATCATGCTGAGGCCCTAGTGGAAACTGAACTGGTGCTTTGTTCCCAAAAACCTGCGGCAGCTGTTTTTTTTGTCTTGCCTCCAGTGCCTCTCGCCGCGTTTCAGGTGCATCTGGCTCTTGATCTGAACCTGGCAGTCCGAAAGGACTGGGTAGACAGCCCTGGGTAGGAACGCCTAGCCGGCAGGGCCCCAGAAAGGAGAAACGTGGATTTCCCCGCAGTAACCTTTGAAATTCATGTATCCAACTCAACCCTAAATGGCCACTCCCCTGAAAAAGGAAGAGACTCCACACTGCGCTTGGAATCTGCGTCCGCTATCCACTGACGCAGCCACAAAGCTCTGCGCGTAGACACTGCCATGGCAGTAGTCCTAGCGTTAATAGCACCTATCTCCTTGAGAGAGTCACACAAGACGCGTGCACTGTCCTGATTGTGCTTTATGAGAGTCGCTGTAGTTACCAGGGAAATATCTCCTGCAAGGACCTCTTGAATTTGACCCGCCCATGTGTGAATGGCATGTGTCATCCAGCAACCCTCTTTCACAGGTCTTTGTGATGCACCAGCTATAGGTTCTGGTGTCGACTCCCTAGGGGGTGACATCACTATTACAGGCAATTGCTCCGCCTCCACACCATTTTCCTCCTCATACATGTCGACACAAACGTACCGACACACAGCACACACACAGGGAATGCTCTGATAGAGGACAGGACCCCACTAGCCCTTTGGGGAGACAGAGGGAGAGTTTGCCAGCACACACCAGAGTGCTATAATATGTATAGGGACAACCTTATATAAGTGTTTCTCCCTTATAGCTGCTATGTAGTTTATATATGCCAAATTAGTGCCCCCCCTCTCTTTTTTACCCTGTTTCTGTAGTGCAGGACTGCAGGGGAGAGTCAGGGAGACGTCCTTCCAGCGGAGCTGTGAGGGAAAATGGCGCTTGTGTGCTGAGGAGATAGGCTCCGCCCCCTTCTCGGCGGCCTTTTCTCCCGCTTTTTAAGGAAAAACTGGCAGGAGTTAAATACATCCATATAGCCCAGGAGCTATATGTGATGTATTTTTAGCCAAAAAAAGTGTTTATATTGCGTCTCAGGGCGCCCCCCCCCCAGCGCCCTGCACCCTCAGTGACCGGAGTGTGAAGTGTGCTGAGAGCAATGGCGCACAGCTACAGTGCTGTGCGCTACCTTTACTGAAGACAGGACGTCTTCTGCCGCCGATTTCTGGACCTCTTCTGTTCTGTAAGGGGGCCGGCGGCGCGGCTCCGGGACCCATCCATGGCTGGGCCTGTGATCGATCCCTCTGGAGCTAATGTCCAGTAGCCTAAGAAGCCCAATCCACTCTGCACGCAGGTGAGTACGCTTCTTCTCCCCTTAGTCCCTCGATGCAGTGAGCCTGTTGCCAGCAGGACTCACTGAAAATAAAAAACCTCATTTTAAACTTTTACTCTAAGCAGCTCAGGAGAGCCACCTAGATTGCACCCTTCTCGTTCGGGCACAAAAATCTAACTGAGGCTTGGAGGAGGGTCATAGGGGGAGGAGCCAGTGCACACCAGCTAGTCCTAAAGCTTTTACTTTTTGTGCCCTGTCTCCTGCGGAGCCGCTATTCCCCATGGTCCTTACGGAGTCCCAGCATCCACTTAGGACGTCAGAGAAAGACTGGGCACACTTAGCTCCAGAATACAGCCCGTGGCTTCAGCTGCGTCACTAGGCTGCAGCAGTGAACGGTGCCCGGAGTGAGCGGCTTTAGGGCAGGAGAAGTGGGGGACTTAATAGATTGGGTCTTGGTTCCAGTGGTGGCTGACAGCTATCAGGTAGGGTAGATAAGAAGCCACGTAGTAATGAAAGCTCCAGAAAGCATGTCTGGATGGACTCAGGCCCCTCTTATTTATTATTTTATATACTAACAGGGGTGACAGGTGTGGTACATCCCTGCAAAGGCAGATCCAATCTCTTTCTCATCAGACTCTGCTGTCTTCCCTGCACTCTCACTCAGATGTTCACTGCTGCCAGTAGCAGACGTATGAGAAGCAGAAGTATGGTGGCAGCTGTATAGATCCTGATATGTAGTTCTCTATATCGTACTTACCGTACACACATCATCCTTATTACTAGTGAGAGAATAGAGGTAAGACACTGATGATGGGGGGTGTAACAGTGGAGTATAACCTAGCAGATGATGATGATTGCAGGGTATTATATGGTGTATTGCATGTAAAATACCTTGTTCCACACACCTACTCTGCTGTAGCAATATACCTTATATAAGGGTGAGTAACACATGTACAGGCTTACCAGCGTATGAGCACACACATAAAGGAATGCTACCTTACCAATGCTTCCAGGAGTAACGTTAGGAGACATTTCTCTGATCCATCAGCTCATATGACTGATGTTATTATTCATCTAGAATCTCCAATTCATACGATATGTTCCCCATCCATTGTTTTACATTGGTGCTGACATAGGACTTGGCGAGTGACTACATCTCCATTTATACTTCATGGTTAGTTACCAGTACAAGAGAGAGATATATCTAAGTCTTATTATAATATTACATTTGTTATTGTGTATTTCCATAATGTATTTTATTTCCAGCAGGTGGACACACGAGCAGGAATATCTCAGAAGGACATCTAATGTTATCCCCGGATTGTGAAATAAAAGATAGCGACAGACAGGATTCTCCAGGAGATAACCCCATTACCCCAATTATACATCCAGCTCTATCAGCTGATCCCCCTGATCCTGGGAAATGTTCTCCTGATCACTCTGATATTGGAGCATCTGTTACAGCTCTGACAGTAGATACAGTGTTTCCGTGTTCTATAGATGCCAAATGTTTTACACAGAACACAAAGCCTATTACCCATCAGCCAGCTAAGGCAGGTGAGAAGCCATTTCCATGTTCTGAGTGTGGAAAATGTTTTACATACAAATCAGCTCTTGTTACACATCAGAGAAGACACACAGGTGAGAAGCCATTTTCTTGCTCTGCATGCGGGAAATGTTTTACCCGGAACTCACAACTTGTTACACATCAGCAAAGTCACACAGGTGAGAATCCATTTCCATGTTCTGAGTGCGGGAACTGTTTTACATACAAATCACTTCTAATACATAAGAGAATACATACAAGTGAGAAACCATATTCCAGTTCTGAGTGTGGGAATTGTTTTACATACAAATCATCTCTTGGTGCACATAAGAGAAGTCACACAGGTACATCACCATTTCCATGTTCTGAGTGTGGGAAACATTTTGCACAGAAATCACAACTTGCTAGACATCAGAGAAGTCACACAGGTGAGAGGCCATTTCCATGTTCTGACTGTGGAAAATGTTTTATCTGGAAATCACAACTTGTTAGACATCAGCTAAGTCACACAGTTGAGAGGCCATTTTCTTGCTCTGAGTGTGGGAAATGTTTTACACAGAAATCATATCTTGTTATACATCACAGAAGTCACACAGGTGAGAAGCCATTTCCATGTTCTGAGTGTGGGAAATGTTTTGCAGACAAAATAGAGCTTGTTAGACATCAGAGATGTCACACAGGTGAGAAGCCATTTTCTTGCTCTGAGTGTGAGAAATGTTTTTCACGGAAATCGCAACTTGTTAGACATCAGCTAAGTCACACAGGTGAGGGGCCATTTCCATGTTCTGAGTGTGGGAAATGTTTTGATCGGAAATCAGATCTTGTTAAACATCAGAGAAGTCACACAGGTGAGAAGCCATTTTCTTGCTCTGAGTGTGGAAAATGTTTTACACAGAAATCACATCTTGTTATACATCACAGAAGTCACACAGGTGAGAAGCCATGTCCATGTTCTGAGTGTGGGAAATGTTTTGCAGACAAACCAGATCTTGTTAGACATCAGAGAAGTCACACAGGTGAGAAGCAATTTTCTTGCTCTGAGTGTGGGAAATGTTTTGCCCGGAAATCACAACTTGTTAGACATCAGCTAAGTCATACAGGTGAGAAACCATTTCCATGTTCTGAGTGTGGGAAATGTTTTGCACACAAATCAGATCTTGTTATACATCACAGAAGTCACACAGGTGAGAAGCCATTTCCATGTTCTGAGTGTGGGAAATGTTTTAGACAGAAATCACATCTTGTTACACTCCAGAGAAGTCACATAGGTGAGAAGCCATTTTAATCTTCTGGAGTATACTTATCATTGCCATGCATTGTTCTTCAAGGTTCTTATCCTATGTCCTGTGCTTTTTGCAATATACATGCTACCACTGGGTGAAATAATCAGATGTCATGCCCTCATCTACCACTGCTATACAGATGATCTGTCTTTTGTTCTGGGTACTGAGAACCCAGTACTAATCCTAAATGTCTCGCTGAGCTCCAGGTGTGGGTCATGCCAGTTGGCTGTGACTCAATCCTGGTGAAACATGTCCTTATGATAGAAGCTCACCAACAAAGGGCAGGGCTACAGCTCAACTTTGTTACCAACCAGACTTACGCTTGGGGGTTCAGGTTTACAAAATGCTGATCATGTGCAGAATCTTAGTGTCCTGGATGGTGGAGTGACACTTAAGACATCAGTATCAGCCACAATCAGATCCTCATCTGAGGAACATAGCCAGACTCCAGCACTTAATTCCCTCAGATCTACCTACAGTCATACATGCACTTGTATCATCACACATAGACTACTGCAATGTCCTCTACCTGGATCTCCCAGCAATAGAATTGCACCGCTTGTAGCTTGTAAAGAATGCAGCAGCCAGGCTGTTACCTAACCAGCCCGTTCCTGCCACATAACACCCATTCTCTGCTCCCTTCACCGGCTCCCTGTAAGATGGTGACTCTGGGCCTAATTCAGGTTGGACTACAGTGTGTGATCCAAACGGAATTATTGAGAAAAAGTTGCGGACGCATGCGCAGCGCCCGTCCTGCGTATGCACCTTCATTCTCTACAGGGGGCTGTAGGAAATGTGATTGCTTCTTGTTAATCAGGCAGAGGCTGTCACGGGGTGGGGGGTAAAGCTCCATTTCCAGTGAGAAGATGGAGCGTTACAAGTGCGGTGTTGCGAGAAAGGGAGGCGGACAAATGGGCGTGTTCACTGTGGCTGCATGACATCACACGCAGCCATCGCAATCTAGAAGAACGCGGTGGGGATCCTGCGGGTGCAGCTAAGCTGGCAGGATGCTTCACTAGTTTCTAAGATGTAGCAGAAATTGTGGAGCGATCGCAATTTCTGCTTCATCAAGGGGGGAGGCGCCGGTCAGCATACTGGGCTACCTCGCCCTGCGATGGGCAGCCCCCAGCACGCTAGAAAAAGGATTGCTAATTAGCAGCATCTGCTATCCTTACTGACTTACTGTAGGCCCCTGTTACATAATCTTACTGACTCTCCCAGCCCTACATGACCAGGGTCCATGTCCCAGAAGCAGCTTCTGCCTCCTTACTGACTTACTGTAGGCCCCTATTACATAATCTTACTGACTCTCTCAGCCCTACATGACCAGGGTCCATGTACCAGAAGCATCTTCTGCCTCCTTACTGACTTACTGTAGGCCCCTATTACATAATCTTACTGACTCTCCCAGCCCTACATGACCAGGGTCCATGTACCAGAAGCAGCTTCTGCCTCCTTACTGACTTACTGTAGGCACCTATTACATAATCTTACTGACTCTCCCAGCCCTACATGACCAGGGCCCATGTACCAGAAGCAGCTTCTGCCTCCTTACTGACTTACTGTAGGCCCCTATTACATAATCTTACTGACTCTCCCAGCCCTACATGACCAGGATCCATGTACCAGAAGCAGCTTCTGCCTCCTTACTGACTTACTGTAGGCCCTATTACATAATCTTACTGACTCTCCCAGCCCTACATGACCAGGGTCCATGTACCAGAAGCAGCTTCTGCCTCCTTACTGACTTACTGTAGGCCCCTATTACAGAATCTTACTGACTCTCCCAGGCCTACATGACCAGGGTCCATGTACCAGAAGCAGCTTCTGCCTCCTTACTGACTTACTGTAGGCCCCTATTACACAATCTTACTGACTCTCCCAGCCCTACATGACCAGGGTCCATGTACCAGAAGTAGCTTCTGCCTCCTTACTGACTTACTGTAGGCCCCTATTACATAATGTTACTGACTCTCCCAGCCCTACATGACCAGGGTCCATGTACCAGAAGCAGCTTCTGCCTCCTTACTGACTTACTGTAGGCCCCTATTACACAATCTTACTGACTCTCCCAGCCCTACATGACCAGGGTCCATGTACCAGAAGCAGCTTCTGCCTCCTTACTGACTTACTGTAGGCCCCTATTACATAATCTTACTGACTCTCCCAGCCCTACATGACCAGGGTCCATGTACCAGAAGCAGCTTCTGCCTCCTTACTGACTTACTGTAGGCCCCTATTACACAATCTTACTGACTCTCCCAGCCCTACATGACCAGGGTCCATGTACCAGAAGCAGCTTCTGCCTCCTTACTGACTTACTGTAGGCCCCTATTACACAATCTTACTGACTCCCAGCCCTACATGACCAGGGTCCATGTACCAGAAGCAGCTTCTGCCTCCTTACTGACTTACTGTAGGCACCTATTACACAATCTTACTGACTCTCCCAGCCCTACATGACCAGGGTCCATGTACCAGAAGCAGCTTCTGCCTCCTTACTGACTTACTGTAGGCACCTATTACACAATCTTACTGACTCTCCCAGCCCTACATGACCAGGGTCCATGTACCAGAAGCAGCTTCTGCCTCCTTACTGACTTACTGTAGGCCCCTATTACATAATCTTACTGACTCTCCCAGCCCTACATGACCAGGGTCCATGTACCAGAAGCAGCTTCTGCCTCCTTACTGACTTACTGTAGGCCCTATTACATAATCTTACTGACTCTCCCAGCCCTACATGACCAGGATCCATGTACCAGAAGCAGCTTCTGCCTCCTTACTGACTTACTGTAGGCACCCTATTACAGAATCTTACTGACTCTCCCAGCCCTACATGACCAGGGTCCATGTACCAGAAGCAGCTTCTGCCTCCTTACTGACTTACTGTAGGCCCCTATTACACAATCTTACTGACTCTCCCAGCCCTACATGACCAGGGTCCATGTACCAGAAGCAGCTTCTGCCTCCTTACTGACTTACTGTAGGCACCCTATTACAGAATCTTACTGACTCTCCCAGCCCTACATGACCAGGGTCCATGTACCAGAAGCAGCTTCTGCCTCCTTACTGACTTACTGTAGGCCCCTATTACACAATCTTACTGACTCTCCCAGCCCTACATGACCAGGATCCATGTACCAGAAGCAGCTTCTGCCTCCTTACTGACTTACTGTAGGCACCCTATTACAGAATCTTACTGACTCTCCCAGCCCTACATGACCAGGGTCCATGTACCAGAAGCAGCTTCTGCCTCCTTACTGACTTACTGTAGGCCCCTATTACACAATCTTACTGACTCTCCCAGCCCTACATGACCAGGGTCCATGTACCAGAAGCAGCTTCTGCCTCCTTACTGACTTACTGTAGGCCCCTATTACATAATCTTAATGACTCTCCCAGCCCTACATGACCAGGGTCTATGTACCAGAAGCAGCTTCTGTCTCCTTACTGACTTACTGTAGGCCCCTATTACACAATCTTACTGACTCTCCCAGCCCTACATGACCAGGGTCCATGTACCAGAAGCAGCTTCTGCCTCCTTACTGACTTACTGTAGGCATCCTATTACAGAATCTTACTGACTCTCCCAGCCCTACATGACCTGGGTCCATGTACCAGAAGCAGCTTCTGCCTCCTTACTGACTTACTGTGGGTCCCTATTACAGAATCTTACTGACTCTCCCAGCCCTACATGACCAGGGTCCATGTACCAGAAGCAGCGTCTGCCTCCTTACTGACTTACTGTAGGCCCCTATTACAGAATCTTACTGACTCTCCCAGCCCTACATGACCAGGGTCCATGTACCAGAAGCAGCTTCTGCCTCCTTACTGACTTACTGTAGGCCCCTATTACATAATCTTACTGACTCTCCCAGCCCTACATGACCAGGGTCCATGTACCAGAAGCAGCTTCTGCCTCCTTACTGACTTACTGTAGGCACCTATTACATAATCTTACTGACTCTCCCAGCCCTACATGACCAGGGTCCATGTACCAGAAGCAGCTTCTGCCTCCTTACTGACTTACTGTAGGCCCCTATTACACAATCTTACTGACTCTCCCAGCCCTACATGACCAGGGTCCATGTACCAGAAGCAGCTTCTGCCTCCTCACTGACTTACTGTAGTCCCCTATTACATAATCTTACTGACTCTCCCAGCCCTACATGACCAGGGTCTATGTACCAGAAGCAGCTTCTGTCTCCTTACTGACTTACTGTAGGCCCCTATTACATAATCTTACTGACTCTCCCAGCCCTACATGACCAGGGTCCATGTACCAGAAGCAGCTTCTGCCTCCTTACTGACTTACTGTAGGCCCCTATTACATAATCTTACTGACTCTCCCAGCCCTACATGACCAGGGTCCATGTACCAGAAGCCGCTTCTGCCTCCTTACTGACTTACTGTAGGCACCTATTACATAATTTTACTGACTCCCAGCCCTACATGACCAGGGTCCATGTACCAGAAGCAGCTTCTGCCTCCTTACTGACTTACTGTAGTCCCCTATTACACAATCTTACTGACTCTCCCAGCCCTACATGACCAGGGTCCATGTACCAGAAGCAGCTTCTGCCTCCTTACTGACTTACTGTAGGCACCTATTACATAATCTTACTGACTCTCCCAGCCCTACATGACCAGGGTCCATGTACCAGAAGCAGCTTCTGCCTCCTTACTGACTTACTGTAGGCCCCTATTACACAATCTTACTGACTCCCAGCCCTACATGACCAGGGTCCATGTACCAGATGCAGCTTCTGCTTCCTTACTGCCCTGGTTACTTCCATCTGTTGATGAAGGACTGTTAGTACCATAAATCCCCAACTAGTGCTTGGATGTCAGGGAGACAGGTGGGTGGTAGTGGGGAGAGTCAGGGCGGTGGCAGTAGTGGGGGAGAGATAGTGGGTGGCAGTAGTGGAATGAGACAGGGTGGTGGCAGTAGTGCGAAGAGACAGGGCGGGTGGCAGCAGGGGGGGACAGGTTGGTGGCAGTTGTGGAAGGAGACAGGATGGGTGGCAGTAGTGGGGGGGTGACAGGGCGGTGGCAGTAGTGGGAGGAGACAGGGTGCGTGACAGTAGTGGGGGGAGACAGGCCGATTTGCAGTAGTGGAAGGAGACAGGGTGGGTGTCAGCAGTGGGGGGGGGGGACAAGGCAGGTGACAGTAGTGGAGGAGACAGGGTGGGTGGCAACAATGGAGGGAGATAGGGCAGGTGGCAGTAGTGGAGGGAGATGGGGCAGGTGGCAGTAGTGGAGGGAGACAGGGTGGGTGGCAGTAGTTGCGGGGAGATGGTGGATGTCAGTAGGGGGGGCAGGGTGGGTGGCAGTAATGGGGGAGATGGTGGTGGGTGGCAGTTGTGTGGGGAGACAGGTCATTGGCCGTAGTGGTGGGAGACAGGGTAGGTGGCAGTAGGGGGGGAGACAGGGATGATGGTCACAGTGCAGTACCAGGGGCTGCTGGAGGCAGTAAAGAGATGAATGGGTCCTGCACAGAATCAGTTGATAATTAGACTCAATGATTATTATGCTTCCTTATTTCTAATTAATCCCTTGTATGTGTTACTGTTATTTGCTGTGTCAGCCTTTATGTGTGTTCTGTGTAATAATCCTGAAAGTAGTGCTGCTACCGATCTCATATCATTTGTAGTAACTTGGAAAAGATGAGATATGAGGTGCACTCTGGAAGCTTATAGGGGGTTAATCAGAAAAATGCAGATGTGACATCACACAGCCCACCGGAAAATGGTCCCGGCCCGCCCGCCTGCGTTCGCCTCTCAGGGATGCCGCTACAATGTGTGTCTGCGCGGCCGCTGCGCATGTGCATTTTGCCACCACCAGCAAACTGCTGAGTAAAGTATTTTTTACGTTTAAAATATAGATAGACAAAAATATGTGTATTAAAGATATGAAATAAAGTAGTTTAAAATCAAAAGATTTCCGGTGTGATTTTGGCTATGTCCAATTTTGCAAATTTGAATAGTGGGATGATATAACGGGAGGGAAGGGGGGGTCTCTTTCTGTGTAAAGAAAGTTTTATTTGTTGGTTTTAAATAAATAATGTCTGTTCAAATGTTGTTTTTTTATTTGTAGGTGAATTAGGGTTGTTGTATTTGGAAAAATAAACTTACCTGACCCTTGCCTGGAGATGTCCATGTATGAAGGTATGGGAGATACCTGCTGCAGTCCCTTCTACTTACATTTGGGAGGACCGGTTGTTTGGGGGGAATTAGCAGCAAATAGTGAATGATACATTGGCTCCATAACGTCTCGCTGACCCTCTGATTCTTACAAAAATATGTTACACAAAATGACATTTGCATTAACAGCCATTAATTAAACAAGAAAAACACTTTTTTCAAAAAACTATATAAAAAAATAGAAGAAAATCGCCAATTCTGGTCTGGACTCATTGACTCTATCATGAGAACAAGAGTCTTTTTAGCAAGGACTATGCCAACAGTAACCAGTAGAGGAATCAGGCGTATCCCACAGAATATCAGTGCTGCCTCCATACATTGGGGAGAGAAGATAAAGTGCAGATTTCTGAACAGTGCTTTTAGAAGGAACATAAGAAGTGTATAGATCACAATGATCAGAAGTCCGGGACAATGAGGTGAAGAAACCAACACTGTGATACTAATGACATATTTACATATTCATCACAGATAACGAAATACACACTAACACGTTCAACAGACCAGTGGAGGTCAATAGCTTCATGCTAACCTCCAGCTGCCACCACCCAAACTGGTTGAACAGTATCCCAGTAGGCCAATTCAAAAGGCTCGGGAGGAACTGCTCCTGAGTCAGCGATTATGAGACACAAGGACAAAGTTTAAAATTTAGAGAGAAACAGTACAATACAGAAAAGGTACAGACAGCATATACCATGGGTAAGGGAAATGATAGGCCTCCCCTCCTACAATACAAAAAGAGATCAGAACAGAAAACAGACAAAGAAGAGATCCCTTTCATAACACAATACACAAAAAAAGCAAATCAGATTAAAAAGATTATAAACAAACATTGGCCGATACATCAAGATGACACAAGCAGATATCATACCTCCAAAACCAAAAGTAGTGTTCCTGAAAGCACCAGACATTAAGAAGAAGCCGGTACACAGCCACATACCACCAAAAAACAACACAAACTACTATAGATGGAACACATAAAAAGGGGCTTCTACCACTGTGGGGCCTGCATGGGCTGCAAGACAACAAAAGCTAGAAGCACCACACCTACCCAAACAGTAATGTCTGTTTCACATTCTACAACATGTAACACACAGGACAACTTACCATGCCACAGCAAGGACACCATATATATGTTAGAATGTCCCTGTCCGCAACAATCCATAGGAAGGACTTTACGACCACTCAAAATGAGAATAAATGAACACATACGGAATATAAAAAAAGGTTCAGAAAAACATCCACTTTACATTACAAAGAACATCATGAATCAGATCTCACACTACTCAAGGTCACAGGGCTGAAGAAGGTTAAGAAAAACTGGAGAGAGGGTGACTACATACACACCATCAACAGGGAGGAACTGCTTATGATAATCCACATGGTGACCCGAACACCCAAAGGCCTCAACCAGGACAATGAAGTACGATCCATAATTTGTATATGAAGATAGTGGCGAATTATACTTACCGATAATTTCATTTCTTCAAGATACTCCATGGCAGCCATTACTCTGGGATTTATCCCTACTCCTAGATTTTAGACAGGAAGTTTTTTCTATTTTAGGCTCCGCCCCCTCTGGGAATATAGGTCCGTCCGCCTCTGGCTTCCCCAGTCTTTTGAGTGTCTCCTTGACGGAGCCTAAGAAAAAACAAAGATATATTGAGGTGGGAAAACTAGGCTGCCATGGAGTATCTTGAAGAAATGAAATTATCGGTAAGTATAATTCGCCACTTTCTTCTACGCTACTCCATGGCAGCCATTACTCTGGGATATACCAAAGCATCCTAGTAGGGAGGGAAATAAACCACACAGAACTCAAATGATGCTTAAAGTAAATCTTTATGCAGTTGCTTCCTTCAGTACTGCTTCTCCAAAGTGACCACCAGAGACATCTAAGCCATAGTGTCTGGTGAATGTATGGATGGACGACCACGTCGCTGCCGCACATATCTCTTTAATCGACACCTGCGATCTCCTTGCCCAGGATGTAGCCACAGCCCTCGTAGAGTGTGCCTTAATGTGGTCTGGAACTGGCCGGCCATTTTCTTGATAGGTGAATGCAATCAATTCCTTGATCCACCTAGAAATCGTGTTTTTAGAAGGCGATTCGCCTTTTTTGACTCCAGAGTATAGAACAAACAAATTCTTAACTTTCCGGAAGTCTTTAACTCTCTCCAAGTATATAGAGATTGCCCGCAAAACATCCAGCATATGTAGTCTTTCTTCGTAATCATCCGTTGGGTATGGAAAGAAAGATGGTAGAATGCTTTCCTGACTCATATGGAAGTTTGATACTACTTTTGGCAGAAATTCAGGATTATTCCTTAATATTATTCTGTCTGGAAGAATATTCAGGTAGGGCTCCTCAGCCCAGAGAGCCTGTAGTTCTCCAACCCTTCTCGCCGAAGTTATTGCCGTGAGGAAAACTACTTTCCAGGTAAGCATTTTTAAAGAGATTTCCCGCAGAGGTTCAAAAGGTGAATCCATCAGTGTGTTCAGAACAAGGTTCAGATCCCAGGTTGGCATAACTGATCTAACTCTAGGACGTTCCCTCTTGATGGCTTGACAGAATCTCTGTACCAGGCTATCCTCCGACAACTTCCTATCAAGCAATATACTTAAGGCTGATATTTGTACCTTGATGGTTGATACTGCAAGACCCATCTGAAAACCTTCACTTAGAAACTGCAGTACCTGAGGAACTTCCACCTTAGAGATTTCGGCATCATCTCCCAGCCAATCTCCAAATTTTCTCCACACTCTATAATAGGATTTTGAGGAGACGCTCTTCCTTGCTTTCATAAGTAAGGTGACAACCTGTTCTGAAAGGCCTTTAGTTCTCAGGATTGACCTTTCAACTTCCACGCCGTCAAATGAAGACTCTGTGGGTTCGGGTGAAAGACTGGTCCTTGACGTAGTAGCTCTGGTTCTACTGGTAAGATCAATGGACCTTGTATTGCCATTCTGAGTACTGTGGGAAACCACACTCTGTTTGGCCAGTGAGGTAGAATTATTATAACTACCGCTTTCTCCTCTCTGATTTTCCGTAGAACTCGAGGTATCATTGGCAGTGGAGGGAACACATAACTGAGACTGAAGTTCCACCTCTGGGAGAGAGCATCTGTCCCGTTGGAATTTGGGGACTGGTACCTTGAAAAGAAATGTTCCACCTTCGTATTCTGGGATGTAGCCATCAGGTCTATCTGAGGGTACCCAAACCTCTGTGTTATTAAGTGGAATACCTGAGGATTCAGCTCCCATTCTCCCGGTAACACCTCGTGTCTGCTCAGGTAATCTGCCACTAAATTGGATTCTCCTGGCACATGAAGGTCTGTTATGGACTTTAGATTTTGTACTGCCCAATCCAAAATCTTCGCTACTTCCACCCATAGATCTCGACTTCTGGTGCCTCCTTGTCGGTTTAAATATGCCACGACTGTCACATTGTCCGAGAACACTCTCAGATGAGACTGCACCAGCAACATCTGAAAACAACATATCGAATTCCACACTGCCCTCATTTCTCGTTTGTTGGAAGACATGAGTTTTTCTTGGGTGGACCATGACCCCTGGCATGTGTGACTTAACAGATGACCTCCCCAACCTGTGGCACTTGCATCTGTTAAGACAGCGTACTTGGGTTGCGCTAAGGACACTGACCTCTGCCTTAAACTCTGGTCCATCCACCAATCCAGGGACTTCTTTGCTCCTTGAGTGAGGATTATCTTGTGGTCTAGGTCTCTGCCTATACGGACCGCTCTGATTATGTCCCACTGGAACGTTCTCATTTTCCACCTGGCCCAAGGTACTACATCTATCGTAGAAGACAACATCCCCACAAGACGCAGGCCCAGCCAGAGTGAAATGCTGTCCTCTACCTGAACCAGGGATGAAAGATCTTGAATCTTTTTGCACCGGTCTTCTGATAATGCCACCGTGTACTTCTTTGAATCTATCCAAACACCTAGGAACTGCAGACCTTGTGTTGGATCTAGCTTGCTCTTCTTCCAATTTACTAGCCAACCATGAGCTTGAAGAATCTGAAGAGTCTTCTGTACAGTTGTTATTAGAGTCGCTTTCGTACTTGCACAGATCAGCAAGTCGTCCAGATACGGCCATAATGCTATGCCCATCACTCTCATATGTGCCACTAGAGCTAGAAGCACTTTCGTGAAGACTCTCGGTGAGGAAGACAGGCCGAACGGCAGGCAGGTAAATTGAAGATGTTTTCCAAGGACGTAAAACCTTAGAAACCTCTGGTCGTCCCTGTGAATTGGCACATGGAAGTAGGCGTCCTTCAGATCTATAGAGGCCATAAAGTCTTCCTGCTTTATCCCTAATAATATGGTCTTCAATGTTTCCATGTGAAACCTTTTCTTTATAAGAAATTTGTTCAAACTTCTTAAATCCAGAATGGCCCTGAACTCCCCTGATGGTTTCTGAATCAGGAACATCCTGGAATAAAAACCTTTTCTCTCCTCTGCCACCGGCACCTTTACAACCGCCTGTGTTTTGATGAGGTTTTCTATAATATCCTGAAAGGATATTATCTGTTCTTTTGACGTTAAAGTTTTTGACTTCACAAAATTCCGCCCTATCGGCTTCTTTATAAATTCTATGCGATAACCCTGGGAGATTACTTTTAATACCCAGGCTTCTTGAGTTGACTCCTGCCATCGATCCGCAAATTTCATTAATCTGCCTCCTACTGGCGCAGCACTCTGGGGCATCATATAGTCAAAATTTCTTATTTCCTCTTCTGCCAGACTGACGAAAGGACTGCCTGGTAGTTGTTGGAGTGTATCTACCATACTGCCTACCTGGCCTGTATGACCTGGCCTCTTTAAACTGCTGTTTAGGTGAAGAAGCCCTAAACCTTGTTTTCCTATCAAACGGCAGCTTTGCGGATTTACCGCCTGACATTACATTGATTATAGACTCTAGCTTACTTCCAAAGAGACGAGATCCTTCATAAGGAAGAGCTACCAATCTATTTTTAGAGTGGACATCTGCTGTCTAGGTACGCAGCCACAATGACCTTCTAGCCGCAACACCTGCCGCTAATGATTTTGCTGCATATTCTACTACCTCAAGAGAGGCCTCACACAGATACTCCACCGCCTTCATCATCACAGCCAGGTCTTTCTGCAGGTGATGTCTAGATACCTGATCCTCCAAATCACGATGCAGGTTGTTCCCCCATAGCCTCAGGGTTCTGGTTGTTGACACTATCGCTATCCCAGCCTTCAGCGTCACTGCTGATGCTTTGTGGACTTTTTTCAAGGAACTCTCAACCTTCTTGTCCATCGCATCCTTAAGCACCGCACCGTCTTCTAACAGGATGGTGGATTTGGAGACAACTTCCGCCACAGCAGCATCCACTTTAGGCAATTCACACCATTTAGTAAATTCTACATCCTGTACCGGAAACATACGCTCCAACCTTTTCATATAATTGAGACGCTTATCCGCAGTCTGCCACTGCACTGACATAATCTCCTTCAACACTTTATGCACCGGAAAACATCGGCTTTTCTTAATCCTATCTTCAAATAAAGGATACTGAGCATCATCCTCCTGTGCTTCATCCTTAATATTTAAAGCTCTATACATATGCTTTAGTAAGCTATCCACTATATCCAGATTAAATGACCTATCTGGCTCCTGAGCTTCCTCGGACTCTGCCGGCGAGGGACTATCAGCATAATCCAACACAACGAGACTATCTGAATCCTCAGCAGCATCTAGACTGGTCTGCGACCTGGATCTTTTAGCCCCCTAAAGCTCCTTTAATTCATCTTTTGTTACAAATGACTTTTTCATCCATTCCATTAGATCCTGAATCTGCTTAGATTGGCCCTGGGATGCTTCACAATCATCGCATAATTTGCTATGTTTATCTCCAGAAAAACTTTTCCTACATCCAGAACAAGCCAAATGATGCTTCTTTTTACATGTTCTTTTCCTAGGAACATCAGACACACTGCAACCAAAGAAAATGATATACTAAGCACCCTAACTACATAAAATAACAAGTGCCCTAAATGAGACTGCTTACCATTCCTGGGCACATGTAGGCGTGGAGGGAGACATCTCTTTATCCATGCTGCCCAAAATCTTCAGTCCAATTAGTATTAATTCCCCTATATGTGGGAATAGTACCTCTGTATCTCTCTCACTCTCAGCGGTGGACCGCGCCATTTTTATCCTCCTGTGACTCTGCCTCCGGGCGGCGCATGCGCAGACCGATCCGCGGCCACTTCCGGTATTTGGCCGCGTACTTCCGCCCGCCGCGTCCAGCGCTGCCCTCCAGGCTCAGCGCTACTTCCGCCCTCCAGGCTCCGGCGCTCACCAGCGGCAACGGGAGTGGGACACAGAGCTCATACAGGTTGCAGCATTATAGGTACATAGCGGTGCCAACTATTTCTACTCCCACAGGCAGTAATTATAGTTCTTGCATGAGCACTATATTTTTTCTGCCACAGGCAGTAATTATATATGCTCCATCCAGCATTTGTACTGCCACAGGCAGTAATTATAATGCTCCTCCATGGGTCCCGGGTGCCAAACCCCTTCCAGCCGCGGCTCACAGAGGCGCAATAGGCCGGGAAAAATCCTGGTAAGCCTCATATTTGAAAAACAACAAACAACTACACTGTCACTATCTAAGGAGACAGGAAAAAGACTGGGGAAGCCAGAGGCGGACGGACCTATATTCCCAGAGGGGGCGGAGCCTAAAATAGAAAAAACTTCCTGTCTAAAATCTAGGAGTAGGGATAAATCCCAGAGTAATGGCTGCCATGGAGTAGCGTAGAAGAAAATATATTTACATCCTGGGATCAAACACTCTCTAAGCCCACTAGTATCCAAGTAACTATATATATAACACCCAGGTAACACCTTTCTGATAGGAATAATACATTTATACAGAATACAGGCGCAAGATGAGACTATTTTATTCCACTCACACTTATTGGAGGAACATAATATAGTCTTCTGTTACGTAGTCAATGCAATGTTCAAAACAGACTGCAAGAACAACGGGAATTTATGTATAAAATGTGACATCTAGTAGCAAACAGTTTAAGTAATTTACTTGTATCAAGAAATGTTACTTTTATCAAGAAACCTACAACATTAGACACCGAGGGGCGATAGCGCAGGGAGGGTAATAAACCAACCTTATACCAAGTGTTATCTCACGCACCTCAACAAGAGATTTGTCATTTGTGAATGAGGTAGCATCAAGAACCAGACACTTGTAGATCTTCTTTTGATCCTTCATCAGTCACATTTCCACCACGATGTAATTGCCAAACGATTGCTCCAAGTCCGGGGGCCTATTAAGAACCTCCTCGGTGAGAGTAAAAAACTGCTGTGAGCTGGGCGTGGCAGAAGTGGGTTTCCGGATGACCTCCGCTGTTTCGGGGGTCATGGCTGTGGGGTTGGGTCATCCACTTCAGTTGTCTCACTCATGGAAGGCTTCACTTCCATCTCCGGTGTAATATCCAGCAATATAAAAGAAAAATGAACTCCATGTAAAAATGTGTGGGTACAATACAATACAAATGTTGATGTACTTACCAGATCCAGACTCTCCGATGCCTCCTCTTCCCAGGGCCGGCAACAGAAATCTTGGGGCCCCATAAACTGATATCTCTTGGGGCCCCCTACCCCCTCAACTCTTCCCCTCAATATAAATGTATATATATATATATAGATATAGATATAAATATACAGTATATACATACACACGCACACATATACATACACATACATATAAAAAACATACATATATAAGCACACATAAATGTCCATATACTACACAGACACAAACATACATATATAGACACAGACCCACAGATTGTCACAACGGTGAGGGAAATTGCAAGGACCCAGGAGGGACTGACCTTGTCTGTAGGGACATCACATTGGTAAAGCTGCAGTCGGCTGCTGTCTGATATTCCCAGTCAGTGTGCCTGGCAGTGCTGTGCCGCTCAGCTCCCCGGAGTCAGCGGCAACCGCAGGGACGGGCTGGCGCGGGTTCATGCGTAGTGACGCCGCAACGCTGGCAACACAGCACGGGAACAGCTCAGACCAAGTGATGGGGTATGCGGCGGGGGTGGTGTTTGTATTGGGAAGTAATTGTCTGTTAATTGACGTATGGGCGTCCTGGAGTGCATGGGAACCACAGCTTTCTTAGGCGCTGCCTACACATTTCTTGTGCCCCTGATGCTCGGGGCCCCCCTGATCCTTGGGGCCCCATACGGGTGTCCCCTTTGACCCCCCCCCTGTCGCCGGGCCTGCCTCTTCCACAAGAGTGGGAGAATCCGGATCCAGATTACACTGTGACCTTATCCTTGTCTCTTGATCCAAAGTGATTTTCATGAGTTCATAATACCACAGCATTGGCTTGTAAACCTCATCCGTCCCGTCTCTTGAACGTTGTGAATACATGTACTTCTTGTAATCCTACAAAAACACTTAGATGTTCCTGGCTCTACTGTATCTGATCAGCTGGTCATATGCCGATTCCTCTGTGTCCTGTTGGCATAGTCCACACTTATTACACGACACAGGCACTCGTTCTCCTGATACAATTCAATGAATCCAGACAAGAATTTGCGGTTTTTCTCTGCTGACATATTTGTGGGAAAAATATTATACACAAGTTAACTACAAAGTACAAGTGTAATGTACACACCTGTGTCATACAACCTGTATAGTAACGCACAAACAGCAACTTGAATTATGAGCTCCCAGCGGAAAATAGAAACCCATATCCAGCGCCGTTACACATTATTACACACTGTAATGCCCATTACACATTATTACACACAGTAATGCCCATTACACATTATTACACACCGTAATGACCATTACACATTATTACACACCGTTATGCACATTAAACATTATTACACACTGTAATGCCCATTACACATTATTACACACCATAATTCCCATTACACATTATTACACACCATAATGCCCATTACACATTATTACACACCATAATGCCCATTACACATTATTACACACTGTAATGCCCATTACACATTATTACACACCGTAATGCCCATAACATTATTACACACCATAATGCCCATTACACATTATTACACACCATAATGCTCATTACACATTATTACACACCGAAATTCCCATTACACATTATTACACACCATAATACACAAGACACATTATTACACACCATAATGTCCATTTCACATTATTACACACCGTAATGCTCATTACACATTATTACACACGTAATGCCCAATACACATTATTACACACTGTAATGCACATTACACATTATTACACACCGCAATGCCCATTACACATTATTACTCAGCGTAATGCCCATTACACACTATTACACACCATAATGCCCATTACACATTATTACACACCGCAATGCCCATTACACATTATTACTCAGCGTAATGCCCATGACACACTATTACACACCATAATGCCCATTACACATTATTACACACCGTAATGCCCATTACACATTATTACACAGCGTAATACCCATTACACATTATTACACACTGTAATGCCCATTACACATTATTACACACCGTAATGTCCATTACACATTATTACACACCATTATACCCATTACACATTATTACACACCATAATGCACATGACACATTATTACACACCGTAATGCCCATTGCACATTATTACACAGCGTAATGCACATGACACATTATTAAACGCCGTAATGCCCATTACACAATATTACACACCGTAATGTCCATTACACATTATTACACACCATTATACCCATTACACATTATTACACACCATAATGCACATTACACATTATTACACACCGTAATGCCCATTACACATTATTACACACCGTAATGCACATGACACATTATTACTCAGCGTAATGCCCATTACACATTATTACACACCATAATGCCCATTACACATTATTACACACCGTAATGCCCATTACACATTATTACACAGCGTAATACCCATTACACATTATTACACACTGTAATGCCCATTACACATTATTACACACCATTATACCCATTACACACCATAATGCACATGACACATTATTACACACCGTAATGCCCATTACACATTATTACACAGCGTAATGCACATGACACATTATTAAACGCCGTAATGCCCATTACACAATATTACACACCGTAATGTCCATTACACATTATTACACACCATTATACCCATTACACATTATTACACACCATAATGCACATTACACATTATTACACACCGTAATGCCCATTACACATTATTACACACCGTAATGCACATGACACATTATTAAATGCCGTAATGCCCATTACACAATATTACACACCGTAATGCCGATGACACATTATTACACACTGTAATGCCCATTACACATTATTAAACGCTTTAATGCCCATTACACAATATTACACACCGTAATGACCATTACACATTATTACACACCGTAATGCCCATTACACATTATTACACACCGTAATGACCATTACACATTATTACGCACCGTAATGCCCATTACACATTATTACACACCGTAATGCCCATTACACATTATTACACACCGTAATATGGGTATATGGGTAGAGCAATAATTGATATAAGCAAGTGAAATATAAAAGGGATTTAAACACAGGTTTTATTTATCAAATTTATGAGATCCTTTCACAAGGGGATTGTGATCTCAGAAAAAAACTCTTTTAAAGCTGCTCCCTGCAGAGCATTACTACTGCATACAACCTAAGTGCTCCCTGCAGAGCGTTACTACTGCATACAACCTAAGTGCTCTCTGCAGAGCATTACTACTGCATACAACCTAAGTGCTCCCTGCAGAGCTTTACTACTGCATACAACCTAAGTGCTCCCTGCAGAGCATTACTACTGCATACAACCAAAGTGCTCCCTGCAGAGTGTTACTACTGCATACAACCTAAGTGCTCCCTGCAGAGCGTTACTACTGCATACAACCTAAGTGCTCCCTGCAGAACATTACTACTGCATACAACCTAACTGCTCCCTGCAAAGCGTCACTACTGCATACAACCTAAGTGCTCCCTGCAGAACGTCACTACTGCATACAACCTAAGTGCTCCCTGCAGAGCGTTACTACTGCATACAACCTAAGTGCTCCCTGCAGAGTGTTACTACTGCATACAACCTAAGTGCTCCCTGCAGAGCGTTACTACTGCATACAACCTAAGTGCTCCCTGCAGAGTGTTACTACTGCATACAACCTAAGTGCTCCCTGCAGAGTGTTACTACTGCATACAACCTAAGTGGCCTTTTCTGGTAACCACTATGTGTTACAATGACCACTTTGTTACTACCTGTAGCGTATCACATGTTAAGACAGTGTTACTACCTATACTGTATAACAGTGGGATCATTCTCACAGGCACAAAGAAACATATATGTACAATTCAGCACATATGTAATAATATTGGTATTGAGAGGAAATGTTTTCCTATAACAAGTATATCATTGTAAAACCCAGGCACTGATGTGATCAAGCAATAGTGAAACGTACGTCATCGGAAGCTCAGACGTACACTGTCTCCGGGTGTGTGGCTTTCAAACCTGACCCGGCATCTGGGCTCTCGAGCGGCTCCCAGCGCAGCGTTACAGGTCTCCTAGCGGTACTGACACCGCTCTCTGCACAGTGCTACAGAATTCCCAGCGGCATTGACACTGCAGCCACCATTTCGGGCAGGTACTTAGAGCGGCTCTCTCATTCCCGGGACACCGCTCACCTCCTCTGCAATGTGTACCCGCAACAGGGGAGGGAGTGACTGATCCCGGGGACAGCAGAAGCTGCTGCACTTTATCTTTCCTTCTGCTCTGGTGCTGGTGCTTTCCCTGCTCTCATTGTTCCCAGTCACTGCCCCACGGCACATGGGATAAAAGTAGAAGGGGGATTCAGCCTATATACACCAGAGCTTCTTTATATCTATCAGAGGAAGGATCTCTATCAGAAGCATGGTTATAGCACTGTTTATATAACAGCATATATTATCATTATTACAGGCTGCTACTCTCTCCCCAGCCTCATTCATTCTTCAGATGTTATATTTCTGTAGCGGGTGCTGGAGATACAGAAAGGTGGTTCTCCTGATTTGTGGACTCATTGCATACAGACGTCATTACTAGTCACTGGTTACTACTCGTTATCTGACTGATTTATATTTATATCAGGCGTCACTCAGTGATTGGCAATAGTATTGTGTAGATACATGTTGGGACAACTTAGCAGGCCTTTGGAATGAAACAGGCAGAAAGCTGGATATTATCTATGTACTAACCTTGGGATAATATAATGTATACCTCGCTCTGTGACAGGGTTTCATATTGTATACCTTGTTACAGGGAATATCCCTTCTCAATAACAATATTGTCACAGAAGTGATACAAATGTGTAGAATTGGATATGCATGCCTTAGAGAACTGTGCTCTGTTACAGGGTTACACATGATATGCTCAGTCACAGGAGAACACCTTTTATTACCAACAATATTGTTTTATTCCATGTGTATATCTTTGTGATGTGGTCAATTATCAATTTATATATGTACTGAATGGGTAACACATGTGATTGAGGATTCTGCTCTGGTACAGGGTTTTACAATGATATACTTGGTTGGTACTTATTTCATGCCTATTGAAAAATCTATCTTAAATAAAAATAAAAGTTATGTTTTCATTTATTCATGAAACAAAGAAAAACACACATTAAGGCTTATTTAGATATAAGCCCACTAGCGGTTTTTTCTAAACCCCCTAACCAGTCATTGCAATTTGCTTAATGGCGCACCTCCAACCAGATTAGCTAATCTTTGGTATTAACACTTTCGGATTATTCCCTCTATCGGTTGGTTCATTCATAGAAGGATCATAAAACAATTATCATTTGGGCCTGTGCATAGTCCCTCAGACTTAGCGTCTTCCTGGAAATACTTGTGGATGGAGCCCTTCATTCGCTTTGCCAGGATTCAAGAGTGGTCAATCTATTGAAATCAGAGCACTACATTTTGGCCAACATGCTCAATCCTAGGCTTAAAGCCTACGTTGCATCTCTCTTTCCAGACACAAGTCTGCAGAGGTGGAAAGACCTGCTGGTGAGAAAACTGTCAACTCAAGCGGAACGTGACCCGTCAACAGCACCTCCTTCATTTTCTCCAGCAACTGGGGCTGCGAGGAAAAGGATAACATTTCTGAGCCAACTCGCTGGACACAAAAGTAACAATACAAGTGACACATTAACATAAAATTGTTTCTGTCACCATAGCGACAATTATCTGGCAATAAGATAATACACAGACACATAAAAAGACTCAACCGAAATATTTTGTTTTTAAACAACTTTATTTCATATCTGTAATACACAGATTTTTCTCTATATTTTAAACTTAAAAAATACTTTACTCTGCACAACATGGATAAAATATCCTTTAAGTCACATTATAGCATTGCAGGTAAGTAAAACAGATACATATCAGGAGAGCCAAAGGTCTATGGGGGTCATTCAGACCAAGCCGCAATAGTGGCCCGCAGCACAGTTTGCTGGTGGTGGCAAAATGCACATGCGCAGCGGCCACGCAGACACACACATTGTGGCCGCATCCCTGAGGTGTGAACGCAGGCGGGCCGGGACCATTTTCTGGGGGGCTGCGTGATGTCACATCTGCGTTCATCTCTGATTAACCCCCTATAAGCTTCCAGAGTGCATCTCATATCTCATCTTTTCCAAGTTACTACAAATGATATGAGATAGGTAGCAGCACTACTTTCAGGATTATTACACAGAACACACATAAAGGCTGACACAGCAAATAACCGTAACACATACAAGGGATTAATTAGAAATAAGGAAGAATATTTATTAAGTCTAATTATCAACTGGTTCTGTGCGGGACCCATACACCTTTTTACTGCCACCAGCAGCCCCAGGTACTGCACTGTGGCCATCCGCCCTGTCTCCCCCACTACTGCCACCACCCTGTCTCCCCCACTACTGTCACCCACCCCACTACTATCACCGCCCCATCTCCCCCAACTGCCACCCACCCCGTCTCCCCCCACTACTGCCACCACCCCATCTCCCCCCACTACTGCCACCTGCCCCACCTCCCCCCAACTACCGCCACCCACCCTGTATCCCCCCACTACTGTCACCGCCCCATATCCCCCCACTACTGCCACTGCCCTGTCTCCCCTCTGACACCTTAGTGCTGCTTGGGGACAATATTACCCACAGACAGTGCCTTTCCGGCAGCCCCCGCTACAGCACTAGTGCCACCAACCTGTCTCCACCTCTGACATCTAATAACTTCTTGGGGCTGCTTGGTACTGCTGGTAACAGTTCTTCATCTGCAGACGGCAGCAAGCAGGGCAGTAACGAGGCAGAAGATGCTTCTGGTACCTTGGACCCTGGTCATGTAGGGTTGGGATAGACCATTATGTAATAGAGTCACCATCTTACAGGCAGCCGGTGAAGGGAGCAGAGAATGGGTGTTATGTGGCAGGAACGGGCTGGTTAGGTAAAACCCTGGCTGCTGCATTCTGTACAAGCTACAAGCGGTGCAATTCTTTTGCTGGGAGACCCAGGTAGAGTAAATTGCAGTAGTCTATGTGTGATGATACAAGTACATGTATGACTGTAGGTAGATCTTCTGAGGGAATAAAGTGTTGTGGCTATGTTCCTCAGATGAGGATCTGATTGTGGCAGATACTGATGTCTAAGTGTCACTCTACTATCCAGGACACCAAGATTCCGCACATAATCAGCATTTTGTAACTCTGAACCCCCAAGCGTAAGTCTGGTTGGTTTGCAAATCTGAACTGTAGCCCTGCCCTTTGTTGGTGAGCTTCTATCATAAGGACCTGTTTCACCAGGACTGAGTCACAGCCAACTGACATCACCCACACCTGGAGCTCAGCTAGACAACCATTTAGGATTGGTACTGGGTTCTCAGTACCTAGAGCAAAGACAGGTCATCTGTATAGCAGTGGTAGATGAGGGCATGACATCTGATTATTTCACCCAGTGGTAACATGTATATTGCAAAAAGCATAGGAGATAGGATAAGAACCTTGAAGAACAACGCATGGCAATGATAAGTATACTCCAGAGGATTAAAATGGTTCCTCACCTGAGTGATGTCTATTGTGTGTAACAAGAGATGATTTATTTCTCGGAGTATAGAAATGGCTTCTCACCTGTGTGACTTCTGTGATGTATAACAAGAACTGATTTCTGTGTAAAACATTTCCCGCACTCAGAGCAAGAAAATGGCTTCTCACCTGTGTGAGTTCTCTGATGTCTAACAAGATGTGATTTGTGTGCAAAACTTTTCCCACACTCAGAACATGGAAATGCCTCTCACCTGTGTGACTTTGCTGATGGGTAACAAGTCGTGATTTGTGTGTAAAACATTTCCCGCACTCAGAGCAAGAAAATGGCTTCTCACCTGTGTGACTTCTGTGATGTACAACAAGATCTGATTTACATGCAAAACATATCCCACACTCAGAGCAAGAAAATGGCTTTTCACCTGTGTGACTTCTGTGATGTACAACAAGATCTGATTTACATGCAAAACATTTCCCACACTCAGAACATGGAAATGGCTTCTCACCTGTGTGCTCTCTCTGATGTCTAACAAGATTGGATTTCCAGGTAAAACTTTTCCCGCACTCAGAGCAAGAAAATGGCCTCTCACCTGTGTGTCTTCTCTGATGTCTAACAAGATATGATTTAAGTGCAAAACATTTCCCACACTCAGAACATGGAAATGGCTTCTCACCTGTGTGACATCTCTGATGTATAACAAGATGTGATTTCTTTGTAAAACATTTCGCACACTCAGAACATGGAAATGGCTTCTCACCTGTGTGACTTCTCTGATGTATAACAAGTTGTGATTTCTTTGTAAAACATTTCCCACACTCTGAACATATCAGTGGCCTCTCACCTGTATTACCTGTGTGTGGGTTAATAGGATTTGTGTTCTTTGTAAAACATTTGGCATCTATAGAACACGGAAACACTGTATCTACTCTCAGAGCTGTAACAGATGCACCAATATCAGAGTGATCAGGAGAACATTTCCCAGGATCAGAGGGACCAGCTGATAGAGCTGGATGTATAATTGGGGTAATGGGATTATCTCCTGGAGAATCCTGTCTACTGTCATTATCTTTTATGTCACAATCCGGGGATAACATTAGATGTTCTTCTGAGATATTCCTGCTTGTGTGTCCATCTGCTGGAAATAAAATACATTACGGAAATGTGACATTTTCTGTAACAATATTAATCTTGTAAACAATAGGAGAAGACGACTCTCTGGGACACTTAATTGTAAATGTGTGTGTATAATAAAACATAACTTTTAATGAAGGCTTTATAATATTGTGTCTCAGACTATCATTGTGTCCACCCTCCTGAGAACACTCACAATAACAAATGTAATATTATAACAAGACTTAGATATATCTCTCTCTTGTACTGGTAACTAACCATGAAGTATAAATGGAGATGTAGTCACTCGCCAAGTCCTATGTCAGCACCAATGTAAAACAATGAATGGGGAACATATCGTATGAATTGGAGATTCTAGCTGAACAATAACATCAGTCATATGAGCTGATGGATCAGAGAAATGTCTCCTAACGTTACTCCTGGAAGCATTGGTAAGGTAGCATTCCTTTATGTGTGTGCTCATACCCTGGTAAGCCTGTACATGTGTTACTCACCCTTATATAAGGTATATTGCTACAGCAGAGTAAATGCTTGTGGAACAAGGTACTTTACATGCAATATACCATATAATACCATGTAATCATCATCATCATCTGCAAGGTTATACTCTACTTTCTCTTATGTACTAGAGGACACTTGAGTCCATTTAGTACCATGGGGTATAGATGGGTCCTTTGGGAGCCACTGGCACTTTAAAAGTTTAATAGTGTGGGCTGGCTCCTCTCTCTATGCCCCTCCTACCAGACTCCGTTTAGAAAATGTGCCCGGAGGAGCCGGTCACAGCTAGGGGAGCTCCTAGGAGTTTTCTTAGCTTTTTATTTTCTAGAGATAGGTTACAGGAAGGCTGCTGGCAACAGCCTCCCTGCTTCGTGGGACTTAGGCGGAGGGGGGGGGGGTAGAAACCAACTTCCTGAAGAGTAGTGATGTGTACCGGAAATTTTTTGGGTTTTGTGTCTTGGTTTCGGTTCCGCGGGCGTGTTTTGGATTCGGACGCATTTTGTCAAAACCTCCCTGAAAATGTTTTGTCAGATTCGGGTGTGTTTTGGATTGTTTTTTGTTTTTTTTACAAAAAACCCTCAAAAACAGCTTCAATCATAGAATTTGGGGGTCATTTTGATCCCATAGTATTATTAACCTCAATAACCATAATTTCCACTCATTTCCAGTCTATTCTAAACACCTCACAATATTATTATTTTTAGTCCTAAAATTTGCACCAAGGTTGCTGGATGACCAAGCTAAGTGACCCAAGTGGCCGACATAAACACCTGGCCCATCTAGGAGTGGCACTGCAGTGTCAGACAGGATGGCCGATTTAAAAAATAGTCCCCAAACAGCACATGATGCAAATTAAAAAAAAGAGGTGCACCAAGGTCGCTGGATGGCTAAGCTAAGCGACCCAAGTGGCCAACACAAACACGTGGCCCACCTAGGAGTGGCACTGCAGTTTTCTAGCGAGAGGATGAGTGCTTCCATCCTCATGTGAATCTGAACCACTAGCCATGAACATAGGCCAGGGTCTCAGCTGTTCCTTGCCAATCCGTGTCGTAAATGGCATATTGGCAAGTTTACGCTTCTCATCAGATGCTTTTAATTTAGATTTTTGGGTCATTTTACTGAACTTTTGTAGTATGCTTGACAACACAGAGGTAGAGCAATGGACTACTGTACCGTACTGCTATATATTATATACTGGTGGTCAGCAAAATTTTGCACTGTCCTCCTACTATATATACTGCGCACAACTAAAATGCACCACAGGTATGGATGGATAGTATACTTGACGACACAGAGGTAGGTAGAGCAGTGGACTACTGTACCGTACTGCTATATATTATATACTGGTGGTCAGCAAAATCCTGCACTGTCCTCCTACTATATATACTGCGCACAACTAAAATGCACCACAGGTATGGATGGAAAGTATACAGTGACGACACACAGGTAGGTAGAGCAGTGGCCTACTGTACCGTACTGCTATATAATACTGGTGGTCACTGGTCAGCAAAATTCTGCACTGTCCTCATATACTACAATGCAGCACAGATATGGAGCGTTTTTCATGCAGAGAACGTAGATATTTGCAGCACACTGAGCACAGATATTTGCAGCATATTGAGCAAAGACATTTGCAGCACACTGAACACATAAACTGAGAGAATGCTGCACGTCCTCTCCCTATCATCTCCAATGCACGAGTGAAAATAGCGGCAACGCGTGGCTCCTTATATAGAACATGATTCTCGCGAGAATCCGACAGTGGGATGATGGCGTTCGGGCGTGCTCGGGTTAACCGAGGAAGGAGGGAGGATCCGAGTCTGCGTCGGAACTGTGTAAAATGGGTGAAGTTCGGGGGGGTTCAGATTCCGAGAAACCAAACCCGCTCATCACTACTGAAGAGTTAATGGTTCTCTACTCCGCTGACAGGGCACTGAGCTCCTGAGGTTGCTGATCGCAAGTCCACGAGGCAACTGCTCTCTCCCGCAGCACGGCCGCCAACCCCTAACAAAGCCAGAAGAAAGTGGTGAGTACAGCGCCAGCATCCCGGTTAGCAGGTTGCCGGCGCAAGGGTGGAAGCGCAGCTCTGACAGGCTGCGCTCCAGGAAGGCTCAGCAACACACAGTGTAGGCGCTTTGAGGGGCGTCCTGAGCCAGCGCGGATAAACCCTACACTGGTCACACAACTAACAGGGGCTAATCCTCCTGTTATCACTAAAATCCTCAGGCCAGTATAAACAATTAGTGCTGGAAGCCGGGCGCCATTATAAGGGGCGGGGCTTCCTCTCAGAGAGGATCCAGCACTCACCAGGGCCATTTTCTCCCTGCATATCATAGGAACTAGGACACTGACAGGGAGCGCTGCCCTCCCTATTTAGGTCAGTCAGCGCCGGGCTTTTATCATAATAACTGTCTACAGGGGCGCTGTGTGGCTGGCTCCTTATACTCTGTGACTCTCTGAAGGTACTCTGGGGGAAACTGTGTCTGACATTTTCCTGTGTGTGTGTGTGTGTGTGTGTGTGTGTGTGTGTGTGTGTGTGTGTATATCCACATTACCATGTCTAAGGACTCTGTGTCCTGTGCTGCAGAATGTGTATCTTCTCCTGAGGAGTCTATTCCATGTACTCAGGACTGCAATGTGCTGTCTCAGCCTTCTGAATCCAAACCCCCATGGGTGGATTCTTTAAGGGGAATAAAATCCCAGATTTCAACAAGGATGTCACATACTGAGAAAGAGACGCAGTTTTGAGACAATCTGTAGTGGGTTTGAAGTATTCAGCTCCCACTACTTCATCTAAAACCCCACCTACATACCCCAAAAACCGTACACTTGCCCAGATAATGAAAGCTGACACTGATACCGACTCTGATACAGGGGACGGTGATGGGGATATGCAGGGGGGATGCATCCCTTGCTAAAGGGGTGCAGCTAATGATTGAAGCTATTAGGGATGTCTTGCATATTTCTGAGAAGGTTCCAGAACAAGTAGAGGAATCTTATATTACAGTAAATAAGAAGTCCTCGCTTACCTTCCCTACTTCTAAGGAGCTAAAACTCCTTGTTTGAAAAATCTTGGGAAAACCTAGAGAAAAAATTCCAGATCCCTAAAAGAATTCTCATTGCTTTCCCTTTCCCTGAAGAGAATAGGAAGAAGTGGGAAAACCCACCTATAGTAGACGCTTCTGTAACTGGACATATCATCTATGGGCAAAATGTGGAACGGATCCTAGAGAATACAAAACATCAGTCCTGAATCATCTCCTGGGGTAAACTTCATCCATCTTATATAATTGGCTAAATCATTCCTTGCTTACAATTGGCTTATTTTGCACAAAATACTGCTTTTTAAAGAGTTATTATTTTTTAATAAATTGTTTTACAATGTACACACTTAGTGAATGGTATTGTTCTTTCCTCTCATAGCGCAGCCTCCTTTTCTTTTCTATTGTTACCATATAGGCAGTGACTCCCCTAAATACTGGCTGCTGCTTAGCCAAGCACCTCGCCTCATAGCGCCCGAATTCCCCTGGGTATTTTTTTCCTTATTCCCCAATCTATTAAGTCCCCCACTCCTACTGCCCTATAGCGGCTCGCTCCGCTCACTCCGGGCACCGTTCACTGCCGCAGCCTAGTGACGCCTATGAAGCCATGGGCTGTATTATGGGGCTATGTGCGCCCAGTCTTTCCTGCACGCTCCGGATACCTGACTTGAAGGCGGTTTTGGCTCAGACGGGAGTACTTGCTCTCCAGATAACACAGTTGCATAGCTCCCGCTACTGCTGGGGACAGAATGGGCTGCCCACAGTCACCGGAGCCCGGCGGTGATATTGGGAAGTGAGGCGGCTGCCATTTTGGATCCTGGTGCGTGGCCATCACATGCTTTGCCTTCTGCCTTCAATAAGGTTTAATATAAATAAGTGTCCTGACAGCTGGACCGGGGGCCCCTACACTAAATTGCAGCATTTGCCTGGAAGTGACACTACCTTCTATTTATATAGTACCACTATAATCTACATTCCTGGAAGAAAAAAAGACGAGGCTGAGATTTGAACTTTTATGGAGCCTAAACGTAGGCCCACATCCACAACAGCCTGCAGGAAGTGCAAGAAATGTCCCAGATGAAAATCCACAGCAGAATACTGTTGACCCTCACACCAAGAGACACATTTCTTCCATATGCGATGGTAATGTTTCGATGGGACCATCTGGCCGGCTTGGAGCATAGTAGAGATAACCTTGCCCGGAATCTCTTTCCTGGCAAAAATCCTCCCAATATACTTCCATTGCATCAAACGTAACCGTGGTAAGTCTGGATAGATGAACGGCCCTTGTATAAGACGATCATCCTGAATTGGCAGAGGCCAGGGGCCTATGAGTAATAAGGATTGAATGTCTACATACCAGGCCCTGCGGGGCCAGTCTGGGGCAATCAGAATTGCTTGAACCCTGTACCCTTAAGTCCTTTGAGAACTCTTGGAATTCTAGGAACTGGAGGGAACAAGTACACCAACCGGTAAATCCACAGTGTCGCCAGAGCGTCCACTGCTGCGGCCTGTGGATCCCTCGTCCCAGAACAGTAACGCAGAAGCTTCTTGGCAAGCTGAGAAACCAACAAGTTGATTTGTGGGTAGCCACACCGATGAAATATCTGCTGAAACACTTACGGGTAGAGGCCCCATTCCCCCAGGTGCAGATCGTGTCTACTGAGGAAGCCTGCTCCCCAATTGTCTACTCCCAGAATTAATATGGCGGAAATGGCCTTGGGATTCCGCTCCACCCAGAGGAGTATCTGTGACACATCCCTCATTGCAGTTCTGCTGTTTGGACCTCCTTGTTGGTTTATGTATGCTACAGTTGGTGCATTTTCCAACCATACCTGTATGGCCTGATACTGAAGGATATAAAAGAGGTCAGCAGAAGGGCATTGTAAATCGCCCTGAGTTCCAAAACTTTTATCGGAAGGGAAGCCTCTTGGTCAGACCACCTTCATTGGAACTGAGCCCCTAGGGTCACTGCACCCCAACCATGGAGGCTTGCATCTATTGTCAACAGAATCCAATCCTGAATTCTGAAGTGTCGACCCTCCAGGAGGGAGACCAGCAACCACCATAAGAGGGAAATCCTGGCGTTTGGTGAAAGGCATATCATCTGGCGTATGTGCAGATGTGACCCAGACCATTTGTCCAGCAGATCCAGCTGGAATGGTCATGCATTTAATCTTCCTTACCGAAATGCGTTGTAGGAGGGCATTATCTTTACCAGTAAGCTTGTGCAAAGATATACCGAGATTTTGTTCAGCTTCAAAACGGAACATACCATTGTCTGAATTATCTTTGCTTCGTCCATAGGAAGGAACACCTTCTGAGACACCGTGTCCAATATCATTACCAGGAACTGAAGCCTCTGCGTAGGTCCTAGGTGGGATTTCTGCAGATTGAGAATCCACCCATGATCCGTGAGTAGTCGTGTTTGAAGGCTGATCTTTTCCATCAACTGTACTCTGAATATAGCCATTATGAGGAGATCGTCCAAGTATGGAATGATTTTCACTTCCTGCTTGCGGAGTTGTAGCAACATCTCTGCCATCACCCCTGATAACACCCTCAGTGCCATTGACAGACCGAAAGGCAAGGCCTGGACCTGGTAGTGACTGTCCTGCAGTGCAAACCTGAGGTAAGTCTGAAGAGGCGGGCATATTGGGATGTGAAGATATGCATCCTTAATAGCCAGAGAAACCAGGAATTCCCCTTCTTCCATGTCACGCTTGGCTTGAGTTGGGGATCTGATGACTGATAATTGACTGAGGGAGCAAAGGAAGGAAATGAGGTGGCTGAATGTAGTTCTTACTCATGGATTGAAGAATTAGGCCCGAAGATGTAGAGTGGTAGGCAATGAGGGCAATGACCAAGAATGATACACTGAAGAAAGAGGAATTCAGTTTTAATGAGACCTCAATCATACACAACGACTAGGAGAGAAGTCTGAGTGAATTCTGAAAGACGAAAGGTTCATGACTTGTAAACGATGCTGAAGAATACTGAATGAAGAGATGACTTGTGATTTGTAAACGATGCTGAAGAGAGGATCGCTGTGAGCACCATCAGCAAACAAAGACCCTCTGCCAGATAGCAGGATACCAGGGGTTAAACCATAAGAGCAGGTGGACTGGGAGCAAAGGACTGCAATAACAGAACTGACCACCAGGCGGACACAACAGAACCAGGATACCAGGGGTTAACCTGGGAGTACAGAGCGCAGGGCGCCTTACAGCAGCAAGTAACTTGAAGTACTGGCAACATAGCTAAGCATCAACCCCTTTTTATAAGGGAAGCCTGTACCTGATTGGCTGGACGCGAACTGGGATACCTATCGTCTTGGAATGATCTCCAACATGGTGGCTCCCTGCACAGAGGACACATGTGGAACCAGCACACAGCCACTACCTCTGGCCTCAGCCTCCCAGACGCCGCACTCCAGCAACAGGACACTTGGAAACAGACACCTCCGGCTGCCATGCTCCGCTCCCCAGGACCTGGACCCCGGCCTCCAGACACCCGGAAGCCGCACCGGAAGATATTGCTGCTGTAGCTCCTATCCATCGCAGCGACACCAGCCAGCTAAGAGGAAGGCCCCAGGGACCAGAACCGGTGGTAAGACTCCGGATGCTGACAGTACCCCCCTTTTTAGGGTGGTCTCCGTACACCCACGCTGCTTAGTGGGATTCTTGGCATGAAAGGCACAACTCAGTCTTGGAGCATGAACATCCTCTGCAGCCACCCAAGATATTTCCTCCGGACCATATCCTCTCCAATCTATGAGATACTGGAGACGACCATACCTCTTGCGGAAGTCAAGAAACTTATGAACCTCGAATTCCTCATTTTGAGCAGCTTTAACCCTGGGAGGTTAAGGGAAAGCTGCCCGAAAATGATTTAGTACAAGAGGCCCTATGTTTAGTACAAAAGGCCCTATTTTTCCGATCAGCGTAGGTCTTTCATTTCTGGGAAGTCTTAAGTAGCACCTTATGGATTTGTCTCCAAATCTTAGTGAACTGACGAAGAGCGGATTCAGCAGCAGGAACCTCAAGAGGTGGGAGAGATTAGAAGGAAGGAACTCGTGGATGAAAACTTTGAGGACGAGGTTTAGCTTTCTTATAAGATTATTTTCCAGTTCTGCCAATTCTTGAGCATAAAGTTACGGAGATTAGAGAACAAGGGCCCTCATTCCGAGTCGTTCGCTCTGTAAATTTCATCGCATCGCAGCGATTTTCCGCTTAGTGCGCATGCGCAATGTCCACACTGCGACTGCGCCAAGTAAATTTGCTATGAAGGTAGTATTTTTACTCACGGCTTTTTCATCACTCCAGCGATCGTAGTGTGATTGACAGGAAGTAGGTGTTTCTGGGGGGAAACAGGCCGTTTTATGGGCGTGTGGGAAAAAACGCTACCGTTTCCAGAAAAAACGCAGGAGTGGCTGGAGAAACGGGGGAGTGTCTGTCTGGGCGAACGCTGGGTGTGTTTATGACGTCAAACCAGGAACGACAAGCACTGAACTGATCGCAGATGCCGAGTAAGTCTGGAGCTACTCGGAAACTGCTAAGAGGTGTGTAATCGCAATCAAACATCGTTCGCAATTTTAAGATGCTAAGATACACTCCCAGTAGGCGGTGGCTTAGCGTGAGCAACTCTGCTAAAATCGCCTTGCGAACGAACAACTCTGAATGTCCTCCAAGCTCAGGAGGCCAGTAGCAACATAGCCTAAGTATTGAAGTGTGGAAATAGGGAGACATCAGTGAGCATAGACCCCCAGTGGCCATCGGTTACAGAAACATCGTGAGGTCAGTTGTTTATGGGTAATAGCAAGAAGATGCCATCCTTGAGCGGTAAAGTAATTTATAGGAGCCAGCAACTGGGGCCTGCTACTGTCCTGGACACATGGACTGTTACGTCATAGCTATACTGATGCCCCAAGAGCTCTAATTGGATCTTGTGGGGATTGAGGGGAGCAGGAGGGAAAAAAAACCCAGCAGCAGTCAAACAGTATGGAGGATGTAGTCAGCACAGTCTGCCACCAGAGGGAGTCGACAGAGCAGGAGTGGAGGCCAGGCAATAATAATAATAATAAAAGCAGTTCAGGCGACCACTTACTGCCCAGGTAGGGCCGCAGCGGCAGAAGTCCCTGCCAGAAATCACTGATGCTGTAGTTCAGGGCACTGATCATGGGCTGGCAGTGTCTGTAGCTCCCAGGGAAGCGGCTGGTTTCATGTGGCTAAATTGCCAGTTTTCAAGATGACCACTTCTGGCAGGGAAGCCCAAATCAGAAAAAAATGGGCGTGTGAACCAGGTCAGTAATAAGGCAGGAGAGGAGAGGGTACTTGGGTGCAGTGGCACAGGGTAATGTATCTGGCTGCACAGGAACCCCATGTGTATGTCCTCTATAATTCACAGCTCCACCAGATTCCCCCATAGCACCATGTGTTAGGAGGAGAGGGGGAGATGCCGGGACACTGCTGGAGTGATGACAGGCAAGCGCTCTGTGTATTCCCCGCTGCCACAACTCAGGGCTTCAATGGCCGGACAGTAGGAGAAGGCAGGCTGCGGGCGGGTGAGCTGACTAACCTGACGCCTCCCTGCTGAGACCAACAATCCCCATAGTATGCGCAGCATCAGATGCCAAGAGAGCAGCTCCGCTCAGTGTCTCCTGCAGTGGTCACCGCTGATCTCCAGTCAGCCTCTCCACATGACTCCAACAGCATGGTTAGGCACAAGAGTGGACAGGGCACACAGCCCTCGGTGAGTAGCAGCGCTACCTCGCTGAGGTCCGGTCCGCGGTGGGATCACTGCACAACTTCAGTCCGCGGCTTCGGATCTGGGTGTAGGCCGCAACCTCCAAAGCCAAATTAATGGCTCCCCGGCTCCGCAACCTACACACCGGGTTTCAAAACACACAGAGGGGCAAGAAAGGGCTTGAAAGAGCCCGTAGGACAGCTGTAAAAGGCAGAAAGGACCTATATAAGCAGAAGATCCTTTATCCTGCTTCCTGCTGCCTTTCCAGTCAGGCCTCACCCCCCGTGACATCATTTATTGATGTTGAAAACAAAAGTAATGTAGATTTTCGCACCAATCTAAGACCTGCGAATCTACTTTGGGAGCCACCTCCCTTTTTTTTTTTTTGGCAGGTTACTTGATACTTTCATCCTCATTGGTTACTATAGGTCACGTGGACGAGGTTCTCTCCATATCCCCGGACATAGCGTGTGTCAGATGACGTCACTTTGATGCACTGGAGCGTGCGACAGACAGTGACATGGACGGTTCCACCGGGAATATTAATGACACGGAATGTGCACATGCGTGTAGATGGTGACACTTAAACTACTGGATGATCATTGTGAATGTCTGAGGTATTGATACGATGCAAATTTGTTGAGATATTGTTTCTTTTTCAGATGGAACCATAGGTCGTGTATGTGATGCGACTGGCAAAAGGGAGCCACTGGTTTTGTCCGAGACCGGCATTTGTTTGTTGGTGATCCCTTGTAGACAGTGAGTAGTATCCATCTACAGTGAAAGAAGCATGGACACCAAGAATCTCAGCGGTAGAACAGTGGCCGAAAGTAGATCATGACAAATCGGGACCACAGGCATTTAGGGCACCTAGCAACCACCAATCGTTCCAAACGCATCATGAACTGCACCAACAGTACAATGCTGGACCCAGCCAAACAGTCCCAGATCTGGTGAATTGGAGGGCCACGTGAGATGTGGTGGCACGTCAGACTGGTGCTCTGAAAACCAATCCAAGCCTTTCGGCCACTGTTCCACCGCTGAGAGCATACCTAAAATTTAACACTAATGTGATAGCTGTTTTTATGGTAATTATTTTGAGCAATAGAGTAGGACCTGCAATATAGTGGGGTCCCTTGTCGGGGGCTGCAGGCTTAAATGCACTGAGCAATACATGAACTAAAACTCCACTGTTTATTATTGTTAGTTAAATAAACGTTATGGTAAGAACTTACCGTTAATAACGGTATTTCTCCTATGTCCACAGGTTTCCACAGGATAACAATGGGATATGATGGAGCGACAGCGGATTGGCACCAAATGATCACAAGCTTTCAGGCCTCCCAGGATGAAACAGGCTCGTCCATATATCCCCGCCCACTGGCTCAGTCAAATCAGTTGTATTCCAAAGCATTTAGGCAGGAGCTTTATGTAGAAACCTATTTAGGCGAGAAGAACACACATGCACACCCTTCCATGCAAGAGGGAAGAGGTTAGTCAGTATAAAGTTTCTCAAATCGAGTGCGTCAGGGTGGGATCCCTGTGGAAACCTGTGGACGTAGGAGAAATAGCGTTATCAATGGTAAGTTCTTACCACAACGTATATTTCTCCGGCTGGGTCTACAGGATATCCACAGGATAACAATACGTTTTTTAAACCTAACGGTAAATCTTTTTCTCCTAGTCCGTAGAGGTTGCTGGGGACTCCGTAAGGACCATGGGGTATAGACGGGCTCCGCAGGAGACATGGGCACTCTAAGACATTTTAATGGGCGTGAGCTGGCTCCTCCCTCTATGCCCCTCCTCCAGACCTCCTCCTCCAGAGGAGACGGACATTTTGAGGAAAAGGATTTTGTTAATTAAGGGCGAGATACATACCAGCTCACACCACAAACACACCGTATAACATGGTATATAACTAAACCAGTTAACAGCATGAACAACAGAAATCAGCAACAGTCTGATCTCAACCAGCATCCTCTATGGACTAGGAGAAAAAGTTTTACCGGTAGGTTTAAAATCTTATTTTCTCTTACGTCCTAGAGGATGCTGGGGACTCTGTAAGGACCATGGGAATTATACCAAAGCTCCAGACCTGGCGGGAGAGTGCGGATGACTCTGCAGCACCGATTGAGCAAACATGAGGTCCTCCTCAGCCAGGGTATCAAACTTGTAGAATTTAGCAAAAGTGTTTGAACCCGACCAAGTAGCTGCTCGGCAAAGCTGTAATGCCGAGACACCTCGGGCAGCCGCCCAGAAGAGCCCACCTTCCCAGGGGCCTTCACCGATTTTGGTAACGGCAATCCTGCTGTAGAATGAGCCTGCTGAATCGTGTTACAGATCCAGCGTGAAATAGTCTGCTTGGAAGCAGGAGCGCCAACCTTGTTGGCTGCATACAGGACAAACAGAGCCTCTGTTTTCCTAATATGAGCCATTCTGGCTACATAGATTTTTAAAGCCCTGACTACATCAAGGGACTTTGACTCCTCCAAAACATCCGTAGCCACCGGAACTATAATAGGTTGGTTCATGTGAAACAACGAAACCACCTTAGGTAGAAATTGCGGACGAGTTCTCAATTCCGCCCTATCCACATGGAAAATCAGATAGGGGCTCTTGTGGGACAAGGCCGCCAATTCTGACACCCGCCTTGCAGATGCCAAGGCCAACAACATGACCACTTTCCACGTGAGAAATTTTAACTCAACAGTTTGAAGTGGTTCAAACCAATGTGATTTAAGGAACTGCAACACCATGTTGAGGTCCCACGGTGCCACAGGGGGCACAAAAGGAGGTTGGATGTGCAGTACTCCTTTCACAAAAGTCTGTACTTCTGGAAGAGAGGCCAATTCCTTCTGAAAGAATATTGATAAGTCCGAAATCTGCACCTTAATGGAACCTAACTTTAGGCCCATATCCACTCCTGTCTGTAGAAAATGGAGAAAACGACCCAGCTGGAATTCTTCCCTAGGAGCATTCTTGGATTCACACCAAGACACATACTTCATCCAGATATGGTGATAGTGTTTCGCCGTTACTTCCTTCCTAGCTTTAAGTAGAGTAGGGATGACTTCCCCTGGAATACCTTTCCTAGCTAGGATCTGGTGTTCAACCGCCATGCCGTCAAACGTAACCGCGGTAAGTCTTGGAACACACACGGCCCCTGTTGTAACAGGTCCTCTCTGAGAGGAAGCAGCCAAGGATCTTATGTGATCATTTCTTGAAGATCTGGATACCAGGCCCTTCGAGGCCAATCTGGGACAATGAGTATCGTCTGAACTTTTGTTCTTCTTATGATTTTCAATATTTTTGAGATGAGCGGAAGCGGAAGGAACACATAGACCACTTGATACACCCACGGTGTTACTTGCGCGTCCACTGCTATTGCCTGAGGCTCGGAACAATATGTCCGAAGCTTCTTGTTGAGGTGTGACGCCATCATGTCTATTTGAGGGAGTCCCCAGCAACTTGTCACTTCTACAAAGACCACTTGAGTCCCCACTCTCCTGGATGGAGATCGTGTCTGCTGAGAAAGTCTGCTTCTCAGTTGTCCACTACCGGAATGAATACCGCGGACAGAGCGCTTACATGATTTTGCGCCCAGCGAAGAATCCTGGTGGCCTCCGCCATTGCTGCTCTGCTCCTTGTTCCGCCCTGGCGGTTTACATGCGCCACGGCTGTGATATTGTCTGACTGGATCAGAACGGGTAGGTTGTGAAGGAGATGCTCCGCCTGTCTCAGGCCGTTGTATATGGCCCTTAATTCCAGCACGTTTATGTGCAGACAAGCCTCCTGGCTTGACCATATTCCCTGAAAGTTTTTTCCCTGTGTGACTGCTACCCAACCTCGGAGGCTCGCGTCCGTGGTCACGAGAACCCAATCTTGAATTCCAAACCTGCGACCCTCTAGAAGGTGAGCACTCTGGAGCCACTACAGGAGAGATATCTTGGCGCTGGGGGACAGGCTTATCATCTGATGCATTTGGAGATGGGACCCTGACCACTTGCTCAGCAGGTCCCACTGAAAAGTTCTTGCATGGAAACTGCCAAACGAAATCGCCTCGTAGGCCGCCACCATCTTCCCCAACACTCGAGTGCATTGATGAATCGACACTCTTTTTGATTTCAGCAGAACCCCGACCATGTTCTGGATTTCCAGAGCTTTTTCCAGTGTGAGAAAAACCCTCTGCCGTTCCGTGTTGTTGTAGCACCCTCAGAGAGAGAGTCACGCTCTTCAGTAATTGTTCTCTTGATCTCGCTTTTATCAGGAGATCGTCCAAGTATGGGATAATTTTGACACCTTGCCTGCGCAGGAGCACCATCATTTCTGCCATTACCTTGGTGAAAATCCTTGAGGCTGTGGAAAGCCCAAACGGCAACGTCTGAAACTGGTAATGACAATCCTGTACAGCGAATCTCAGGAACGCCTGATGAGGATATATGGGGACATGAAGGTATGCATCCTTTATGTCTAGTGACACCATAAAATCCCCCCCTTCTAGGCTGGAGATCACTGCCCAGAGAGATTCCATTTTGAATTTGAATCTCTTCAAATATAGATTTAGGGATTTTAGGTTCAGAATCGGTCTGATCGAGCCGTCCGGCTTCGGGACCACAAAGAGGGTTGAATAGAACCCCATTCCCTGTTGCAACTGGGGAACCTGGGTAATCACTTGCTGTTGACACAGCTTTTGAATTGCAGCTAAAACTATCTCCCTCTCTGGGGGAGAAGCTGGTAAAGCCGATTTGAAAAATCGTCGAGGAGGCACGTCTTCGAATTCCAGCTTGTAGCCTTGGGATACAATTTCCATCGCCCAAGGATCCACGTCCGACTGAACCCAGATGTGGCTGAAGAGTCGAAGACGTGCCCCCACCGGCGCGGACTCCCTCAGTGGAGCCCCAGCATCATGCAGTGAATTTAGTAGAAGCCAGGGAGGACTTCTGCTCCTGGGAACTAGCCGTAGCAGGCATTCTTTTCCCTCTTCCTTTACCTCTGGCGAGGAAGGAAGAGCCCCGACCTCTTCTGGACTTATGCGACCGAAAGGACTGCATCTGATACTGTGGTGTTTTCTTTTACTGTGGGAGAACATAAGGCAAAAAAGTAGATTTACCCGCGGTAGCTGTGGAAACCAGGTCTGCGAGACCTTCCCCAAATAAAACCTCACCCTTGTAAGGTAAAACTTCCATATGCCTCTTTAAGTCGGCATCACCCGTCCATTGGCGGGTCCACAGTGCTCGCCTAGCAGAAATCGCCATGGCGTTGGCCCTTGAACCTAGCAGCCCAATGTCTCTCGGAGCATCTCTCATATATAAGACTGCGTCTTTGATGTGACCCAAGGTCAATAAAATGGTATCCCTATCTAGGGTATCAATATCAGCTGACAAGGTATCTGTCCAAGCTGCTACCGCGCTACAAACCCAAGCCGATGCTATTGCCGATCTGAGCAAAGCACCCGTATGTGTATAAATAGATTTTAAGGTAGTCTCCTGTCTGCGATCAGCAGGATCCTTGAGGGCTGCCGTGTCAGGAGACGGTAGCGACACCTTCTTGGACAAGCGCATTAAAGCCTTGTCCACCCTGGGCGAGGATTCCCACCGTACCCTGTCCTGTGCAGGGAAAGGATACGCCATAAAAATCCTCTTGGGAATCTGCAGCTTTTTGTCTGGAGTTTCCCAAGCTTTTTCAAATAACACTTTCAGCTCATGAGATGGGAGAAAGGTTACCTCAGGTTTCTTTTCCTTATACATGCGCACCCTCGTGTCAGGGACAGAAGGGTCATCTGTGATATGTAAAACATCCTTTATTTGCAATAATCATATAATGAATACTTTTGGCCACCCTTGGGTGTAACCTTGCATCATCGTAGTCGACACTGGAGTCAGAATCCGTGACGGTATCAGTGTCTGCTATTTGGCATAGGGGACGTTTTTGAGACCCTGAAGGGCCCTGTGACACAGTCAAAGCCATGGGTTGACTCCCTGTTTTATCCCTGGACTCTGCTTTGTCCAATCTCTTATGTAATAAAGACACATTTGCATTTAAAACATTCCACGCATCCAACCAATCAGGTGTCGGCGTTGCCGACGGAGAAACCACAATCATCTGCTCCACCTCCTCCTTAGATGAGCCTTCCGCTTCAGACATGCCGACATACACGTACCGACACCCCCACACACTCAGGGATGTATCTATATGGAGACAGATCCCCCAATAAGGAACCTTGGGGGACACCGAGAGAGAATATGCCAGCACACACCCAGCGCCACTGGACACTGGAATAAAATGTGCCCCCCCCCTCTTTTTTGCCCTCTGTAACCTTGTTCAGTAGGGCAGAGTCTGGGGAGCCATCTTCTCTGCAGTGTGCCGTGGAGAAAATGGCGCTGGTTAGTGCTGGAGGACCAAGCCCCGCCCCCTCACCGTCGGGCTTCGGTCCTGCTCAAATTATTTATACTGGTGGGGGTTTATTAATATTCTGCCTCCGCAGTATCTATTCTTTATGCCAGTGTCCCCAGAGGTTTTTATTGCTGCCCAGGGCGCCTTGCACCCTTACAGTGCCCACTGTGTGTGTTTGTGTGGGACAATGGCACTGCGCGTTACCTCAGTGAAGATCATGAAGTCTTCTGCCGCCTTTGAAGTATTATTTTCTTCTTAGTACTCACCCGGCTTCTATCTTCCGGCTCTGTGAGGAGGACGGCGGTGCGGCTCCGGGACGAACGGCGAGGGTGAGACCTGCGTTCCGACCCTCTGGAGCTAATGGTGTCCAGTAGCCTAAGAAACAGAGCCTATCATTTAAGTAGGTCTGCTTCTCTCCCCTCAGTCCCTCGTAGCAGGGAGCCTGTTGCCAGCAGTGCTCCCTGAAAATAAAAAACCTAACAAAAGTCTTTTTCAGAGAAACTCAGGAGAGCTCCCCTGCAATGCACCCAGTCTCCTCTGGGCACAGGATCTAACTGAGGTCTGGAGGAGGGGCATAGAGGGAGGAGCCAGTACACATCCATTCTAAAGTCTTTAGTGTGCCCATGTCTCCTGCGGAGCCCGTCTATACCCCATGGTCCTTACGGAGTCCCCAGCATCCTCTAGCACGTAAGAGAAAAGGAGACTTACATGACAGCATTTCTAAATCTGACACTCTTCTAGGTGATGTCATAGTCAGTAGAAAGAGTACTTTAGCCGTCAACCATTTAAGATCCACTTTATTAAGTGGTTCAAACGGAGCACCCTGAAGGGCTTTGAGGACCAGACTTTAATCCCAAGGTACTGCAGGAGAAACAAAAAGGTGGTTGAATGCGCAACATTCCCTGGGAAATAAGTACGCACATCCTGCAAAGTGGCAATTTTCTTTTGGAACCAGTCAGTCAATGCTGAAACTTGAACTCTCAAGGAAGCCACCTTCAAACCCTTATCCATTCCTGCCTGAAGGAAATCTAAGACTCTGGATACTCTGAAAGATTTTGGATACATACTTATTTCACTGCACCAATGAATATAGGCTTGCCATATTCGGTGATAAATGCGAGCAGAGGAGGGTTTCCTTGCTCTGAGCATAGTTTGAATTACTTCAGGATAGAGGTTTCAACAGCAATGCCGTCAAAGACAGCCGATCCAGATGCCTGTGATAACAAGGACCCTGCATCTGTAGATCTGGAAGTTGAGGGAGCAGAATTTGAACATCCAACGACATCCTCTGCAGATCTATGTACCAATGCCTTCTGGGCCAAGCAGGAAGCCATCAGAATCACGGCGCCCCTTGCTTGCTTTATTTTCCTCACCACCGTGGGTAGCAGGGAGATTGGAGGAAACAGATATGCCAGATGAATGTCCCATTTCACTGACAGTGGGTCCACAAGGATCGCTCCGTGATCCTTTGTTCTTGACCCGTATGCTGGTACTTTGCTGTTCAGGCGGGATGCCATGAGATCTATCTCTGGCAACCCCCACTTGCCTACTAGAGTCTGAAAGACCTCCGGGTGTAGAGCTCATTCGATTGCTTGAATGGTGTGTCGACTGAGAAAGTCCACTTTCCAGTTTAGGACTCCTGGAACGCACACTACGGACAATGCTGGAAGATGGAGTTCTGCCCACCTTAGTATGTGACTCTCCTCCTTCATTGCTTTTTGGCTGCGAGTTCCTCCCTGATGGTTGAGGTACGCTACTGCAGTTGCATTGTCTGAACAGATCTGGACTGGTTTTCCTTGCAGAATGTCCTTTGCCTGAATCAGTGCCATGTATATGGCCCGGAGGTCCAACAGGTTTATTGGCAGGCGACTTTCTTCTGTGGTCCATTGTCCCTGGAACCATAATTTTCCGGACACTGCTCCCCAGCCCTGTAGACTGGCATCCGTTGTCAGGATCTCCCAATCTGATATCCAAAAAGGTTTCCCTTTGTTTAGATGGGTTGTTTGTAGCCACCAGGCTAATGACTTTCTTACCTTGTGAATCAGCTGCTGCAGAGGTCTTGAGTGGAATTGTGCATATTCCACCATGTCGAAGGTTGACACCATCAAATCCATCACTCAGACTGCTGCGTGAATTGATATTGTCTTGACTGTGTATTAATTCCCGAGTCATTAACTGCACCTTGGATATCTTTTCCTGAGGTAAAAATAAGATTTTGAACCTACCGGTAAATATTTTTCTCCTAGTCCGTAGATTATGCTGGGGACTTCTTAAGGACCATGGGGGATAGACGGGCTCCGCAGGAGACATGGGCACTTTAAGAAAGACTTTAGGTATGGGTGTGCACTGGCTCCTCCCTCTATGCCCCTCCTCCAGACCTCAGTTAGAGAAACTGTGCCCAGAGGAGACGGACAGTACGAGGAAAGGATTTTGGTTAATCCAAGGGCAAGATTCATACCAGCCACTCCATCCACGCCGTATAACTTGTGATATACTAACCAGTTAACAGTATGAAAAAACGACATAGCATCAGTCCAGGACCGATGAAACTATAACATAACCCTTATTTAAGCAATAACTATATACAAGTCTTGCAGAAGTAGTCCGCACTTGGGACGGGCGCCCAGCATCCTCTATGGACTACGAGAAAAAGATTTACCGGTAGGTTTAAAATCTTATTTTCTCTTAAGTCCTAGAGGATGCTGGGGACTCCGTAAGGACCATGGGGATTATACCAAAGCTCCCAAACGGGCGGGAGAGTGCGGATGACTCTGCAGCACCAATTGAGCAAACAGGAGGTCCTCCACGGCCAGGGTATCCAACTTAGAGAACCTTGCAAAGGCGTTTGAACCCGACCAAGTAGCAGCTCGGCAGAGCTGTAGCGCCGAGCCCCCTCGGGCAGCCGCCCAAAAGGAGCCCACTTTCCTAGTGGAATGGGCCTTGACTGATTTAGGTAACAGCAATCCCGCCGTAGAATGCGCCTGCTGAATCGTGTTACTGATCCAACGAGCAATAGTCTGCTTTGAAGCAGGGCCACCAATTTTGTTGGTTGCATACATGACAAACAGTGCTTCTGTTTTTCTGACTGTAGCCGTTCTGGCCACGTAAATTTTCAAAGCCCTGACCACATCAAGGGACTCGGGATCCTCCAAGTCACGCGTAGCCACAGGCACCACAATAGGTTGGTTAATATGAAAGGATGAAAACACTTTTGGCAGGAATTGAGGACGGGTCCGCAATTCCGCTCTATCCATATGTAAAACCAGATAGGGGCTTTTATGTGATAAAGCCGCTAATTCCGACACTCGCCTAGCCGAAGCCAAGGCTAAAAACATGACCACCTTCCAAGTGAGATATTTCAACTCCACCATTTTAAGTGGTTCAAACCAGTGTGACTTAATGAAACTTAACACCTCGTTAAGGTCCCAAGGCGCCACCCGAGGTACAAAAGAAGGCTGAATATGCAGTACTCCCTTCACAAAGGTTTGTACTTCAGGGAAAGAGAGGCCAATCCCTTTTGAAAGAAAATGGATAAGGCCGAAATCTGGACCTTAATAGATCTTAATTTTAGGCCCAAATTCACTCAAGTTTGCAGAAAGCGAAGGAAGCGGCCCAGATGGAATTCTTCCGTAGGAACATTCCTGGCCACACACCAAGAAACATATTTCCGCCATATACGGTGATAACGTCCTTCCTAGCCTTTATTAGGCGTAGGAATGACCTCATCCGGAATACCATTATCCGCTAAGATCCGGAGTTCAACCGCCGTGCCGTCCAACGCAGCCGCGGTTAGTCTTGGAATAGACAGGGCCCCTGTTGCGACAGGTCCTGTCTTAGAGGAAGAGGCCACAGATCTTCTGTGAACATTTCCTGCAGATCCGGATACCAGGTCCCTCATGGCCAATCTGGAACAATGAGGATTGTACTCACTCCTCTTTTTCTTACTATTCTCAACACCTTGGGTATGAGAGGAAGAGGAGGAAATACATAGACCGACTGGAACACCCACGGTGTCACTAGGGCGTCTACAGCTACTGCCTGAGGGTCTCTTGACCTGGTGCAATACCTCTTTAGCTTTTTGTTGAGGTGGGAAGCCATCATGTTTATCTGTGGCCGTCCCCACTGACTTGCAATCTGTGCGAAGGCTTCCTAAAGAAGTCACCTCTTGGATGCAGGTCGTGTTTGCTAAGGAAGTCTGCTTCTCAGTTGTCCACTCCCGGAATGAACTGCTGAAAATGCGCTTACATGATTTTCCGCCCAGCGGAGAATCCTGGTGGCTTCTGCCATTTCCACTCTGCTCTTTGTGCCGCCTTGGTGGTTTACATGAGCCACTGCGGTGATGTTGTCTGACTGGATCAGAAACGGTAGGTTGCGAAGCAATGTCTCCGCTTGCCGAATACAAGTTTTTTGACTTGACCCAAAGACCTTGGAAGTTTCTTCCCAGTGTGACTGCTCCCCAACCTTGGAGGCTCGCGTCCGTGGCTACCAGAACCCAGTCCTGGATGGCGAACCTGCGACCCTGCACACTGCAGCCACCATAGGAGAGACACCCTGGCCCTAGGGGACAGGGTGACTAACTAATGCATCTGTAGATGTGATCCGGAAAACTTGTCCCATAGATCCCATTGGAAGGTCCTCGTATGGAACCTGCCGATGGGAATGGCCCCGTAAGATGCCACCATCTTTCCCAGGACCCGAGTGCAGTGATGCACTGACACCTGTTTTTTGCTTTAATAGGTTTTTTACCAGAGTCATTAGTTCCTGGGCCTTCTCTATCGGAAGATAAACCCCTTTCTGGTCCGTATCCAGAATCATACCCAAGAAGGGCAGACGAGTCATAGGAACCAACTGTGACTTCGGGATATTGAGAATACAGCAGTGTTGCTGTAACACCTTCAGCGAAAGTGACACGCTGTTTAACAACTGCTCTTTTGATCTCGCCCTTATTAGGGCGATAATTATGGAATAATTGTGACTCCTTGCTTGCGTAGGAGCACCATCATTTCCGCCAATTACCCTGAAATTGGTAATGACAATCCTGTACCGCAATTGTCAGGTACGCCTGATGGGGTGGATAAATGGGAACATGAAGGTATGCAGCCTTTATGTCTAGATACACCATAAAATCCCCCCCCTCCAGGCTGACGATGATCGATCTGAGCGATTTCACCTTGAATTTGAACCTTTTCAAGTATAGGTTCACAGATTTTAATTTTAAAATAGGTCTGACCGAACCGTCTGGTTTTGGGACTACAGTCAAGGTTGAGTAATATCTCCTGCCTTGTTGCAGGAGGGGTACCTTGAGCACCACCTGTTGGAGATACAATGTGTGAATTGTATTTAATATTATCTCCCTTTCTGGGGGAGAAGCCGGTAGGGCCGATAAGGAAAACCGGCGAGGAAGCACCTCTTCGAATTCCAGCTTGTAACCCTGAGAAACAATTTCTAATGCCAAGGGATCCACCTGTGAGTGAACTCAGATGTGGCTGAAGAGTCGAAGACGCGCTCCCACTGGGGCGGACTCCCTTAGCGGAGCCCCAGCGTCATGCGGTAGATTTAGTAGAGGCCGGGGAGGACTTCTGTTCCTGGGAACTAGCTGTGCCCTGACCTCTGGTAAGAAAGGACGCTCCTCGTACTTTCTTGTTATTCTGCGACCGAAAGGACTGCATTTGATAATGTCGTGCTTTCTTAGTCTGTGAGGGAATATAAGGCAAAAGATCAGATTTACCAGCTATAGCTGTGGAGACCAGGTCCGAGAGCCCTTCTCCACACAATTCCTCACCCTTGTAAGGTAAAGCCTCCATATGCCTCTTTTAGTCGGCATCACCTGTCCATTGCATGTTCCACAGGACATGTCTAGTAGAAATCTACATAGCGTTGACTCTAGAACCCAGTAGACCAATGTCTTTTTGGACCTGTCTTATATATAAGACAGTATCTTTTATGTATCCTAGGGTCAATAACAAGGTATCCTTATCTAGGGTTTCAATCTCCGCTGATAAGGTATCTGTCCACGCTGCTACAGCGCTATAAACCCATGCCGACACAATCGCCGGTCTGAGTAGTGTACCAAAATGTGTGTAAATGGACTTCAAAGTACTTTTACTGGAAGCTATCTGCAGGATCCCTGAGGATAGCTGTTAAGTCAGTGCTACCTTTTTTGGTAAACGTGTCAACGCCTTGTCCACCGTAGAGGAGGATTCCCATCGTATACTGGCCCTAGCAGGGAAAGGATACGCCATGAGAATTCTTTTGGGAAACTGCAGTTTCTTGTCTGGAGATTCCCGCTCTTTTTCACACAATTCATTTGGTTCATGAGAGGGGGGAAATGTTATCTCAGCTTTCTTCCCCTTAAACATGTGTACCCTTGTGTCAGGGACAGATGAGTCATCAGTGATATACAAATCATCTTTTATTACAATAATCATATATTGAATACTTTTCTGCCAGTTTTGGCTGTAACTTTGCATTATCGTAGTTGACACTGGAGTCAGACTCCGTGTCGGTATCAGTGTCTATTATTTTGGATAGTGGGCGTTTTGAGACTCTGAAGGTGCCTGCGACATAGGGACAGACATGGGTAGATTTCCTGTCTGTTCTCTAATCTTTTGTGCAATAAATTTACCTCAGCACTTAATTCCACATATCCAGTCAGGTGTCGGCGTTGTCGACGGAGACACCACACACACACATTTGCTCCATATCCTCCTTAGGAGAGCCTTTTACCTCAGACATGTCGACACACACGTACCAACACACCACACACTCAGGGAATGCCCTTTTTGAAGACAGTTCCCCCACAAGGCCCTTTGGAGAGACAGAGAGAGAGTATGCCAGCCCACACCCCAGCGCTATATGACCCAGGTAAAAACACACAATGTGTTTACCCAGTAGCGCTGTAATACTATTATTTGCTGCCAATTATGTGCCCCCTTTCCCTCTCTCTGGAACCCCCTTTCACCGTGGATAAGCAGAGGAGAGTCCGGGGAGCTTCCTCTCAGCTGTGCTGTGGAGAAAATGGCGCTGGTGAGTGCTGAGGGAGAAGCCCCGCCCACTCGGCGGCGGCCTTTTGTCCCGCTTAAATATAATAAAAACTGGTGGGGGCTCTTTATAAATACAGTGCCTAGCTCTATATATATATATATCTCTTTTGCCAGAAACGAGGTTTATATTGCTGCCCAGGGTGCCCCCACCTGCGCCCTGCACCCTTACAGTGACTGCCGTGTGTGAGGTGTGTGGGAGCAATGGCGCACAGCTGCAGTGCTGTGCGTTACCTCAGTGAAGATCATGAAGTCTTCTGCCGCCTCTGAAGTCTTCTTTACTTCTCATACTCACGTTGCTTCTGTCTTCCGGCTCTGTGAGGAGGAGGACGGCGGCGCGGCTCCGGAACGAACTCCAGGGTGAGACCTGTGTTCTGACTCCCTCTGGAGCTAATGGTGTCCATTAGCCTAAGAAACAGAGCCTTGAAACTCACAGAAGTAGGGCTGCTTCTCTCCCCTCAGTCACACGATGCAGGGAGTCTGTTGCCAGCAGAGCTCCCTGAAAATAAAAAAACCTAACTAATATACTTTGTCAGCAAGCTCAGGAGAGCTCCCTGAAAAGCCCAGTCTCCTCTGGGCACAGTATCAAACTGAGGTCTGGAGGAGGGGCATAGAGGGAGGAGCCAGTGCACACCAGATCTAAAGTCTTTCTGAAAGTGCACGTCTCCTGCGGAGCCTGTCTATCCCCATGGTCTTTACGGAGTCCCCAGCATCCTCTAGGACGTAAGAGAAAAGTAGATAGAAATTTAGTGCTGTATAACCCTTACTCCATACAGTGGGATACAGGAAGACTCACCCCACTTCCAGGATCGATCAATACGTTCACGAACGCTGAGTGGATCCAGACGCTACTAGTGTACACTACCGCTCCGGTAACTTTTTAGTGGACACAGACGCTCAGTAATCGTTAGTGCATGCAGACGCACCCGTCTGCGACCCGATCTCCTAGCGGAAAACTTAGTGTATACAGACGCAGCGGCCTATGCTTGCGACAGAGTCCCCTCGTGGTAGCGTCAGACGGAAGTGAGGCAATCAGTTTATGGCGGGAGACACAAGGAAACTGGTCCAGAACTGGGGGAGGGGCGACCAGGAGAGAGTCTGACTCCCCACCGCTGACATCAACCCTAGGGATCGCCACTTCAAACTAATCCTAGTGCCTTATGATTTCTAAGGCCTAGCGCTGGAGCACCCGTGGTGGCGGCGTGCTAGCTACTGTTTGGTAGTCTCCCCCCAAACAGTGCGGCTGTGTCCGTATTCCCCTTCTAAGCGGAACAGACGCCTTACCTTCTCCCAGTGCTCCGGCCACAGCCTGGTAACGTCTGCTGGACCTGCTAGTATATCCAACACAGACGCCCGTCGAGACAGCACTTGTACCGTGGGTAAGCGTTGTTGTCTCCCGTCAGATAGTTGTTGGAGCGACTCTTTCCAATATGCGTGTAAGACGCTGTTAGGAAAGATCACTCAAAAAACTATGTAGTAAGACTATAAAAATAAAATAAAAAAGCTTAGGGCTGCCAAACACAGCACCCTGTGACCGTGGTCCGGACTCCTTCCTCACCAAACAAAAAACTGATTTGACCGAGTCGGTGGGCGGGGATATATGGACGAGCCGGTTGCATCCTGGGAGGCCGGAAAGCTTGTGATCATTTGGTGCCAATCCGGAGTCGCTCCATCATATCCCATTGTTATCCTGTGGATAACCTGTGGACCCAGCCGGAGAAAATAGTAATGCAAGACACATTAATGTATGTAGTAAGGCTACTGGGAGACCTTAGATTGAGCAATATTGGATCTGACCATTACATTCCCTAAAGTCATAACCTCAGAACTGCACAGAGCAGGAACTATTATTCACAAGTAATTAGGAATGTGTTCATCATGAACAAGTCCACAATTACTGTCTGAAGGTTACACAATTATTTTTAAGTCTACACAACTGATATTTAAGGATAAAGCCTTTAACAGAAAACACCCCTGAATAAATCACTTTTGATGAAACGCATTGGGTGACACGCAATTTGGATTTAGAGTGAATTGGAGTGGATAAGAACAAGCCCGCCCATGCAAGGGTGACAACAAGTGCAAAATGCTTGCCTTTGATTATACAGATATGTACTTGTGATAAGCTTTTACTCTGTTTTACTTGAAGTTCTAGATTCAAATGTCATTTTATTTCTGAATCTTATACGAATTGTATTTCGTGAGCTCAGGTCTACTGTATAGCAGGAAATATTTCATACCTGCATCATCTAACAAAATGCATATAAATTAGGCACTCCACAAAAAAATAATACTAATTATATTATATACATACATATATACACATTTATATATAATCAGTAATAATAAACTTCTGCTTGTTACTTTTAATAACATTATAGTGTTGTGTGTAATAACTCTCTACATGTGATATTTGTCATGGATAGCCTTGTGTTAGAAACACCCAACTGAGAACAGGGCTGATGGCGGAGGAGGGTGTAGGATAAGAGATTGTTGTAGTGACTGAGCAAGGAGAATATGTGACTTCTGTAATAAGTGTTTATTACTCACCTGTGCTGATATCTGTAGGGATCTCCTCCTCCTTACACTGCTGATCACCCCTCACATACGTCTCTTCTTCTCCCTCTATATCTTCTGCCTTTATATCAGTCACATACATCTCTTCTTCTCCCTCTATATCTTCTGCCTTTATATCAGTCACATACGTCTCTTCTTCTCCATCTATATCTTCTGCCTTCATATCAGTCACATACGTCTCTTCTTCTCCCGCTATATCTTCTGCCTTTATATCAGTCATATATGTCTCTTCTTCTCCCTCTATATCTTCTGCCTTCATATCAGTCACATACGTCTCTCCTTCTCCCTCTATATCTTCTGCCTTTATATCAGTCACATACATCTCTTCTTCTCCCTCTATATCTTCTGCCTTTATATCAGTCACATACGTCTCTTCTTCTCCCGCTATATCTTCTGCCTTTATATCAGTCATATATGTCTCTTCTTCTCCCTCTATATCTTCTGCCTTTATATCAGTCACATACGTCTCTTCTTCTCCTGCTATATCTTCTGCCTTTATATCAGTCACATACATCTCTTCTTCTCCCTCTATATCTTCTGCCTTTATATCAGTCACATACGTCTCCTCTTCTCCCTCTGTATCTTCTGCCTTCATATCAGTCACATACGTCTCTTCTTCTCCCTCTATATCTTCTGCCTTTATATCAGTCACATACATCTCTTCTTCTCCCTCTATATCTTCTGCCTTTATATCAGTCACATACGTCTCTTCTTTTCCCTCTATATCTTCTGCCTTTATATCAGTCACATACGTATCTTCTTCTCCCTCTATATCTTCTGCCTTTATATCAGTCACATACGTCTTTTCTTCTCCCTCTATATCTTCTGCCTTTATATCAGTCACATACGTCTCTTCTTCATCTATATCTTCTGCCTTAATATCAGACAGACGTTCTACCTAAATAACCAAAAAATAAAGATATTTATGGTAAGAACTTACCGTTGTTAAATCTCTTTCTGTGTGGTACACTGGGCTCCACAAGGATAAAATCGGGTGTAGAGTAGGATCTTGATCCGGGGCACCAACAGGCTCAAAGCTTTTGACTGTTCCCAAGATGCACTGCGCCGCCTCCTCTATAACCCCGCCTATGTGCACAGGAGCTCAGTTTCGTTAATTAGCCCAATGCAGTAGCAGGTATCAGTGACGACAATCGCTCGTAGCCAAGTACACCACACACTCACCACAGGAAAGGGTGTCAGCGGCTATGCCAATACCAACCCAAAGAAGCTAAGTGTGTCAGGGTGGGCGCCTTGTGGAGCCCAGTGTACCTCGCAGAAACAGATTTAACAACAGTAAGTTCTTACCATAAATCTCGTTTTCTGCTGCGGGGTACACTGGGCTCCACAAAGATTAACATCGGGGATGTCCTAAAGCAGTTCCTTATGTGAGGGGAAGCACTGTAGTGGGCACAAGAACCCGGTGTCCAAAGGAAGCATCCTGGGAAGTGGCGGTATCGAAGGCATAGAACCTTATAAACGTGTTCCCAGAGGACCATGTTGCCCCCTTGCACAACTGTTCAAGGGTCGCACCACGGTGGGCCGCCCAAGAAGGTCCAACCGACCGAGTAGAATGGGCTTTAATGGTAGCAGGAACCGGGCGACCAGCCTGTACATAAGCATGTGCAATCACCATTCTAATCCACCTGCCCAAAGTCTGCATGGAAGCAGGCCAGCCACGTTTGTGAAATCCAAACAACACAAAAAGAGAATCAGATTTCCTAAAAGAGGCAGTTCTCTTCACATAGATACGGAGAGCCCGTACCACATCCAAAGACCGCTCTTTGGAAGACAACTCAGGAGAATTAAAAGCCGGAACCAATATCTCCTGGTTAAGGTGGAAGGAAGACACCACCATAGGCAAATAACCTGGCCGCGTTCTAAGAACCGCCCGGTCACGGTGAAAAATGAAATAGGGAGAGTTACAGGATAAGGTATCCAAGTCTGATACCCTTCTATCTGAAACAATCGCCAGCAAGAAGAGGACCTTAAAGGAAAGCCACTTAAGGTCAGTAGAGGCAAGAGGCTCAAACGGAGACTCTTGCAAGGCCTCCAAAACCACCGACAAGTCCCAAGGGGCCACAGGTGGCACATATGGAGGCTGAATCCGCAGCACACCCTGAGTGAATGTATGGACATCAGGTAGGGTAGCTATCTTTCTCTGAAACCAAACCATCAAAGCAGAGATGTGAACCTTGAGGGATGGCAGATATTTGAACCTTGAGGGAGGCTAGACGCAGGCCTAAATCCAGGACCTGTTGTAGAAAAGCCAATAGTTTGGCCGTACTAAATTTGAAAACGTCATGATTATGAAATGCACACCAAGTGAAGTAAGCATTCCAGACCCTATGGTAGTTCCGAGCAGAAGCCGGCTTACAGGCCTTCAACACAGTTTGAACGACCACCTCAGAAAAACACTTGGGCCTCAGGACGAAAGCTTCAAGAGCCACGCCGTCGAAGACAGATGGGCCAAATCCTGGTAAACACAAGGACCCTGAACGAGGAGGTCCGGTCGTTGTGGAAGTAGAAGGGGACCATCCCACGAGAGACCCAGTAGATTGGAGAACCAGTGCCATCTGGGCCACGCTAGAGCAACCAGAAGCAGGTTTCCGCCTTCTTACTTGAACTTCCGTATTACTCTGGGCAGGAGTGACACCGGAGGGAACACATACGGTAGCTGAAAGTTCCATGGTATTGCCAGAACGTCCACGAACGCAGCTTGAGGATCCCTTGTCCTTGCTCTGAAGACCAGAACCTTGCGTTTGTGTCGAGATGCCATCAGGTCCACATCTGGAAGGCCCCACTTGTCCAATAAGAGTTGAAACACTTCTGGATGGAGGCTCCACTCTCTCACATGTATGTCCTGATGAATGAGAAAGTCCGCTTCCCAGTTTAGGACCCCCAGAATGAACACTGCCGATATGGCTGGCAGATGAAGTTCCACCCATTGAAGAATCTGTGATACTTCCCTCAATGGCATGCGGCTTCGAGTGCCGCCCTGATTGTTGTACGCCACCGTGGTGGCGTTGTCCGATTGTACTTCAACAGGTCTGTTCTGTATGAGATGCTGGGCTATTGTCAATGCATTGAACACTGCCCGCAGTTCCAGAATATTTATCGGGAGTAGAGACTCCTCCTTGGTCCACCGACCCTGAAGAGAGTGCTGTTCCAACACTGCTCCCCAACCTCTAAGACTGGCATCCGTCGTCAGCAGGACCCAGTTGGATATCCAGAAGGAATGGCCCCTGCACAACCGTTGGTCCTGGAGCCACCAGCTCAGTGACAGGCAGACCCCCGGAGACAAGGACATCATGTGAAACCTGATCCGGTGAGGCAGGCCGTCCCACTTGGACAGAATCAACTTCTGCAGAGGGCGAGAATGGAATTGAGCATACTCCACCATGTTAAAAGCCGACACCATGAGACCTAGCACTTGCATTGCCGAATGAATCAACACTTGCGGACGAGATAGGAAGCATTGAATCGTGTCTTGAAGTTTCAGGACTTTCTCCTGAGACAGGAACAACTGCTGGTGGTGAGTGTCCAATAACGCTCCCAGGTGTACCATGCTCCGAGCAGGAACCAGGGAGGATTTCTTCCAGTTGATCAGCCACCCGTGGGATTTCATGCACTGGACCGTCAGATCGAGATCACACAGGAGAAGATCTGGGGAATTCGCCAGGATCAACAATTTTTCCAAATACAGCAGGAACCTTACCCCTTGACGGCAGAGTGAAGCTGTCATGACCGCCATAACTTTGGTGAAAACTTGGGGAGCCATTGTCAAACCAAAGGGTAACGCCCGAAATTGGTAATGTAGGTTGCCCACCGCAAACCTCAGGTACCTCAGATGAGATACCGCAATAGGAATATGGAGGAAGGCATCCTGTATGTCCAGGGAGACCATAAAGTCCCCAGGCTCCAAGACCAGAACAATAGAGTGCAGAGTTTCCATACGAAACTAGGAGACCCGCATATGCTTGTTCAAGGACTTCAGATTGAGAATGGGCCGTGAGGACCCATCCGGTTTCGGGACTAGGAACAGCGTTGAATAGTACCCGTTCCCCCTTTGAGCTAGAGGCACCTGTATCACCACTCCGGTGGACAGGAGGGAGCGCACCACCGAATACAAAGTGTTTGCTTTTGCCAGATACAGAGGCACATCTGTCAAACAAAATCGATGAGGGGGACGATTCTTGAAGGGTATGGCGTAACCTCGAGTGACGACTTCCCTTACCCAGTTATCCGAAGTGCTCTGCAACCATTCCTGGGCAAAACCTAGAAGTCGGCCCCCCACCTTGGGATCCCCCAGTGGGAGGCCCGCCCCGTCATGTGGCAGGCTTGTCAGTTTTGGAAGCAGGCTGATGGGCGGCCCAGGCACGCTTTGGTCTGGGCTTGGCAGGTCTGGAAGCACGAGCTTGCTTTGGGTATGCCTGACCTTTTGCTTTTCCTGGAGGATGAAAGGGCCGAGGGAGAGTACTTTTAGCCTTCTGTGCGGAAGGAGCCGTACTAGGTAGGCAAGCAGTTTTAGCAGTAGCCAGATCAGCCACAATCTTATTGAGGTCTTCTCCGAAGAGAATGTCTCCCTTGAAAGGAAGCACCTCCAGGGTTTTCTTGGAATCCACATCCACCGACCAGAATCTCAACCAAAGGATACGTCTTGTCAAGTCAGACGTAGTAGCAGCCTTGGTCTCGAGCACCCCGGCATCGGAGGCTGCCTACTTAAGGTATAGAGAAGCCGTGGTAATATACGTGTCACAACTGAGGGCCTGAGCTGACGGGAGGCAGCCTCAGTTGTAGGGGCTGAGATGTACCGGAACCAGGGAGGTTGTATCAGACCCCTGGACATGTAAGTAACATGAATAATAACTGCCCGAAGGCGTGACCACGACAACTTGGATAAAAGTCAATGATGTTTATTATGACAACTCCGCAACACGGCAGCAGTAAAAGAAAACTTAAAAGTCAGCAAAGAATAAATACAGTTCCTGAGTACTACAGGATGGCAGGAGCCACAGGGCACTGGTAGTGTGAGATAGTTCTTATGATCTTCTAGATGGAAAGTCCTTACCAGGCCCGACTGTAGCAATGGAGATAACCCAGGATTGTGCCAGCTGGTGTTCCAGGAAAAGCTGGGTTGCTGAAGGTAAAACAGCTGCTGTGGATACTGGCTGGAACCAGACTGCTGTTAGCACGGAGTGGATACTGGCTGGAACCAGTTAAATAATAAATGAACTTGGGAGCGATGAAATATGAACTGAAATGTAGAACTTGAGAGCGGAGAAATAATAATACCGGTGGAGAGTGGTAAAGTGTAGAAAGGACACCGGCCCTTTAAGGGAAGCTGTACTCTGCTGGAAGCTGAGCTGGAAGCAGGTAATGTTGTAGCTGGAAACAGATGAATCCACGATGGATTGGAGAGTCAGGCTACACCGCAGGTGGAATGCTGGTGCGGGTCTCTATGGTGGAAGTCTTGAGACAGGAGCTGGAACCTGGAAGACAATCACAGGAGAGAGACAAACAGGAACTAGGTTTGACAACCAAAGCACTGACGTCTTCCTTGCTCAGGCACAGCTTACTTATACCTGCAGCAAGGAAGGGGTTGGCTGGGCAATTATGCAAATCAACAATACAGACAGCAGATTGGTGGAAATGATCAGATGACAGAATCCAAGATGGCTGCGCCCATGCAGACACTTGGAGGGAAGTTTGGTTTGTAATCCATGTGGTCTGGGAAACAGTAATGGCGGCGCCGGCCACCGGAGACAGGAGACGCCAGGCTGATAGATGCACATTTAACCACGCGGGCACAGCAGAGGCCGCGGCTGATGAAAACACCACTCTGACACTCTGCATGTGGAAACTCAGGAACAGCGGGATCCGGTCCTGGAACGCTGAGCCCGCCTTAGGAGGCATCTGAAGGGTAAGTAATGGCGTCCAGATACCCGGATCGTGACAATACGAGAGACATTGTGGAGCATGCTCAGACGCATTGGAAGGCAGTTCCGCCTTAAGCTCCTGAGCCCACGCCTCAACAGCTTCAGCAGTCCAATGGTTCGCCTATACACAGCCCCTGTTAGGGTATAAATCGCTTTTAAACAGCCCTCCACACGTCTATCCGTCGGTTCCTTCAGGGAGGTGATGGTAGTTACTTGTAGAGCAGAGGAAACAACCATTTCCTCCATTACGTCTGCGGCCTCACTACCACGCAGTGTGGGAGAAGCCCCAGCGTCATTGCCACGTGTAGCAGACATAAGAGCGTGCACAATATCGGGAAACCTGGTACAAGGTGTAGCAGCAATATACCCAGCAAGAACACCCGGTGATGTGACTATGACAGCACAAACCGGGAGTTCAAGAGATATAAATCGATATGGTGACTATAAATCACAAGGAAAAATACACAGCAAGTATATCTTGTGATACAATCCTATATTATACAGAAAGAAATCTGAGACACTTAGTCCCTCAGGTATAACAATATAGGAATAGCCCGCTGAGTGAAATACCCTTTACTAGATCGCTGGATCGCGGTAAAGTGCGGCCAGAGAGACCGCTTACCTCCCCCGTACCTGCGGCCCCACGATCCGGGAGGACGGCGGCGAGTGTGTGACTGATGCTGTGAAAGAACCGGAGCCTCCGCTGCAGTGACCCGGCAACCAGGGCGCGGGAGTATACAGCGCCGCTGGGAGTGATGGAGCTGCAGTCAGGGACGTCTGTGAGACGTTGCCGGCTGCAGCCCTGTTACTCTGTCAGAAGAATCTTCAGTCTTTTCCTTTACAATAAACCCATCAAAAGGCTGCCTAATGCAGCACCCCTGTTATATGCCTACTTACTGCAAGACACCAACCTACTGACTGAGCTGTGCACGGAGGCGGGGCTATAGAGGAGGCGGGGCTATAGAGGAGGCGGGGCTATAGAGGAGGCGGCGCTGTGCATCTTGGGAACAGTCAAAAGCTGTGAGCCTGTTGGTGCCTCGGATCAAGATCCTACTCTACACCCGATGTTAATCCTTGTGGAGCCCAGTATACCCCGCAGCAGAAAATACAATGGCATTTACATAGTGATTAAACTGAGGTGAAACAGTATAATATCAGTGTATAAGACACACAGCTCCTCTACAGATCATATAGTGACAGTCACTTTGATATATTGGGGAGACCCTAAATCCCACCTACCTGATCCTCCTGTGGGATCCTGTGATTCTCCTCTGTACAATCCTGGGAATACAGAGGACGGGGACATCTCTCTGGGGTATCTCTGTTACTGGGCCCATCTGTAGGAGACACACAGTGACTGAGTACAGTGTATATATGTGATTATCAGATGATGTGTGTATATAGAGGCCCCCATACCTGCTCTCCCCTGTACAATACATGACAGTCTCCTCTTACCCAGTGATGTGAGGGGCCGGTGATTCTCCATCATCACGTCCTTGTACAGACCCCTGTGTTCCTCTATATACTCCCCCTCCTGCATGGAGACATAGACAGTGACATCCTGACACCTTATAGGTACCTGACACACACAGTGATACAGTCATCACCCAGACACGTCCCCTAGTGTTACTGTATAATGCTCCATTCCCAGCAGTCACCTCTCCAGTCATCACCCAGACACATCCCCTGGTGTTACTGTATAATGCCCCATTCCCAGCAGTCACCTCTCCAATCATCACCCAGACACGTCCCCTGGTGTTACTGTATAATGTCCCATTCCCAGCAGTCACCTCTCCAGTCATCACCCAGACACATCCCCTGGTGTTACTGTATAATGCCCCATTCCCAGCAGTCACCTCTCCAGTAATCACCCAGACACATCCCCTGGTGTTACTGTATAATGCCCCATTCCAAGCAGTCACCTCTCCAGTCATCACTCAGACACGTTCCCTAGTGTTACTGTATAATGTACCATTCCCAGCAGTCACCTCTCCAGTCATCACCCAGACATGTCCCCCGGTGTTACTGTATAATGACCCATTCCCAGCAGTCACCTCTCCGGTCATCACCCAGAGACATCCCCTGCTGTTACTGTATAATGCCCCATTCCCAGCAGCCACCTCTCCAGTCATCACCCAGACACATCCCCTGGTGTTACTGTATAACGTCCCATTCCCAGCAGTCACCTTTCCAGTCATCATCCAGACACATCCGCTGGTGTTACTGTATAATGCCCCATTCCCAGCAGCCACCTCTCCAGTCATCACCCAGACACATCCCCTAGTGTTACTGTATAATGTCCCATTCCCAGCAGTCACCTCTCCAGTCATCACCCAGACACATCCCCCGGTGTTACTGTATAATGTCCCATTCCCAGCAGTCACCTCTCCAGTCATCACCCAGACACATCCCCCGGTGTTACTGTAAAATGTCCCATTCCCAGCAGTCACCTCTCCAGTCATCACCCAGACACATCCCCTGGTGTTACTGTATAATGTCCCATTCCCAGCAATCACCTCTCCAGTCATCACCCAGACACGTCCCCTGGTGTTACTGTATAACGTCCCATTCCCAGCAGTCACCTTTCCAGTCATCATCCAGACACATCCGCTGGTGTTACTGTATAATGCCCCATTCCCAGCAGCCACCTCTCCAGTCATCACCCAGACACATCCCCTGGTGTTACTGTATAATGTCCCAATCCCAGCAGTCACCTCTCCAGTCATCACCCAGACACATCCCCCGGTGTTACTGTATAATGTCCCATTCCCAGCAGTCACCTCTCCAGTCATCACCCAGACACATCCCCTGGTGTTACTGTATAATGTCCCATTCCCAGCAGTCACCTCTCCAGTCATCACCCAGACACGTCCCCTGGTGTTACTGTATAATGTCCCATTCCCGGCAATCACCTCTCCAGTCATCACCCAGACACGTCCCCTGGTGTTACTGTATAATGCCTCATTCCCGGCAGTCACCTCTCCAGTCATCACCCAGACACATCCCCTGGTGTTACTGTATAATGCCTCATTCCCGGCAGTCACCTCTCCAGTCATCACGCAGACACATCCCCTGGTGTTACTGTATAATGTCCCATTCCCAGCAGTCACCTCTCCAGTCATCACCCAGACACATCCCCTGGTGTTACTGTATAATGTCCCATTCCCAGCAGTCACCTCTCCAGTCATCACCCAGACACGTTCCCTGGTGTTACTGTATAATGTCCCATTCCCAGCAGTCACCTCTCCAGTCATCATCCAGACACATCTCCTGGTGTTACTGTATAATGTCCCATTCCCAGCAGTCATCACCCAGACACATCCCCTGGTGTTACTGTATAATGTCCCATTCCCAGCAGTCACCTCTCCAGTCATCACCCAGACACATCCCCTGGTGTTACTGTATAATGTCCCATTCCCAGCAGTCACCTCTCCAGTCATCACCCAGACACGTCCCCTGGTGTTACTGTATAATGTCCCATTCCCAGCAGTCATCTCTCCAGTCATCATCCAGACACATCTCCCGGTGTTACTGTATAATGTCCCATTCCCAGCAGTCATCTCTCCAGTCATCACTCAGACACATCCCCCCGGTGTTACTGTATAATGTCCCATTCCCAGCAGTCACCTCTCTAGTCATCACCCAGACACATCCCCCCGGTGTTACTGTATAATACCCCATTCCCAGCAGTCACCTCTCCAGTCATCACCCAGACACATCTCCTGGTGTTATTGTATAATGCCCCATTCCCAGCAGGCACCTCTGCAGTCATCACCCAGACACATTCCTTGGTGTTACTGTATAATGCCCCATTCCCGGCAGTCACCTCTCCAGTCATCACCCAGACATGTCCCCTGGTGTTACTGTATAATGTCCCATTCCCAGCAGTCACCTCTCCAGTCATCACCCAGACACATCACCTGGTGTTACTGTATAATGTCCCATTTCCAGCAGCCACCTCTCCAGTCATCAACCAGACACATTCCCTGGTGTTACTGTATAATGCCCCATTCCCAGCAGTCACCTCTCCAGACATCACCCAGACACATCCGAAGGTGTTACTGTATAATGTCCCATTCCCAGCAGTCACCTCTCCAGTCATCACCCAGACACATTCCCTGGTGTTACTGTATAATGCCCCATTCCCAGCAGTCACCTCTCCAGTCATCACCCAGACACATTCCCTGGTGTTACTGTATAATGCCCCATTCCCAGCAGTCACCTCTCCAGTCATCACCCAGACACATTCCCTGGTGTTACTGTATAATGCCCCATTCCCAGCAGTCACCTCTCCAGTCATCACCCAGACACGTCCCCCGGTATTACTGTATAATGTCCCAGTCCCGGCAGTCACCTCTCCAGTCATCACCGAGACACATCCCCTGGTGTTACTGTATAATGTCCCATTCCCAGCAGTCACCTCTTCAGTCATCACCAAGACATGTCCCCTGGTGTTATTGTATAATGTCCCATTCCCAGCAGTCACCTCTCCTGTCAGCAGCTGAATGATCTTGTTGTTGAGTTCCAGGATCTTCTGGTCACTGTCTCTCTCATGTATCAGTGAGTGAGGTGGAGGCACTGTGATGGGGCTGTGGGTCCTGCTTAGTCCACCTGACACACGAGGATGGCTGCTGGGTGTCTCACACTCACCAGAGATCTTCTTCACTACTGTGTAACCCTGCGAAATGGGGGAGACATCAATATCGCTGCAAATACTCCTAGATCCCTTCACCTCCCAGTCATGTACCTGTACTATAACTATAGATATAAGTGATGTCACTGTGATGGTCCCAGATCCCATCACCTCCCCAGTCATATTCCTGTATTATTACTACAGATATAAGTAATGTAAATGTGACGCTCCCAGATCCCCTCACCTCCCCAGTCATGTCTCTGTATTATTACTATAGAGATAAGTGATGTCACTATGATGCTCCCAGATTCCCTCACCTCCCCAGTCATGTCCCTGTATTATTATAGACATAAGTGATGTTACTGTGATATTCCCAGATGCCCTCACCTCCCCAGTCATGTCCCTGTATTATTACTATAGATATAAGTGACGTCACTGTGATACTCCCAGATCCCTTCACCTCCCCACTCATGTCCCTGTATTATTACTATAGATATAAGTGACGTCACTGTGATACTCCCAGATCCTATCACCTCCCCAGTCATGTCTCTGTATTATTACTATAGATATAAGTGATGTCACTATGATGCTCCCAGATCCCCTCACCTCCCCAGTCATGTTCCTGTATTATTATTATAGATATGTTATGTCACTGTGACACTCCCAGAAGTCTGATATACATTTGCTTCATACTGCTCCAATTATCATCTGTTACACATGCCAGGGATATTATGGTCTCTGCTTTAATACATCCTAGATTTTGAGCAATATTTTCAATCCCCAGAGTATCCCTTATCCAAAATGCTTGGGACCAGAGGTATTTTGGATATCGGATTATTCCGTATTTTGGAATAATTGCATACTATAATGAGATATCATGGTAATGGAACCCAAGTCTAAGCACAGAACGCATTTATGTTACATATACACATTATACACACAGCCTGAAGGTCATTTTAGCCAATATTGTTTTATAACTTTGTGCATTGAACAAAGTTTGTGTACATTGAGCCATCAAAAAAGAAAGGTTTCACTATTTCACTCTCACTCAAAAAAAGTCTGTATTTCCGAATATTTGGATATGGGATACTCAAACTGTAGTAATAATAATAATAATAATAATAATAACAACGACACTAAAGGCTGCACCCCAATAAAAAAATAATAACAAATGTATTTAAAAGCAGGACACCACAGACCATTCCTCCTGTATTGTAGGACATCACCATCACTCCCAATGTATAATAATAATAATAATACCAGGACACCACAAGATGCTGTCCCTGTATAATAATAACTGTACACAAAAACCTGCTCCCCCTGTATAACACTAATAACAACAGCACACCCCATTCTGCTCTCCCTTTATATTAATAATAAAATCACACAATAGGCTGCTCCACCAGTAAAAATATAATAGGACACTACAAGTAGCACCCCATCTATAATAATAATAGGACACAACAGGCCGCTCCACCTGTATAATAATAAAAACAGGACACCACACGCCGCTCCCTCTGTATAATAATAATAATAATAATAATAATAATAATAATAATAATAATAACAGGACACCACAGGCTGCTCCCCCTGTATTATTATAATGATAATAATAATAACAACAATAACAATAACAGGACACCAAAGGCTGCTCCTCCTGTATAATAATAATAACAGGACACCACAGGCTGCTCCCCCTGTATAGTAATAATATCAGGACACCACAGGCTGCTCCCCCTGTATAGTAAGACGCCATTACCTGATCTCAACGGACACTGGGAGGCTGCAGCAGTCGATGAAAACTCACTTCCTGTATGTGGAACGCACAATCCGGAAGTAAGGTGGAACGCACAGATAGGAAGTAGGGCATGATTGGCAAAAGCTGCTTCCTGGTTATTGGCCCCTCCCCTCCTTCACCCCGCCCGCAGCTCCGCCCCCAGTAATGACAAAAACCATAAAAGTCCTCAGTGCAGAAGGCCGGCGGCCATTTTATGGTAGACCAGTCCGGCATCAACTGCAGCAGCAATAGGTTCCCTGGCCGTGTGATGACGTCAGGAGCGGCGGCCATTTTCCCCAAGTCTGAGCTCCGCCTTCCTTCTATCATTCCCACAAGGCAGCAGGAGCAGAGTTCAGCCATTGCTGTGTCTGTCAGCAGGTAATGATATTATTATTATTATTCTATAGGCTGAGCAGCTCTGGTGTCAGGTTCTGTACTACAGGGGGAGCAGCCTCTGGTGCCTTGTTATAGTGCAGCTGGAGCAGCCTCTGGTGCTGCATTATCCCTGTACAGGTGGCTGACACTCTAGTGTCCTATTACTGTAATACAGGTGGCGCAGACCCCGCCGCTACCGTAATACAGGTGACGCAGACCCAGCCGTTACCGTAATACAGGTGACGCAGACCCAGCTGTTACCGTAATACAGGTGGTGCAGACCCCGCCGTTACCGTAATACAGGCGTCACAGACCCCGCCGTTACCGTAATACAGGTGACGCAGACCCAGCTGTTACCGTAATACAGGTGGCACAGACCCCGCCGTTACCTTAATACAGGCGTCACAGACCCCGCCGTTACCGTAATACAGGCGTCGCAGACCCCGCCGCTACCGTAATACAGGTGGCGTAGACCCCGCCGTTACCGTAATACAGGTGACGCAGACCCAGCTGTTACCGTAATACAGGTGGTGCAGACCCCGCCGTTACCGTAATACAGGCGTCACAGACCCCGCCGTTACCGTAATACAGGTGACGCAGACCCAGCTGTTACCGTAATACAGGTGGCACAGACCCCGCCGTTACCTTAATACAGGCGTCACAGACCCCGCCGTTACCGTAATACAGGCGTCGCAGACCCCGCCGTTACCGTAATACAGGTGGCCAGACCCCGCCGTTACCGTAATACAGGTGGCGCAGACCCCGGCGTTACCGTAATACAGGTGGTGCAGACCCCGCCATTACCGTAATACAAGTGGCGCAGACCCGCCCGTTATCGTAATACAGTTGTAGCAGACCCCGCCATTACCGTAATAAAGGAGGGCGCAGATCCCGCCGTTACCGTAATACAGGTAGCGCAGAACCCGGCGTTACCGTAATACCGGTGGCGCAGACCCGGCCGTTACCGTAATACAGGTGGCTCAGACCCCGGCGTTACAGTAATACAGGTGGCGCAGACCCCGGAGTTACCTTAATACAGGTGGCGCAGACCCCGCCATTACCGTAATACAGGTGGTGCAGATCCCGCCGTTACCGTAATACAGGTAGCGCAGAACCCGGCGTTACCGTAATACCGGTGGCGCAGACCCGGCCGTTACCGTAATACAGGTGGCTCAGACCCCGGTGTTACAGTAATACAGGTGGCGCGGACCCCGCCGTTACCTTAATACAGGTGGTGGAGATCCCGCCGTTACCGTAATACTGTGGCGCAGACCCTGCCATTACCGTAATACAGGCGTCGCAAACCCCGCCGTTACCGTATTACAGGTGGCGCAGCCCCTGCCGTTTCTGTAATTAAGGTGGCGCAGCCCCTGCCGTAACCGTAATATAGGTGGCGCCGACCCCGCCATTACCGTAATACAGTGGCGCAGACCCCGCCGTTACTGTAATACAGTGGCGCAGACCCCGCCGTTACCGTAATACAGGAGGTGCAGACCCCGCTGTTACCGTAATACAGGTGGCGCAAACCCAGGCGTTACCGTAATACAAGCGGCGTAGACCCTGGAGTTACCGTAATACAGGTGGCGCAGACCACGCTGTTGCCGTAATACAGGTGGCGCAGACCCCGCCGTTACCATAATACAGGTGGCGCTGACCCCTCCGTTATTGTATTTCCTTAAACGGAACATTACAGGTGTTGTGTCCTTTGGCATTGTACTATACAGAGGGAGCGGCCTGTGTTGTATTAATATTCAGGGGAGCAGCATATGTTGTCATAATATACAGGGGTAGCATCCTGTGCTGTCATAGTATACAGGGGGAGCGGCCTGTATTGTCATAATATACAGGGGTAGCATCCTGTGCTGTCATAGTATACAGGAGGAGCGGCCTGTGTTGTCATCCTGTGCTGTCATAGTATACAGGGGGAGCGGCCTGTATTGTCATAATATACAGGGGTAGCATCCTGTGCTGTCATTGTATACAGGAGGAGCGGCCTGTGCTGTCATAGTATACAGGGGGATCAACCTGTGGTGACTTGTTAATGTTATTATATAGGGAGAGCAGCATGTATTGGCTTTCTATACAGAAGGAGTGGCCTGTGCTGTCATAGTATACAGGGGTAGCATCCTGTGCTGTCATAGTATACAGGAGGAGCGGCCTGTGTTGTCATAATATACAGTGGTTGCATCCTGTGCTGTCATAGTATACAGGGGGAGCGGCCTGTATTGTCATAATATGCAGGGGTATCATTCTGTGCCGTCATTGAATACAGGGGGAGCAGCCTGTGCTGTCATAGTATACAGGGGGAGGGGCCTGTGGTGTCTTGTTACTATTATTATATAGGGAGAGCAGCATGTATTGGCTTTCTATACAGAAGGAGTGGCCTGTGCTGTCATTGTATACAGGGGGATCGGCCTGTGTTGCTAAAATATACAGGGTAGCAGCCTGTGTTGTCATAGAATACAGGAGGAGTGGCCTGTGTTTTCATAATATACAGGGGTAGCATCATGTGCTGTCATAGTATACAGGGGGAGCGGTCTGTATTAACATAATATACAGGGGTAGCATCATGTGCTGTCATAGTATACAGGGGGAGCGGCCTGTTTTTACATAATATACAGAGGTAGCATCATCTGCTGTCATAGTATACAGGTGGAGCGGCCTGTGTTGTCATAATATACAGGGGTAGTATCCTGTGCCATCATTGTATACAGGGGTAGTAGCATAATGTACAGGGGCAGCGTCCTGTGCTGTCATAGTATACAGGAGTAGTGGCCTGTATTGTCATAATATACAGGGGTAGCGTCTTGTACTGTCATAGTATACAGGGGGAGGGGCCTGTGGCGTCTTGTTACTATTATTATATAGGGTGAGCCGCATGTATTGGCTTTCTATACAGAAGGAGTGGCCTGTGCTGTCATTGTATACAGGGGTAGCATCCTGTGCTGACTCAGACCCCGCCATTACCGTAATACAGGTGGCGCTGACCCCTCCGTTATTGTATTTCCATAAACGGAACAATACAGGTGTTGTGTCCTTTGGCATTGTACGATACAGAGGGAGCGGCCTGTGTTGTATTAATATTCAGGGGAGCAGCATATGTTGTCATAATATACAGGGGTAGCATCCTGTGCTGTCATAGTATACAGGGGGAGCGGCCTGTATTGTCATAATATACAGGGGTAGCATCCTGTGCTGTCATAGTATACAGGAGGAGCGGCCTGTGTTGTCATCCTGTGCTGTCATAGTATACAGGGGGAGCGGCCTGTATTGTCATAATATACAGGGATAGCATCCTGTGCTGTCATTGTATACAGGAGGAGCGGCCTGTGCTGTCATAGTATACAGGGGGAGCAACCTGTGGTGACTTGTTAATGTTATTATATAGGGAGAGCAGCATGTATTGGCTTTCTATACAGAAGGAGTGGCCTGTGCTGTCATAGTATACAGGGGTAGCATCCTGTGCTGTCATAGTATACAGGAGGAGCGGCCTGTGTTGTCATAATATACAGTGGTTGCATCCTGTGCTGTCATAGTATACAGGGGGAGCGGCCTGTATTGTCATAATATGCAGGGGTATCATTCTGTGCCGTCATTGAATACAGGGGGAGCAGCCTGTGCTGTCATAGTATACAGGGGGAGGGGCCTGTGGTGTCTTGTTACTATTATTATATAGGGAGAGCAGCATGTATTGGCTTTCTATACAGAAGGAGTGGCCTGTGCTGTCATTGTATACAGGGGGAGCGGCCTGTGTTGCTAAAATATACAGGGTAGCAACCTGTGTTGTCATAGAATACAGGAGGAGTGGCCTGTGTTTTCATAATATACAGGGGTAGCATCATGGGCTGTCATAGTATACAGGGGGAGCGGTCTGTATTAACATAATATACAGGGGTATCATCATGTTCTGTCATAGTATACAGGGGGAGTGGCCTGTCTTTACATAATATACAGGGGTAGCATCATCTGCTGTCATAGTATACAGGTGGATCGGCCTGTGTTGTCATAATATACAGGGGTAGTATCCTGTGCCATCATTGTGTACAGGGGTAGTAGCATAATGTACAGGGGCAGCGTCCTGTGCTGTCATAGTATACAGGAGTAGTGGCCTGTATTGTCATAATATACAGGGGTAGCGTCTTGTACTGTCATAGTATACAGGGGGAGGGGCCTGTGGCGTCTTGTTACTATTATTATATAGGGAGAGCAGCATGTATTGGCTTTCTATACAGAAGGAGTGGCCTGTGCTGTCATTGTATACAGGGGGATCGGCCTGTGTTGCTAAAATATACAGGGTAGCAGCCTGTGTTGTCATAGAATACAGGAGGAGTGGCCTGTGTTTTCATAATATACAGGGGTAGCATCATGGGCTGTCATAGTATACAGGGGGAGCGGTCTGTATTAACATAATATACAGGGGTAGCATCATGTGCTGTCATAGTATACAGGGGGAGCGGCCTGTGTTTACATAATATACAGAGGTAGCATCATCTGCTGTCATAGTATACAGGTGGAGCGGCCTGTGTTGTCATAATATACAGGGGTAGTATCCTGTGCCATCATTGTATACAGGGGTAGTAGCATAATGTACAGGGGCAGCGTCCTGTGCTGTCATAGTATACAGGAGTAGTGGCCTGTATTGTCATAATATACAGGGGTAGCGTCTTGTACTGTCATAGTATACAGGGGGAGGGGCCTGTGGCGTCTTGTTACTATTATTATATAGGGAGAGCAGCATGTATTGGCTTTCTATACAGAAGGAGTGGCCTGTGCTGTCATTGTATACAGGGGGATCGGCCTGTGTTGCTAAAATATACAGGGTAGCAGCCTGTGTTGTCATAGAATACAGGAGGAGTGGCCTGTGTTTTCATAATATACAGGGGTAGCATCATGGGCTGTCATAGTATACAGGGGGAGCGGTCTGTATTAACATAATATACAGGGGTAGCATCATGTGCTGTCATAGTATACAGGGGGAGCGGCCTGTGTTTACATAATATACAGAGGTAGCATCATCTGCTGTCATAGTATACAGGGGGAGTGGCCTGTCTTTACATAATATACAGGGGTAGCATCATCTGCTGTCATAGTATACAGGTGGATCGGCCTGTGTTGTCATAATATACAGGGGTAGTATCCTGTGCCATCATTGTGTACAGGGGTAGTAGCATAATGTACAGGGGCAGCGTCCTGTGCTGTCATAGTATACAGGAGTAGTGGCCTGTATTGTCATAATATACAGGGGTAGCGTCTTGTACTGTCATAGTATACAGGGGGAGGGGCCTGTGGCGTCTTGTTACTATTATTATATAGGGAGAGCAGCATGTATTGGCTTTCTATACAGAAGGAGTGGCCTGTGCTGTCATTGTATACAGGGGGATCGGCCTGTGTTGCTAAAATATACAGGGTAGCAGCCTGTGTTGTCATAGAATACAGGAGGAGTGGCCTGTGTTTTCATAATATACAGGGGTAGCATCATGGGCTGTCATAGTATACAGGGGGAGCGGTCTGTATTAACATAATATACAGGGGTAGCATCATGTGCTGTCATAGTATACAGGGGGAGCGGCCTGTGTTTACATAATATACAGAGGTAGCATCATCTGCTGTCATAGTATACAGGTGGAGCGGCCTGTGTTGTCATAATATACAGGGGTAGTATCCTGTGCCATCATTGTATACAGGGGTAGTAGCATAATGTACAGGGGCAGCGTCCTGTGCTGTCATAGTATACAGGAGTAGTGGCCTGTATTGTCATAATATACAGGGGTAGCGTCTTGTACTGTCATAGTATACAGGGGGAGGGGCCTGTGGCGTCTTGTTACTATTATTATATAGGGTGAGCCGCATGTATTGGCTTTCTATACAGAAGGAGTGGCCTGTGCTGTCATTGTATACAGGGGTAGCATCCTGTGCTGACTCAGACCCCGCCATTACCGTAATACAGGTGGCGCTGACCCCTCCGTTATTGTATTTCCATAAACGGAACAATACAGGTGTTGTGTCCTTTGGCATTGTACGATACAGAGGGAGCGGCCTGTGTTGTATTAATATTCAGGGGAGCAGCATATGTTGTCATAATATACAGGGGTAGCATCCTGTGCTGTCATAGTATACAGGGGGAGCGGCCTGTATTGTCATAATATACAGGGTTATCATTCTGTGCCGTCATTGAATACAGGGGGCTGGCCTGTGCTGTCATAGTATACAGGGGGAGGGGCCTGTGGTGTCTTGTTACTATTATTATATAGGGTGAGCAGCATGTATTGGCTTTCTATACAGAAGGAGCGGCCTGTATTGTCATAATATACAGGGGAAGTATCCTGTGCCGTCATTGTATACAGGGGGAGCGGCCTGTGCTGTCATAGTATACAGGGGGAGCAGCCTGTGGTGTCTTGTTACTATTATTATATAGGGTGAACAGCATGTATTGGCTTTCTATACAGAAGGAGTGGCCTGTGCTGTCATAGTATACAGGGGTAGCATCCTGTGCTGTCATAGTATACAGGGGGAGCGGCCTGTGTTGCTGTAATATACAGGGGTAGCATCCTGTGCTTTCATAGTATACAGGGGGAGCGGCCTGTGTTTTCATAATATACAGGTGTAGCATCCTGTGATGTCATAGTATACAAGGGGAGCGGCCTGTATTGTCATAATATAGAGGGATATCATCCTGTGCCGTCATTGTATACAGGGGGAGCGGCCTGTGCTGTCAAAGTATACAGGGGTAGCATCCTGTGCTGTCATAGTATACAGGGGGAGCGGCCTGTGTTTCTATAATATACAGAGGTAGCAGCCTGTGTTGTCATAGTATACAGGGGTAGCGGCCTGTGTTAACATAATATACAGCGGTAGCATCATGTGCTGTCAGAGTATACAGGGGGAGTGGTCTGTGTTGTCATAATATATAGGGGTAGCATCCTGTGCTGTCATAGTGTACAGTGGAAGCAGCCTGTGTTGTCATAACATACAGGGCTAGCATCCTGTTCCGTCATTGTATACAGGGGTAGTGGCATAATATACAGGGGTAGCGTCCTGTACTGTCATAGTATACAGGAGGAGCGACCTGTGTTGCCATAATATACAGGCGGAGGGGCCTGTGGTGTCTTGTTCCTATTATTATATAGGGTGAGTGACATGTATTGTCTTTCTATAAAGAAGGAGTGGCCTGTGTTGTCATAATATACAGGGGTAGCATCCTGTACTGTCATAGTATACAAGTGGAGTGACCTGTGGTCATAATATACAGGAGGAGGGGCATGTGGTGTCTCGTTTCTATTATTATATAGGTTGAGCGGCATGGAGTGTCTTTCTATACAGAAGGAGTGGCCTGTGTTGTCATAATATACAGGTGTAGCTTCCTGTACTGTCATAGTATACAAGGGGAGTGACCTGTGGTCATAATATACAGGAGGAGGGGCCTGTGGTGTCTTGTTTCTATTATTATATAGGTTGAGTGGCATGGATTGTCTTTCTATACAGAAGGAGTGGCCTGTGTTGTCATAATATACAGGGGTAGCTTCCTGTACTGTCATAGTATACAAGGGGAGCGACCTGTGTTGTCATAATATACAGGCGGAGGGGCCTGTGGTGTCTTGTTACTATTATTATATAGGGTGAGTGGCAAGTATTGGCTTTCTATACAGAAGGAGTGGCGTGTGTTGTCATAATATACAGGGGTAGCATCCTGTGCTGTCATAGTATACAAGGGGAGCGGCCTATGTTGCTATAATATACAGGGGTAGCATCCTGTGCTGTCATGGTATACAAGGGGAGCGGCCTGTGTTGCTATAATATACATGGGTAGCATCCTGTGCTGTCATAGTATACAGGGGAGCGGCCTGTGTTGTCATAATATACAGGGTTAGCATCCTGTACTGTCATAGTATACAGGGGGAGTGGCCTGTGTTGTCATAATATACAGGGATAGCATCCTGTACTGTCATAGTATACAGGGGGAGCGGCCAGTGTTGTCATAATATACAGGCGTAGCTTCCTGTGCTGTCATAGTATACAGGGGGAGTGGACTGTATTGTCATACTATACAGGGGCAGCGGCCTGTGTTGTATTTATTTTAATATTTATTTATTAGCAGTTTCTTATATAGCGCAGCATATTCCGTTGCGCTTTACAATTAAAATAACAGTAATAGAACAAAACTGGGTAAAAACAGACAGACATAGAGGTAGGAAGGCCCTGCTTGCATGCTTACAATATATGGGGGAATAGGCATTGATACACAAGGATAGATGCTACCTGTTGCATAATGGTCCACCAGATTGCTAGGTTCTTAATGGGTTGTATGATATGATCACCCAGCAATGAGATGAGGTACAGACTGAGAACAGCAGAGGACCCAAGACTGAGCCTTGCGGTACTCCAACTGATAGATGTAGAGAAGAAGAGGTAGAATCAGAGAAGTGAACACTGAAAGAGCGATTAGATAGGTAGGATGAGAACCAGGAGAGGGCAACAGTGTCATAAGCAGCAGATAGATCTAGAAGAATGAGTAGTGTGTAATGGGCTTTAGATCTAGCAGATCTTTGGTCAGGGCAGTGTCTGTGGAGTGTTGGGCATGAAAGCCTGAATGAAGTGGGTCTAATAAGTTGTGGGAGTTAAGAATGTGTGCAAGGCGAGTGTAGGCAAGTCTCTCAAGTAGCTTTGAGGGACCTGGTAGCTGAGAAATGGGACGGTAGTTAGAGAGTGTGTTTGGGTCAGAGTTGTATTTTTTTAGAATGGGAGTAATCACTGCATGCTTAAACAGAGAAGGAAAGATACCAGTAGAGAGAGAGATTACAGATTTTAGTTAAGGTTGGGATAAGCACAGGAGACAAAGTTTTACTGACTTGTGAGGGTATAGGATCAAGAGGAGGGGTAGTGGAGTAGGAGGATGGAAAGAGTGTTGATACTTCATCTTCACTTGTGGGATCAAATGAAGAGAAAGTGCCAGAGGGTTCAGGTAGGGAATTGAGCAGGTCACTGGCTGAGGAAGAGCGTACCATTTCATCTCGGATTTTATCAATCTTATCCTTGAAGTAGGAAGCAAGTTCTTGTGCACTGATAGTAGCTAGTGGGGGAAGTGAGGGAGGGTAAAGAAGTGATTTATATGTATTAAAAAGTCGCTTGGGGTTGGTGGCATGAGAAGACATGAGAGATTGGAAATATGTTTGTTTGGTAGTGTCCAGGGCCTGATGATAGGAGTGGTAGGTGGTCTTATATGTGAGGTAGTCACTTGGATTCTGAGATTTCCGCCACTGACGTTCTACCTTACGTGACAGTTTTTGTAGGTGTCTTGTTGATTTAGAGTGCCACGGTTGGCATCTAAGCCTACGTGGAGTGTGATGGGTAGCTGGAGCCACTTCATCAAGGGCACTCTCTAGGGTCTTGTGCAGGTGGGATACAGCAGTGTCAGGTGTGATAAATGTAGAGATTGGTGAGACCAGTTGTTGCAGAGAAGTGGAAAGTTGTTAAAAATGTATATTGTTAGTATTTCTGCAGGTTAGAGGAGGCTTGCTAGGTTTTAGTGTCATAGAATTTAGAGTAATAGAAGAGATTGTGAAGGTGATCAGGTTGTGATCAGAGAGAGGGAAAGGAGTGTTAATGAATTCAGAAACTGAGCAGAGCCTGGTGAACATAAGATCAAGGCAGTGGCCTTCCTGATGAGTAGAGGAGTCAGACCATTGGGTGAGGCCAAGAGAGGAGATTAGAGAGAGGAGTTTGGAGGCATGAACAGATTGTGGACTGTCAAGAGCTATATTGAAATCGACCCATAATGATGGTGGAGATGTCAGAGGAGAGGAAGTGAGGGAGCCAGGCAGAAAAATCTTCTAGAAATTGTTGTTCGAGTTGCCCATGAGGGCAATAGATAGCTGCAACACGCAGAGAGAAGGGGGGGGGGGGATCCTGATAGAGTGAACTTCAAATGATGTGAATGCGAGTGATGGAACCTGAGGTACAACAGTGTATGTGAAAAATTGGGACAGTAATATTCCAACCCCACCACCTTTACTATTACCAGGCCTGTGTGTGTGTGTGTGTGTGTGTGTGTGTGTGTGTGTGTGTGTGTGTGAAGTGGAAACCACCGTGTGACAGTGCTGCATGGGAGGCTGTGTCTGATTGTGTGAGCCAGGTTTCTGTTATAGTCGGCAGATTAAAGTTGTGAGATATGAAGAGGTCATGGATGGATGGTAATATGTTACAAACAGAGCTTGCATTCCATAAGCCACATTTTAGTGACTTGGAGGGGGATGGGAGACGTGATATTTATGAGGTTAGATGGATTTCTATGTTGTTTTGAGACAGCTGAGTGTGAGAGGGACAGGTAGTTGGGGCCTGGATTTGGTGATATGGCACCAGCTAATAAAAGCAGAAGAGTGAGATAAATATTGGTGGATGTTCACGAGTGTTTATTCTGGTGGCCAATTGTGGTTGTCAAAGTACTTGCAGAGAAGTAAGTATAAAGCTCATGAGTGGTTAGAAGAGGGGAGTGGAGAATAGAAGCTGTAATGTGCACAGAGGGGTGAGTTTTAGGGTGTGTAGAATGTTGCTACATTTGGTGAGAATTCCAAGAATTGAAATAAGAAACAGTAGTTTGATGAACATGCTGTGGTCGTTTGTGAGATAATGTTGGGTTAAGTGGTGTAGGAATAAGTTGTTTAAGTAAGTTACCTTTCCTTGATGGCGCTCAATGTTTGTTCAACTGTTTTTTTTTAACTTTACGGATAACACACTTCTTAATTCCACACTTATTAAATTCCACGCAAGCTAACCCCAGCAAGCTGAACCCTTGACATTATACAGTAACACCAGGGGACGTGTCTGGGTGATAACTGGAGAGGTGACTGCTGGGAATGGGTCATTATACAGTAACACCAGGGGATGTGTCTGGGTGATGACTGGAGAGGTGACTGCAGGGAATGGGTCATTATACAATAACACCGGGGGATGTGTCTGGGTGATGACTGGAGAGGTGACTGCTGGGAATGGGACATTATACAGTAACACCAGGGGATGTGTCTGGGTGATGACTGGAGAGGTGACCGCTGGGAATGGGGCATTATACAGTAACACCAGGGGATGTGTCTGGATGATGACTGGAGAGATGACTGCTGGGAATGGGGAATTATACAGTAACACCGGTGGATGTGTCTGGGTCATGACTGGACAGGTGACTGCTGGGAATGGGGTATTATACAGTAGCACCAGGGGACGTGTCTGGGTGATGACTGGAGAGGTGACTGCTGGGAATGGGACATTATACAGTAACACTAGGGGACGTGTCTGGGTGATGACTGGAGAGGTGACTGCTGGGAATTGGGCATTATACAGTAACACCCGGAATGTGTCTGGGTGATGACTGGAGAGGTGACTGCTGGGAATGGGGCATTATACAGTAACACCGGGGGATGTGTCTGGGTGGTGACTGGAGAGGTGACTGCTGGGAATGGGGCATTATACAGTAACAGTAGGGGACGTGTCTGGTTGATGACTGGAGAGATGACTGCTGGGAATGGGGCATTATACAGTAACACCAGGGGATGTGTCTGGGTTATGACTAGAGAGGTGACTGCTGGGAATGGGACATTATACAGTAACACCAGGGGATGTGTCTGGGTTATGACTGGAGAGGTGACTGCTGGGAATGGGGGATTATACAGTAACACCGGGGGATGTGTCTGGGTGATGACTGGAGAGGTGACTGCTGGGAATGGGGCATTATACAGTAACACCAGGGGACGTGTCTGGGTGATGACTGGAGAGGTGACTGCTGAGAATGGGACATTATACAGTAACACCGGGGGATGTGTCTGAATGGGGCATTATACAGTAACACCAGGGGATGTGTCTTGGTGATGACTGGAGAGGTGACTGGTGGGAATGCGGTATTATACAGTAACACCAGGGGATGTGCCTGAATGGGGCATTATACAGTAACACCAGGGGACGTGTCTGGGTGATGACTGGAGAGGTGACTGCTGGGAATGGGGCATTATACAGTAACACCTGGAATGTGTCTGGGTGATGACTGGAGAGGTGACTGCTGGGAATGGGGCATTATACAGTAACACCGGGGGATGTGTCGGTGGTGACTGGAGAGGTGACTGCTGGGAATGGGGCATTATACAGTAACAGTAGGGGACGTGTCTGGTTGATGACTGGAGAGATGACTGCTGGGAATGGGGCATTATACAGTAACACCAGGGGATGTGTCTGGGTTATGACTAGAGAGGAGACTGCTGGGAATGGAACATTATACAGTAACACCAGGGGATGTGTCTGGGTTATGACTGGAGAGGTGACTGTTGGAAATGGGGGATTATACAGTAACACCGGGGGATGTGTCTGGGTGATGACTGGAGAGGTGACTGCTGGGAATGGGGCATTATACAGTAACACCAGGGGACGTGTCTGGGTGATGACTGTATCACTGTGTGTGTCAGGTGTCTATAAGGTGTCAGGATGTCACTGTCTATGTCTCCTTGCAGGAGGCGGAGTATATAGAGGAACACAGGGGTCTGTACAAGGCGATGATGATGGAGAATCTCCGGCCCCTCACATCACTGGGTAAGAGGAGACTGTCATGTATTGTACAGGGGAGAGCAGGTATGGGGTCCCCTATATACACACATCACCTGATAATCACATATATACACTATACTCAGTCAATGTGTGTCTCCTACAGATGGACCCAGTAACAGAGATACCCCAGAGAGATGTCCCCGTCCTCTGTATTCCCAGGATTGTACAGAGGAGAATCACAGGACCCCACAGGAGGATCAGGTAGGTGGGATTTAGGGTCTCACCAATATACCAAAGTGACTGTCACTATATGATCTGTAGAGAAGCTGTGTGTGTATTATACACTGATATTATACTGTTTCACCTCAGTTTAATCTGACTGTACGCAAATATTATAATAGTGTTTGTTTGTTTTTTAGGTAGAACGTCTGTCTAATACTAAAATACAAGATATAGAGGGAGAAAAAGAGACGTATGTGACTGATATAAAGGCAGAAGATATAGAGGGAGAAGAAGAGACGTATGTGACTGATATAAAGGCAGAAGATATAGAGGGAGAAGAAGAGACGTATGTGACTGATATAAAGGCAGAAGATACAGAGGGAGTAGAAGAGACATATGTGACTGATATAAAGACAGAAGATACAGAGGGAGAAGAAGAGACGTATGTGACTGATATAAAGACAGAAGATATAGAGGGAGAAGAAGAGACGTATGTGACTGATATAAAGGCAGAAGATATAGAGGGAGAAGAAGAGACGTATGTGACTGACATAAAGACAGAAGATATAGAGGGAGAAGAAGAGACGTATGTGACTGATATAAAGACAGAAGATACAGAGGCAGAAGAAGAGACGTATGTGACTGATATAAAGGCAGAAGATATAGAGGGAGAAGAAGAGACGTATGTGACTGATATAAAGGCAGAAGATATAGAGGGAGAAGAAGAGACGTATGTGACTGATATGAAGGCAGAAGATATAAGGAGAGAAGAAGAGACGTATGTGACTGATATAAAGGCAGAAGATATAGAGGGAGAAGAAGAGACGTATGTGACTGATATGAAGACAGAAGAAATAGAGGGAGAAGAAGAGACGTATGTGACTGATATAAAGGCAGAAGATATAGAGGGAGAAGAAGAGACGTATGTGACTGATATAAAGGCAGTAGATAAAGAGGGAGAAGAAGAGACGTATGTGACTGATATAAAGGCAGAAGATATAGAGGGAGAAGAAGAGACGTATGTGACTGATATGAAGACAGAAGAAATAGAGGGAGAAGAAGAGACGTATGTGACTGATATAAAGGCAGAAGATATAGAGGGAGAAGAAGAGACGTATGTGACTGATATAAAGGCAGAAGATACAGAGGCAGAAGAAGAGACGTATGTGACTGATATAAAGGCAGAAGATATAGAGGGAGAAGAAGAGACGTATGTGACTGATATGAAGGCAGAAGATACAGAGGGAGAAGAAGAGACGTATGTGAGGGGTGATCAGCAGTGTAAGGAGGAGGAGATCCCTACAGATATCAGCACAGGTGAGTAATAAACACTTATTACAGAAGTCACATATTCTCATTGCTCAGTCACTACAGCAATCTCTTATCCTACACCCTCCTTCGCCATCAGCCCTGTTCTCAGTTGGGTGTTTATAACACAAGGCTATCCATGACAAATATCACATTTAGAGAGTTATTACACACATCACTATAATGTTATTAAAAGTAACAAGCAGAAATGTATTATTAGTGATTATATATAAATGTGTATATATGTATGTATGTATATAATATAATTAGAATTGTTTTTTGTGGAGTGCCTAATTTATATGCATTTTGTTAGATGATGCAGGTATGAAATATTTCCTGCTATACAGTAGACCTGAGGTCACCAAATACAATTTGCATAAGATTCAGAAATAAAATTAAATTTGAATCTAGAACTTCAAGTAAAACAGAGTAAAAGCTTATCACAGGTACATATCTTTATAATCATAAGACAAGCGTTTTGCACTTGTTGTCACCCTTTCATGGGCGGGCTTGTTCTTATCCACTCCAATTCACTCTAAATACAAACTACGCGTGATCAGCGCGTTTCTCCAATAGTGACTTCTTCAGGGGTGTTTTCTGTTAAAGGCTTTATCCTCAAATATCAGTTGTGTAGACTTGAAATAATTGTGTAACCTTCAGACGGTAATTGTAGTCTTGTTCATGATGAACACATTCCTAATTACTTGTGAATAATAGTTCCTGCTCTGTGCAGTTCTGAGGTTATGACTTTAGGGAATGTAATGGCCAGATCCAATATTGCTCAATCTAAGGTCTCCCAGTAGTCTTACTACATACATAAATGTGTCTTGCACTCACTATTTTAACTAACCATAATAAAAAGTGGATTTGTAGTTCATGTATTGCTCAGTGCATTTAAGCCTGCAGCTCCCGACAAGGGACCCCACTATACTGCAGGTCCTACTCTATTGCTCAAAATAATTACCATAAAAACAGCTATCACATTAGTTTTAGACTTTAGGTGTACTCTCAGCGGCGGAATAGTTGCCGAAAGGCTTCTATTGGTTTTCAGAGCACCAGTCTGACATGCCACCACATCTCACGTGGCCCTCCAATTCACCAGATCTGGGACTGCTTGGCTGGGTCCGGCATTGTACTGTTGGTGCAGTTCCTGATGCGTTTGGAACGATTGGTGGTTGCTAGGCGACCTAAATGCCTGTGGTCCCGATTTGTCGTGATCTACTTTCGCCCACTGTTCCGCCACTGAGATTCTTGGTGTCCATGCTTCTTCCACTGTAGATGGATACTACTCACTGTCTACAAGGGATCACCAACAAACAAATGCCGGTCTAGGCCACAACCAATGGCTCCCTTTTGCCAGTCGCATTATGTGCACGACCCATGGTTCCATCTGAAAAAGAAACAATATCTCAACAAATTTGCATTGTACCAATACCTCAGACCTTCACAATGATCTTCCAGTAGTTTTAGTGTCACCATCTACACGCATGTGCACGTCAGTTTTTTGTTTGTTGCGGCAGGAGTCAGACCATGGTCAGAGGGCTGCTGTTTTTAGCAGCCATAAGTTTTTCATACGTCCTAGAGGATGCTGGGGTCACTTCCGAACCATGTGGTATAGACTGATCCGCAGGAGACATGGGCACTTTAAGACTTTTCCAGAGTGTGAACTGGCTCCTCCCTCTATACCCCTCCTCCAGACCTCAGTTTAGAATCTGTGCCCAGGCAGACTGGATGCACTCTGAGGAGCTCTACTGAGTTTCTCTGAAAATACTTATGTTAGGTTTTTCATTTTCAGGGAGCACTGCTTGCAACAGCCTCCCTGCTTCGTAGGACCTAGGAGAGGAAGTAGGAACCAACTTCTGTGAGTTTCATGGCTCTGCTTCTAAGCTGACAGGACACCATTAGCTCCTGAGGGGTACTGAACGCTAGCTGCGGCTATGTGCTCACTCCCACAGCCTGCCGTCACCCCCCTTACAGCGCCAGAAGTCAGAAGACAGGTGAGTAAGAGGAAAAGACTCTTCAACATCGGGACGACTAGAAAGGTACCGAGCAGCGGGCGGGAATGCTGCGCGCCATGATCACACACACACAGGCGCTGCAGGGTGCAGGGCGCGGGGGGGGGGGGCGGCGCCCTGTGCAGCATGAACCCTTATAGGACTGGCAGATTAGGGTCATAAGTTGCTGCGGCACAGTCCTACCCCACGCCAGTATAAACATGAGTCTCTCTAAGTCTGAGTGAAAGCGCGCCATTACGGGGGCGGGGCTTCTTCCTCAGACAGACAGCACACTGCTCAGCGCCATTTTCTCTCCCTCCAGGCTGCAGAGAAGACCGCTGGTACTCCTCCACTGCTGTAACAAGTATCAGGGTGCAAAACAGGGGGGGGGGGGGGCGCAGTGAAATTTGGTGCTATGTACATTGTGTAATTATAAAAGCGCTGCAGCTCTGTTGGCATTTTGTGTTTCACAGACAATTTATTACTGGCGCTGAGTTGTGAGCTGGCAATTCCTTCTGTATCCTTCTGACAGATTTTACTGTGGGTCTGTCCCCTATAAGCCCCGGAGTGTCTGTGGTGTGGTGTACACGTGTGTGGCATGTCTGAGGCAGGGAGCTCTTCCCCTGAGGAAGCCATTATGGGGACACGGTTGTAATGTGATGTCGCTACCGGCACACCACGAGCCTGAATGGGTGAAAGAATTACGTGATAGTGTGAGTCATATCAGTAAGAGATTGGATAAGTCTGAGTCTCATGCAGAAAACTGGAGAAAGTCTGTGGAAGATGTGATTTGTCAAAACTCTGTGTTTTCATCCACAGGGGATCCCTCTGGGTCCCATAAGAGGTCATTTGCTCAGGTTATACAGACCGACACGGACGCTGATTCCTGTGTCGACACTGGTGATTTCAGGGCAATAGATCCAAAATTAGCTAAAAACATTCAGTACATGATTGTGGCTATAAAGAAGGTGTTAGAGGTTACGGAGATCCCTTCTTTACCTCAGCAGAAGGTTTACCTCTATAAAGAAAAGAAAACTAATGTAACGTTTCCTCCTCATGAACTGAACACTCTCTTTGAGGGTGTCTGGGCAAACCCTGAAAAAAATTTCAGATCCCCAAAAGAATTCAGGCTACTTATCCTTTCCCGGTAGAGGACAGGACAAAGTGGGAGTCACCCCCTGTTTTAGACAGGGCCCTGTCACTGTTAACAAAAAAGGTGATTCTCCCTGCACCTGGGATGGCTGCTCTCAAGGAGCCGGCAGAACGCAAGTTGGAGACTTCATTAAAGTTTTTATGTGGCCAATGGGACACTACTCATGGCCTAACATTGCCTGTGTGTGGGTGAGTAGTGATATTGAAAAGTGGTCAGATAACTCTTCTGAAATTGACAAAATAGATAGAGATGAGGTTCTCCTTACGTTGGGTCATATAAAAGACGCAGCATACATGCGTGAAGCTATGAGAGATATTGGGCACTTGGAATCAAGAGCATCTACCATGGCAGTCTCGGCACGGAGGGCGTTGTGGATTCGCCAGTGGAATGCTGACGCAGATTCCAAAAGAAATATGGAGTCTCTCCCGTATAATGGAGAGGCCTTGTTTGGTGATGGGCTAGATGCTTTAGTTTCTGCGGCTAACGCAGGTAAATCAACTTTTTTGCCTTATGCTCCTACGCCGGCAAAGAAACCTCATCACTTTCAGATGCAGTCCTTTCGGCCCAATAGATACAAAAAGGGTAAAGGTTCCCCTTTCTTGGCAGGTAGAGGAAGGGGACGAGGAAAAAGGTCCTCAGCGCCCCCAGGATCACAGGAGCAGAAATCACCTGCTTCTGCCAAGTCTACAACATGACGCTGGGGCTCCCTTGCGGGACTCCGCTCGAGTGGGGGCTCGTCTGCAGCTTTTCAGTCAGTTCTGGGTTCATTCTGGCCTAGACCCGTGGGTCTTACAAATTGTGTCCTACGGGTACATACTGGAGTTTCAAGGCGTTCCCCCGCGCCGCTTTTTCAAATCGGCCTTACCAGTTTCTCTCCCTGACAGGAAGGTGGTAACTGCAGCAATACAAAAATTGTGCCAGGATCACGTCATTGTCCTGGTTCCCCTCTCACAACAGGGAGAAGGTTTTTATTCAAGCCTCTTTGTAGTTCCGAAGCCAGACGGCTCGGTCAGACCGATCCTGGACCTAAAATCTCTGAATCTATACCTGAAAAGGTTCAAATTGAAGTTAGAATCTGAGAGCAGTGATCTCCTGTCTGGAGGAAGGGGATTTCATGGTATCAGTGGACATAAAAGATGCCTACTTACATGTTCCCATTTATCCTCCGCATCAAGCTTATCTGAGATTCGCTGTACAGGATTGTCATTACCAATTTCAGACGTTGCCGTTTGGACTCTCCACGGCACCGAGGGTCTTCACCAAGGTGATGGCGGAGATGATGGTCCTCCTTCGTCAGAAAGGAGTCATTCTAATTCCTTACCTGGATGATCTCCTAATAAAAGCGAGGTCCAGGGAACGGTTGGTGCAGAACATTGCACTCTCCCCGACAGTGCTTCAACAACACAGTTGGATCATAAACATTCCAAAATCACAATTGGAACCTACAACAAAGTTATCCTTTCTGGGAATGATTCTGGACACAGAAGTACAGAGGGTATTTCTTCCAGTGGAAAAGGCTCTGGAAATCCAGAAAATGGTCAAACAAATTTTGAAACCGACAAGAGTGTCAATTCATCAATGCATTTGGTTGTTGGGAAAGATGGTAGCGGCCTTCGAGGCCTTGCAGTTTGGACTATTCCATACCAGGGTATTCCAGTGGGATCTGTTGGACAAGTGGTCCGGATCCCATCTACACATGCACCAGAGGATAATCCTGTCATCAAAAGCCAGAATTTCGCTCCTGTGGTGGCTACACAGTGCTCACCTACTGCAGGGTCACAGGTTCGGGATTCAGGACTGGGTCCTGTTAACCACGGATGCAAGTCTCCGAGGCTGGGGGGCAGTCACACGGAGTAAGCTTCCAAGGAAGATGGTCGTCAGGAAACTTGTCTTCACATAAACGTTCTGGAGTTGAGAGCCATTTACAACGTCCTTCTACAAGCAGAGCATCTTCTTCAAGATCTACCCGTACAGATCCATTCCGACAATGTAACAGCAGTGGCGTACATAAACAGTCAGGGCAGAATGAAAAGCAGAGCGGCGATGGCAGAGGCGACAAGAATCCTCCTCTGGGCGGAAAAACATGCAAGCGCTCTCTGCAATTTTCATTCCGGAGTGGACAACTGGGAAGCAGACTTCCTCAGCAGACACGATCTCCATCCAGGAGAATGGGGCCTCCACCCTCACGTCTTCGCAGAGGTGGCAGATCTTTGGTGAATCCCTCAAGTAGACATGATGGCATCTCGCCTCAACAAGAAGCTTCAGAGATATTATTCCAGGTCGAGTGACCCTCAAGCAATAGCAGTGGATGCACTGGTGACACAGTGGATGTTTCAGTCGGTGTATGTCTTCCCTCCACTTCCACTGATTCCAAAAGTTCTCAAGATTGTAAGAAGAACAAGTGTTCGGGCGATCCTCATTGTCCCAGACTGGCCAAGGAGGGCTTGGTATCCATATCTTCAAGAGTTACTCATAGAAGATCCTCGACCTCTTCCTCTTCGCGAGGACCTGCTGCAGCAGGGGCCGTGCGTGTATCAAGGCTTATCGAGGCTACGTTTGACGGCATGGCTGTTGAACGCCAGATCTTAGCCCGAAAGGGTATTCCAGAAGAAGTCATTCCAACTTTCATTCAGGCCAGGAAAGGAGTAACGTCTAAACATTACCACCGTATTTGGAGAAAATATGTATCTTGGTGTGAATCCAAGAAGGCTCCAGTGGAAGAGTTTCACTTGGGACGTTTTTCTCCTATTTCTACAGGCGGGTGTGGATGCGGGTCTGAAATTGGGCTCCATTAAGGTCCAGATTTCGGCCTTATCAATTTTCTTTCAGAAACAATTGGCCTCCCTTCAAGAAGTTCAGACGTTCGTGAAAGGGGTTTTGCACAATCAACTTCCATTTGTGCCTCCAGTGGCACAGTGGGATCTTAACATGGTGTTGCAGTTCCTTCAATCACATTGGTTTCAACCTCTACAGGAGATAGAGTTAAAATTTCTTACTTGGAAAGTGGTCATACTGTTGGCCTTAGCATCCGCAAGGCGGGTGTCTGAGTTAGCGGCCTTACTTGATCTTCCATGAACTTGGCAGCAATTTCTTCCGAAGGTGGTTTCCTCTTTCCATATAAACCAGCCTATTGTGGTGCCAGTGGCTACTGACACCTTCTCTGCATCAAAGTCCCTAGATGTGGTCAGGGCTTTGAAAATTTATGTCGCAAGGACAGCTCAAATTTGGAAAACAGAGGCTCTGTTTGTCCTGTATGCTCCCAACAAGATTGGGTATCCTGCTTCTAAGCAGACCATTGCGCGCTGGATCAGAGGTATGATTCAGCACGCTCATTCCACGGCAGGATTGCCGTTACCGAATTTGGTGACTGCCCATTCTACTAGAAAGGTGGGCTCTTCCTGGGCAGCTGCCCGGGGTGTCTCGGCGTTGCAACTTTGTCGAGCGGCTACTTGGTCGGGGGCAAACACGTTTGCCAAGTTTTACAGGTTTGATACCTTGGCCGATGATGACCTCAAGTTTGGTCAATCAGTGTTGCAGGGTCATCCGCACTTTCCTGCCCGTTCTGGAGCTTTGTTATAACCCCATGGTTCTGAAGTGACCCCAGCATCCTCTAGGACGTATGAGAAAATAGGATTTTAATACCTACCAGTAAATCCTTTTCTCCTAGTCCGTAGAGGATGCTGGGCGCCCAGCCCAGTGCGTACTTTACCTGCAGTTGTTAGTTGTTGTTACACAAGAGTTGTGTTACATTTCTTTTCAGCATGTTGCATGCCGTTGACACGTGTAACGTTGAATGCCCTGTTGTACGGCATTGTTGAAGTGTGCGCTGGTATGACTCTCACCATTAACTTTACAATAAATCCTTTCCTCGAAATGTCAGTCTCCCTGGGCACAGTTCGTATACTGAAGTCTGGAGGAGGGGCATAGAGGGAGGAGCCAGTTCACACTCTGGAAAAGTCTTAAAGTGCCCATGTCTCCTGTGGATCAGTCTATACCCCATGGTTCTGAAGTGACCCCAGCATCCTCTACGGACTAGGAGAAAAGGATTTACCGGTAGGTATTAAAATCCTATTTTTATTTTTATAGTATTACTATTTTTTTTGAGTGATCTTTCTAAAAAGCATCTTATACGCACCTTAGAGTCGCTCCAACAACTCCCCATGGGGTCGCGACAATGCTTACCCACGTGTACAGGGAGGCAGGCACAGGTTCTGGTGAACCTTCATGGGCTACTTTGCACAGACATTATCCAATGTAGCTGAGCAGTTTATACCAGCTCCTATACCAGTGATAGGTTTCCCTATTAACCCTTACATGCAACATTCATTCTGAGGTTTATACACCTAGGGAATTGTCAGCCTCTCAAAAAAGCAGGCTGAAAGGCTGGTGGTAAGTAAATCACATAGACATGATACAACATCTTCATAGTCTACACATGTTTTAGATGAGTATTCGTTGGAGGATGAGGACTCATTGCATTTCGGAAGTTCTCAGTTTAGTGGACATATCTGAGCTAATTAGTGCTATGTAAGCCATTCTATCCTTAGAAGAGGCAGCAGAGCCTGTGTTAAAAACTAAGGCAACTGTATTTAAACGTCCAAAAACAGCAGATGGAAATTTTTTGTTTACGCCCAGTAGGAAGTTAGAATTCCAAGAAATTAAATTCTAATTATCCTCGTCCAGCTGGGGAATGTTTTTTTTTTTTTTTTAAAAAGGGAGGTGGCTCCCAAAGTAGATTAGCGGGTCTTAGATTGGTGCGAAAATCTACATTACTTTTGTTTTCAACATCAATAAATGATGTCACGGGGGTGGGGGTGGGGCTGACTGGAAAGGCAGCAGGAAGCAGGATAAAGGAGCACCTGCTTATATAGGTCCTTTCTGCCTTTTACAGCTGTCCTACGGGCTCTTTCGGGCCCTTTCTTGCCCCTCTGTGTGTTTTGTACGTTGCCGAGCCATTCATTTGGCTTTTGCAGGTTGCGGCGTACTCCCGGATCCAAAGCCGCGGACTGAAGTTGTGCAGTGATCCCACCACGGATTGGACCTCAGCGAGGTAGCACTGCTACTCACCGAGGGCTGTGCGCCCTGTCCACTCTTGTGCCTAGCCGTGCTGTTGGAGTCGTGTGGAGAGGCTGACTGGGGATCAGCGGTGACCGCGGCTGGAGACACAGAGCGGAGCTGCTCTCCCGGCATCTGATACGGTGCATACTATGGGGATTGGTGGCCTCAGCAGGGACGCGTCAGGTTAGTCAGCTCACTCGCCCGCAGCCTGCCTTCTCCTACTGACCGGCCGTTGAAGCCCTGAGTCGTGGCACCGGGGAATACATGGAGCACTTGCCTGTCATCACTCCAGCAGTGTCCCGGCATCTCCCCCTCTCCTCCTAACCCATGGTGCTATGGGGGAATCTGGCGGAGCTGTGAATTATAGAGGACATACACGTGGGGTTCCTACGCAGCAAGATACGCTACCCTGTGCCACTGCATCCTAGTACCCTCTCCTGCCGCCTTACTGACCTGGTCCACCCGCCATAGCCGGCCAGTTTCTTCTGATCTGGGCTTCCCTGCCAGAAGTGCCATCTTGAAAACTGGCAATATAGCCACATGCCCTCCTGAAACCAGCCGCTTCTCTGGGAGCTACAGACACTGCCAGCCTATGATCTGTGCCCTTCACTACAGCCTCAGTGATTTCTGGCAGGGACTTCTGCCGCTGTGGCCCTATCTGGGCAGTAAGTGGTCGCCAGAACTGCTTTTATTATTATTATTGCCGGGCCTCCACTCCTGCTCTGTCGACTCCCTCTGGTGGCAGACTGTGCTGACTACATCCTCCATACTGTTTGACTGCTGCTGGGTTTTTTTTTCCCTCCTGCTCCCCTCAATCCCCACAAGATCCAATTAGAGCTCTTGGGGCATCAGTATAGCTATGGCGTAACAGTCCATGTGTCCAGGACAGTAGCAGGCTCCAGTTGCTGGCTCCTATCAATTACTTTACCGCTCAAGGATGGCACCTTCTTGCTTTTACCCATAAACAACTGACCTCACGATGTTTCTGTAACCGATGGCCACTGGGGTCTATGCTCACTGATGTCTCCCTATTTTCACACTTCAATACTTCTGCTATGTCACTACTGGCCTCCTGACCTTGTTCTCTAATCTCTGTAATGTTATGCTGAAGAATGGGCAGAACTGGAAAATCATCTCATAAGAAAGCTAAACCTCGTCCTCAACAGTAAACCTCTCAAACTGACTTGAGACCTTTTCTTCTTCCTAATCAACTAACAGTGAGCCCCAGTCCTGATCATTCAGAATCTTCTCCAATTCCGTTTTCTCCTCCAAACCTTCCATGATGGTTTAAACCCATTGTTTAAACTCGTTGTTTAAACCCATGGCAAGCCAGGTGGGCTCTCTTCTTCCCTCGGTTCTCCTTCAAACTCTTTAACCACCCAGGAACCTTAAATTGAAGAGCAGATGCACTTTCTTGTTCTTTTCAAACGGATGATTCACTCAACTCCTCTGAGAAACAATTTATTCTGAATCTGGCTTCATTTGCTTCAACTCATACCGTTCCTCTACCTCCTCCGGGGAGAACTTTTGTAGCACCAAAATTTTACAGGAAATTGCTTACGTGGGCTCATTCTTCATCTTTCATGGGTCATGCCGGTGGTCTTAAGACTCTCAAGTTCATTCAGCAATTCTACTGTTGGCCTCATCTTAAAACGGATGTCTTTGAATTTGTAGCAGCCTGTTCCAAGTGTGTTCAACATAAAAGTCCACGAACATCTTCCTCGGGTCTTCTTCATCCACTTCCAACACCTCAAAAGCCTTGGACTCGCATCTCTATGGATTTCATAACCGATTTGCCAGTCTCCAGAAGGCACAACACCATTTGGGTCATTGTGGAATGATTTTCGAAGACGGCTCACTTCATACCCCTCACCGGTCTTCCCTCTGCTCCTCAGCTATCCAAATTGTTTTTCTCATAGATTTTTCATTTGCATGGCCTTCCACAGGAAATAGTTTCTGATCGGGGTCCTCAATTCCTCGCCAAGTTCTGGAAAGCTCTCGGCTCTGTCCTAGGAATCAAGTTGAACTTCTCTTCAGCCTACCATCCCCAGACTGACGGACAGACTGAAAGAGTCGACCAAGATCTGGAAACTTTCTTACAGACGTTCATGTCCCCTGCTCAGGAAGACTGGATGGATTACCTCCCATTTGCTGAGTTTGCATACAATAACCTATATTATTCTTCTACCAATTCCACTCCTTTCTTCAATAACTATATTTTTCATCCACGAGTTCCTTCCTTCTAATCTCTCCCACCTCTTAAGGTTTCTGCTGCTGAATCCGCTCTTTGTCTGTTCACTAAAATTTGGAGACAAACTTATAAGGCGCTACGTAAGACTTCCCAGAAATAAAAGACCTACGCTGATCGGAAACATAGGGCTGTTCCTAGTCTCAAAGTGGGAGGTTGTGTTTGGATAACCACCAGAGAACTCAGACTCAAAGTTCCTACCAAAAAGTTTGCTCCAAGATTCATCGGTCCGTATCCTATTAAGAGTGTTGAATCCTGTTTCTTACAAGGTGAAACTGCCTCCCTATTTGAAAATTCCCAATGCCTTTCACATTTCTCTGCTAAAGCCTCTTGTACTAAATCATTTTCGTGCAGCTTTCCCTTAACCTCTCAAGGTTCAAGCTGCTCAAAATGAGGAATTCGGGGTTCATAAGTTTCTTGACTTCCACAAGAGGTATGGTCGTCTCCAGTATCTCATAGATTGGAGAGGATATGGTCCGGAGGAAAGATCTTGGGTGGCTGCAGAGGATGTTCATGCTCCAAGACTGAGTTGTGCCTTTCATGCCAAGAATCTCACTAAGCAGCGTGGGTGTTCGGAGACCACCCTAAAAGGGATGGGGGGGGGGGGTACTGTCAGTATCCGGAGTCTTACCACCGGTTCTGGTCCCTGCGGCCTTCCTCTTAGCCGGCTGGTGTCGCTGCGATGGATAGGAGCCGGGTCCTGGGGAGCGGAGCATGGCAGCCGGAGGTGTCTGTTTCCATGTGTCCTGTTGCTGGAGTGCGGAGTCTGGGAGGCTGAGGCCAGAGGTAGTGGCTGTGTGCTGGTACCACATGTGTCCTCTGTGCAGGGAGCCACCATGTTGGAGACCAATCCAAGTCAATAGGTATCCCAGTTTGCGTCCAGCCAGTCCGGTACAGGCTTCCCTTATAAAGAAGGGTTGATGCTTAGCTAAGTTGCCAGTACTTCAAGTTACTTGCTGCTGAAAGGTGCTCTCCGCTCCCAGGTTAACCCCTGGTATCCTGGGTCTGTTGTGTCCGCCTGGTGGTCAGTTCTGTTATTGCAGTCCTTTGCTCCCAGTCCACCTGCTCTTGTGGTTTAACCACTGGGCCCTCTATCTGGTAGAGGGTCTCCATTTGCTGATGGTGCTCACAGCGATCCTCTCTTCAGCATTTTTTAAAAATCACAAGTCATCTCTTCATTCAGTATTCTTCAGCATCGCTTACAAATCGCAAGTCATCTCTTCATTCAGTGTTCTTCAGCATCGTTTACAAATCACTAACCTTCCGTCTTTCAGAATTCACTCAGACTTCTCTCCTAGTCGTTGTGTATGATTGAGGTCTCATTAAAACTGAATTCCTCTTTCTTCAGTGTATCATTCTCGGTCATTGTCCTCATTGCCTACCCCTCTACATCTTCGGGCCTTAATCTTCAATCCATGAGTAAGAACTACATTCAGTCACCTCATTTCCTTCCTTTGCCGATAGCTGCTCCCTCAGTCAATTATCAGTCGTCAGATCCCCAACTCAAGCCAAGCGTGACATGGAAGAAGGGGAATTCCTGGTTTCTCTGGCTATTAAGGATGCATATCTTCACATCCCAATATGGTCGTCTCTTCAGACTTACCTCAGGTTTGCACTGCAGGACAGTCACTACCAGGTCCAGGCCTTGCCTTTCGGCCTATCAACGGCACTGAGGGTGTTATCAGGGGTGATGGCAGAGATGTTGCTACAACTCCGCAAGCAGGAAGTGAAAATCATTCCATACTTGGACGATCTCCTCATAATGGCTATATTCAGAGCACTTGATGGAAAAGATCAGCCTTCCAACACGACTACTCACGGATCATGGGTGGATTCTCAATCTGCAGAAATTCCACCTAGGACCTACGCAGAGGCTTCAGTTCCTGGTAATGATATTAGACACGGTGTCTCAGAAGGTGTTCCTTCCTATGGACGAGGCAAAGATAATTCAGACAATGGTATGTTCCATTTTGAATCTGAACAAAATATCTGTACATCTTTGCATAAGCTTACTGGGAAAGATGATGGCCTCCTACGACGCATTTCGGTAAGGAAGATTCCATGCATGACCATTCCAGCTGGATCTGCTGGACAAATGGTCTGGGTCACATCTGCACATACGCCAGATGATATGTCTTTCACCAAACGCCAGGATTTCCCTCTTATGGTGGTTGCTGATCTCCCTCCTGGAGGGTCGACACTTCAGAATTCAGGATTGGATTCTGTTGACAACGGATGCAAGCCTCCATGGTTGGGGTTCGGTTCCAATGTAGGTGGTCTGATCAAGAGGTTTCCCTTCCGATAAAAGTTTTGGAACTCAGGGCGATTTACAATGACCTGCTGATCTCATTATATCCTTCAGTATCAGGCCATACAGGTATGGTCGGAAAACCCACCAACTGTGGTGTACATAAACCAACAAGGAGGTCCAAACAGCAGAACTGCAATGAGGGAGGTGTCACAGATACTCCTCTGGATGGAGCGGAATCCCAAGGCCATTTCCGCCATATTAATTCTGGGAGTAGACAATTGGGGAGCAGACTTCCTCAGTAGACACTATCTGCACCTGGAGGAATGGGGCCTATACCCGCAAGTTGTGCAGCAGATATTTCATCGGTGTGGCTACCCGCAAATCAACTTGTTGGTTTCTCAGCTCACCAAGAAGCTTCTGCGTTACTGTTCTGGGACGAGGAATCCACAGGCTGCAGCAGTGGACGCTCTGGCGACACTGTGGATTTACCGGTTGATGTACTTGTACCCTCCAGTTTCTGTAATTCCAAGAGTTCTCAAAGGATTTAAGGGGACAGGGTTCAAGCAATTCTGATTGCCCCAGACTGGCCCCGCAGGGCCTGGTATGTAGACATTCTAGCCTTATTACTCGTAGGCCCCTGGCCTCTGCCAATTCAGGATGATCATCTTACACAAGGGCCGTTAGTCTATCCAGACTTACCACGGCTATGTTTGATGCAATGGAAGTATATGGGAGGATTTTTGCCAGGAAAGAGATTCCAGGCAAGGTTATCTCAACTATGCTCCAAGCTGGCCAGATGGTCGCATCGAAACATTACCATCGCATATGGAAGAAATGTGTCTCTTGGTGTGAGGGTCAACAGTATTCTGCTGTGGATTTTCATCTGGGACATTTCTTGCACTTCCTGCAGGCTGTTGTGGATGTGGGCCTACTTTTAGGCTCCATAAAAGTTCAAATCTCAGCCTTGTCTTTTTTTCTTCCAGGGAAGTAGATTATAGTGGTACTATATAAATAGAAGGTAGTTTCACCTCCAGGCAAATTCTTCAATTTAGTGTAGTGACCACGGTCCAGCTGTCAGGACACTTATTTATATTAAACCTTATTGAAGGCAGAAGGCAAAGCATGCGATGGCCACGCACAAGGATCTAAAATGGCAGTTATCTCCCTCCCCAATATCACCGCGGGAGCTACGCACCTGTGTTATCTGGAGAGCAAGTACTCCCGTCTGAGCCAAAAGCGCCTTCAAGTCAGGTATCCGGAGTGTGCAGGAAAGACTGAGCGCACATAGCCCCAGAATACAGCCCGTGGCTTCATAGGCGTCACTAGGCTGCGGCAGTGAACAGTGCCCGGAGTGAGCGGAGCGAGTGGTTTTAGGCCAGTGAGAGCTATCAGGTAGGGTAGATAAGAAGCCACTTAGTGAGGAGAGCTCCAGAAAGCATGTCTGGATGGACCATGCTCCTCTTATTTATTATTTTATATACTAACAGGGGTGACCGGTGTGGTACATCCCTGCAAAGGCTGATCCAATCTCTTTCTCATCAGACTCTGCTGTCTTCCCTGCATTCTCACTCAGATGTTCACTGCTGCCAGTAGCACACGTATGAGAAGCAGAAGTATGGCGGCAGCTGTATAGATTCTGATATGTAATTCTCTATATCATACTTACCGTACACACATCATCCTTATTACTTTTGAGAGAGAATGATGATGGGGATGTAAAAATAGGATTTGAATTACCTACCAGTATATCCTTTTCTCGTAGTCTGTTGGGGATGCTGTGGTCCATTTAGTACCATGGGGTCTAGACGGGTTCTTTAGGACCCACTGGCACTTTAAGAGTTTAACAGTGTAGGTTGGTCCCTACCTCTATGCCCCTCCTACCAGACTCAGTCTAGAAACTGTGCCCGAGGAGACTGACATACTTCAAGAGAAGGAAATACACAGATAGTGGTGAGATTCACACCAGCTCACACATAACAAAAATCCAAACTAACCAACTTGGAACAAATCAGCAATGGCTGATCCAACAATACTGAACCAAGTAACAATGCAGTAATACGAAGCACATGGCGGACACCAGGCATCCTCTACGGACTACGAGAATAGGATTTATCGGTAGGTAATTAAAATCCTATTTTCTCTTACGTCCTAGAGGATGCTGGGATCCATTTAGTATCATGGGGATGTACCAAAGCTCCCAGTGCAGGAGTGAGAGTGCTGAGGTTCCTGCAGAACTGATTGACCAAACTTGAGGTCCTCAGAGGCCAAAGTATAGAACTTGTAAAACCTAGCAAACGTGTTCGATCCTGACCAAGTAGCTGCTCGGCAAAGCTGAATAGCCGAGACACCCCAGGCAGCTGCCCGGGAAGAACCCACTTTACGGGTAGAGTGGGCCTGAACAGATTTTGGAATTGGCAATCCCGCCATGGAATAAGCATGCTGGATAGTAAGTCTGATCCAGCGTGAAATTGTCTGCTTAGAAGCAGGACACCCAATCTTGTTGGTATCATAAAGTACAAATAGTGCGTCTGACTTCCTGTGACGAGTAGTTCTCTTCACATAGATTTTCAAAGCCCGCACGACATCCACGGACTTTGAGGTAATTGAGGTGTCAGTAGCCACTGGCCCCACAATAGGTTGGTTGATATGAAAAGCCGACACAACCTTATGGAGAAATTGCTGACGCATTCTGAGCTCAGCTCTATCCTCATGGAAAATCAAGTAGGGGCTCTTGTGCGAAAATGCCCCCAATTCTGACAGGTGTCTGGCAGAAGCCAAGGCCAACAACGTGACCGCCTTCCAAGTAAGAAACTTTACGTCCACCTCCTGTAAAGGTTCGAACCAATCCGATTGCAGGAACTGCAGCACCACATTAAGATCCCGAGGCGCCTTAAGAGGCACAAAGGGTGGTTGGATGTGCAGAATTCCTTTCAAGAAAGTCTGAACCTCAGGGATAGCAGCCAATTGTTTCTGGAAGAAAATAGACAATGCCGAAATCTGGAACTTGATGGAGCACAAACGTAGGCCAACATCCACACCCGCTTGCAGAAAGAGGAGAAAATGTCCCAGTTGAAACTCCACCGTAGGAAACTTCTTGGATTCACACCAAAACACATACTTTTTCCAAATCCGATGGTAATGCTTAGACGGTACCCCCTTCCTAGCTTGGATCAGAGTAGGAAAAACTTTATTCGGAATGCCCTTCCGAGCTAAGATCTGGCATTCAACCTCCATGCCGTCCAACGGAGCCGCGGTAAGTCGTGATAGGCAAATGGCCCCTGCAGTAGAAGGTCCTCGCGAAGAGGAAGAGGCCTCGGAAGATCCGCGTGCTAAGCCTTCCTTGGCCAGTCAAGAGCAATGAGGATCACCGGAACTGTTTATCTTTTTATTAGTTTTAGAATCCTTGGGATGAGTGGAAGTGGAGGGAACACATATACTGACTGGAACACCCACAGAGTCACTAGGGTGTCCACAGCCACTACCTGTGGGTTTCGTGACCTGGAACAGTACCTCCGAAGCATCTTGTTGAGGCAAGAGGCCATCATGTCTATCTGAGGTACACCCCATCTGCGTGTTACCTCTGTGAATACTTCTGGGTGGAGGCCCCATTGTCCTGGAAGAACGCCTACAGTGCCAGCGCGTGTCGTTCTACCCAGAGGAGGATTCTTGTACCTCTGACATTGCATCCCTGCTCTTCGTTCCACCCTGCCTGTTTATGTAGGACACCTCTGTGATGTTGACCGACTGAACCTGCATGACTCGATATTGCAGAAGATGAGCCACTTTTAGAAGGCCATTGTATATGGCTCTTAGTTCCAGAATGTTTATTGGAAGGACCAGTTCCCGGCTTGACCACTTTCCTTGGAAGTTTTCCCCCTGGGTGACTGCTCCCCAAGCTTTGAGGCTTGCATCCGTGGTTAGAAGAATCCAATTCTGAATCCTGAACCTGCGGCCTTCAAGCAGGTGAGAAGTTTGCAGCCACCAGAGTAGTGAAATTCTGGCATTCGGTGACAGGCATATCCATTGGTGCATGTGAAGATGCAATCCAGACCAGTTGTCCAGGAGATCCAGCTGGATGAAGCGTGCATGGAATCTTCCGTATTGTAGAGCCTCGTAGGAGAATACCATCTTCCCCAGAAGCCAAATGCACCGATGAACCGATACCCGGGGAGGTTTCAAGACATCCCGGACCATTGATTGGATCACCAAAGCTTTCTCCACCGGTAGAAACACCCGCTGCACTTCCGTGTTGAGTATCATCCCCAGGAAGGTCAGTCTCCTTGTCGGTTCCAAATGTGACTTTGGAAGGTTCTGGATCCACCCATGATCCCAGAGTAGTTGAGTTGAGAGCGCAATACTCTGCAACAGCTTCTCCTTGGAAGATGCCTCTATCAGCAGATCATCCAGATATGGAATTATGTTCACTCCCTGTTTGCGTAGGAGAAGCATCATCTCCGCCATGACCATGGTGAACACCCTCGGTGCTGTGGAGAGGCCAGATGGCAATGTTTGGAACGGATAGTGACAGTCCTGTAGTGCAAACCGTAGATAGGCCTGGTGAGGCGGCCAGATAGGAATGTGAAGGTACGCATCCTTGATATACAGGGATACTAGGAATTCCCCCTTCTCCAGACCTTAGATCACCGCTTTCAGAGACTACATCTTCAATTGGAAAACCCTTAAGTAGGGGTTCAACGCTTTCGGGTTCAATATAGGCCTTACCGAACCATTTGGTTTTGGTACTACAAACAAGTTTGAGTAATAACCCTTGATTTTTGGGTGAGGTGGAACTGGAACAATAACATTTGTTCGTACCAGTTTTTTAACGGCTTCCTGTAGGACAGCACTTTCTGTCTGCGAACCTGGTAAGCCTGATTTGAAGAATCTGTGAGGTGGGAGTTCCTGAAACTCCAGTCTGTACCCCTGGGTAACAATATCCGTCACCCAGGGGTCTAGGCATGATGACGCCCAGACGTGACTGAAATCTTTTAGTCTCGCTCTCACCTGTCTGATCTCCAGGCTGGGAGGTCCACCATCATGCTGAATATTTGGTGGAAGCAGAACCTGGATTCTGTCCCTGGGAACCTGTTGGTGCAGGTTTTTTTGGATCTTCCCCGACCTCCTCTAAAGAAGGTGGGAGGGGGTTTGGATTTTTTAAATTTTGAGGTCCAAAAGGACTGCAGTGTAGGTGTAGGATAATATTTTCTACCTGGGGCTGCTGCAGAGGGAAGAAATGTTGTCTTACCCGCAGTCGCCGTGGAAATCCACAAATCCAATGCGTCCCCAAATAGTGTTAGGCGCCGGGGTCCGCTCGTCGGTGCGGCCCGGCGCCTAGCAACCAGGGACGCCGTGCGCGTTCAGCCGCCGGCTCCCTTGCAATGCTAGACGCCGGGCGCACAGAGCCGCTCTGACCTTAGCAACGGGGACGCCACGTTCAGCCGCGTTCCCCGTTGCTGGGTCTGTCCTAAATTACCTGAATATGTGCTGGCCGTGCAGCATGCAAGCTGCACGGCATTTCCATTGATTACCCTGTCTGGATCTTGATTGGAGGGTTCCTGAATAAAGGCACCCTCAGGACTTCTTACAGACGCCGGTGATAGCTTCCTGTTTGCCTGTGTCTGCTACAGAGAGTTTCCAGTCCTGCTCTATCCGGTTGTTCCTGTCCTCAGAGATCCTGTACTCGGAAGTTTGCCATCTATTCCTGGAGTCTGACCGAGCACCTTTAACATCCTGTGGTGTTCGTGAGTCGCGGCTCAGCCGTGTGTTGCGGCTTGTCCGCTTACTGTTTATTATTTAGTTTATTTGTGTTCTGGAGCTTTTGCGGAGGATTCCGCTCCCACAGATCCACTCTGGTATCCAGCGGTGCTGGATAGGAGTAACGGATCAGTGGTTCTTTGGTTGTCCTTTTCCCTGGCGGCTAGTCCGCACATACCTTTGGTTAAAGTTAGTTAGCTTGTAACCCCTGGCCTGGTTGCTTAGTCAGAGGGCCCCTTGTTATCACCCTGTCTCGGATTTCCCTTTGTCTCCCATTAAGACCTGCGGGGGCATCGGGGTTGGGCAGACATAATCCGCCCTTCGAACGCGGCTGCCATGGGCTCAAGCAACCATAGTCTCGCAAGGGATTTCTGATAACACGGGCGAGACAACGGAGTTAGGGCGCCAGGGGTTACTAGGCTCTCCTGCTCCCACAACCAGCATATCTTCCCAGTACTCAGACCTCTGCCATAAGATCTCTTCTGGTCTGGAGTACGGGAATCATAACAAATAGTGCCTGACCTTGAATGGCAGGTTCTCCACACTTTTCTTGGATACTGCATCTGCAGTCCATTGGCGTATCCTGAGTCCTCTGCGTGCCGAGACAGCCATGGAAGTAGCAGGCCAATGTCCTTCATGGCCTCCACCATGAAACCTGCAGAATCCTGTATGTGCCGAAAAAACAAGTCAATGTCACTCCTATCCATAGTATCTAAGTTCTCTAGTAAGGTGCCTGACCACTTTACTATGGCTTTAGAAATCCATGCGCAAGCAATAGTGGGCCTTAAAGCCATGCTTTTAGCAGTGTATAGTGATTTGAGCGTAGTCTTAATCTTGCGGTCAGCCGGCTACTTTATGGCGATTGAACCAGGGACAGGTAAAACCACCTTTCTCTGACGTCCTAGTGGATGCTGGGAACTCCGTAAGGACCATGGGGAACAGCGGGCCCCGAAGGAGGCTGGGCACTCTAGAAAGATCTTAGACTACCTGGTGTGCACTGGCTCCTCCCACCATGACCCCCCTCCAAGCCTCAGATTTCGTGCCCGGCCGAGGTTGGATGCACACTAGGGGCTCTCCTGAGCTCTTAGAAAGTAATAGTCTTAGATTTTTTTATTTTCAGTGAGACCTGCTGGCAACAGGCTCACTGCAGCGAGGGACTAAGGGGAGAAGAAGCGAACTCGCCTGCTTGCAGCCGGATTGGGCTTCTTAGGCTACTGGACACCATTAGCTCCAGAGGGATCGACCGCAGGCCCAGCCTTGGTGTTCGGTCCCGGAGCCCGCGCCGCCGTCCCCCTTACAGAGCCAGAAGCAAGAAGTTGGTCCAGGAAAATCTGCGGCATGAAGACTCAGTCTTCACCAAGGTAGCGCACAGCACTGCAGCTGTGCGCCATTGCTCCTCTCACACTTCACACTCCGGTCACTGAGGGTGCAGGGCGCTGGGGGGGGGGGGGGCGCCCTGAGGCAGCAATAAAAACACCTTGGCTGGCTAAAATACCTCAATATATAGCCCCAGGGGCTATATATGAGGTAAATACCCCTGCCAGAAATCCATAAAAAGCGGGAGAATAGGCCGCGAAAAAAGGGGCGGAGTTTATCTCCTCAGCACACTGGCGCCATTTTTCCCTCACAGCTCCGCTGGAAGGAAGCTCCCTGGCTCTCCCCTGCAGTCTACAGTACAGTAAGAGGGAAAAGAGAGGGGGGGGGCATTAAATTTGGCAGTATATATATTATATTTTATTGAAAAGCAGCTATTAGGGACATAACTCAGTTAGTCCCTGTATATATATAGCGCTCTGGTGTGTGCTGGCATACTCTTACTCTGTCCCCCCAAAGGGCTTTTGTGGGTCCTGTCCTCTGTTTGAGCATTCCCTGTGTGTGTGGGGTGTGTCGGTACGGCTGTGTCGACATGTTTGATGAGGATAATGATGTGGAGGCGGAGCAGATGCCTTTAGCAGGGGGGCAGACACCTGAGTGGATGAGCTTATGGAAAGAAATGAGTGCACGTATAGACTCTTTACATAAAAAAATTGACGACATGCCAACTGTGGGACAGCCGAGTCTTCAGCTCGTGCCTGTCCAGGTGTCTCAAGGGGCATCAGGGGCTCTAAAACGCCCGCTATCTCAAGTGGCAAACGTAGATGTCGACACTGATACTGACACCAGTGTCGACGAGGATGAGTCGAATCTAATGCCCGTCAGGACCATTCACTGCATGATTGAAGCAATGAAAGAGGTGCTAAACATTTCTGATTTACATCCAGGTACCACAAAAAAGGGTATTATGTTTGGGGAGAAAAAAACTACCCGTAGTTTTTCCCCCTTCAGATGAATTAAATGAGGTGTGTGAGGAAGCGTGGCTTTCCCCTGATAAAAAAATTAGCAATTTCTAAAAAGCTACTAATGGCGTTCCCTTTCCCGCCAGAGGATAGGTTACGCTGGGAAACACCCCCTAGGGTGGATAAAGCGCTCACACGTTTGTCTAAAAAGGTGGCACTACCGTCACAGGATACGGCAGCCCTTAAGGAGCCTGCTGATAGAAAGCAGGAGGCGATCCTGAAGTCTGTTTACACACACTCAGGCATTATACTTAGACCAGCTATTGCGTCAACATGGATGTGCAGCGCTGCAGCTGCGTGGTCAGATAAATTGTCAGAAAATATTGACACACTAGACAGAGACACGATTCTGCTAACAATTGACCATATCAAAGATTCAGTCTTGTATATGAGAGATGCACAGAGGGAAATCTGCCGGCTGGCATCTAAAGTAAGTGCATTGTCCATTTCTGCTAGGAGAGGCTTATGGACTCGCCAGTGGACAGGAGATGCAGATTCCAAAAGGCACATGGAAGTTTTGCCTTATAAAGGGGAGGAATTATTTGGGGATGGTCTCTCCGACCTAGTTTCCACAGCAACGTCTGGGAAGTCAGCATTTCTACCCCATGTCCCCTCACAGCCTAAGAAGGCGCCATTTTATCAGGTTCAGTCCTTTCGGACACAGAAAAGCAAGCGTGGAAAAAGGCTGTAACAAGCAGCAGGTTCCCAGGAGCAAAAGTCCTCCCCCGCTTCTTCTGCTAAGTCCGCCGCATGACAGTGGGGCTCCACAGGCGGAGCCAGGTACGGTGGGGGCCCGTTTTAAAAATTTCAGCGATCAGTGGGCTCGCTCACAAGTGGATCCCTGGATCCTTCAAGTAGTATCTCAGGGGTACAAGCTGGAATTCGAGGCGGCTCCACCCCACCGGTTCCTAAAATCTGCCTTGCCGATTGCTCCCTCAGACAGGGAGGCGGTGCTAGCGGCAATTCACAAGCTGTATTCCCAGCAGGTGATAATCAAGGTACCCCTACTTCAACAAGGTCGGGGTTACTATTCCACACTATTTGTGGTACCGAAACCAGACGGTCCGGTGAGACCCATTTTAAATTTGAAATCCTTGAACAAGTACATAAAAAAATTCAAGTTCAAGATGGAATCGCTCAGGGCGGTTATTGCGAGCCTGGACGAGGGGGATTACATGGTTTCCCTGGACATCAAGGATGCTTACCTGCATGTCCCCATTTACCATCCTCACCAGGAGTACCTCAGATTTGTGGTACAGGACTGCCATTACCAATTCCAGACGTTGCCGTTTGGACTCTCCACGGCACCAAGGGTTTTTACCAAGGTTATGGCGGAAATGATGATACTCCTTCGAAGAAAGGGAGTTTTAATTATCCCGTACTTGGACGATCTCCTAATAAAGGCACGGTCCAAGGAACAGTTGTTGGTGGGAGTAGCACTATCTCAGGAAGTGCTGCGCCAGCACGACTGGATTCTGAATATTCCAAAGTCACAGCTGGTTCCGACGACACGTCTAATGTTCCTGGGGATGATTCTGGACACAGCCCAGAAAAAAGTGTTTCTCCCGGAGGAGAAAGCCAGGGAGTTGTCTTCTCTAGTCAGAGACCTCCTGAAACCAAAACAGGTATCGGTGCATCACTGCACGCGGGTCCTGGGAAAGATGGTAGCTTCTTACGAAGCAATTCCATTCGGCAGGTCCCATGCCAGAATTTTCCAGTGGGATCTGTTGGACAAGTGGTCCGGATCGCATCTTCAGATGCATCGCTTGATAACCCTGTCTCCAAGAACAAGGGTGTCTCTTCTATGGTGGCTGCAGAGTGCTCATCTTCTGGAGGGCCGCAGATTCGGCATACAGGACTGGGTCCTGGTGACCACGGATGCCAGCCTGCGAGGCTGGGGGGCAGTCACAAAGGGAAGAAACTTCCAAGGACTATGGTTAAGTCAGGAGACTTCTCTTCACATAAATATTCTGGAGCTAAGGGCCATCTACAATGCTCTAAGTCAAGCAAAATCCCTGCTCCTAAATCAGCCGGTGCTGATCCAGTCAGGCAACATCACGGCAGTCGCCCATGTGAATCGACAGGGCGGCACAAGAAGCAGGATGGCAATGGCAGAAGCCACAAGAATTCTCCGATGGGCGGAAAATCATGTACTAGCACTGTCAGCAGTGTTCATTCCGGGTGTAGACAACTGGGAAGCAGACTCTCAGCAGGCACGACCTCCACCCGGGAGAGTGGGGACTTCATCCAGAAGTCTTCCAAATGATTACAAATCAGTGGGGTCGTCCACAGGTGGACATGATGGCGTCCCGTCTAAACAAAAAACTAGAGAGGTATTGCGCCAGGTCAAGAGACCCTCAGGCGATAGCGGTGGACGCTCTGGTAAAACCGTGGGTGTACCAGTCAGTTTATGTGTTCCCTCCTCTGCCGCTCATACCAAAGGTATTGAGAATAATAAGAAAGCGAGGAGTAAACACAATTCTCGTGGTTCCGGATTGGCCAAGAAGAGTGTGGTACCCAGAACTTCAAGAGATGATCTCAGAGGACCCGTGGCCTCTGCCACTCAGACAAGACCTGCTACAGCAGGGGCCCTGTCTGTTCCAAGACTTACCGCGGCTGCGTTTAACGGCATGGCGGCTGAAAACCGGATCCTGAAGGAAAAGGGCATTCCGGAGGAAGTCATTCCTACGCTTATTAAATCCAGGAAAGAAGTTACAGCAAATCATTATCACCGCATATGGCGGAAATATGTTGCATGGTGTGAGGCCAAAAAGGCCCCAACAGAGGAATTTCAACTAGGTCGATTTCTGCATTTCCTGCAAACAGGAGTGAATATGGGCCTAAAACTGGGCTCCATTAAGGTACAGATCTCGGCTCTGTCGATTTTCTTTCAGAAAGAACTAGCTTCAGTACTTGAAGTTCAGACATTTGTAAAGGGAGTGCTGCATATTCAGCCCCCGTTTGTGCCTCCCGTGGCACCTTGTGACCTCAACGTGGTGTTGAGTTTCTTAAAATCACATTGGTTTGAACCCCTAAAAACCGTGGATCTGAAATATCTCACGTGGAAAGTGGTTATGTTATTGGCCTTGGCTTCCGCCAGGCGAGTATCAGAATTGGCTGCTTTGTCTTGTAAAAGCCCCCATCTGATTTTCCATATGGATAGGGCAGAATTGAGGACTCGTCCCCAGTTTCTACCTAAGGTGGTGTCAGCGTTTCACCTGAATCAGCCTATTGTGGTGCCTGCGGCTACTAAGGACTTGGAGGACTCCAAGTTGTTGGACGTGGTCAGGGCCCTGAAAATGTATGTTTCCAGAACGGCTGGAGTCAGAAAATCTGACTCGTTGTTTATCCTATATGCGCCCAACAAGCTGGGTGCTCCTGCTTCTAAGCAGACTATTGCTCGTTGGATTTGTAGTACAATTCAGCTTGCGCATTCTGTGGCAGGCCTGCCACAGCCAAAATCTGTTAATGCCCATTCCACAAGGAAGGTGGGCTCATCTTGGGCGGCTGTCCGAGGGGTCTTGGCTTCACAACTTTGCCGAGCAGCTACTTGGTCAGGGGCAAACACGTTTGCAAAATTCTATAAATTTGATACCCTGGCTGAGGAGGACCTGGAGTTCTCTCATTCGGTGCTGCAGAGTCATCCGCACTCTCCCGCCCGTTTGGGAGCTTTGGTATAATCCCCATGGTCCTTACGGAGTTCCCAGCATCCACTAGGACGTCAGAGAAAATAAGAATTTACTCACCGGTAATTCTATTTCTCGTAGTCCGTAGTGGATGCTGGGCGCCCATCCCAAGTGCGGTTTATCTGCAATACTTGTAAATAGTTATTGTTAACTAAATCGGGTTATTGTTGAGCCATCTGTTGAGAGGCTCTGTTGTTTCATACTGTTAACTGGTTTTCATATCACGAGTTGTACGGTGTGATTGGTGTGGCTGGTATGAGTCTTACCCGGGATTCAAAATCCTTCCTTATTGTGTACGCTCGTCCGGGCACAGTATCCTAACTGAGGCTTGGAGGAGGGTCATAGGGGGAGGGGCCAGTGCACACCAGGTAGTCTAAGATCTTTCTAGAGTGCCCAGCCTCCTTCGGGGCCCGCTGTTCCCCATGGTCCTTACGGAGTTCCCAGCATCCACTACGGACTACGAGAAATAGAATTACCGGTGAGTAAATTCTTATTTTTTAGACAGCCTAGATACAGAAGTGTCTGCTGTAGGTGGGTTTTCCCACTTCTCCTATCCTCTTCAGGGAAAGGGAAAGCAATGAGAATTCTTTTAGAGATCTGGAATTTTTTCTCTGGGTTTTCCCAGGATTTTTCAAACAAGGAGTTTAACTCCTTAGAATCAGGAAAGGTCAGCGAGGATTTCTTATTTACTGTAATCTAAGATTCCTCTACTTGTTCCTGAACCTTCCCAGAAATATGCAAAACATCCCTAATGGCTTCAATCATTAGCTGCACCCCTTTAGCAATGGATGCATCCCCCCCTGCATATCCCCATCACCGTCCCCTGTATCAGAGTCGGTACCAGTGTTATCTGGGCAAGTGTACGTTTTTGGGGGTATGTAGGGGGGGGTTTTAGATGAAGTAGTGGGAGCTGAATACTTCAAATCCACTACAGATTGTCTCAAAAACTGTGTCTCTTTCTCAGTATGTGACATCCTTGTTGAAATCTGGGATATCATTCCCCTTAAAGAATCCACCCATGGGGGTTTGGATTCAGAAGGCTGAGACAACACATTGCAGTCCGGAGTACATGGAATAGACTCAACAGGAGAAGATACACATTCTGCAGCATAGGACACAGAGTCCTTAGACATGGCAATGTGGATATACACACACACACACACATACACACACACACACACACACACACACACACACACACACACACACACACAGGAAAATGTCAGACACAGTTTCCCCCAGAGTACCTTCAGAGAGTCACAGAGTATAAGGAGCCAGCCACATAGCGCCCCTGTAGACAGTTATTATGATAAAAGCCCGGCGCTGACTGACTGACCTTAATAGGGAGGGCAGCGCTCCCTGTCAGTGTCCTAGTTCCTATGATCTGCAGGGAGAAAATGGCGCTGGTGAGTGCTGGATCCACTCTGAGAGGAAGCCCCGCCCCTTGTAATGGTGCCCGGCTTCCCGCACTAATTGTTTATACTGGCCTGAGGATTTTAGTGATAACAGGGGGATTAGCCCCTGTTAGCTGCGTGACCAGTGTAGGGTTTATCCGCGCTGGCTCAGGACGCCCCTCAAAGCGCCTACACTGTGTGTTGCTGAGCCTTCCTGGAGCACAGCCTGTCAGAGCTGCGCTCCCACCCTTGTGCCGCCATACCCGCCGGCGACCCGCAAACCGGGTCGCCGACGCTGTACTCAACACTTTCTTCTGGCTTTGTTAGGGGGTGGCAGCCGTACTGCGGGAGTGAGTAGTCGCCCGTGGGCTTGTGATCAGCACCCTTAGGAGCTCAGTGTCCTGTCAGTGGAGTAGAGAACCATTAACTCTTCAAGACGTTGGTTCCTTCCCCTTCCCTAAGTCCCACGAAGCAGGGATTCTGTGGCCAGCAGCCTTCCTGTAACCTAACTAACTCTAGAAAATAAAAAACTAAGAAAACTCCTAGGAGCTCCCCTAGCTGTGACCGGCTCCTCCGTGCACATTTTCTAAACTGAGTCTGGTAGGAGGGGCATAGAGGGAGGGGCCAGCCTATTCTATTAAACTCTTAAAGTGCCAGTGGCTCCCAAAGGACCCGTCTATACCCCATGGTACTAAATGGACCCCAGCATCCTCTAGGACGTAAAATAAAGTTGATTATAACCTAGCAGATGATTATGATGATTGCAGGGGTATCATATGGTGTATTGCATGTAAAGTACCTTGTGCCACACCTACTCTGCTGTAGCAATATACGTTATATAAGGGTGAGTAACACATGTACAGGCTTACCAGCGTATGAGCACACACATAAAGGAATGCTACCTTACCAATGCTTCCAGTAGTAACGTTAGACATTTCTCTGATCCATCAGCTCATATGACTGATGTTATTGTTCATCTAGAATCTCCAATTCATACGATATGTTCCCCATCCATTGTTTTACATTGGTGCTGACGTAGGACTTGGCGAGTGACTACATCTCCATTTATACTTCATGGTTAGTTAACAGTACAAGAGAGAGATACATCTAAGTCTTCTTATAATATTACATTTGTTATTGTGATGTTCTCAGGAGGGTGGACACAATGATAGTCTGAGACACAATATTATAAAGCCTTCATTAAAAGTTATGTTTTATTATACACACACATTTACTAATAAGTGTCCCAGAGAGTCGTCTTCTCCTATTGTTTACAAGATTAATATTGTTACAGAAAATTTCACATTTCCATAATGTGTTTTATTTCCAGCAGATGGACACACAAGCAGGAATATCTCAGAAGGACATCTAATGTTATCCCCGGATTGTGACATAAAAGATAATGACAGTAGACCGGATACTCCAGGAGATAACCCCATTACCCCAATTATACATCCAGCTCTATCAGCTGATCCCCCTGATCCTGGGAAATGTTCTCCTGATCACTCTGATATTGGTGCATCTGTTACAGCTCTGACAGTAGATACAGTGTTTCCGTGTTCTATAGATGCCAAATGTTTTACACAGAACACAAAGCCTATTAACCCACACACAGGTAAGGCAGGTGAAATGCCACTGATATGTTCTGAGTGTGGGAAATGTTTTACACTGAAATCACATCTTGTTGTACATCAGCGAAGTCACACAGGTGAGAAACCATTTCCATGTTCTGAGTGTGGGAAATGTTTTACACTGAAATCACATCTTGTTGTACATAACAGAAGACACACAGGTGAGAAACCATTTTCTTGCTCTGAGTGTGGGAAATGTTTTACACTGAAATCACATCTTGTTGTACATAACAGAAGTCACACAGGTGAGAAACCATTTTCTTGCTCTGAGTGTGGGAAATGTTTTACACAGAACTCACAACTTGTTACACATCAGCAAAGTCACACAGGTGAGAGGCCATTTCCATGTTCTGAGTGTGAGAAATGTTTTACACAGAAATCACAACTTGTTACACATCAGCGAAGTCACACAGGTGAGAGGCCATTTCCATGTTCTGAGTGTGGGAAATGTTTTACACGGAAATCAAATCTTGTTAAACATCAGCAAAGTCACACAGGTGAGATGCCATTTCCATGTTCTGAGTGTGGGAAATGTTTTACACTGAAATTAAATCTTGTTACACATCAGAAAAGTCACACAGGTGAGAGGCCGTTTCCATGTTCTGAGTGTGGGAAATGTTTTACATGGAAATCACAACTTGTTCCACATCAGCGAAGTCACACAGGTGAGAGGCCATTTCCATGTTCTGAGTGTGGGAAATGTTTTACACTGAAATTAAATCTTGTTACACATCAGAAAAGTCACACAGGTGAGAAGCCATTTTCTTGCTCTGAGTGTGGGAAATGTTTTACACACAAATCACATCTTGTTATACATCAGCGAAGTCACACAGGTGAGAGGCCATTTCCATGTTCTGAGTGTGGGAAATGTTTTGCAAACAAATCAGCTCTTGTTATACACCAGAGAAGTCACACAGGTGAGAAGTGGTTTTCTTGCTCTGGGTGCAGGAAATGTTTTACACAGAAATCAGATCTTGTTAAACATCAGCAAAGTCACACAGGTGAGAGGCCATTTCCATGTTCTGAGTGTGGAGAATGTTTTTCACACAAATCACATCTTGTTAAACATAACAGAAGTCACACAGGTGAGAAGCCATTTACATGTTCTGAGTGTGGGAAATGTTTTACACGGAAATCACAACTTGTTACACATCAGCGAAGTCACACAGGTGAGAGGCCATTTCCATGTTTTGAGTGTGGGAAATGTTATACACAAAAATCAAATCTTGTTAGACATCAGCAAAGTCACACAGGTAAGAGGTCATTTTCATACTCTGAGAAATAAATCAGCTCTTGTTGACATCACTCAGATGAGGAACCATTTTAATCTTCTGAAGTATACTCATTGCCATGCGTTGTTCTTCAAGTTTCTTATCCTCCTATGTTTTTGCAATATACATGTTACCACTAGGTGAAATAATCAGATGTCCTGCCATCATCTACCACTGCTATGCAGATGACCTGTCTTTTGCTCCAGGTACTGAGAACCCAGTCCCAATCCTAAATGGTTGTCTAGCTGAGCTCCAGGTGTGGGTGATGCCAGTTGGCTGTGATTCAGTCCTGGTGAAACAGGCCTTTATGCTAGAAGCTCACCAACAAAGGGCAGGGCTACAGCTCAGCTTTGCAAACCAACCGGGCTTGGGGGTTCAGAGTTACAGAATGCTGATCATTTGCGGAATCTGGGTGTCCTGGATGGTGGAGTGACACTTAAACATCAGTATCTGCCACAATTAGATCCTCATCTGAGGAACATAGCCAGACTCCAGCACGTAATTCTCTCAGAAGATCTACCTACAGTCATACATGTACTTGTATCATCACACATAGACTACTGTAATGTCCCCTACCTGGGTCTCCCAGCAAAAGAATTGCACCGCTTGTAGCTTGTACAGAATGCAGCAGCCAGGCTGTTACCTAACCAGACCATTCCTGCCACATAACACCCATTCTCTGCTCCCTTCACCGGCTGCCTGTAAGATGGTGACTATTACATAATCTTACTGACTCAGCCCACCATGACCAGGGTCCATGGTACCAGAAGCAGCTTCTGCCTCCTTACTGCCCTGCTTTCTAACTTCCACCTGCAGATGAAGGACTGTTACCAGCAGTACTAAGAATCCTCAAGCAGTGCTGAGATGTCAGAGGGGGAGACAGGGTGGTGGCACTAGTGCTCTAGTGGGGGCTGCCGGAGGCAATGTCTGTGAGAATCTTGTCCTCAAGCAGCACTGAGTTGTCAGAGGGGAGACAAGGTGGTGGCAGTAGTGGGGGAGACAGGGTGGTGGCAGAAGTGAAGGGGGTGGGGTGGTGACAGTTGGGAGATGTGGCAGTAGTGGGGGGAGATGGGGTGGTGACAGTAGTGGGGGCAGTAATGGGGGAAGACAGTGCAGTGACAGTAGTTGGAGACGTGGCAGTATTGTAGACAGAACGGTGGCAGTAGTGGGGGGAGACAAGGCGGTTGGCAGTTGTGGGGGTAGACGGGCAGTGGCGGTGGCAGTAGTGGGGGGGAGACAGGGTGGGTGGCAGTAGTGGAAGGAGACGTGGTGGCAGTAGTGGGGGAAAACGGTGGTGGACGGAAAAAGGGCGGGTGGCATTAGTGGGGAGACAGGGTGGGTGGCAGTAGCGGGGGAGACAGCGGGTGGCAGTAGTGGGGGGAGACAGGGTGGTGGCAGTAGTAGGAGGGAGACCGGCTGTGTGGCAGTAGAGGGGGGAGACAGGGTGGATGGCCACAGTGCAGTACCAGGGGATGCTGGAAGCAGTAAAGAGGTGTATGGGTCCCGCACAGAATCAGTTTACTATTAGACTTAATGATGATCATGCTTCCTTATTTCTAATTAATCCCTTGTATGTGTCACTGTTATTTGCTGTGTCAGCCTTTATGTGTGTTCTGTGTAATAATCCTGAAAGTAGTGCTGCTACCGATCTCATATCATTTGTAGTAACTTGGAAAAGATGAGATATGAGGTGCAATCTGGAAGCTTATAGGGGGTTAATCAGAGATGAACGCAGATGTGACATCACGCAGCCCCTGGAAAATGGTCCCGGCCCGCCCGCATTCACCCCTCAGGGATGCAACCGCAATGTGTGTCTGCGCGGCCGCTGCACATGTGCATTTTGTCACCACCAGCAAACTGCTGTGGCCCGCTATTGCGGCTGGGTCTGAATGACCCCCATAGAGTTTTGGCTCTCCTGATATGTATCTGTTTTACTTACCTGCAATGCTATAATGTAACTTGAATTGTTTCTGTGATGTAAAGGATATTTTATCCATGTTGTGCAGAGTAAAGTATTTTTTAAGTTTAAAATATAGAGAAAAATCTGTGTATTAAAGATATGAAATAAAGTTGTTTAAAAACAAAAGATTTTCGTTGAGTCTTTTTATGTGTCAGTGTGTTATCTTATTTCCAGATAATTGTCGCTATGGTGACAGAAACAATTTCCTGTTAATGTGTCACTTGTATTATTACTTTGTGTCCAGCGGGTGGGCTCGGAAATGTTATCCTTTTCCTCGCAGCCCCAGTTGCTAGAGAAAATGAAGGAGGATCTGTTGACTGGTCACGTTCCGCTTGAGTTGACCATTTTCTCACCAGCAGGTCTTTCCACCTCTGCAGACTTGTGTCCGGAAAGAGAGATACAACGTAGGCTTTAAGCCTAGGATCAAGCACGGTGGCCAAAATGTAGTGCTCTGATTTCAACATATTGACCCCCCTTGAATCCTGGCAAAGCGAATGAAGGGCTCCATCCACAAGTATTTCCAGGGAAGACGTTAAGTCTAAGGGACTATGCACAGGCCCAAATGATAATTGTTTTATGATCGTTCTATGTATGAACCAACCGATAGAGGGAATAATCCGAAAGTGTTAATACCAAAGATTAGCTAATCTGGTTGGAGGTGCGCCATTAAGCAAATTGCAATGACTGGTTAGGGGGTTTAGAAGAAACAGCTAGTGGGCTTATATATAAAGAAGCCTTAATGTGTGGTGCACTCATTTTTTCTTTGTTTCATGAATAAATTAAAACATAACTTATTATTTTTATTTAAGATAGATTTGTCAATAGGCATGACATAAGGCAATTGATTGTCAGCCTGGAAAGACAAAAAATGAATGAAAGATATAAAATAATTTATATACCAGCACTACCTATGTATGGGTATATAGGTAGAGCAATAATTGATATAAGCAAGTGAAATATAAAAGGGATTTAAACACAGGTTTTATTTATCAAATGTATAAGATCCTTTCACAATGGGATTGTGATCTCAGAAAAATCCTGTTTCTTCTACGCTACTTCATGGCAGCCATAACTACTGGGATTGTATCCCTATTCCTAACTTTAGACAGGGAGTTTTCTTAATCCACTAGGGCCCACCCACTATGGGTATATAATCGCACTCCACCCCTTCCTACTTTGTCTTTTTTCCTGTCTCCTAGCTTGGCAGGAGGAGTTCCTGTATTATTTTTTCTATTTAAATAATTTTATTTTTCAGGGCTTACCTCAGGTTGTTCCTAGCTGATACGTCTCCTGGTAGCCGTGCTAGAAGAGGGTGGCTCCCTGGGTGTTTGGCTAGGTGTGCTAAGGGGCGGTCAAGTAAGTCCCCATATGTCCAGCTTAAGGTGTCCTCCTGTCAGCTCTTTGCTGTGGGTCCCCCTCTTGCCGTTTTCCGCTGCTGTGGCCGCCGCTCTGCTGTGTGTATGGGGCCTTTCAGTGAGGAGTACCTCTTCTGAAGGGCATCTGTGCAGTTTCCGGCCGGAGGTCCGTCTGCTGAAGGGGATGTACGCGACTTCCTCCGGAAGGTCCTGGCACTGAAGGGAAAGTGCGGCGGTGGGCGGAAGTGCTGGGGGGATGCAGTAAAGGCTGGCTGGCGGAAGTGCTGTTGGCACCCGTCCCAGCTGATTATGGGGGGCGGGCTGCACGGACGCCATAGCCTTTTATAAGGCATAGAAATTTGAATTAATGGCGCTGCACACAGGAGTTAGGAAGCTCCTATAATTGCTGGGCTGGTTTTCTAAGCTCCCCAAAAGCCGGTCAGTGCCCTAAAGAGGTAAGTCCTCATAGAGGGCTGGTTGTTATTTATTATTTATTGTTTATTCTGTTACCATGTGGTAGTTTAGGATAGGTTGTAAGGTGTTTTATTTTGTTGTTTTAGTGTGTCTCCACCTAAGAAGAGGTTATGTAAGAAAAGGCACAAGGACATGCAGTGTGCAGCTTGTGACAAAATCTTTTCAGCTGCTGAAAATGTTAAATTCTGTGAGGAATGTATACAGAGTGAATCTCAGGAGACTGTGCAGTCCAAGCAAATAAGAGATTTAATGAGATGGATGAAGGAGTCTTTTGTTACCAAAGAGCAGCTCTCGGAATTCCAAGGGAATAAAAGGGCTAGGTCTTTTGATAGAATTGATTTAGGGGATGAGTCAGGTTCTCAGGATTTTGCTTATGATGATTATCTGGCTGCTTCTAGTGCTGAGTCGGTGGACGAGCAGGAAGAAGAGAGAAAGTTTAATTTGGAGCTGGGGGATAGTCTTCTGAAAGATATCTTTAAGACTATGAATTATAAGATGCCTGAAGAGGAATGTAATGATGAGGATATTCTGTTCTGTGATAAAACCAAAAGGAACAGGGTCTTTCCAGTCCATAAAGCATTAAAAGATGTTGTGAGTAAGGAGTGGAAAAGCATTGATAAAAAGCTGGGTAATACTAAAAGGCTTGATCGTATGTTCCCAGTGGAAGATGAGCAGTTTACTAATTGGTGTGCAATCCCTAAAGTTGATGCTGCAGTCGCAGAGATGGTATCAAAAACCACCATTTTGTTAGAAGATGGCGCAGTCTTAAAAGATGGTATGGATAAACGCATGGAGAGTGCGTTAAAGAAATTGCATATGTCCTCAGCAATATCACTAAAATCCGGTGTGGCGGTAGCATCTGTTGCTAGAGCGTTGAGAGTCTGGGGGTCAGTATTGGCGACTGATATAGAAGGAGGTGATATGGATAAGTGAATACAAAATGGAAGCTGAATGTCAGTTTGTCTATTGTCTATTGCTTAAAAGAATCTGTTGCTTTAAATGTGATTTTTATATGTCTGCAGAAACTTTGATTTTAAGTATAAACAAGAAGTTAAGGCCAGCTGCGCAGTATCACAAGACTGCGGTTAGCTAGTGTTTTGCAAAATAAGGAATTGTATTTTGCAGAATAGAGATAATTAAAAGTAGGTGAAAGGTAAAATGTATTTTGATACTAAACAGTCATAATCACAAGATGTTGAGCTAATTAATTGGAAATCCCCCATAAGGGGAGTATATGAATTAATAATATATTCTGATAAATGAATGGTGATTGGTTTATGTATATGATTGGTCTGCAAATTTGATTGGATCATGTAACGCTGTAATGATAAGTATATAAGATGAAACCAGTGTGTCAATGTTCAGTTCATGATATTCTTTTATCGTGAGCTCTGTGAATTTCACATGCAATAAATCAAACAAAGAGACTTCATTGTTATTCAATTATTTTGAACGGCTATGTCATTCTGGAGGTATCCGCACCGAGATCATTCCAACATTGACACACGAAGAAGGAAGGTGGACTGGTACCGGGATACCGGGATCAACCGTGGCCACAGGTAAGAGCTGTTATCTTACTTCTGCTCCATGTGTCCCTGCCTCGGTCCACTGCCTTTGTGTGTTATTGTTGGTTTGTAACTCTTTGAAGTCTTTTTGGAGAGTGTGAGTATGGAACCAAATTTAATTTAACTGCATTTTTTTATTACCAGTTAGTGATTTGTATAAAGTTATAGTACTGCAATTTCTGATGTCATAGTTGCAGATCACAAGGGGATCTTTTGTCTGCCATATCTGGCTAAGTTCAGAGTGAAGTCTGAGAGTGATTGTAAGTGTGATTGGCCGAGGCTTCACGCCGGCAGAGTCTGGACAGGGCCCAGGTAGGAGAGAGGCTCCGGTTAAACTCTCCTATACAGGATAGTATCAGGGATACTCACCCACTGTGAAAAGCACCTTGTACACAAGCCAAGCTTAGCAGAGTGTGGAACACGGGTGCCTGTTCAGAGCCGTGGCACCTGACGAGGTGGTGAGGTTTCCTAAGTGGAGTAATATCTCTATAAACAAGGGGAGCGTCCCTGTTTGCCATTGTATTGGACATTGAGGCTGGACTTTAAAATAAAGATTAGCCATTACAATGGGTCAAGAGATGTCCACACCGAAGGGCTCTTCTATGTTAGAGATCCCGCACGGCAGTCCAGCAAGTGTGATGTATCAGAGACATGGAGGTGTGGCTGTGAAATTTCTCAGGAAATGGCATACAAAACTACCTGAAATACCTGTGATAGGAACCTTTGATATTCAGAAATGGACAGACTTAAGGGGAAAAATAAGAAAAAGGGAGGAGTGGAAAGCATACACATTATGGCTGGAGGCATCTAATGTAACCCCGCCACCAGCCTACGTCGCACAAATGTCCTGTCACGCAGATAATGGAAGGGCGTTACAATTACAACCCAGGCATGCTTCTCCACGGGTAGTGCAGGCAATGCCAGTAAAGACACTAGAGCAAGAAAGCCCAGACCCACTGGAACACATACTCCCAGCAATGATGGCACTGGCTAATGCCCCAAATGCCCCTCCAGTACAGGAGAAGAGAAAGGTAGTAAAGGCTCTAGTAAACCCCAAGACTGGGAAACATGACACTTACTTGGTGGGGGAAGATGGGATTTGGGTAGGACAGATGGATTTGTTTGATGGGGATGGCGACTCTGCTGGGATTTATGTTTATGACCCCCTCAGTCAGACATACAAAGCTCAGTATAACAACATAAATGGTGAAACTGTCACACACACTTTATGTAAGAACAAACAGGGAAATTTAGTTCCTTATGAAGACAAAGTACCAGAAATGGGAGCGCACTTTGCAGACGTACACCCATCGAACATTGTGGCTTCTGGCACTCGTAGCACATCCACCCAGGGCAAACCACTTGCAACAATGCCTCTGAGAGTGGTAACTACAGATCGGGGTGCACAGTGGTCCATACATGTTCCTTGGTCAAAGGCTGAATTACACCAAATTTGCACAGAATTAGCAGATTATAGATCAAAGCCAGCAGAAGTCAAAGCCAAACTCCAGCGCTTGTACAAAGTACATCAATTAACACATAGTGACATGGCACAACTATTTACTGCTTTGCTCACAACTGAAGAATACAAGAAGATCGCAATGGAACTAGGGTGGGATAAAGAGGACTTTAAGCCTCCCGTAGACGTTGCTAGAGAGGACCTGGACAAAGAGTGGAAACATTTAATGATAGCTTTTACAGAGCAGTTTCCTTGCCAGCCCAATTGGGGAAAAATAATGATGATTAAACAAGGTCCTACAGAAACAGTTAGAGATTATTGGGGCAGATTTAAAACGGAGGTCCAAAATTATGGAGGCATTGAAGATATATTTAAGGAGGATGTGCTTCAGCCCATGTTATCTGGAGCTTTCGTGGAAGGTCTTAAGCCTCAGGTAAAAACCCGCTTGACTATCAATGATCCTCTATGGCGCAGAAAGGGTCCAGAGGATCTGGTCACTCTTGCAATATACCATGAGGATAATTTGGTGGTCAAGAAATTGAATACAGAAACCAAGCTTATGAACCTACAGGTCAAAGCTGCACAAGCCACCTGTGACCTAGCTAACAGACCAATAGATTATAGCATGGGTGCCAGGCGATCATCAGACAGATCGCAACTTACTTGTTACAATTGTCAGAGGAAAGGACACTTTGCAAGGGACTGCAGACGCCCTAAGAAACCAAGGCAGTCCCAGGCAAAGAAGGGCACCACAGAAAGTGATGAGGATTTACAATGACAGGATACCGCAGCCCCCGTGAAGACCATGACTGTAATATCTTGTAACTCACAAGAACCTACCATTGATTTAAAGATTGGAGATTCTAAACATTCTTTCCTGATTGACACGGGTGCTGCACGATCCCTGATAGCGGACAAGGTCACCTTGCCTATCACAAACAAAGTTGTACATGCAGTAGGTGTCGCAAACAAAGTAATCCCCTTACGGGAAACACAAGATGTAAAAGTAACAGTTGGACCCTTAACAAGTGACCACTCCTTCTTGTTAGCAGCTGATGCCCCCACAAATTTATTGGGGAGGGATTTACTGTGTAAATTGGGATGCACAGTATTTTGCACTCCAGATGGGGTATACCTACAGGTACCAGATTTCAACAAGGACTTGGTCACCGATGCACTGCTCAGTGACCCTCCTTCAACAGAACAGGTGGAACTGAATACCTTGGGTGTACTCCCCCCTAAAGTGTCCGAAATGTTATCAACAATTCCAGACCAGCTGTGGACCACGGGCTCCAACAATGTGGGGAAAATCCTAAATGCCCCACCAATAAGAGTCAAGCTCAAAGCAGGAGCAGTAATTCCCAGTAGACCACAATACCCCTTAAAGCCAGAAGCTGAACAGGGGGTGTTCCCAGTGATCCAAGAATTACTCCAACAGGGGGTGTTGGTTAAGACCCAAAGCCAGGCCAATACACCTATCTTCCCTGTGACAAAGAGTAATGGGCGTGGTTATCGCTTAGTTCAGGACCTGAGGGCAATTAATGCAATCGTTGAACCCTTGCACCCAGTGGTACCAAACCCAGCTACCATATTAATGCAGATCCCCGCAGACAGTACTTATTTTTCAGTGGTTGATCTATGTTCAGCATTTTTCTCCATACCAATACACCCAGACAGTCAGTACCTTTTTGCATTTACCTATAGAGGTAACCAGTACACCTGGACAAGGATGGTGCAAGGGTACCTTAATAGCCCTACGATCTTTAGCCAGTCCCTTGCTGAAAACCTTCAAAAACTCATCCTACCAGGTGGATCTACATTAATTCAGTATGTAGACGATTTGTTACTTTGTTCCCCAGATGTTGAATCATCAATTAAAGACACAGCTGAGCTCTTAAGGTTCCTTGCAACAAATGGACACAAGGTGTCCAAAGACAAATTGCAACTATGTCAAACAAAGGTGTCATATATAGGCCATTGTCTATCTGAAGGCCTCAGACACCTGTCCCCAGATAGGATTGCAGCCATCCAAGACATAAGGCTGCCCATCAACAAAAGGAAGCTAAGGGGTTTTCTAGGAATGGTGGGTTACTGTAGAAACTGGGTACCTAACTACTCACAGCTAACTGCACCCCTGTATGAGCTAACCAAGGCTTCTGTACCAGAGCCCCTCATACATACAGAACAAACTACTATGTCATTTCAACAACTTAAAGATGACCTGACAGCGGCCCCTGCACTGGGCCTGCCTAACTATAAACAAGTATTCTCTCTCTTTTGCCATGAATACCTAGGCCATGCCACAGGTGTCCTTACACAGCTTCATGGGGAAAAGCAAAGACCTGTTGCTTATTACAGTACCCAATTAGACCCAGTAGCGCGTGGCCTTCCTGTTTGTCTGCGAGCCATAGCAGCAGCTGCATTGCTGGTAGACAAGTCAGCAGACATTGTATTGGGCTGTGACCTAAAAGTTTATGTTCCCCATGCCGTAGCAGCCCTGCTTACCTGCCAAAAGACAAGACATGTTACTGCAGCACGCCTGACAAAGTGGGAATTGGCCCTCATTATGCCCACAAACATCACCCTCATTAAGTGCAATATTTTAAACCCTGCAACACTTTTACCGGTAAATGAAACTGATGAGTTTCAGAGAGAGGAATGGGGAGTATGGGGAGTAGTAGAACAACATGTCCCACATGATTGCTTAAAATATGTTGATCAGCAATCCACCCCTAGGGTGGACCTGGAGGAAACACCACTCCAGAATCCTGATCTGGTTTACTATGTTGATGGTAGCTGCCACAGACAAACAGAAACGGGTGCTACTCAATCAGGATATGCTGTGGTGGATGATACACAAACTGTTTTTTCCTCTCCACTTGCACCACCACACTCAGCCCAATTGGCAGAGCTCAAAGCTTTAACTAAAGCATGTCAACTAGCTAAAGGCAAGACTGTAAATATATACACAGACAGCAGATACGCGTTTGGTGTTACACACGATTTTGGTGAACTGTGGAAACAAAGAGACTTCCTAACGGCTACAGGCAATCCAATTGCACATGCAGAGGCAGTAAAAGAATTATTAGATGCTATACAGCTGCCCTCGCACATAGCAGTTATTAAATGTCAAGCCCATATGACTGGCCATGATGAAGTTACAAAAGGGAACAGAAGGGCAGATATTGCAGCAAAAGTGGCAGCCCAACAAAAGGTTATAGTGGAAAAAGTTTGTATGGTAACTGATGTATGTATACCAAGTGAGCAAACATTAATTGATATGCAAAAAGTTTGTAATTTGCAGGAAAAGACCAAGTGGGAAAGTGCAAAGTGTACCCAAGACAACAAAGGCCTGTGGCACAGCTCTGAAGGTAAGCCTGTTGCCCCTAAATTACTCTTGCCAGCATTGGCGCAGATGTCCCATGGACTGACCCATGCAGGTAAGACAGCCATGATAAGTCTAATCAAGACTTATTGGTATGCACCTGGCTTTGCACCAGTGGCAACCAAGTACTGTGCTTCTTGCATCACCTGCTTGCAGAAGAATGCTGGAAGAGCAGTTAAAACAATGCCTTCACACATTCCCCAAACAACTGGTCCTTTCCAAATCCTACAAATTGATTACATTCAGCTTCCAAAGGTTAGGATGCTTCAGTATGTTTTGGTTTGTGTCGACACATTTAGCGGTTGGGTAGAGGGATATGCTGTGGCCAGTGCAACAGCAGCGATTACAGCAAAGAAATTGGTACAAGAATTTGTATGTAGATATGGCATACCATATGTGATATCATCAGACCAAGGTACACATTTTACTGGACTAGTGTTCAAAAAGATGTGCCAGCTTCTTGGCATTAAACAACAGCTACACACCGCGTACCACCCGGAATCGAGCGGTAAGGTGGAACGTTATAACGGGACCATTAAAAATAAGCTGGCCAAATTATGTAAAGAAACCAGCTTGCAGTGGCCAGAAGCTTTGCCATTAGTGTTGCACTCGATCAGGACAACACCAAGGGGGGAGTTAAACATTTCTCCGTATGAAATACTGTTTGGAAAATTGCCCAATGTTGCTATTGCACCCACATATGAACTCAGTAAAACAAATGATTTAACTGTGAACTATCTTATTTCATTAAGCAACCAACTAAAGAAGATCCAAGCTACTGTGACCAGCACACAACCAGCTCCTACGGAAGGTGCTTGTCATAATCTACAACCTGGTGATGAGGTGATGGTCAGAAATTTCCTGAGATCGGGCTCGCTGACAGACCGGTGGGAAGGACCTTATCAAGTCTTGTTGACAACCCCAACTGCTGTTAAGATAAAGGAGAAGACGTCGTGGATCCACTCCACCCACTGCAGAAAAGTCACGCCTCCTGAGACAGCACATGTGGAAGACATTCTCCAAGACTCCTCTGCACTTCACCAGTAAAGCCAGCGAGTGAGTGGTTCGGGCATAATAATCCCTTGAGCCACTTGCCAACGCAGCATCTCTGTGGAGGGTACATAACTCCTAGAAGAGTGCTGTGAAGATCGAGGACGACAAAGACAATGCTAAATAGGATGATGCTGATAGGCCAAAGGCCAGACCGTGGACTATGGGGGTGCATTCTCTCATGGGCATGTCTGATTACAATCATACTCATTGTGCTTGAGTGTTGTATATACATTCCAGGGTCTGTTAACAATGTGACCAGTCAAACAGGTAATGTAACACTTTACAATGAAATGTTATCCAAGACACGTGTGCGTAGGGCCTTACAAAAGAATGATTATGGAGGAGAATTTACAGGTAATTCCATGATAGCAATGCACAGTACAATTGCAAAGGCTCTCAACACAAGCAAATGTTGGATTTGTACTCACCTACCCATCAGTGTAGAGGCAGGTATACCCCTCCTGGCTCATTACATAAGCACAGCTGACATGATAGACAGAGATTGGTCCTGCCATAGATTTAAGAATGGTAGTCACATTTGTGCCAATAAGACACCTAAAGTACAGAATATAGTAGACTTCCCATACTTGGATGTTTCAAGCAGAGGTCTGCTGCATTCACCTGCTCTACAAGTAACCGCAGTCACAGGAAGGTCTGAATTTTGTTTAAATGTCAATTCAAAGCCAGGCAATTACAAGTTAAAAAGGAAGAAAACTATATTCAGGGCAAAAAGACAAAACCTGGGATATACTAACTGTACTGGAGCCACATTTGTAGTCCAAAGGTCAAATAAGTGTACACTAAAAACCCTCAAACAATGTTGGCACTCAATAGATGCAGATGGAGTACTAACACCTAATGACACCCTAGACCAGTTACTGCATGATGGGTGTACTCTTGATAACAGCACGTGTAAGGATTTCAATGGCAATAACACCGGGTATTTCATGATATACATAGGACTCATATACACTAAAGTGCTTGGAATGCCTCTGCCTAAGGGTATGTATTGGGTCTGTGGTAAATGGGCATATTCATGGATTCCTTTAGGTGCCAAAGGACAATGTGTGCTCTCCTACGTAGTCCCCTTAGTGAGAGCCACTACTAAGCTTGATCAATACCCAAGAAATATCCCTGTAGAACATAATTTAGTGTCAAGTGATTTTACATACTTAAAACATCATAGCAAAAGAGAGGTGAAGAAAGGGGATGTATCTTTCAGATTCTCTGATGGAGAACGTACGGCTGGAACTTTGTTTCCTCTGTCCACTATCTATTTTGTAGAGAAAGCTGTGTCTCAAACCTTAACGGTACTAGATCAGATGGTAGGGGAATTGGTAGTTTCAATCAATCAGACAGTGGAAGAAATGACTCAAGTAAGAAAAGTGGCTTTACAAAATAGGATGGCATTGGATCAGTTGTTGGCAGCAGAAGGGGGCACGTGTGCAGTGGTAGGACAAGAATGTTGTACTTATATTGAAGATCACAGAGCTGAAATAGGTGCTCATCTGAGCAAGGTGGGAGAATTGCAGCAGGAAATGAGAAAGTTAGGTGCTAGTGAAGGTGGGGATCCACTTGGATGGCTAGGAGGAGGTATTGCAAAGCTTTTCTCTGGAATATTGCAGTACATTGTGTTTGCTGCCCTGATTGTAGGAATCATATATCTTACCATCAAGTGTGGACCAGTAGTCTGTGTACAATGTGGTAAAGGATTTAAAAGGTTGAAAGTGCACCATGAAATGACCATTGTGGTGGTAGATGATGAGGTTCCACTAGAACAAGTGACGCAGGGAACCAGTCAGGGGCAGCAGGAAAGACAGGTGGTATATGCTGACATGAGCAAGTCTTATGAAAGTTTACAACTCCAGGAAGCTGAGCCCATATACCAGGCTTTAGAGGAGGATCAGGCAGGTAGGGAAAGCACACAGCCTGTTAATTTCACTTATGGACTGGATAACAGGGTAGAAATCAATAAGGATGAGTATGTTGGACCTGAAGTACAGGCGAGCTTCACCTAACTGTGTCGAAACCCTCTCAGCCAACACTAGAAGGTTCCTATGAAAAGAACAGGGATTCCCGTCCAGTGCGGTGAGCATTGGCGCCAGGCCCATCCCCGTGAACCCACCTTTTCCCTATGTTGTGCGTCTACCTAACCCTCATTAGAAATTGTGACACTGAACCTTCTGATTTGTGTATTAGAATGCCAAGTATATTGGCAGAGAGAGGAATGATATGGATAAGTGAATACAAAATGGAAGCTGAATGTCAGTTTGTCTATTGCTTAAAAGAATCTGTTGCTTTAAATGTGATTTTTATATGTCTGCAGAAACTTTGATTTTCAGTATAAACAAGAAGTTAAGGCCAGCTGCGCAGTATCACAAGACTGCGGTTAGCTAGTGTTTTGCAAAATAAGGAATTGTATTTTGCAGAATAGAGATAATTAAAAGTAGGTGAAAGGTAAAATGTATTTTGATACTAAACAGTCATAATCACAAGATGTTGAGCTAATTAATTGGAAATCCCCCATAAGGGGAGTATATGAATTAATAATATATTCTGATAAATGAATGGTGATTGGTTTATGTATATGATTGGTCTGCAAATTTGATTGGATCATGTAACGCTGTAATGATAAGTATATAAGATGAAACCAGTGTGTCAATGTTCAGTTCATGATATTCTTTTATCGTGAGCTCTGTGAATTTCACATGCAATAAATCAAACAAAGAGACTTCATTGTTATTCAATTATTTTGAACGGCTATGTCAGAGGTGTTTCGAGGCAGTATCTGCAAAGAAGTCTGGCCGTAATGTTCAAAGGGATCGAGTATCTCTGTGAGGCCTCGTTAGATGCTCTGGATTTTGCTGCAAAGTCTATGGCAGCAGGTGTGATGGCAAGAAGAGCTTTGTGGCTGCGTTCTTGGTTGGCAGATATGCACTCCAAGAATAGGTTGGTGTCCCTGCCATATGAAGGGTCTTTGCTGTTTGGAAATAAATTAGAAGCCATAATACAGAAAATGTCAGGAGGAAAATCTGCAAAACTTCCTCAGGACAGGAGGAATAGATTTCCAATACCGTCCTCTAAACAGCAGTTTAAGGAGGCAAGAGGATATCGACCAGGTCGTTTTTATTCAGGAAGGTACTCCTCAGGTAACAATAGGCAGTCCTTTCGGCAGGCCTACAGGAGAGGTGGTCGAAGGGCATGACTGTCACAAGGTTCCGGTATCTTTTCCAGTGGGTGGCAGACTTCAGGAGTTTGCCGGCTGTTGGATAGAGTCTATTCAGGATACGTGGGTAATAGATGTCGTATCCCAGGGATACCGGATAAAATTCTCAAAAATTCCCGTGTTGGACAAATTTCTAGTTTCAGAGACACCAACTACAAATCTGGAGTTAAAAGCTATGAAAGACAGTTTAAGGAAACTGATCGAAGCGAAAGCTGTAGAGACTGTTCCGTTTTTGGAAAGAAACAGAGGTTTCTATTCGATACTGTTTCTGGTGAGAAAACCTTCCGGCGAGTTCAGAACCATCTTAGATCTCAGACAGCTCAACGAGTATATAGAAACAATAAAGTTCCGTATGGAGACCCTAAAGTCTATCCTGTTAGGGGTGAGAGAGAGAGACTTTTTGGCTTCGGTAGACCTAAAGGACGCTTACTTCCACGTTCCAATTTGCAGGTAGCACAGGAAATATCTAAGGCTTTGTGTCCTCGGCAAACACTTTCAGTTCACTTGCCTTCCTTTCAGCCTAAAGTCATCTCCAAGGGTGTTCACCAAAGTTCTGATGTCGCTCATTGCTGTGATCAGAGGTCAAAAAGTAGCAATATGGTCATACCTGGACGACTTGCTGGTGTGCGGAGAGTCGATAGAGAAAGTGGACAAAGCATTAAGTGTGGTGCTACAAATTCTACAAGAACATGGCTGGCTCATAAACTGGGGAAAAAGCAGATTAACGCCAAAGCAAAGAATACAGTTTCTGGGGGTACAGGTAGATACCCTTGATTATATGATAGGTCTTTCAGAGGAGAGGTGTCTAAAGCTTCAAGATCGGGCTACCCTCATAAAGGGATGCAACAGTGTGACGATTCGTCAGGGGATGCGTCTCTTGGGGATTATGGCGTGCTCCATAGATGTAGTCCCTTGGGCGAGGTGGAGGATGAGAGATCTTCAGTTGGACATCCTGAGTTATATTCGGAAGGGATATTCTCTGAATTACCGTATAAAACTAGGCCGGAAAGTGAAAGAATCTTTGACCTGGTGGACGGATGAATGGCTGGTCAGCAGAAGGACGTCTCTGTCGGACCATCATGCTCTGGTTCTGACAACGGATGCGAGTACAACAGGTTGGGGTGCTCATCTGTTGCACAGAAATTGTCAGGGCACATGGAGCGAAGAGGAAGCACGTTTGTCTTCGAATCACAGGGAGATGAGAGCGGTGTGGAATGCCATACAGCAGTTTCAAGAACAACTTCAAGGAAAGCATCTCAAGGTTTTTTCAGACGTTTCCGTAGTGGCGTATCTCAATCGCCAAGGAGGCACCAGGAGTCCAGTGTTGATGGAGGAAGTGTCAAAGATAATGAAATGGGCGGAATGCCATCTCAAAACTCTAGTAGCTCTACATGTTCCAGGAGTAAACAATGTGGTGGCAGACTTCCTCAGTCGACAGGAGGTATTACCTGGAGAGTGGAAGCTGGAAGATGTAGTTTTTCAACAGATCATACAACAGTTCGGAAGGCCTCAGGTAGATTTGATGGCCACACACGTCAATGCAAAAGTACCACTCTTTTTCTCCCGATATCATCTCCCAGGAACAGGGGGAGTGGATGCTTTCTCTCTTCCTTGGACGTTCAGACTGGCGTATGTGTTTCCCCCGTTTCCGATGATTCCAAGGACTCTCAGGAAGATCTGGGAGGACAAGGCACAAGTAATAATAATTCTTCCCTACTGGCCGAAGAGGGGTTGGTTTCCTTCAGTGCTCAGGATGGCAGTGCAGGGTCCTTTGAGGTTGCCGTTGAAGAAGGAGTTGCTGCATCAGGGGCCATTGTTGCATCTGAATCTGCAACGGCTTCATTTGACGGCGTGGAAATTGAGCGGCAGCTATTAAGAAATAGAGGTCTGTCCGGGCAGGTCCTCGATTTGCTTATCCAGGCAAGGAAGAAAGTATCCTCTAGTGCAGGGGTCTTCAACCCGTGGCCCGCGGGCCACAGGTGGCCCGCTGCTATGGTTTCCATGGCCCGCCGACGCGCCCGCCCGCAGCGCACATATGAACACAAAAAAAAATAATGTTATTTCCCTTTCCCGGAGTCATGTGACTCCCCCGCACTGTCACTGGTTGCCTGTGAAGAAGGGGAGTAGCTCCTCTTAGGCTGGTCAGTGGTCTGGTCACCCTTACTGTGTCTCCCTCCCTGTGTCTCCCTCCGCCTGCAGTGTTGAATAGGTGGGTAAGAGCGGCGGGGACCCGGCTGGGGGGGGGTGCGGCAAGTTACCATTGAGAGCAGGGGGCAGTGCGGGAACCCGGCGGGCGGGAGCGGAGGGGGTGCGGCAGCATGTATGCAGCCTGAGCATGGCTGTGTGCGGCGGGGACCCGACGCGGGGGGGGGGGGGGGGGGCTGCGGCAGGAGAATAAAAGTGTATAAGTGTTGAGGGCAGGGGGCAGTGCAGGAACCCGGCGTGCGGGAGCGGCGGGGACGGGGGTGCGGCAGCCTGAGCATGGCAGTGAATAAATTAGTATTGAGGGCAGGGGGCGTGGCGGGGGACCCAGCAGGGGGTGTATTAAGAGCAGAGATGGCAGGGAGCATGCTTTGACAATGCTGCTGTCTGTCTGTGATGGGGAGGAGGGAGGGTATGATAGCGCCTATGTCTTGACATAGGCGCTATCATACCCTCCCTCCCCCCATCACAGACAGACAGCAGCAATATTGTGAAAGCATGCCCACATTATACCCACCAGTCCAGTGATACTGCCGTATGAGTCCAGTTCAGTGATACAGCCGTATAAGTCCAGTGGTACTGCCGTATAAGTCCAGTCCAGTGATATAGCCGAATAAGTCCAGTGGTACTGCCATATAAGTCCAGTTGTACAGCTGTATAAGTCCAGTCCATTGATACAGCCGTATAAGTTCAGTGGTACAGCCGTATAAGTCCAGTGGTACTGCCGTATAAGTCCAGTCCATTGATACAGCCGTATAAGTCCAGTGGTACAGCCATATAAGTCCAGTGGTACTGCCGTATAAGTCCAGTCCATTGATACAGCCGTATAAGTTCAGTGGTACAGCCGTATAAGTCCAGTGGTACTGCCGTATAAGTCCAGTCCAGTGATATAGCCGAATAAGTCCAGTGGTACAGCCATATAAGTCCAGTCCTATTCTGGACTATGGCCCTCATTCCGAGTTGTTCGCTCGCAAGGCGAATTCAGCAGAGTTACACACGCTAAGCCGCCGCCTACTGGGAGTGAATCTAAACTTCTTAAATGTGCGACCGATGTATGCGCATTATTGCGATCAAAAACGAGTTAGCAGTTTCTGAGTAACTCCAGACTTACTCTGCCTGTGCGATCAGTTCAGTGCTTTTCGGTCCCGGCTGACGTCAGAAACACACCCAGCGTTCGCCCAAGCACACCCACCGTTTCTCCAGACACGCCTGCGTTTTTTCAGGAAACGGTAGCGTTTTCAGCCACACGCCCATAAAACGCCGTGTTTCCGCCCAGTAACACCCATTTCCTGTCAATCACAATGCGATCGCCAGAGCGATGAAAAAGCCGTGAGTAAAAATACTATCTTCTTAGTAAAGTTACTTGGCGCATGCGCTGTGCGAACATTACGCATGCGCACTAAGAGAATTCTCACTGCGATGCGATGAAAAATACCGAGCGAACAACTCGGAATGAGGGCCCATATATGGATTATAGGCCCTATGTGGTGGTGGAGCTGGGGAGAGAATGATAATGGCAGATTTAATGTCTGTATGGGGGTGGGGTTGGGAATAATGGGGGCTGTGATTCCTGTATATGTGGTGGGTGCTGGGGTGGGAATGACAATGGCAGATGTAATGTCTGTGTATGGGGGTGGGGATGGGAATAATGGGGGCTGTGATTTCTGAGATGTGTTTCTACCACCTATGATACATTGTGTGTGTGTATATATATATTTAAAAAAAGGCCAGCAAACATCCATTTATCATGCAAAAGTATTTTAGTAGCACAAAAGTACATTTATATGTGCATAAAAACAGGCATAGACCGGTAGATAGAATATTCAAAATGTAGAAGGGGTACTTAGCCACAAGTGTCATCATAAGAAAGGTCCGATCATAATGCCAAACAGATTCACAGCACACCCGACAGCTGTTTAGGTGTTACTCCTACACTTTACTTACTCACTCACCCATGACTAAGGTGTAGGAGTAACACCATCGATGGGTCTGGTGAATATTGACAATGTTATCAGTCTGGCAAAAAGTGTTCAGTTAATCTCGGTTGGTATTTCTCTGTATTAACTACTGCTATCTATGCTCTTTTTATTATTTCTGTAACTATTTTCATTAGTGTTTTGTTTATATTATAGCCCCCACCTATATTGTCCCCAGCGATTGTCAGCAGTCAGAGCGGAACTCCGTGGCTGGTCTCTCGAACTCGGAAGTTGGATCCCTGGTGGAATGCATGCTATGCGTTTTCCCTGGTTACCAGCTCTGTAATGACAGAGACACGTGATGTTTCCAGCTGTACAGGCAGGTGACGCAAGCAGGAATCAAGGTGGCGGGTAAGTCAGTGTGCGGGGGGTATTTAAATTGGATTTGTGTGTGTGTCTGTTGTGGTCTGTATTGAGGTCCTGAGGAAGGGGGAGACCCTGAAAACGTTAGGTTAGACCTACATCTTGAAATACAGTGTTTTTATCTGCTGCATGTCTCCTTGAGTGCCTCATTTTGGATATATATATATATATATATATATATATATATATATATATTGTCCCATCTATAGAATGTATTCTGTGGCTGTACCCATGCTATATGCCCCAGTAACCTATCAGGATTATTTTATATATGCTTACATTTCTTTATTGATTGTTTTTAGCTTGACATAAAGCTACACGCCAGAAGCCTCCATACCAAAGAACTAGTGTTGAGTTGGATTTTGTTTCATGCTTCAAAATGGCAGCTTCCATTGTGAGCTGGTGACAGGGGAATTTTAAAGGCAAGCTCACAGGGATCTGAGGAGTACTTCTCATACAAATCTGTCCTACAAGCACACACGGGCTGGAGTGTATACTTCATTGAGTCTTTATTACTTATTTTTTCTATAGTCAGCTATAAATAGAAGCAGATTTTATTCTACAGTCACTCAGTCGTGAACAGTGGGATCATTGTTTAGGTTCATCTGCTTTGCCATGGCGTCTACAAGTAAAAAGCATAAAACAAGTGAATGTTCCCGGCTTTTTAATCAAAGGTGGACCAATTTGTACTTTTTTGTGGAGATTGACGATAAGCCAGTGTGTTTAGTTTGTCGTGAGTCATTGTCAGTATTAAAAGAATACAATATAAAGCGACACTATGAGACAAACCATGCGTCCAAGTTCAATCACCTTCAAGGGCAACCTCGTGTGGATAAAGTGAACGATCTCCAAAAAGATCTAAAACGCCAGCAGGGTACTTTTAAAAGGCATATGGAAGAGAGTGAAGCGTGCGTCAAAGCAAGTTATGTAATAGCTGAAAAAATTACTAAAAAAACAAAAGCCTTCTTGGACGGTGAGTTCGTAAAAGAGTGTCTCATCGCTGCTGGGGAAATTCTCTATCCAAAGAATAACGAACTGTTTAAAAAATTGAGTTTGTCTGGTGTAACTGTAGCACGACGTGTCGAAGAACTTGCCAATGACATTGAAGGAACTTTAAAAAAACGGCTGTACGCATTTAAGTCATATTCACTTGCTTTAGATGAGAGCACAGATGTGAAGGATACAGCACAACTGGCTATCTTTGTCCGTGGCATTGATCAACACTTCAATGTGACAGAAGAGCTGCTAGCGCTTGTACCTATGAAGGGAACGACGAAAGGCACTGATATTCTGGAAGCCACCAAGAAAACACTCCAGCGTTTCGACTTCAGCTTATCCAACCTTGTGGGAGTGGTAACTGATGGTGCCCCTGCTATGGTGGGAAGGAATGAAGGGTTTGTTGCACTTTTAAAAAAAGAACCGGAACTAGAAGGAAAAGATCTCATCCAGTACCACTGTTTAATCCACCAGGAGAATTTGTGTGCGAAAACGATTGGATTTGAGAATGTAATGAAAGTTATTGTGTCTGTAGTCAACTTTATTAGGGCACGAGGATTGAATCATCGTCAATTCCAAGAATTTTTGACACAAGAGTGCCAAGCGGATCACGGCAACGTGGTTTATTATAGTGAGGTGCGTTGGTTGAGCAGAGGGAAGGTACTTAAGAGAGTCTTTGACTTAAGAAGTGAAATAGAAGAGTTCATGCAAACCAAGGGGAAGCCGATTGCAGAATTTAATGATCCAAAGTGGATTTCAGATTTTGCCTTTGTGACCGACATCTCCTTGCATATGAATGACCTAAATACACGGCTACAATCCAAGGATCAGCTGGTGCACACTCTGTTTAATCACATTAAAACTTTTGTAGAAAAGCTCAAACTTTGGGAGGCACAACTCACGAAAAAAGACTTTACACATTTTAAGCTTCTCGGTGAGTCCAACTGTTTGTCTCCTGGTGATTACGCTACAAAATTAAGCATGATGCGAAGTGAGTTTGAAGACAGATTTAGGGATTTCCGTAATCAACAGTCTTTTTTCGATTTATTTTCTATGCCTTTTACTGTCAATGCTGCCAATATGCCAGGCTCAGTACAAATGGAGCTGCTTGATCTCCAAAACAACTCATCTTTGCGAGAAAAATTCTTCAATGTGCCCTTGTTTACGTTTTACAAAGACTACATTTCTCAGGACACATTCCCTTATCTCTGGCAGCACGCTTTGAAGATGTGTGCTTTGTTAGGAAGCACATACTTATGTGAGCAATTCTTCTCAAGGATGAAGAACGCAAAGTCCAAGACAAGAACTCAGCTTACAGACCAACATCTTGAGAATACTCTGCGCATAGCGACTTCTAACATTGATGCCAACATCGACAAGCTGGCCAAGCAAAAACAATGCCAAGTTTCCCACTGATATGAACTTATTATAATAACAAAGGTAAAGTAGACCATGTTTCATTCATTAAATTACAATAATTATCTTTTGAAGTCTTTTTTATGGTCTTATGAGTCTAGAAAAGGTCTCATTACAATCATAAATTAAAATTTAGATTCTAAATACCGCAGTATAGCTTAGTGGCCCTCGGCTTCGTTTCATTTTTTTATGTGGCCCACACTGTCTTAAAGGTTGAAGACCCCTGCTCTAGTGTTTACTATAGGGTCTGGAAAAAATTCATCTCTTGGTCTGGATCAAGATTTAATCCATTAAAAGCAGAAACTTCTCAAGTTTTGCAATTCCTGTTTGAAGGTTTTGAGAAAGGATTGGCAGTGTCCACTATTAAGGTTCAGATATCGGCTCTGAGCATTCTGTTGGATCGGAGATTGTCTGAGGAAGACTTGGTCAAGAAGTTTTGTCAGGCAATTAAAAGAATAAGACCTCGAGTTAGGCCAACTCTTGCTCCTTGGGACTTAAATTTAGTTCTCAATTCTTTGATGCTGCCTCCGTTTGAGCCTCTGCAGGATATTTCGCTGAAGTTCTTAACTTGGAAAGTTGTGTTTCTGGTAGCCATCACAACGGCCAGAAGAGTTAGCGAATTACAGGCTCTGTGGTCGGAAGAACCTTATCTTAATTTTTTCCCAGATAAAATTGTTCTGAGAACCAATCCAGATTTTTTGCCAAAAGTTGTGTCGGAGTTTCACCTCAGTCAGGACATAGTGTTGCCATCTTTCTATCCGGATCCGCAGAATGAGGAGGAAGAAGCAATGCATAAGTTAGATCTGATAAGGGCAGTTTCGATCTATATGGAAAGAGTTAAACAGTTCCGTAACACAAAACATCTGTTCGTGCTACACTCTGGTGTGAAGAAAGGTGAAAGGCCAACAAAGCAGACCATTTCCAGATGGATTACAGAGCTTTTGACATTTGTATATGAAAGAAGTGGTCGCAGAGTTCCAGAAGGTTTAAAGGCACACTCTACTAGGGCCATGGCAACTTCTTGGGCTAAGAAGGGTCGCGTGTCGGCGAGAGACATTTGCGCAGCAGCCACGTGGTCTTCGATGCATACATTCTCTACTCATTATGCTTTAGATATTGTTGGGAAGCAGGTCCTTCAAGGGGCTTTGCAATAAATAAGTATTATTTTCAGCATCAAAGCAAGGCTTCCTGTGTATTATATTGCCCTCCCTATACGAGCGTTGGTATATCCCAGTAGTTATGGCTGCCATGAAGTAGCGTAGAAGAAAGAAGCAAATTATACTTACCGATAATTTCATTTCTTCGAGATACTTCATGGCAGCCTACAAAATCCCTCCCTTATTGGGTTTCTCAGAGAGGCTTGTCGTAGGAGACACTCAAAAGACTAAGGAGGAAGGGGTGGAGTGCGATTATATACCCATAGTGGGTGGGCCCTAGTGGATTAAGAAAACTCCCTGTCTAAAGTTAGGAATAGGGATACAATCCCAGTAGTTATGGCTGCCATGAAGTATCTTGAAGAAATGAAATTATCGGTAAGTATAATTTGCTTCTTTCCAGTGCTATCCTTCATGTTCCTGTCCCACCTGAACCGGCCTTTTGGTTGTTGATCCATTCCACTACCCCACTCTCTACCTATAAGTCATCTCTACTACGACACCTTGGCAATGCCGCCCGGGCAGTAATTCCCACTCTGTGGAGGTCCTCCAATCCTCCCACGTGGCATACCTGGTTCTCCAGACTGGATTATTCTATGAATATGGAAGATATATTACTGAGTGCTGGGGATAGACGGTCTGAGTTTATTGCTATATGGCTGCCTTGGATAGAATAGAAGACCTCTGAGTCGTACAAGACCCATAATTCTTCTGCAAAATGAGATGAGAATCTATTTGTCATTTGTCTCGGGTTTGCATATTTGAATATATCTGTTCTTTTCACGCATCCTTTCCTTCTCTTCTTTGCATTCTCGGCTCGGTCACCTTTTTCTCTGTTATTTTCTTTTTTCCATCCTGTGTCTATTTTCTTCTAATGGCTCCTGTCTCAAAAAATGTTAGTGCAGACTTTGTATATACTGAACACGCTGCTACTACCTCGTTTATACTACTGTACGCCACTATATTAAGCCGTTTTCTAAGTGTCAGTTAATGTGTTCTTACGTGTTTATATATTGGCACATGTCTGTATTATATTCAATAAAAGCAGATTATACGAAAAAAAATGGGGGTGGCCGAGATTGGGAATCTCACTCAGTGCGTGTCGTGCATGATGTATGCGCACCTGACACAACAGTCCAAGTGTGGGTACATCTGTGCGAGATGTGACCGTACGGCCACCCTGGTAGCCCAGGTAACTGATCTAGAGCGGACCGTTATGCGACTGAGGAGCATTCACAATCTCGAGCAAAGTTTAGATAGAACGGTGGAGGAGTTGCAGGGGGATCACTGGTAGATGAGGAAGATCAGGTAGACAGCTGGGTCATGGTTAGAAGGAAGAAGAGGGGGAGGGGGAGACAGGACATCTCCAATCTGCCAAACCCCAATAAATTCACCTGATTGGATGAAGATTCTGAGGATGGCAGTGAGAAAATGATGGAACCGGAGGAGACAGTTTCCTCTAGCAACCAGAGGAGCGGTCCCTACGATGCAGATGGGAAAAAGATAGTGAAGTACCTAGTCAGATTGTGGTGGTAGGGGATTCTATTATCAGGAAGACAGGGCAACCTACTACCGTGACTGTGATCGCCGTAATCTGTCTTCCGGGTACTCGGGTACGATACATCATGGACAGGGTAGATAGATTGTTGGGAAGGGCTGGTAAAGACCCGTCAGACTTGGTGCATGTTGGCACCAATGACAAAGTTAGTGGTAGGTGGGTTGTCCTTAAGAAAGACTATAGGGACTTAGGCAAGAAACTTAAGGCAAGGACATCTAGGGTAATATTCTCTGAAATATTACCAATACCACGCGCTAGCCCAGGGAGGCAGAGGGAGATTAGGGAGGTAAATGTGTGGCTTAGAGACTGGTGTAGGAAGGAGGGGTTTGTGTTCCTGGAACCCCGGGCGTTCTTCTCAGTCAAGTGCCATCTTTGTTGCGATGGATAGCAACTGAATGAGGAGGGGCTGTGGTGCTGCATGGTCAGAAGGTTGGAGCTTTAGACTAGGAGCCTGGGGGGAGGTTTTAGTTAGAAGCTGCGGGTTAATTAGGGAAAGCAGTAAGGATGGGGGTAGTGAACATTTTGAGGGTGGAGAAGGGGAGAGTGTAAGATCAGATGGCAAGGGTATTTGCATGGGTATTGACACCAGAAATACTGACACAGGTATTGCCCAAGATATTCCCAATGTATTACCTAATGACAAATATGGCTTAGCAACACAGTATATAGAAAATAATGTGCATAGCATAAGGGAGGATAATAACATCAGGGGGGGGGGGGGTTAGAAAGTCTTATAGGTCAGATAGAGATAGTAGAGAGGAAGGCTGAATTAAGCATGATGGGAGGAAAGGGAGGGAGGAGAATAACAGTCAGTAAGGGTAAGTCTAGAAAGGCTCTTGTAAATATAGATAAGATACCACTAAAACAAACGGGCAATGGAGAGGCTAAGCTAAGATGTATGCTTGTGAACACAGGAAGCCTATCGGGTAAAATGGGGGAATTGGAATGGCTTGTATCAAAGTCTCAGTATGATATTATAGGTATTACGGAAACATGGTGGGACGACTCTCACGACTGGGTTGCGAATTTGGAGGGATATTCTCTTTTCAGGAGGGATAGGGCTACCAAAAGGTGAGGAGGGGTATGTCTCTTTATTAAACAATCTCTAAAACCAAACTTAATAGAAGATATTTACAGGGAGGCTGGAGATAACGTGGAGTCGCTATGGGGTGAGATCACAAGTGGGGGCACAGAGGCAAAGAAACAAGTCATTGGCACGTGCTACAAGTAACCGGATATTAGTGTACACGACGAGGAACAACTCTTACACCAAATTGAAAAAGCTGCGGGAATGGGGGACATCCTAGTGTTAGGGGATTTTAACTATCCTGATATAAATTGGAGTAACGATTCATGTGTAAAAACTAGGAGCAGCAGGTTCTTAAATACATTAAAGGATCAATACTTAACTCAATTAGTCGAGGACCCAACTAGAGGTAAAACTATTCTGGACCTAGTTATTACCAATAATGTGGACATTATATCAAACACTAAAGTTGGGGAGACCTTGGGAAACAGTGACCGCTATATGATCACATTCGACATCAGTTTCAAGAAACATAGCTATAAGGGAACAACTAAACATTTAACTTTAGAAAAACTAACTTCAATATGCTGAGACAGGCACTAAACGAGATTGATTGGGAAGTTTTGTTTCATGGTAAAGACAACAGAAATGTGGGATGCTTTAAAAGGGTTGCTTGATAGCAATATTCACAAATACATTCCTATGAACAGTAAACGCAGGAGTACTAAAAACAAACCAATAAGGAGGTCAAAGAAGCAATGGCTAAAAAGAGGCGTGCTTTCAAAACATTTAAATCTAATGGAGGGGAGGAGTCATTCCAGCATTACAAGGAATGCAAAAAAAATGCAATAAAGTAATAATCGCAGCAAAAGTTGTAAACGAAAAGCAAATCGCTATAGAGAGTAAAAGCAATCCTAAACAGTTTTATAAATACATAAACAGTAAAAGGTTAAAGAAGGAGAATGTAGGCCCGTTAAAAGATGAATTGGGAGCTTTGATAAACGATGATAAAATAAAAGCGGAAATACTGAACAATTTTTTTCCTCAGTATTCACCAGGGAGGATCATTCAGAGAAAGTAGTGCATAAAGATAGTGATGGTAATGACTCTTGGCTGAATACTTGTTGTCCTGGAGAGACTAAGCAAAATAAAGATTAATAAATCACCAGGGCCAGATGGTTTTCATCTGAGGGTTATTACGGAGCTTAGGTCATAGCTAGCAAAACCCCTATACTTGATAATCCACAGTTCAAACAGATCAGGCAAGGTACCTAAGGATTGATGCATAGCGGAGGTAGTGCCATTATTAAAAAAGGAAACTAAAAATAATCCTTGTAACTATAGCCAAGTTAGCTTAACCTCTATAGTGGGCAAAATATTGGAAGGTTTCTTGAGGGATAGCACAAAGGATTATCTGCAGGTTAATAAGATTATTAGCAAAAGTCAGCATGGGTTTGTAAGGGACAGATCATGTCAAACTAACTTAATTAGCTTCTACGAGGAAGTGAGCGAGAATCTTGATCAGGGAAAAGCAGTGAATGTGGTGTATTTAGATTTTGCAAAAGCCTTCGATACACTGCCTCACAGGAGACTGATCATCGAATTAAGGGAACTTGGTCTAGGATATACTATTTGTACATGGATAGGTAATTGGCTGGATAATAGAGTACAAAGAGAAATGGTCAACAGGATGTTCTCCAGCTGGGCACCAGTAGTTAGTGGAATACCACAAGGGTCCGTACTTGGCGCGCAACTGTTCAATATATTTATCAACGATCTAGGAATACGCTTGGAAAACACAGTGTCAATCTTTGTGGATGATACTAAGCTGTGTAAGGTAATTCAGATAGCGATGTGGAGTCTCTACAAAATGACTTATTTAAACTTGAAGCCTGGGTGTCTAAATGGGGAATGAGGTTCAATATAGAAAAATGCAAACTTATGCATTTTGGGACAAAAACCACACAAGCAGCGTACACTCTAAATGGGGAAATTATAGGGGTAACTGTGGTGGAAAAAGATTTTGGGGTGCTCATGGATAATAGGCTTATCAGTACACAATGTCAAAATGCTGCAAAAAAGGCAAGTAAAGTGCTCGCATGCATAAAACGGGGCATTGAGACCAAGGACGAGGATGTAATCCTGCCACTGTACAAATCATTGGTACGTCTGTATCTGGCATATTGTGTTCAATTTTGGGCACCATATTATAAAAAATATTTAGGAGAACTAGAAAGGGTTCAAAGGCGGGCTACTAAACTGATTAAAGGGTTAGAGACACTGGAGTACGAGGAAAGGCTTCCGTATACAGCGTAGGGAAGGGTTCTTCACGGTAAGGGCAATAAAAATGTGAATCTCCCTGCCGGAGAAGATAGTAATGGCAGACTCTGTAAATGCATTTAAAAACCGATTAGACAAATTTCTAACTGGAAAGGGAATCCAGGGTTATAGCATTTACCACAGTGACATTAAACTGGGAGTGGTAAGAGTCATTGTTGTCAATTGGTACGAAACCATTACATCAGCAGGTACATTATAATATGATCATATGATCACAGAATACAGGTTGAACCCGATGGGCATTTTGCCTCTTTTCAACCTCACTAATTATGTAACTATGGGACTATTACCTTATATAGGAGTTTAGCCATATTCAGACATATAGCAAAAGAAACAACAGTAATAATTATTAGACTCGTATGCAGTAGGCACATATCCAACTATTCATACTCAAAAGGTAGTTAGATTCTTAGTGCTGTATTACCCGGCTCAGTAGAGTGGGATACGACGAGACTCACCTCGCTTCCAGGACCGATCAATACGTTAGCGAACGCTGAGTGGATCCAGACACTAATAGTGTACACACTCGCCCCGTGAACCTACAGTGAACACAGACGCCCAAGTGAACAAAGCCGCACCAGTCACACAGCCGCCTATGCTGCGACTGGGTCCTTTTAGATACACAGTGTCTCAGATGGAAGCCGGAAAATGGTTCATGGGAGGGGTGAGCAGGGGTGCGTCTGTCTCCCCACAGCTGACATCAATCCCAGGTATGGTGGCCTCATGCTACCTCTGGAGCCTATGATCCTGAAGGCCTAGCACGGTGCACCCTAGGTGGCAGCTGCGTCAGTGACTGGTAGTCTCCAAAACAGTGCGGCTGTGTCCGTGTTCCCCCTCTAAGCAGAACCGATGCCTTACCTTCTCCCCATGCTCCGGTCACAGCCAGGTAAATTCTGCTGGACTTGCTAGTATATCCGATGCAGACTCCCGCCAAAACAGCACTGTACATGTGGGTAAGCGTTGTCATGACTCGGTGGGGCATTGTTGGAGCTACTCTTTCTAAGGTAGGTGTAAGACGCTTTTTAGAAAGATCACTCAAGAAAAAGACTATAAAAATAAAATAAGAAAGCTTATAGCTGCTAAAAACCAGAAGCCCTCTTGACCATGGACTGGCTCCTGCCACACCAAAAAAAAACTGATTTGCCTGAGCCAGGAGGTGGGGATATATGGACGGGCCTACTGCATGCTGGGAGGCCAAAAGCTTTGACCATTTGGTGCAAATCCACTGTCGCATCATCATATCCCAATGTTATCCTGTGGATAACCTGTGGACCCTGCAGGAGAAAATAAGAATTTACTCACCGGTAATTCTATTTCTCGTAGTCCGTAGTGGATGCTGGGGACTCCGTAAGGACCATTGGGAATAGACGGGCTCCGCAGGAGACTGGGCACATCTAAAGAAAGATTTAGGACTACCCGGTGTGCACTGGCTCCTCCCCCTATGACCCTCCTCCAAGCCTCAGTTAGGACACTGTGCCGGAAGAGCTGACACAATAAGGAAGGATTTTGAATCCCGGGTAAGACTCATACCAGCCACACCAATCACACCATATAACACGTGATAGGAACCCCGGTTAACAGCATGCTAACAGAGGAGCCTTTGAATAGATGGCTCGCAATAACAACCCGATTTTTGTAACAATAACTATGTACAAGTATTGCAGACAATCCGCACTTGGGATGGGCGCCCAGCATCCACTACGGACTACGAGAAATAGAATTACCGGTGAGTAAATTCTTATTTTCTCTGACGTCCTAGTGGATGCTGGGGACTCTGTAAGGACCATGGGGATTATACCAAAGCTCCCAAACGGGCGGGAGAGTGTGGATGACTCTGCAGCACCGAATGAGAGAACTCCAGGTCCTCCTCAGCCAGGGTATCAAATTTGTAGAATTTTGCAAAGTGTTTGCCCCTGACCAAGTAGCAGCTCGGCAAAGTTGTAAAGCCGAGACCCCTCGGGCAGCCGCCCAAGATGAGCCCACCTTCCTTGTGGAATGGGCTTTTACAGATTTAGGCTGCGGTAGTCCCACCGAAGAATGCGCCAGCTGAATAGTGCTACAAATCCAGCGCGTGATAGTTTGCTTAGAAGCAGGTGCACCCAGCTTGTTGGGTGCATATAGAATAAACAGCGAGTCAGTTTTCCAGACTCCAGCCATCCTGAAAACATACATTTTCAGGGCCCCGACTACGTCCAGTAACTTGGAACCCTCCAAGTCCCTAGTAGCCGCAGGCACCACAATAGGTTGGTTCAAGTGAAAAGCTGATACCACCTTCGGGAGGAACTGAGGACAAGTCCTCAATTCTGCCCTATCCATATGGAAAATCAGATAAGGGCTTTTACAGGACAAAGCCGCCAATTCTGACACACGCCTGGCCGAAGCCAGAGCCAACAGCATAACCACTTTCCACGTGAGATATTTCAAATCCACAGTCTTAAGTGGCTCAAACCAATGCGATTTTAGGAACTCCAAAACCACATTGAGATCCCAAGGTGCCACTGGGGGCACAAAAGGAGGCTGAATATGCAGAACTCCCTTAACAAATGTCTGTACTTCAGGCAGTGAAGCCAGTTCTTTCTGGAAGAAAATTGACAGAGCCGAGATCTGGACCTTAATGAACCCCAATTTGAGGCCCAATGTCACAGCTGCTTGCAGGAAATGCAGGAATCGACCCAGTTGAAATTCCTCCGTTGGGGCCTTCTTGGCCTCACACCAAGCAACATATTTCCGCCAAATGCGGTGATAATGTTTTGCGGTGACATCCTTCCTGGCCTTGATCAGGGTAGGGATGACTTCCTCTGGAATGCCTTTTTCCTTTAGGATCCGGCGTTCAACCGCCATGCCGTCAAACGTAGCCGCGGTAATGTCTTGGAACAGACAGGGTCCCTGCTGCAGCAGGTCTTGTCTGAGCGGCAGAGGCCAAGGGTCCTCTGCAAGCATCTCTTGAAGTTTCGGGTACCAAGCTCTTCTTGGCCAATCCGGAACCAAGAGAATAGTTTTCACTCCTCGCCTTCTTATTATTCTCAGTACCTTGGGTATGAGAGGCAGAGGAGGAAACACATAAACCGACTGGTACACCCACGGTGTCACTTGAGCGTCCACAGCGATCGCCTGAGGGTCCCTTGACCTGGCGCAATATCTTTTTAGCTTTTTGCTGAGGCGGGACGCCATAACGTCCACCTGTAGTCTTTCCCAGCGGTGTACCAGCATTTGGAAGACTTCTGGATGAAGTCCCCATTCTCCCGGGTGGAGGTCGTGCCTGCTGAGGAACTCTGCTTCCCAGTTGTCCACTCCCGGAATGAACACTGCTGTCAGTGCTAACACATGATTCTCTGCCCATCGGAGAATCCTTGTGACTTCTGCCATTGCCCTCCTGCTTCTTGTGCCGCCCTGTCTGTTTACATGGGCGACCGCCATGATGTTGTCTGATTGGATCAGCACCGGCTGGTTCTGAAGCAGTGGTCTTACTTGGCTTAGGGCATTGTAAATGGCCCTTAGCTCCAGAATATTTATGTGAAGCGAAATCTCCTGATTTGACCACAGTCCTTGGAAATTTCTTACCTGTGTGACTGCACCCCAGCCCTGAAGGCTGGCATCCGTGGTCACCAGGACCCAGTCCTGTATTCCGAATCTGCGGCCCTCTAGTAGATGATCCCTCTGCAGCCACCACAGCAGCGACACCCTGGTTCTTGCCGACAGGGTTATCCGCTGTTGCATCTGGAGATGGGACCTGGACCATTTGTCCAACAGGTCCCACTGGAAAGTCCTTGCGTGGAACCATTCCAAATGGAATTGCCTCGTACGAAGCCACCATTTTTCCCAGGACTCGTATGCATTGATGTACTAACACCTGTCCCGGTTTTAGGAGGTCTCTGACTAGAGATGACAACTCCTCGGCTTTTTCCACTGGAAGAAACACTCTTTTCTGGTCTGTGTCCAGAATCATTCCCAGGAACAGAAGACGTGTCGTCGGGACCAGCTGTGACTTTGGAATATTGAGAATCCAGCCGTGCTGTTGTAGCACTTCCCGAGAAAGTGCTACTCCCACTACCAACTGTTCCTTGGACCTCGCCTTTATCAGGAGATCGTCCAAGTACGGGATAATTAAAACTCCTTTCTTGCGAAGGAGTATCATCATTTCGGCCATTACCTTGGTAAAGACCCTCGGTGACGTGGACAACCCAAACGGCAGCGTATGGAACTGATAGTGACAGTCCTGTACCACAAATCTGAGGTACTCCTGGTGAGGAGGGTAAATGGGGACATGCAGGTACGCATCCTTGATGTCCAGGGAGACCATGTAATCCCCCTCGTCCAGGCTCGCAATAACCGCCCTGAGCGATTCCATCTTGAACGTGAACCTTTTGATATAAGTGTTACCATCCGGTTTCGGTACCACAAACATTGTGGAATAGTAACCCTTTCCTTGCTTGAGGAGGGGTACCTTGACAATCACTTGCTGTGAATACACTTTTTGAATAGCCACCAACACCGCCTCCCTGGCAGAGGGAGTTACCGGTAAGGCAGATTTTAGGAAACGGCGGGGGGGAGTTGTCTCGAATTCCAGCCTGTACCCCTGAGATATTACTTGAAAAACCCAGGGATCCACTTGTGAGAGATCCCACTGAGCGCTGAAATTCCTGAGACGGGCCCCCACCGTACCCGGGTCCGCCTGAGCAGCCCCAGTGTCATGCTGTGGACTTACCGGACGCGGGGGAGGACTTCTGCTCTTGGGAACTAGCTGTGTGTTGCAGATTTTTTCCTCTACCTTTGCCTCTCGGCAGAAAGGATGAGCCTCTAGCCCTCTTGCTATTCTGGGGCCGAAAGGACTGTACCTGATAATACGGTGATTTCTTTTGCTGTGGGGTAGCCTGTGGCAAAAAGGTCGATTTCCCAGCAGTAGCTGTGGACACGAGGTCCGAAAGACCCTCCCCAAACAGTTCCACCCCCTCATAGGGCAAAACTTCCATGTGCCGTTTCGAGTCGGCATCGCCAGACCATTGCCGAGTCCATAACCCCCTTCTGGCGGCAATGGACATAGCGCTTATTTTTGATGCCAGCCGGCAAATATCCATCTGTGCATCACGCATGTATAAGACTGCATCTTTTATATGCTCAATCGTCAGCAAAATATTGTCCCTATCCATGGTATCAATATTATCCGACAGGGAATCTGACCACGCGGCAGCAGCACTGCACATCCAAGCTGATGCAATCGCTGGTCGCAATATAATGCCTGTGTGTGTGTAGATAGCTTTTAGGGTAGTTTCCTGCTTCCTATCAGCAGGCTCCTTCAGGGCGGCCGTATCCGGAGACGGTAGTGCCACCTTCTTTGATAAGCATGTCAGCGCCTTATCTACCCTAGGAGGTGTTTCCCAACGTGACCTATCCTCTGGCGGGAAAGGGTACGCTGCCAATAACCATTTAGAAATTATCAATTTCTTATCGGGGGAAGTCTACGCTTCCTCACACACCTCATTTAATTCCTCAGATGCAGGAAAAACTACAGGTAGCTTTTTCTCACCAAACATAATACCCTTTTTTGTGGTACCTGGGGTATTATCAGAAATGTGTAAAACATTTTTCATTGCCTCAATCATGTAACGGGTGGTCCTATTGGAAGTTACACTAGTCTCATCGTCGTCGACACTGGAGTTGGTATCCGTGTCGACGTCTGAATCTGTCACCTGAGGTAGCGGGCATTTTGAAGCCCCTGATGACATTTGAGACGCTGGAACAGGCACAAGCTGAGTAGCCGGCTGTTCTATGTCGTCAAACCATTTGTGTAAGGAGTTGACACTTTCACATAATTCCTTCCATAAGTCCAACCACACAGGTGTCGACCCCGCAGGGGGTGACATCACATTCACAGGCATTTGCTCCGCCTCCACATCATTGTCCTCCTCATACATGTCGACCCAGCAGTACTGACACACAGCAGACACACAGGGAATGCTCTTACAGAGGACAGGACCCCACAAAGCCCTTTGGGGAGACAGAGGGAGAGTATGCCAGCACACACCAGAGCGCTATATATCACAGGGATATCACCTATAAAACGTGTTTTCCCCTTATAGCTGCATAATATATTTATACTGCGCCTAAATTGTGCCCCCCCTCTCTTTTTTTACCCTTTTCTGTAGTGCAGGACTGCAGGGGAGAGCCAGGGAGTGATCCTTGCAGCGGAGCTGTGAGGGAAAATGGCGCCAGTGTGCTGAGGGAGATGGCTCCGCCCCTTTTTCGGCAGGCTTTCTCCCGCTATTGTAAAAGTTCTGTCAGGGGTTAATAAACCCCTATATAGCCCCTGGGGCTATATATGGTGTCAGTTTGCCAGCCAAGGTGTTAATATTGCTGCTCAGGGTGCCCCCCCCCAGCACCCTGCACCCATCAGTGACCACAGTGTGTGGTGTGCATGAGGAGCAATGGCGCACAGCTGCAGTGCTGTGCGCTACCTTGGAGAAGACAGAAGTCTTCAGCCGCCGCTTTCCCGGACCTTCTTGCTTCTGGCTCTGTAAGGGGGACGGCGGCGCAGCTCCGGGAACGGACGACGAGGTCGGGTCCTGTGTGCGATCCCTCTGGAGCTAATGGTGTCTAGTAGCCTAAGAAGCCCAAGCTACCACCACTTAGGTAGGTTCGCTTCTTCTCCCCTTAGTCCCTCGGTGCAGTGAGCCTGTTGCCAGCAGGTCTCACTGAAAATAAAAAACCTAAAATATACTTTCTTTCTAGGAGCTCAGGAGAGCCCCTAGTGTGCATCCAGCTCAGCCGGGCACAGAAATCTAACTGAGGCTTGGAGGAGGGCCATAGGGGGAGGAGCCAGTGCACACCAGGTAGTCCTAAATCTTTCTTTAGAGTGCCCAGTCTCCTGCGGAGCCTGTCTATTCCCCATGGTCCTTACGGAGTCCCCAGCATCCACTAGGACATCAGAGAAAAAACTGTTACAGCAGCTGGGAGAGTTACATGAAATGAGGAGCTGGTGCAGCTGGTTAATGAGCTGGAGGAAATCACAGGAACTATACAGCAGCTGCAGCAAATAGAGAGTCAAAAGTTATCATAATGCTGATTCCATGGACCTGTCTGAGGCTGGCCAGGATGCTGATGCAAAGGAGATCCAAGCTGGTGGTGAAGGAAACCTGCAGAGTTCCAGCTTAGATGTGGAAAGCTGTGAAGGTGGCTCTCTAGGAGAAGGTAGATCTGATGGTGGGTAACAAAGTGCCAGATGTGGAAGCTTCTAGGTACACATTGTGGATCTGGTGGTGGCTGTGGTCTCTCAGGGTCTGGTCTAGGATTGGCCATCAACTATTGATGATCAGGAATCATTGATGGTTTATACCTGATGATAACTAGTTTTACCATCAAAGGCAGAGAGCCAGGAAGTTACCCGCCATCGATAGTAGCTGTGAAGATACTGGGTTCCAAATCACTCAGGCACAGTGGTAAATGAAAAACCAACAGTGGTTTATTGAACAGTATGGGCTATAAACAGCTCAGCACACCTCTGTAATCCAATTCCACATGACAATTCCCACCACAAACTCCTGCCAGAACATCACTTCTTAGTCATGGAGCATAGAATCTCTTTCAGCTCTCTGGTTAGCTCTACTTATACCCCCAGAAGCTTCATATTACATGGAGTGTGTGTGACTTCTTTGTCTAAGGATCTTACAGCATTGGAATACAATACATATTCTAATCAAGGTGATTACATCAGCCAGAGAGCAACCATGTCTGGTCAGCTCACTGTCGGACAATAGGGAGTAAACAAAAATGGACAATGGTACCTTATATGACTCACCCTTTGAGTGTCCACTGTGGTGGTAGTAAACAATAGAAAACTAGGTCTAACATGAATACATTATCTAAAGGGTAACAGATAACGTAACACAATTGAATATATTAATATTAAGGTTGATTTAAACAATATTGGGTGAGCAGTAATGGACATGTTATGGAGAATGAGGAAACAGATGAATTGAATGTATAGGGATAAAAAGTACATATTCGACATAAGAAAATAAGATTTTACTCACCGGTAAATCTTTTTCTCGTAGTCCGTAGTGGATGCTGGGAACTCCGAAAGGACCATGGGGAATAGGGGCTCCGCAGGAGAACGGGCACAACTAAAAGAAAGCTTTTAGACTACCTGGTGTGCACTGGCTCCTCCCCCTATGACCCTCCTCCAAGCCTCAGTTAGGATACTGTGCCCGGAAGAGCTGACACAATAAGGAAGGATTTTGAATCCCGGGTAAGACTCATACCAGCCACACCAATCACACCGTATAACTCGTGATACTATACCCAGTTAACAGTATGAAACATAACTGAGCCTCTCAACAGATGGCTCATAACAATAACCCTTTAGTTAGGCAATAACTATAACTATTTACATGGGCGACTGCCGTGATGTTGTCTGATTGGATCAGAACCGGCTGGTTTTGAAGCAGGGGCCTTGCCTGACTTAGGGCATTGTAAATGGCCCTCAGTTCCAGAATATTGATGTGTAGGGACGACTCCTGACTTGATCAAAGTCCTTGGAAATTTCTTCCCTGTGTGACTGCCCCCCAGCCTCGAAGGCTGGCATCCGTGGTCACCAGGACCCAGTCCTGTATGCCAAATCTGCAGCCCTCCAGAAGATGAGCCGTCTGCAGCCACCACAACAGAGATACCCTGGTCCTTGGAGACAGGGTTATCAGCCGATGCATCTGAAGATGCGATCCTGACCACTTGTCCAAGAGGTCCCACTGAAAAATTCTTGCATGAAACCTGCCGAATGGAATTGCTTCGTAGGAAGCTACCATTTTTCCCAGGACTCATGTGCAGTGATGCACCGATACCTGTTTTGGTTTCAGGAGGTCTCTGACTAGAGATGACAGCTCCTCGGCCTTCTCCATCGGGAGAAACACTTTTTTCTGTTCTGTGTCCAGAACCATCCCCAGGAACAGTAGGCTTGTGGTAGGAACCAGCTGTGACTTTGGAATGTTTAGAATCCATCCGTGCTGTTGTAGCACTTCCCGAGATAGTGCTACCCCGACCAAGAACTGCTCCTTGGACCTCGCCTTTATAAGAAGATCGTCCAAGTACGGGATAGTTAAAACTCCCTTTTTTCGAAGGAGTATCATCATTTCTGCCATTACCTTGGTAAACACCCTCGGTGCCGTGGAGAGTCCAAACAACAGCGTGTTTTTATTGCTGCTCAGGGTGCCCCCCCAGTGCCCTGCACCCACCAGTGACCGGAGTGTGAGGTGTGCATGAGCAATGGCGCACACCTTGGTGAAGACTGAAGTCTTCTGCCACCGCTTTCCCGGACCTTCTTGCTTCTGGCTCTGTAAGGGGGACGGCGGCGCAGCTCCGGGAACGGACGACGAGGTCGGGTCCTGTGTGCGATCCCTCTGGAGCTAATGGTGTCTAGTAGCCTAAGAAGCCCAAGCTACCACCACTTAGGTAGGTTCGCTTCTTCTCCCCTTAGTCCCTCGGTGCAGTGAGCCTGTTGCCAGCAGGTCTCACTGTAAAATAAAAAACCTAAAATATACTTTCTTTTCTAGGAGCTCAGGAGAGCCCCTAGGGTGCATCCAGCTTGGCCGGGCACAAAAATCTAACTGAGGCTTGGAGGAGGGTCATAGTGGGAGGAGCCAGTGCCCACAGGTAGTCTAAAAGCTTTCTTTAGTTGTGCCCAGTCTCCTGTGGAGCCGCTATTCCCCACGGTCCTTTTGGAGTTCCCAGCATCCACTAGGACGTCAGAGAAATGAGGCATAGCTATATTGTAACAGACCTCTCATTTCCTCACAGTAGCCATGGGCCAGATGTTATTTCCCATCATTTACAGACTTCTGCCGCTGCACCGAGATGCTAGGCTGTCAGCCAGTAGCCCTGCACCGCTCCGGCTCTTACAAATAGTGTGCTGTTCCTGCTGGGAATAGGATGCCCCATCCACCTCACTGACGTGACAGGCTCAGATGTCAGTCATGCAGCCCCTCTGCGCCCACTCTCTCTGTACTCATACATACATGCCTTTCTGGGAGTGTCTCGTCCTGGGTGTCAGTGATGCAGCCCCACTGCTCCCACTCTTTCCGTACTCATACATACATGCCTTTCTGGGAGTGTCTCGTCCTGGGTGTCAGTCATGCAGCCCCACTGCTCCCAGTCTCTCCGTACTCATACATACATGTCTTTCTGGGAGTGTCTCGTCCTGGGTGTCAGTGATGCAGCCCCACTGCGCCCACTCTCTCTGTACTCATACATACATGCCTTTCTGGGAGTGTCTCATCCTGGTTGTCAGTCATGCAGCCCCACTGCTCCCACTCTCTCCGTACTCATACATACATGCCTTTCTGGGAGTGTCTCGTCCTGGTTGTCAGTGAGACAGTATATCTGGCACAGCTGTGTAATCATGATGTGAGTGTGTGTGCTGAGTAGTGAGTACTGCTAGCAGCAAGTCTCACAGCTTAACTGCAGTGTAGCAGTATGGTGGGGGTGGGGAGAAGGGGGTTGCTACACCAATGAGTCAAGGAATGGAGTAGTTGGATGGGACTCACACAGCAGGTAGTGAAAAGCTTAAAAATGAGGAGTGGTTGGAAGGGGAAGGAGCTGGTAGGCTCAGAAGGGATTAGTGAGGACTCTCAAGGGAAATTGGAGTGGGATCCCACAGGTACCAAACTGGGTAAAGAGCAGCTTTTAGGAAGGAAATAGGTGAGCCAGACCCTGTTTGTCCCTTCTTTACCTCATGCGGGGTGGATCTTTGGACTCTCCACTTCCTGGGGAGTCTGGGTTCTTCTTGGCCACTGCAAAAGAAAAGAATTACCAGCGCTGGCTGATCAGGTATGATTAATAGGTACTATACATCCGAAAGGATTAGCGAATTAAAAAACACATTTATTCCACATGTAAAAAAAATAAAAAATAAAAATTGAGAAATAAATTAAAAGTTAAAATATGCCACAATATGCCTGAGTTGATGATTTAGATGTCCACATCAACGGCTAATGACACTCAGAGAGGACCAATGTCACTGGAAATGTCCATCACTAGCAGTTCATGTGGACATCAGGCATATTGTGGCATATTCTAATTTTTAATAATTTATTTCTCAATGTTATTAATTTTTTTTTATTTTTTTTGTGTGTGTTTTTACATGTGGAATAACTGTGGTTTTTAATTCACTAAGCCTTTCGGATGTATAGTACCTATTAATCATACATGATCAGTCAGCGCTGGTAATTCTTTTCTTTGGCTGTATATTTATCCACCAGGGGATTTACCACCCCTCTTACCAGCTGCTATTGACAGCGCTCCCCCTCTCCCTCCTTGGCAACTACCTGGTGGTTCTGTGGTCATCTCAGGCCATGAACCTCCCAGATAAACATGACATGGTCATGGAGATGGTCCTGGGCTCTGTGAAGTAGGTGGAACAAGCAAAGTTGTGTCCCTTCTGAAAGGGCAATGGTGGACATTGTGAATGGTGAAGGGTAGGTTTTTGTCGACAAAGAGGGTTATGCCATATATAGCAGAAGCATGGGTCCTCAGCCTATATGATGTGCCACCATTAATGTGGACACTGTCTAGTCCGACCAAGCTTGATTTATGGGCTTTGTCATTTTTTTAAGCAGGATAAAGGCTGATTTTTTTTATTTCTGCAGTAGACTAGAATAAGCCCAGACAGTCCCACTTCCATTATACCACCTGAATGTGACGGTCAGTGACCACCGTGCCATCACTTACCTGTATGCTTACACAAAACAGAATGATGGAACACTTACACGGTTTCTTTACATCTTCTGGGGTCCACTCCGAGATTAGACATTATGGCGTAATTACTCAGACGGGAATATAAAACAGAATAAAAATAAAAGATTTAATGCAATAATTAGATGCAAATAAAAGCTTTTATTATGAAATACAGGGGAGTATCCGCACCATATAGATGTAACATACAACAAACCACTGAAGATGGAACCCGGGTGACTCTAATGCACGATAATGTACAGGGTATATATGGATAGGATCTTGTATCAGAAAACACTCAGCACTCCTTATCAAGATGAGTGTCTGCAACAAGTTAGGCAAACTAGAAGTGAAAACACGTTCCAATGGCCGCCATATTGTCGTGCAGCAATACAGATTGTGGAAACTGGTATTAGACATCCACATTTACACAAAGCACAAGATACAAAATAAACAGCAGAAAAAAGACCTAAGCATTTGGGATGAGTTATTTAGGAACTAAATATACAGATGGGTCCTCCGTTATCTTGGCTGGCTGAGGCGTTAGTCGCGATCAGGCATACGCAGCGTACCTGGGTGCAAGGAGGCGCGCCTAGTCGTAGGAAGGCACACAGAGCGTTTGGCGTTACCTTTGAGTGTAATACCGAAGATCATCCACCAGATGTCGCTTTTTTAAATCACCAATGCGCAAGCGTGTGGTCTCCATTAAAATACAATACTGAACTACAGCGTAAGAACTACTTTACTGGTGCATCTCATTACTCTACATTATGCTACAGTATCTCATAAAGTCTATAACAGTATATACAGTACAGGTGCAAATAGTACAGCACATACAGATGCAAACGAACGTGTTACAGATACAGTATGGTCTATTGATGTTAGGGATATGCGAGTGTCCAAATCCTGTAGTATTAAGTATAATGGGGAGAGATAAAAGCTCCTCCCTAAGTTTCTGGATGCCAAATCCCTGTGTGTATAGTTTATACAGACGCAAATTAACGTTTTAAAACACTTGTGTATGCAGACACAACTAATGTGTGAAAGGAATACTGTAGCTCATTGACTTTACAGTATGTACAGTGCATAAAATGAGCGTCCGAGTCCCCTAACGGCATAAACAAACACCAATGGGGAGGAATCGCTCTTTGCAGTACTTTTACACACGAACTTGAGAATCTTCCATGCAGTGCTGTGGGCTAGCGATGAAGGCTCCGGTCTGCCACGCTGAGAGTCCCGGGTTCGATTCCCAAAGTGTCAATTTTTTTTGTGTTCCAGTGACATTCACTTTATTATTTTTTCTGTGTAATCCATTGTAAAGCATTCAACAGAAGGGTGCACACAGGTTTCCCACAAATCGGGGTAAATCTGCAGGAGTGACTCATTCACTATCTAAAATACACAGCAGTAATGAGCACGTATAGACATAACAGTAGATATAAATTAGTGTATTCTGACGCAACTAACTGTTCGAGCAACACAGTACTGTAGATCGTCGGCGTTAGAGAATCTATGTTGTACATTATAAGCTGTTCCTGCTAATTAGTACTCTAATAGAAAAAACTGTACAGAGATACTAAGGACAGTGATTTGGCATCCAGGAACTTAGGGAGGAGCTTTTATTTCTCTCCATTATACATAGAAAGATTAAACTTGCCACTCTACGTTACAAGCTGTTCGTGCTATTTAGTACACTACTAGTGTACTAAATAGCACGAACCCCATCACAACAGTTGTCCAGATCAAGAACACTCTCCAGGAGATAGGTGTATATGTGTCAAAGTCAACAATCAAGAGAAGACTTCACAAGAGTGAATATAGAGGGTTCACCACAAGATGTAAACCATTGGTGAGCAATAAAACAGGAAGACCAGATTAGAGTTTGCAAACAACATCTAAAAAAGCCTTTACAGTTCTGGAACAACATCCTATGGACAGATGAGACAAATATCAACTTGTACCAGAGTGATGGGAAGAAAAGAGTATGGAGAAGGAAAGGAACTGCTCATGATCCAAAACCTACTAGCTCACCAGTGAAGCATGGTGGTGGAAGTGTCATGGCGAGGGCATGTATGGATGCCAATGGAACTGGTTCCCTTGTATTTATTGATAATGTGACTGCTGATAAAAGCAGCAGGATGAATGCTGAAGTGTTTTGGGCAATTTTATCTGCTCATATTCAGTCTAATGCTTCAGAACTCACTGGAAGGCGCTTCACAGTGCAGATGGACAATGACCCGACGCATACTGCGAAAGCAACCAAAGCGTTTAAGGCAAATAAGTGGAATGTTATGCAATGGCCAAGTCAATCACCTGACCTTAATCCGATTGAGCATGCATTTCACTTGATGAAGACAAAACGGAAGAGAAAATGCCCCAAGAACAAGCAGGAACTGAAGACATTTGCAGTAGAGGCCTGGCATAGCATCACCAGGGATGAAACCCAGCATCTGGTGATGTCTATGCTTTCCAGACTTCAGGCTGTAACTGACAAAAGGATTTGCAACAAAGTATTAAAAAGTAAAAGTTTGATTTAGGATTCTGGAAACAAAGGAAGAAACAAGAGAGCGACTATGGTGTAGTATTTTTCAATCAGTTTTGTCTAGTGATGAGCGGATTCGGTTTTACTCGGATCTCAGAACAGAATCTTTTTGGCTATCCAAAACACGACATCTGTAAGCCAATAAGATGCCGTTTTGAGAACAGAGTAAAACCGAATCCGCTCATCACTAGTTTTGTCACACGCAAGAATATTATAGCGTACGGATTACGGCTTGACACATGGCGTATCAGTCCCCCATTCTTTAGTCCAGGTTACTACTGGGATCTAAATGCTGCTAGGAGACACAAAGAATCGCTATATAGCGTAGTATATTTCCGTATGTGGGATTAAATTCAGTTATCACAAAATTTATATGCGTACCAGATAAATAAATATTTGCATATCAGTATGGATATTGTATCCAGGTCTTCATCTAGGAGATGGTAATCAGATCGCCCTTGGAAAATATGTCAAAGCTCAATTCACGAAACACTGATCCGGGCTGCGACCACATTAAGTAGTAAAGTACTTTTTGTTGAACTGGACGAGCGCACTGATCTGATTTACAATATTTGATTTAGGATTGTTTAGTTTGTACCATTACTTTTGGTCCCTTAAAAAGTGGGAGGCACATATAAAAACCATTTTAATTCCTACACCGTTCACCTGATTTTGATGTATATACCCTCAAATTAAAGCGGAAAGTCTGCAGTTAAAGCACATCTTGTTTGTTTAATTTCAAATCCATTGTGGTGGTGTATAGAGCTCAAAATATGAGAATTGTGTCGATGTCCCAATATATATGGACCAGACTGTATATTGCATGAAGATAGGAGATAGGATTGACCCTTGAGGAACATTGCATGACAGTGATAATTATACTCCAGAAGATTTAAATGGTTCCATGCTTGGGTAATGTCTAATATGTTCAACATATATATTTCTCTCACAGCATGAAAATGGCTTCTCACCTGTGTGACTTCTCTGATGTGTAACAAGATGTGATTTCTGTCTAAAACATTTCCCACACTTAGAACAGGAATACGGCTTCTCACCTGTGTGACTTCTCTGATGTGTAACAAGATTTGATTTTGTTGCAAAAAATTTCCCACACTCAGAACAGGAATACGGCTTCTCACCTGTGTGACTTCTCTGATGTGTAACAAGAGCCGATTTCTGTGGAAAACATTTCCCACACACAGAACAGGAATACGGCTTCTCACCTGTGTGACTTCTCTGATGACTAACAAAAGATGATTTGTGTGCAAAACATTTCCCACACTCAGAACAGGAATATGGCTGCTCACCTGTGTGACTTCTCTGATGTGTAACAAGATTTGGTTTCGATACAAAACATTTCCCACACTCAGAACAGGAATACGGCTTCTCATCTGTGTGACTTTTCTGATGTGCAGCAAGATTTGATTTTGATGCAAAACATTTCCCACAGTCAGAACAGGAATACGGCTTCTCACCTGTGTGACTTCTCTGATGTGTAACAAGATTTGATTTCGATGCAAAACATTTCCCACACTCAGAACAGGAATACGGCTTCTCACCTGTGTGACTTCTCTGATGTTTAAAAAGATCAGATTTCTGTGCAAAACATTTCCCACACTCAGAACAGGAATACGGCTTCTCACCTGTGTGACGTCTCTGATGTGCAACAAGATTTGATTTATTTGTAAAAAATTTCCCACACTCAGAATATGGAAATGGCTCCTCACCAGTGTGACTTCTCTGATGTGTAACAAGACCTGATTTCTGTGGAAAACATTTCATACACTCAGAACAGGAATACGGCTTCTCACCTGTGTGCCTTCTCTGATGTGTAACAAGACCTGATTTCTGTGTAAAACATTTCATACACTCAGAACAGGAATACGGCTTCTCACCTGTGTGCCTTCTCTGATGTTTAAAAAGATCCGATTTCGATGTAAAACATTTCCCGCACTCAGAACAGGAATACGGCTTCTCACCTGTGTGACTTCTCTGATGTGTAACAAGATTTGATTTCGATGCAAAAAATTTCCCACACTCAGAACATGGAAATGGCTTCTCACCAGTGTGACTTCTCTGATGTGTAATAAGATCTGATTTCTGTGGAAAACATTTCATACACTCAGAACAGGAATACGGCTTCTCACCTGTGTGACTTCTCTGATGTGTAACAAGATATGATTTCGATGCAAAACATTTCCCACACTCAGAACAGGAATACGGCTTCTCACCTGTGTGACTTCTCTGATGTTTAAAAAGATCAGATTTCTGTGCAAAACATTTCCCACACTCAGAACAGGAATACGGCTTCTCACCTGTGTGACGTCTCTGATGTGCAACAAGATTTGATTTACTTGTAAAAAATTTCCCACACTCAGAACATGGAAATGGCTTCTCACCAGTGTGACGTCTCTGATGTGTAACAAGATCTGATTTATATGTAAAACATTTCCCACACTCAGAACATGGAAATAGCCTCTCACCTGCCTTAGCTGGCTGATGAGTAATACGGTTTGTGTTCTGTGTAAAACATTTGGCATCTGTAGAACAGGGAAACTCTGTATCTAATCTCAGAGCTGTAATAGATGCACCAATATCAGAGTGATCAGGAGAAGATTTCCCAGGATCAGGGGGATCAGTTGATAGAGCTGGATGTATAATTGGGATAATGAGGTTATCTCCTGGAGAATCCTGTCTACTGTCGTTATCTGTTATTTCACAATCCAGGGATAACATTAGATGTCCTTCTGAGATATTCCTGCTTGTGGGTCCATCTGCTGGAAATAAAATACATTAATATATAAAACGAGCAGACAAGACCCAGGATGTAACAGGATACAATATATAATTCTATAATTGCCACTATTTTTTTTACCTGTAATCAGTGCTTTTATGTTTATTAAAAAACAAAAAACTAGGATGCTTAGACTGGAGCTTGATCAACACTGAAGGCTCAAGTGGGATTACTAGAGGTGACATGGACGCTCATATGGGATTACTAGAGGTGACACGGACGCTCATATGGGATTACTAGAGGTGACACGGACGCTCATATGGGATTACTAGAGGTGACGTGGGCGCTCATGTGGGATTACTAGAGGTGACGTGGGCGCTCATGTGGGATTACTAGAGGTGACACGGACGCTCATGTGGGATTATTAGAGGTGACATGGACGCTCATGTGGGATTACTAGAGGGGACATTGGCACTCATGTGGGATTACTAGAGGGGACATGGACGCTCATGTGGTATTACTAGAGGTGACAGAGACGCTCATGTGGGATTATTAGAGGTGACATGGACGCTCATGTGGGATTACTAGAGGTGACATGGATGCTTTTGGGGGATTACTAGGAGGTGACATGGGGGATTATTAGAGGTGACATGGACGCTGATTTGGGATTACTAGAGGTGACACGGGCGCTCATGTGGGATTACTAGAGGTGACACGGACGCTCATGTGGGATTGCTAGAGGTGACGTGGGCGCTCATGTGGGATTACTAGAGGTGACATGGACGCTCATCTGGGATTACTAGGAGGTGACATGGATGCTTATGTGGGATTACTAGAGGTGACGTAGGCGCTCATGTGGGATTACTAGAGGTGACATGGACATTGCTATAATAAAACACCATAGAAGAGAAAGTGCTGTCCTGTTTGCGCACTAATAAATAATATATAACCTTTATTAAGTACAGTAAAGTATGTAAGATAAATAGTTGAAATATTAAAACACAAAGTTAAGTGTATAAAGAGCTGAATAAAGTAATAAAAATAAGATTTTACTCACCGGTAAATCTATTTCTCGTAGTCCGTAGTGGATGCTGGGACTCCGTAAGGACCGTGGGGAATAGCGGCTGCGCAGGAGACTGGGCACATCTAAAGAAAGCTTTAGAATTACCTGGTGTGCACTGACTCCTCCCACTATGACCCTCCTCCAGACCTCAGTTAGGATACTGTGCCCTGAAGAGCTGACACAATAAGGAAGGATTTTGAATCCCGGGTAAGTCTCATACCAACCACACCAATCACACCGTATAACTCGTGATATTATACCCAGTTAACAGTATGAAATATTAACGGAGCCTCGTAACAGATGGCTCAACAATAACCCTTTAGTTAACAATAACTATATACAGGTATTGCAGACAATCCGCACCTGGGATGGGCGCCCAGCATCCACTACGGACTACGAAAAATAGATTTACCGGTGAGTAAAATCTTATTTTCTCTGACGTCCTAAGTGGATGCTGGGACTTCGTAAGGACCATGGGGATTATACCAAAGCTCCCAAACGGGCGGGAGAGTGCGGATGACTCTGCAGCACCGAATGAGAGAACTCAAGGTCCTCCTCAGCCAGGGTATCAAATTTGTAGAATTTAGCAAACGTGTTTGCCCCTGACCAAGTAGCAGCTCGGCAAAGTTGCAAAGCCGAGACCCCTCGGGCAGCTGCCCAAGAAGAGCCCACCTTCCTCGTGGAATGGGCTTTTACAGATTTAGGATGCAGCAGTCCAGCCGCAGAATGTGCAAGCTGAATTGTGCTACAGATCCAGCGAGCAATAGTCTGCTTTGAAGCAGGAGCACCCAGCTTGTTGGGTGCATACAGAATAAACAGCGAGTCAGTTTTCCTGACTCCAGCCGTCCTGGAAACATAGATTTTCAAGGCCCTGATTACGTCCAGTAACTTGGAATCCTCCAAGTCCCTAGTAGCCGCAGGCACCACAATAGGTTGGTTCAAATGAAAAGCAGATACCACCTTAGGAAGAAACTGAGGACGAGTCCTCAATTCCGCCCTATCCATATGGAAAATCAGATAAGGGCTTTTACATGACAAAGCCGCCAATTCTGACACACGCCTGGCCGAAGCCAAGGCCAACAGCATGACCACTTTCCACGTGAGATATTTCAAATCCACGGTTTTTAGTGGCTCAAACCAATGTGACTTTAGGAAACCCAACACCACGTTGAGATCCCAAGGTGCCACTGGAGGCACAAAAGGGGGCTGAATACGCAGCACTCCCTTAACAAATGTCTGAACTTCAGGCAGTGAAGCCAGTTCTTTCTGAAAGAAAATCGACAGAGCCGAGATCTGGACCTTAATGGAACCCAATTTTAGGCCCATAGTCACTCCTTACTGTAGAAAGTGCAGAAATCGACCCAGCTGAAATTCCTCTGTTGGGGCCTTCCTGGCCTCACACCAAGCAACATATTTCCGCCATATGCGGTGATAATGTTTTGCAGTGACATCTTTCCTGGCTTTAATCAGCGTAGGAATGACTTCCTCCGGAATGCACTTTTCTTTTAGGATCCGGTGTTCAACCGCCATGCCATCAAACGCAGCCGCGGTAAGTCTTGGAACAGACAGGGTCCCTGCTGTAGCAGATCCTGTCTGAGCGGTAGAGGCCATGGGTCCTCTGATATCATTTCTTGAAGTTCTGGGTACCAAGCTCTTCTTGGCCAATCCGGAACCACGAGTATCGTTCTTACTCCTCGTCTTCTTATTATTCTCAGTACCTTTGGTATGAGAGGCAGAGGAGAGAACACATAAACCGACTGGTACACCCACGGTGTCACTAGGGCGTCCACAGCTATCGCCTGAGGGTTCCTTGACCTTGCGCAATATCTCTCTAGTTTTTTGTTTAGGCGAGACGCCATCATGTCCACCTGTGGCCTTTCCCAACGGTTTACCATCAGTTGGAAGACTTCTGGATGAAGTCCCCACTCTCCCGGGTGTAGGTCGTGTCTGCTGAGAAAGTCTGCTTCCCAGTTGTCCACTCCCAGAATGAACACTGCTGACAGTGCTAAGACGTGATTTTCCGCCCATCTGAGAATCTTTGTGGCTTCTGCCATCGCCATCCTGCTTCTTGTGCCGCCCTGTCGGTTTACATGGGCGACTGCCGTGATGTTGTCTGATTGGAACAGAACCGGCTGGTTTTGAAGCAGGGGCCTTGCCTGACTTAGGGCATTATAAATGGCCCTCAGTTCCAGAATATTTATGTGTAGGGACGACTCCTGACTTGACCAAAGTCCTTGGAAATTTCTTCCCTGTGTGACTGGCCCCCAGCCTCGTAGGCTGGCATCCGTGGTCACCAGGACCCAGTCCTGTATGCCGAATCTGCGGCCCTCTATAAGATGAGCCGTCTGCAGCCACCACAGCAGAGATAACCCTGTCTCCAAGGACTAGGGTATCAGCCGATGCATCTGAAGATGCGATCCTGATCACTTGTCCAAGAGGTCCCACTGAAAGGTTCTTGCATGGAACCTGCCGAATGGAATTGCTTCGTAGGAAGCTACCATTTTTCCCAGGACTCGTGTGCAGTGATGCACCGATACCTGTTTTGGTTTCAGGAGGTCTTTGACTAGAGATGACAGCTCCTTGGCCTTCTCCATCGGGAGAAACACTTTTTTCTGTTCTGTGTCCAGAACCATCCCCAGGAACAGTAGGCGTGTGGTAGGAACCAGCTGTGACTTTGGAATGTTTAGAATCCAGCCGTGCTGTTATAGCACTTCCCGAGGTAGTGCTACCCTGACCAACAACTGCTCCTTGGACCTCGCCTTTATAAGGAGATCGTCCAAGTACGGGATAATTAAAACTCCCTTTTTTCGAAGGAGTATCATCATTTCTGCCATTACCTTGGTAAACACCCTCGGTGCCGTGGACAGTCCAAACGGCAGCGTCTGGAATTGGTAATGGCAATCCTGTACCACAAATCTGAGGTACTCCTGGTGGAGGATGGTAAATGGGGACATGCAGGTAAGCATCCTTGATGTCCAGAGATACCATGTAATCCCCCTCGTCCAGGCTTGCAATAACCGCCCTGAGCGATTCCATCTTGAACTTGAATTTTATTATATATGTGTTCAAGGATTTTAAATTTAAAATGGGTCTCACTGAACCGTCCAGTTTCGGTACCACAAACAGTGTGGAATAGTAACCCCGTCCTTGTTGAAGTAGGGGCACCTTGACTATCACCTGCTGGGAATACAGCTTGTGAATTGCCGCTAGCACAGCCTCCCTGCCTGAGGGAGTAATCGGCAAGGCAGATTTGTGGAAACGGCAGGGGGGAGACGCCTCGAATTCCAGCTTGTACCCCTGAGATACTACTTGGAGGATCCAGGGATCCACCTGTGAGCGAGCCCACTGATCGCTGAAATTTTTGAGGCGGCCCCCCACCGTACCTGGCTCCGCCTGTGAAGCCCCACCGTCATGCGGCGGACTTGGTAGAAGCGGGGGAGGACTTTTGTTCCTGGGAACCTGCTGTTTGTTGCAGCCTTTTTCCCCTACCCGCCTTTTCCCCGCCAGTTTTTCTGGGGTCGAAAGGACTGTACCTGATAAAACGGCGCTTTCTTAGGCTGTGAGGGAACATGGGGCAAAAAAGCTGACTTCCCAGCTGTTGCTGTGGAAACTAGGTCTGAGAGACCATCCCCGAATAACTCCTCACCCTTATAAGGAAAAACTTCCATGTGCCTTTTCGAATCTGCATCCCCTGTCCACTGCCGAGACCATAAGCCTCTCCTAGAAGAAATGGACAATGCACTTATCTTAGATGCCAGCCAGCAGATCTCCCTCTGTGCATCTCTCATGTATAAGACTATATGCTCTATGGTTAGCAGAATAGTGTCCCTGTCTAGGGTGTCAATATTTTCCGACAGGGAATCTGACCACGCAGCTGCAGCGCTGCACATCCATGCCGAAGCAATAGCTGGTCTAAGTATAATGCCTGAGTGTGTATATACAGACTTCAGGATCGCCTCCTGCTTTCTATCAGCAGGCTCCTTCAGGGTAGTGCCACCTTTTTTGACAAACGTGTGAGCGCTTTATCCACCCTAGGGGGTGTTTCCCAACGTGACCTATCCTCTGGCGGGAAAGGGTACGCCATTAGTAACTTTTTAGAAATTACCAATTTTTTATCGGGGGAAGCCCACGCTTCTTTACACTTCATTTAATTCTTCAGATGGGGGAAAAACTATTGGTAGTTTTTTCTCCCCAAACATAATACCCTTTTTTGTGGTACCTGGGTTTATATCAGAAATGTGTAATACCTCTTTCATTGCCTCAATCATGCAATGAATGGCCATAGTGGACATTAAATTTGACTCTTCATCGTCGACACTGGTATCAGTATCTGTGTCGACATCTGTGTCTGCCATCTGAGGTAGCGGGCGCTTTAGAGCCCCTGATGGCCTTTGAGACGCCTGGGCAGGCACAAGCTGAGAAGCCGGCTGTCCCGCATTTGGCATGTCGTCAAATTTTTTATGTAAGGAGTCTACACTTGCACGTAATTCCTTCCATAAGTCCATCCACTCAGGTGTCTGCCCCGCAGGGGGTGACATCACATTTATCGGCAACTGCTCCGCCTCCACATAATGTTCCTCATCAAACATGTCGACACAGCCGTACCGACACACCGTACACACATAGGGAATGCTCTAACAGAGGACAGGACCCCACAAAGCCCTTTGGGGAGACAGAGAGAGAGTATGCCAGCACACACCAGAGCGCTATATAATACAGGGACTAACTGAATTATATCCCCTATAGCTACTATAATCTTTATACTGCGCCTAAATTTAGTGCCCCCCCTCTCTTTTTTACCCTTCTGTAGTGCAGACTGCAGGGGAGAGCCAGGGAGCTTCCTTCCAGCGGAGCTGTGAGGGAGAAATGGCGCCAGTGTGCTGAGGGAGATAGCTCCGCCCCTTTTTCGGCAGACGTTTCTCCCGCTTTTTTATGGATTCTGGCAGGGGTAATTATCACATATATAGCCTCTGGGGCTATATATTGTGATTATTTAGCCAGCCAAGGTGTTTTTATTGCTGCTCAGGGCGCCCCCCCCAGCGCCCTGCACCCACCAGTGACCGGAGTGTGAGGTGTGCATGAGGAGCAATGGCTACTTTGGCTACCTTGGTGAAGACTGAAGTCTTCTGCCGCCGATTTTCCGGACCTCTTCTTGCTTCTGGCTCTGTAAGGGGGACGGCGGCGCGGTTCCTGGACCGAACATCAAGGACGGGTCCTGCGGTCGATCCCTCTGGAGCTAATGGTGTCCAGTAGCCTAAGAAGCCCAAGCTAGCTGCAAGCAGGTAGGTTCGCTTCTTCTCCCCTTAGTCCCTCGTTGCAGTGAGCCTGTTGCCAGCAGGTTTCACTGTAAAATAAAAAACCTAAAATATACTTTCTTTCTAGGAGCTCAGGAGAGCCCCTAGTGTGCATCCAGCTCGGCCGGGCACAAAAATCTAACTGAGGCTTGGAGGAGGGTCATAGTGGGAGGAGCCAGTGCACACCAGGTAGTCTAAAAGCTTTCTTTTAGTTGTGCCCAGTCTCCTGCGGAGCCGCTATTCCCCATGGTCCTTTCGGAGTTCCCAGCATCCACTAGGACGTCAGAGAAAAACAGTTACAGCTTATACACTACAGACCTAACATTAATAACTAAACAGAATAACATGAAACAAATATAAACAATAGCGAACGATCGTAAACACAAGTACACAGAGTGAGAATGAATGGCATACACAAAAGGTAACAAAGTGGCTACAGAGAACATACCATACGTGGGAATACTCGCATGCGCAACCCGGACCCAGACCTCCGATATCAAGCAGATGATCGTTGATGAGAGAGAGTACTGGCCGGTCAGGGAACAGTGGCCTTTATATACACACCCTACAGTACAATACAATGGTCCCTACAATCTCATTGTCCATTGGACACAGGAATGTGTCTCTGCATTATAACAAAAGGTCATAGGTGGATTTGAACAGGTGGGCTGTGACTATTTCAAACTGCTCAGGTGGGAGGTATCCTCAGGCTTCCCGCCGCATGGATAATGAACTGCAAATACAGTAAATGTCTGTAAACTACTTTTATACATAACTATACGCAGCAACGAACAATCTCTTCCTAACCAACACCGGAATGTTTCTAATAAAATACTCTGCAGATTGATACTAAACACCATCGTTCAACCTTTGTCTGACCCTTCGTATCATGCAAAGAGGAATCCCCATGTCCACGAACCATTTACACTATACATACTCGCAGACATTATTAAGGGGAATATTATCTACAAAACACACTATATTGGTTAAATATGTAGCGATCGAGTCGCTCGCTAGACGCTCACAAACTCCGCCGTAAATACACATCTCAATGCGCAGGAGACGTAGGAGCGTCCCCTACGCAACCTGAGGGGATGCGTACGCACGGGGGAGTGGGTGCACGAGCAGCGGGCATGTGCATTGGGGTTAGTACAAGGCATTGTGAATCACAATATTTTTCGACTTTGACAAGAAATAGATTAACCGGTAGATTTAAAATCTTATTTTCTCTTACATCCTAGAGGGACTCCGTAAGGACCATGGGGTTTATACCAAAGCATCCAATCGGGCGGGAGAGTGCGTATGACTCTGCAGCACCGACTGAGCAAACACTAGGTCCTCATCAGCCAGGGTATCAAACTTGTAGAATTTAGCAAAAGTGTTTGACCCCGACCAAGTCGCCGCTCGGCAAAGTTGTAATGCCGAGACGCCTCGGGCAGCCGCCCAAGAAGAGCCCACCTTCCTAGTGGAATGGGCCTTAACCGAATTTGGTACCGGCAATCCAGCCGTAGAATGAGCCTGCTGAATCGTGTCACAGATCCAGCAAGCAATAGTCTGCTTCGAAGCAGGTGCGCCAATCTTATTGGCTACATACAGGACAAACAGGGCCTCTGTTTTCCTAATACTAACCGCCCTGGCTACATAAATCTTTAAGGCCCTGACTACGTCCAGGGATCTGGAATCCTCCAGGTCACTTGTAGCCACAGGCACCACAATAGGTTGATTCACATGGAATGAAAAAATCACCTTAGGCAAAAATTGCGGTCGTGTCCTCAATTCAGCTCGATCCACATGAAAAATCAAGTAGGGGCTTTTGTGTGACAAAGCCGCCAATTCTGATACTCGCCTTGCTGATGCCAAGGCCAACAACATGACCACCTTCCAAGTAAGAAATTTCAACTCAACCTTGTTTAGCGGTTCAAACCAGTGTGATTTTAGGAACTGCAACACTACGTTGAGGTCCCATGGTGGAGGCACAAAAGGGGGCTGGATGTGCAGCACTCCCTTTACAAACGTCTGAACCTTAACAGAGCCTAATTTCAGGCCCATATCCACTCCTGTTTGTAGAATGTGGAGAAAATGACCCAGATGAAAATCTTCCGTAGGTGCATTCTTGGTCTCACACAAAGACACATACTTTCGCCAGATACGGTGATAATGTTTTACCGTCACCTCCTTCCTAGCCTTTATTAAAGTAAGGATGACCTCTTCCGGAATCCCCTTTTTTGCTAGGATTCGGCGTTCAACCGCCATGCCGTCAAACGTAACCGCGGTGAGTCTTGAAATAGACAGGGCCCCTGTTGCAACAGGTCTTCCCTCAGTGGAAGAGGCCAGGGATCTCCTGTGAGCATCTCTTGTAGATCTGAGTACCAGGCCCTTCGTGGCCAGTCTGGGACGAGTATCGTCTGTACTCTTCTTTGTCTTATGATCCTCAACACTTTTGTGATGAGAGGAAAAGGAGGAAACACGTAGACCAATTTGAACACCCACTGTGTTATCAGAGCGTCTACTGCTACTGCCTGAGGGTCCCGAGACCTGGCACAATACCTCCGAAGTTTTTTGTTGAGGCGTGACGCCATCATGTCTATTTGAGGAGTTCCCCAAAGACGTATTATGTCTGCAAAGACTTCTTGATGAAGTCCCCACTCTCCTGGATGGAGATCGTGTCTGCTGAGGAAGTCTGCTTCCCAGTTGTCCACTCCCGGAATGAAGACAGCCGACAGAGCGCTCACGTGATTTTCCGCCCAGCGAAGAATCCTGGTGGCTTCCGCCATCGCGACTCTGCTTCTTGTCCCGCCTTGGCAGTTCACATGAGCCACTGCTGTGGCATTGCCTGACGGAATCAGAACCGGTAGGTTTTGAAGAAGACTCTCCGCTTGTCGAAGGCCGTTGTATATGGCCCTGAGTTCCAACACATTGATGTGTAGACATGACTCCTGGTCTGACCAAAGTCCCTGAAAATGTCTTCCTTGTGTGACTGCTCCCCATCCTCGGAGGCTCGCGTCCGTGGTAACCAGGATCCAATCCTGAATTCCGAATCTGCGACCCTCCAGTAGGTGAGCACTTTGCAACCACCACAGGAGAGACACCCTGGCCCCTGGTGACAGAATAATTTTTCGATGTAAGTGTAGATGAGACCCGGACCACTTGTCCAGAAGGTCCCATTGAAAAGTCCTTGCATGGAACCTTCCGAATGGAATGGCCTCGTTGGCCGCCACCATTTTTCCCAGAACTTGAATGCACTGGTGAACAGATACCCTTTTCGGTTTCAGCAGGTCTCTGACCATGTTCTGGATGTCCTGGGCTTTCTCCATTGGAAGGAAGACCTTCATTTGTTCCGTATCCAGTATCACACCTAGGAACGGTAGTCGAGTTGTCGGAATCAACTGCGACTTCGGTAGATTTAGAATCCAACCGTGTTGCTGGGAGCACTCTCAGAGAGAGCGCCACACTGCTCAGCAATTTGTCCCTTGATCTCGCTTTTATCAGGAGATCGTCCAAGTATGGGATAATTGTGACTCCATGCTTGCGCAGGACCACCATCATTCCCGCCATTATCTTGGTGAAAATCCTCGGGGCCGTGGAAATGTCCAAACGGCAACGTCTGAAACTGATAATTGCAATCCTGTACAGCAAATCTCAGGAATTCTTGATGGGGGGCATATATGGGGACATGAAGGTACGCATCCTTTATGTCCAGAGACACCATAAACTCCCCCTCCTCCATATTGGCTATTATCGCTCTGAGCGATTCCATTTTGAATTTTAATCTTTTTATGAACAGGTTTAGGGATTTCAGATTCAATATAGGTCTGACCGAACCTTCTGGTTCATGGGAACCCTGATTATCACTTGCTGTATACACAGCGTTTGAATTGCAGCTAACACTACATCCCGTTCCGACGTGGAAACTGGTAGAACCGACTTGAAAAATCGGCGCGGGGGCACCTCTTTGAATTCCAGTTTGTAACTCTGGGAAACTATTTCTAACACCCAGGTATTCAGGCCTGAGCTGACCCAGACCTGGCTGAAAAGTTGAAGACATGCGCCCACCGGCGCGGACTCCCTCAGGGGAGTCCCGGCGTCATGCTGTGGGTTTTGGAGTAGCCGGGGAGGACTTTTGTTCCTGGGCCCCTGCCGAAGCAGGTGCTATTTTGCCTCTGCCCTTACCTCTGGCAAGGAAGGAGGATCCCCGACCTCTTCTGGACTTGTGCGACCGAAAGGACTGCATCTGATAGGGTGGCATTTTATTTTGCTGTTGGGGAATATATGGTAAAAAATTTGATTTACCTGCTGTAGCTGTGGAAACCAGGTAAGTCAGCCCATCCCCAAACAATATATCACACTAATCACACTGTCTGGCCAGACAAAGTAAATTCACACTGTCAGACCTAATTATATGGTCCTCTGAATCCTAAACGGATCACTGCAATATCCTGTGTTTTAGAATTAACTACTCACGGATATTAGGAACACTTATCAGCTGAAGATATCCAAGTGTTTGTATGGTTTAATAATCCTAAACACTGAATGGACTTCCAATGTTATGAATGGACTGAAAAAATCCTTATGTCCTAAACAGCGTGTGAAGCCATATAGCTGAACTGTTATTAGAGGCTTTAAAAGAAATACCATTCTTTTTCTTTCTGTTATCTTTCAGAATGCAACAATGATATATCTATTGTAACATAGTGATATTAATTTATATCTGAGCCTCCATATACTTCTGTATCGATTTTTAGACATTATTTTAGTCTAGGGTGACACAAAGTGTCCACATTGAATAAAATTCAGTATATTAAAATGGAAAGATTGTTATAGGCTGTGCAAAGTGTTCTGTTTTGTTTTTTTCCTTTTTAAATATAACAATAGATATTTAATTACACCGGCCGGTGGTTGTTTTGAACTTTTAGAATATATTTGAATTTGGCAAGCAATGATAAATAATTATATATAAAGTCTTAATAAAAACATTTTTGCTGAATCTATGTGCGCTGCAAAATATTTTTATTTTCTCTTTTTCTGATTTCTAAGGTTGAGTAGCCTTAATTTGCTGGCAGCACGTAGATTTGGAGTGAATGAGCGCTTGGCTAAATATATTTTTGTTCACTTTTTTGATTAGTACTTACTCATCAGCCGAGCTGCCACTCACAAATAAACGGCTTTAATAAAAGCTACGTTTTTGATTTAATTTTGTATATAATTGTTTTTGTTCTGGAGACATGTCATCTTTGAAATGTTTATCCGAAAGGATGGAAAGGAGAAATGTTTACCTTAAAGGAACAGCTCCTACATATAATCTGACCGCCAGGGGTGAAGGGACCGATATGCATAGGCTCTTTAATGATTTGGAGGACCTATGCATGTCGGAAACTAAACACTGGTGGGATCAAATTACTTTACAAAAATATTTAGATCAAAATATTATACCAAGAGGTCTTAGGATATTAAAGACATCAACTTTTCAAAATGATGTAGAGTTTACAAAAGAATGGAATGAGGCTCTTGAATCCTGTTCCAGACAACTTATGAAAATGTTGGTGAGATATAGGGAGGAGAAAGTAAAGACTATACAGGAAGAGATAGAAAAGCTACATGTCTTATTGAAGAAATTTGAAGGTAGCCAGGAATATAGAGAGAGGGACATTAAGGTCAATAGTAAAATAGAGGCATACGAGAGAAGTTTGATCTCAAGAAAGGAAAATAAACTAGATAGAGATATCCGGGACTATGACAAAGGAGAAATCTATAGCTATAGAGGTGGTCAGAATCAGAGGGAATTAACTTACGAGGAATTCCCCCCAAAAAGGAAAATACCCACAAATAGGAGCCATCAAGAACCCCAAAAAAGTTATAATTCATTTGGTGGGAGGAACAATAGGTTCCAGAACACCTACTCTAATCAATACAGACCCAGACAGAGATATGCGCTGAGAAATTCAGCAAATCAGAGAACTAATTCATATCAAGTACAAACACAGAATAGATTTGAAGTTCTTGATGATTTCCATTCTCCTAGGAGAAATAGGTTCAGAGGACGTTTTTATAGCGGTCCCTCTGAAACAGAGGAAGAGTGGGAAGCCTCACCACAAACCTCTCAGCAGCATTTTTTAGAGAAGCGTCAACCCCTAAGGGGAAATATGAGAGACGATCGGAGATTAACCCTAAAAAGGTCAAGAGAACAGGGAGAGGCAATAGAGGAGGGAGACGAAGAAGGAGAAACAAGCAAAAAAAGACCCGTCCATTTGAAATAGAAGTAGAAAATAAAGGAGTTCATAATCTGTCATCTAAGAAACTTTCGGATAATGAAGTAAAACTTCTAGAGAGAGGCTTAAACTTTGCCCCGGTTAATAAACCAAATTTATTTGTATTATTTGTAGACCTTAATCGTTATGTGAGAAATCTCAGCAGAAAGAGATTTTTTGCCCTTAAGGCTATCAAATCGGGTAGAGAGCTGGGAGTCCCGATAATCCTAGATACTGAAGAAAGAGAGGCTTTGAAAAATCTAGAGGAATTAGAACAGGAGTCTGGTTGTCCACAAAGCCAATTTTCCAAAATATATGATATTAAACGAGAGGGATGTTTTAGAAATAAATCAGAATTTTACCCCTTACAATATAAAGGGCCATTTATAGAATGTTTCTATAAAAGTACACTACAACAGTTTCGAGAAATGTGTGAACGCATGGAAAGAAAGCCTATAAAGGATAATCTAAGTATTGGTGAACGGAAGGCAATTAGACTTTTATATGAGGATAAAACTATAACCATCAAACCTGCCGATAAGGGGGGTGGGATTGTTATTCTGAATACAACAGACTATATCTCCGAATCCTTGAGACAACTCGGAGATGAGAGATTTTATAGAGGTTTGGAAGGAGATCCTACCCCCCTATATCAGAAAGATATGGGAGTTTTGTTAGATTGTGCTCTTGCTGAGGGTGTGATATCCAAAGAAACATTTTGGTTTTTGTTTAATAAATATCCTATCACTCCCACCTTTTATTATTTACCAAAAATTCACAAGACACTCCATCACCCCCCAGGGCGTCCAATTATTTCAGGTGTTGGGTCCCTCACAAATAATTTGTCTGCTTATGTTGATTTTTATTTACAAAGTCACGTAGAGAACTTAAAGTCACATATAAAGGATACTAAGCATTTTTTAAATAAAATTAATTCCATCACATGGAAAAAAGGTTACTATTTGTTAACGCTGGATGTAGAGTCTCTCTACTCCAACATACCCCATGATATGGGACTAAAAACAATAAAGGAACAGTTTCAAAAGGTAGATTACCCTTCGGAATCTTTATGTGACTTCCTGATCTCGTCTATTAAGTTTATTTTGGAACACAATTATTTCACGTTTAATTCACGTTATTATTTACAGACACGGGGGACTGCTATGGGGACCAGGTTCGCCCCGAGTTATGCAAACCTATACATGGGTGCTTTTGAAGACAAACATGTTTGGGGCGCTGACTACGGGGCGAACCTGGTCCTCTATGTAAGATTTATTGATGATTTATTTATTATTTGGGATGGTGATTTGGATTCTATACAACAGTTTATAATTAGTCTTAATGAAAATGTGTTTGGTTTGAAATTCACTGCCACCTATAGTTTGACACAGATTAATTATTTGGATATCACACTCTCAGTAAGAGACAACCAACTGGTTACGGAAACATACAGAAAACCAGTGGATAATAATAAATATCTTAATTATGAGAGTTCACATCTAGACTCCTGGAAAAATAATATTCCCAAAGGCCAATTAGTACGTATGAAACGGAACTGTTCTTCTGAAAATACATACCAACAACAGGCTCACCAATTATTACAGGTTTTCTCTAAGCAGGGTTACCCAGAAAAAATCACTAGAAAGGCATATGAGGAAGTTAATTTAATGGATAGGCAAGTGTTACTACAATCAGGAGATCCAAAACTGATGAGAAAACAGAGTTATGATATAAAGAATATTAATTTCGTCACTCAGTTCAATGGATGTGCAAAAGAAATTAAGAATATCATCAAGAAAAACACATCAATCTTATTACAGGATGATGTGCTGAGGGATGAAATTAACTCATCAGGGAAGGTTACTTTCAGGAGATCTGAAAATATCAAATCTAAATTGGTTCATAGCCATTTTAGAATGGCAAAAGAACCAACTAGTGATAATCATCTAACATGGCTCCCAAAGAAACCTGCAGGCTATCATAGATGTGGGAATAGTAGGTGTTTTATGTGCATCAACTCTCCACGAAAAGTGACGGAATTTTTTTCCTTTAAGTCTGGAGAGAAATTTATAATTAATGAATTTCTAAATTGCCAGTCTTCATATGTGGTCTATCTACTAAGTTGTAAATGTGGCAAACAGTATATAGGACGAACAACCCGCACTCTCCATGTTAGATATATGGAGCATAAGAGAAATATACAGAATGGCATCATGACACACCCTTTATCTAAACATATTGCATTATGTCAAAATCGTGATATGAAGAATGTCTCAGTCCAGGCTATTGAACATATTCAGACTACATATAGAGGGGGTGAAAGATTTGGACGTTTATGTAGACGTGAGGCATTCTGGATATTTAAGTTAGATTCAATGGTGCCAAATGGACTCAATGATACCATTGAGTTAAATAATATATGAATGTGATCCTTGAGTCCTTTATATTTAGGTTTATATGAAGTGATTGTCTCCTCCTACTTCTATATGAAATAATTCTCTCTTCCCACCTTTTCTTCATATATCTACCCTTATCCTTCGATTCTCCCCTTTTAGTTTTGATTTTTATCTATATATATATATATATATATATATATATATATATACGTTCTTTGTATATATATATTTGTGGAATATATATATATATATATATATCGACGCTGATTATTGTAAATGATGTGACATCTAAATTTACTAAACTTTTTAACAACTATGTTTGTTAGTCATATATTGATCCACTAATATTGCGGTTCGAGATCTATATACATAATATACATTTCAATCTAGCTAGTTATGTATATGCACACATTTATTAGCTGCATGTCTCATTATGTAATATCTGTTTTTGCTATCTATAACAATGCCTCTGGAATTTGTATTAATTATTCACTAATTGGACGTATAGGTTCAATTGGTGTTTTAATTTATATCAAAGGATATACATATATATATAGCTTTTATGAACAAGATGACATGTCTTCCGGATAAAGCTAAATGAACTATTGCTTGCTTTTTATGTTTAAATATTTATTTTTAGATATGTGTACTAGTATTTTTTAGAAAATTCAGTCTAAATTAATATGGCTATGTACTATCTTTATAAATGAGGCTCCTATACGTTTGGTCTAGATGTTTTCTCTGATGGAACAAATCGTTTTATATATTGTCTTACTCACAGAGAGAAATCATGCCTAAATCCTTAACATGACACTGATGTGTAGGAATAAACACGGTGATTACAGGTGTGATAGATAATTAAAATTGTTGCTATGTGTTCGGAACTGTTATGCGGCTCACAGCCGGAGAGAGACCTGACACGCAATAAAGAAACTAGACTGACGGGATTACGTCATCACGGCATTTACCCGCAAGGTTTAAAAAGAGCAAGAGGGAGCAGTGAGTTTATTTCTGATGAAGCCGCTGAGCCCGGAGGGAGGCGGAGAAACGCGTAAACCACTCACTACATTCATTTCTACCACCGCCAGTGGATACACTCACCACCAAGCCGTTATCTAATCCATTTGGACTGCATCCTCCAGAGATGACTGCGCTTTAAAGGTTACCAGCACCAGCAGCCGGGAGGAGCCCTGTGGACCCAATAAACGGAAGAGTGCGGTGAGAGTAATCACACTGTCTGGCCAGACAAAGTAAATTCACACTGTCAGACCTAATTATATGGTCCTCTGAATCCTAAACGGATCACTGCAATATCCTGTGTTTTAGAATTAACTACTCACGGATATTAGGAACACTAATCAGCTGAAGATATCCAAGTGTTTGTATGGTTTAATAATCCTAAACACTGAATGGACTTCCAATGTTATGAATGGACTGAAAAAATCCTTATGTCCTAAACAGCGTGTGAAGCCATATAGCTGAACTGTTATTAGAGGCTTTAAAAGAAATACCATTCTTTTTCTTTCTGTTATCTTTCAGAATGCAACAATGATATATCTATTGTAACATAGTGATATTAATTTATATCTGAGCCTCCATATACTTCTGTATCGATTTTTAGACATTATTTTAGTCTAGGGTGACACAAAGTGTCCACATTGAATAAAATTCAGTATATTAAAATGGAAAGATTGTTATAGGCTGTGCAAAGTGTTCTGTTTTGTTTTTTTCCTTTTTAAATATAACAATAGATATTTAATTACACCGGCCGGTGGTTGTTTTGAACTTTTAGAATATATTTGAATTTGGCAAGCAATGATAAATAATTATATATAAAGTCTTAATAAAAACATTTTTGCTGAATCTATGTGCGCTGCAAAATATTTTTATTTTCTCTTTTTCTGATTTCTAAGGTTGAGTAGCCTTAATTTGCTGGCAGCACGTAGATTTGGAGTGAATGAGCGCTTGGCTAAATATATTTTTGTTCACCTTATAGGGTAGTACTTCCATATGCTTTTTGGAATCCGCATCACCCGTCCATTGGCGAGTCCATAAGGATCGTCTCGCTGAGATCGACATGGCATTGGCCTTAGAAGCCAGCAATCCAATGTCCCTTTGAGCATCCCTCATAAATAAGACTGCATCTTTTATATGGGCTAGAGTTAAGAATATAGTATCCTTATCCATATTTTCAAAATTATCTGTCAGCTCATCTGTCCAAGCTGCAATTGCGCTACACACCCATGCCGACGCAATCGTCGGTCGTAGTACAGCACCCATATGAGAATAAATACACTTTAAAGGTAGTTTCTTGCCTGCGATCTGCAGGGTCCTTAAGGGCAGCTGTGTCAGGAGATGGTAGCGCCACCTTCTTGGACAAGCATGTCCACATTGGGAGGTGATTCCCAAATCTCCCTGTCCTGTTTAGGGAAGGGGTATGCCATATAAATTCTTTTGGGGATCTGCAGCCACTTCTCCGGAGTCTCCCAAGCTTTTATAAAGAATTCATGTGAAATCCGAGGATTGACCCCCTGATGTTCCCCTTAATTCAGCCTTATCAAGCCTTTCATGTAAAGATGTCACACTTGCATTTAACCTATGCCACATGCTCATCCAATCCTGAGTCGGCACCAGCGATGGGGACACACCACTCATTTGCTCCACCTCCTCCTTGGAGAAGCCTACCGTTTCAGACATGTCGACACACTTACCGACACCCCACACACACAGGGGGTTACCTATAAGGGGACAAAACCCCAACCAGGCCCTTAGGGGAGACAGAGAGAGAGAGAGAATGCCAGCACACACCCAGCGCCCAAACACTGGAATATATGACCAGACAGCGCTTTTATATTTATAATGTTAATCTCCACTCACTGCGTCGCCAATGTGCCCCCTCCTCTTTTTTCCAGCCTGTGAAGCTCAGCAGGGGAGAGAACAGGGAGCCAGCGTTTTCTCATGCAGCCTCTGCGGAGAAAATGGCGCTGATTAGTGCCGGCGGCGGGCTTCGGTCCCCTCATGATATTGTAAGAAAATGGAGGGGGTCTGTGGATTTACTGTCCCACAGCCTAATCCAACATATTTATGCCCAAATTGAGGTTTATTGCTGCCCAGGGCCCCCCCCCCTCCCCTGCACCCTACAGTGCCTCTTGTGTGTGTGTGTGACTGGGAGCAATGGCACGCAGCTTACCGCTGCGCGCTTACCTCATGAAGATCTGATGTCTTCTGTCTTCCGGCATCTGTGAGGACGGCGGCGGCGCGGCTCCGGGACGAACCCCAGGTGAGACCTGTGTTCCGACTCCCTCTGGAGCTAATGGTGTCCAGTAGCCTTAGAAGCAGTGCCCAAATCTTCAAAGCCCTGACCACACCTAGTAACTCGGAATCCTCCAAGTCACGAGTAGCCACAGGCACCACAATAGGTTGGTTTATATGGAAAGATGACACCACTTTAGGCAGAAATTGTGGACGGGTCCGCAATTCTGCCTTGTCCATATGGAAAACCAGATAGGGGCTTTTATGACAAGGCCGCTAATTCTGACACACGCCTAGCTGAAGCCAAGGCTAATAGCATGACCACCTTCCACGTGAGAAATTTTTACTCCACGGTTTTAAGTGGCTCAAACCAGTGTGACTTCAGGAAACTCAACACCACGTTAGGATCCCAAGGTGCCAATGGAGGCATAAAAGGGGGCTGAATATGCAGCACTCCCTTTACAAACGTCTGAACTTCAGGCAGAGAAGCCAGTTCTTTTTGAAAGAAAATAGACAGGGCCGAAATCTGGACCTTAATGGAACCCAATTTTAGTCCCAAAGTCACTCCCTCTTGTAGGAAGTGAAGGAAACGGCCCAGCTGGAATTCCTCCGTGGGGGCATTCCTGGCCTCACACCAAGCAACATATTTTCGCCATATACGGTGATAATGTTTAGCCGTCACGTCCTTCCTAGCCTTTATCAGCGTAGGAATGACCTCATCCGGAATGCCTTTTCTGCTAGGATCCAGCGTTCAACCGCCATGCCGTCAAACGCAGCCGCGGTAAGTCTTGGAACAGACAGGGCCCCTGTTGCAACAAGTCCTGTCTTAGAGGCAGAGGCCATGGGTCCTCTGAGAGCATTTCTTGCAGGTCTGGATACCAAGTCCATCTTGGCCAATCCGGAACAATGAGTATTGTTCTCACTCCTCTTTTTCTTATGATTCTCAGCACCTTGGGTATGAGAGGAAGAGGAGGGAATACATAAACAAACTGGAACACCCACGGTGTCACTAGTGCGTCTACAGCTATTGCCTGAGGGTCTCTTGACCTGGCGCAATACCTTTGTAGCTTTTTGTTGAGGCGGAATGCCATCATGTCCACCTGTGGCAGTTCCCACCGACTTGCAATCTGCGTGAAGACTTCTTGATGAAGTCCCCACTCTCCCGGGTGGAGGTCGTGCCTGCTGAGGAAGTCTGCTTCCCAGTTGTCCACCCCCGGAATGAACACTGCTGACAGTGCTCTTACGTGATTCTCTGCCCAGCGAAGGATTCTGGTGGCTTCCGCCATTGCCACCCTGCGCCTTGTGCCACCTTGGCGGTTTACATGAGCCACTGCGGTGATGTTGTCCGACTGAATCAGCACGATTGGTCGCGAAGCAGAGTCTCCGCTTGACGTAGGGCGTTGTATATGGCCCTTAGTTCCAGGATATTGATGTGAAGGCAAGTCTCCTGACTTGACCACAGACCTTGGAAATTTCTTCCCTGTGTGACTGGCCCCCACCCTCGGAGGCTTGCATCGATGGTCACCAGGACCCAGTCCTGAATGCCGAATCTGCGGCCCTCGAGAAGGTGGAGCACTCTGCAGCCACCACAGGAGAGACACCCTGGCCCTGGGGGATAGGGTGATCAGCCGATGCATCTGTAGATGTGATCCGGACCACTTGTCCAACAGATCCCATTGAAAGGTCCTCGCATGGAACCTGCCAAAGGGAATGGCCTCATATGATGCCACCACCTTTCCCAGGACTCGCGTGCAGTGATGCACCGACACCTGTTTTGGTTTTAATAGGTCTCTGACCAGTGTCATGAGCTCCTGAGCCTTCTCCATCGGGAGATAAACCCTCTTCTGGTCTGTGTCCAGAATCATGCCCAGGAAGGGCAGACGAGTCGTAGGAATCAACTGCGACTTTGGAATATTTAGAATCCAGCCGTGCTGTTGTAACACTTCCCGAGAGCATGCTACGCTGATCAGCAACTGCTCTCTGGACCTCGCCTTTATAAGGAGATCGTCCAAGTATCGGATAATTGTGACCCCTTGCTTTCGCAGGAGCACCACCATTTCCGCCATCACCTTGGTAAATATTCTCGGTGCCGTGGAGAGACCAAACGGCAACGTCTGGAATTGGTAATGACAATCCTGTACCCAAAATCTGAGGTACGCCTGATGAGGTGGATAAATGGGGACATGAAGGTATGCATCCTTTATGTCCAGAGACACCATAAAATCCCCCCCTTCCAGGCTTGCGATGACCGCTCTGAGCGATTCCATTTTGAACTTGAACCTTATCAGGTATATGTTTAGGGATTTTAAATTCAATATGGGTCTGACCGAAACGTCCGGTTTCGGTACCACAAACATGGTCGAATAATAACCCTTCCCTTGTTGAAGGAGGGGAACCTTGACCACCACCTGCTGAAGATACAATTTGTGAATTGCAGCTAACACTATTTCCCTCTCTAAGGGGGAAGCTGGCAGGGCCGATTTGAGGTATCGGTGAGGGGGCATCTCTTCGAATTCCAGCTTGTATCCCTGAGACACAATCTCTATTGCCCATGGATCCACCTGGGAGTAAACCCAGCGTCATGCGGTGGATTTAGTGGAAGCCGGGGAGGACTTCTGTTCCTGGGAACTAGCTGTGTTGTGCAGCTTCTTTCCTCTGCCCTTGCCTCTGGCAAGAAAGGACGCACTTGAAAAAGAGAGACAAGACAAAAAACCCTTGTTTTTTTCCTTGTTCTTTTCCCTTCCCTTTTCCCTTGACCAAAATGGATTCCATGAGATACCTCACCCGTAATCTGATAGGTCTAATTTTCAGTCAGTCAAAACTAAAGAAATCAAGTCATTGGTTACTTTAACCTTCAAGTACTGGCCACAGGAGAGCACCAGAGAGGGGCTCTCGTGACCAAGCCAACCAGGTGAAACGTACGTCGAGATACGTCAACAGTGACGTCATCGCGGCAACGCCCAGTCCGGAAGCGGGCGGCCGCGCTCGTCACTACAGCGGGACTACGAACGGGGAAATCAACCCAGCATCCGCCGCATACAGTGCGGCCGGGGTAACTAACACCAGACCACTAGGGTCTCAAGCGCACCACTACATTTCAGTACATTACGGGAATTTATCCCCTGCCTAACACTGATTATATACTGTATTGTTTTCTGGCGCTGCTGTGTGTTTTCTCTTTACTGCCACTTATACTGGGGGTAATCTCACTAGACCACCAGGGTTTAAATTCATGTTTATACTCACCATAAGTTTGTAAAGAGTTGACAGTTTACCCAAGTCCTAACACCCGCTCATGCCTCTAAGGTTCATTTATTAGATACAGATATCTAACTGTGATTTATACACACAAGTGCATTTATTAGGACATTTTTCTGTGATTTCAACGTGCATGTATATTCAAGATAGCATTTTCTCTACTTTCTGGTATTTATCATTAATCAACTGACACTTGGTACTAATTGTTCCCATTCAGAATATACCATATGTGAGCCAGCTTTGAGCTCCGCAGCAGCAACTCCGACTTTGACTGCTGAACATATGCCACTTGGTATTTGACCTTTTTTATTCATAATATAAGGCTAAAAGTACCATTTGGGAGCTAGCCGTGGGCTCCTTTCTAATATATGACCATTTATCTGTTTTTTTCCCCCAAGGGTCCAGCAAATATTGTGTGAATTGTCATTTAATTTGAGTCATCTTCCAGCTCTGCTCTACCATTTGGTACATTCTTTATTTACAAGTTATCACTACCATTATCATTACCATCTTTCCTTAGACTAATTATTATGATATATACACACACACACCTCACATTATCCTTCTAAACTCCACCCACCACAATACATTTCTATCAATTCCAGACACTCCAAATCACCTTGATATTGTCTGGAAATATTATTTTGAGACCATCAGTGGTCGTGGTTGAGTGTGAAGTACACAAAGCAGTGCACTCTCCCTTTCCACTCAATATTTTCCTTATACCGGCCCACGGCCATACTACCCTGAATACGCCCGATCTTGTCCAATCTCGGAAGCTAAGCAGGCGTGGCCTGGTCAGTACTAGGAAGGAAAACATCCTGAGAATACCAGGTGCGGTGGGCCCCCCTTTTTTAATTCTCCAAAGCTGACTATACCTCTATGTCTGTTTCTGGAAAAACACTCCCGGACCACATATGGTTGATCCATATACAGTACAGACAATAGGAGTACTCTCTATCTCTTTCTCCACATCCCTTACCACAGGCCCACGGCCATACTACCCTGAATGCGCCCGATCTTGTCCGATCTCGGAAGCTAAGCAGGTATGGCCTGGTCAGTATCAGGATGGGAAACCCACTGAGAATACCAGGTGCAGTGGGCCCCCTCTTCTTCATCTATCTCTCTCATAAGAACAACTCCAGTTGACTCAACCTTGCTACCTTATCACGCTTCTATTTTTGAAACCTTCATTTTGAGGCATGTACAGTGACTGTTCTGGATACATTTAATTTATTTTATTTCATCAGAACACACTGATATTCATTCAATATATCACTTCTGACATTTTCACCTTCTCCTAGCAACTTGTACCTCATTTGCTAAAAAGGTCAAACAAGTTTCTTTTTTCTGAATACTAGACACGAGTCCTCAAATTGTCTTATAACTTTTTTTCCTTTTATTCAAGAAACAATTAAAGGTTAAGTTTTATTTTTCTCATCATTTACTCTATTTACATCACATAAATTGTTACAAACGAGTGCTCCCAAACAAGGGTTTTTTGTCTTGTCTCTCTTTTTCAATTGTAGTCTAATCTACAAAATTCCTGGGAGCACCGCCAATCATTAGCAGTTTAAAACTATGGCCCTCATTCCGAGTTGATCGCTCGCAAGGCGATTTTAGCAGAGTTACACACGCTAAGCCGCCGCCTACTGGGAGTGAATCTTAGCTTCTTAAATGTGCGACCGATGTATGCGCAATATTGCGATCACAAACGAGTTAGCAGTTTTTGAGTAGCTTCAGACTTACTCTGCCTGTGCGATCAGTTCAGTGCTTTTCGTTCCCGGCTGACGTCATAAACACACCCAGCGTTCGCCCAGGCACACCCACCGTTTCCCCGGCCACTCCTGCGTTTTTTCCGGAAACGGTAGCGTTTCCAGCCACACGCCCCTAAAACGCCGTGCATCCGCCCAGTAACACCCATTTCCTGTCAATCACAATGCGATCGTCGGAGCGAAGAAAAAGCCGTGAGTAAACTTACTTTCTTCATAGTAAAATTACTTGGCGCAGTCGCAGTGCGAACATTGCGCATGCGCACTAAGAGAATTCTCACTGCGATGCGATGAAAAACTCCGAGCGAACAACTCGGAATGAGGGCCTATATTCTTTCCAACTGCATATATATTGGTTTTTCTATGTCATTTATATACTCTGTTTAGATTGTCAAGACTAGTGCGGTTCCAAATGAAATTTTGTAAGAAAGGACGCACCTCAGACTTTCTTGTGTTTTTTGTGATCGAAAGGACTGCATTTGGTAATACGGTGCTTTCTTAGGTTGTGAGGGAACATATGGCAAAAAGTTTGACTTTCCAGCAGTAGCTGTGGAGACCAGGTCTGAGAGACCCTCCCCCAAACAACTCCTCACCCTTGTAAGGTAAAACCTCCATGTGCCTTTTTGAGTCAGCATCGCCTGTCCATTGCAGAGTCCACAGGACCCTTCTGGCAGAAATCGACATTGCATTTATTCTAGAGCCCAGAAGGCTAATGTCTCTTTGAGCATCTCTCGTATATAGGACAGCGTCTTTTATATGCCCCAGGGTCATTAATATAGTATCCTTGTCCAAGGTATCAAGTTCCTCAGATAAGGTATCCGTCCATGCTGCTACAGCACTACACACAGGCCGACGCAATTGCCGGCCTTAGTAAGGTACCTGAATGTGTATAAATGGACTTCAGGGTACCCTCTTGTTTTCTATACCCAGCATCTTTTAGGGTGGCCGTATCCTGTGACGGCAGGGCTACCCTCTTGGATAAGCGTGTTAGAGCTTTGTCCACCCTAGGGGAGGATTCCCAGCGTAACCTGTCCGTTGGCGGGAAAGGATACGCCATAACCATCCGTTTGGAAATCTGCAGTTTTTTATCTGGAAATTCCAAAGCCTTTTCACATAACTCTTTTAGCTCATGTGAAGGGGGAAAGGTCACCACCTGCCTTTTTTCCCATACATATGAACCCTCTTGTCAGGGACTGGGGTTTCCTCTGTGATGTGCAACACATCCTTCATTGCTATAATCATATAACGGATGACTTTAGCCAATTTAGGCTGTAACTTTGCATCATCGCAATCAACACTGGAGTCAGAATCCATGTCGGTATCTGTGTCAACAATTTGGGATAGTGGGCGCTTCTGAGACCCTGACGGCCTCTGCGACATAGGATCGGGCATGGGCTGAGACCCCGACTGTCCTAAGGTTTCAGCTTTATCCAACCTTTTATGCAAGGAATTAACATTATCATTTAAAACCTTCCACATATCCATCCAATCAGGTGTCGGCGCCGTCGGCGGCGACCCCACATTCATTTGCTCCCGCTCTGCTTCCACATAGCCTTCCTCGTCAAACATGTCGACACAAGCGTACCGACACACCACATACACAGGGGATGCTCTTTTTGAAGACAGTTCCCCCACAAGGCCCTTTGGAGAGACAGAGAGAGAGTATGCCAGCACACACCCCAGCGCTATATGTTCCAGGAATCGCACAGTAACTTAGTGTTAACCCAGTAGCTGCTGTATAATATGTTTTTGCACCTAATTTATGTGCCCCCCCTCTCTTTTTACCCTCTTCTACCGTGAATCTGCAGGGCAGAGCCTGGGGAGCTTCCTCTCAGCGGAGCTGTGGAGAGAAAATGGCGCTGGTGAGTGCTGAGGAAGAAGCCCCGCCCCCTCAGTGGCGGGCTTCTGTCCCGCATTTCTGTACACAATTATGGCGGGGGCTCATGCATATACACAGAGCCCAACTGTATATATGCCCAACTTTTGCCAAGAGGTCCTAATTGCTGCCTAGGGCGCCCCTCCCCTGCACCCTACAATGAGTATGTGGGTGTAGTGTGGGAGCAATGACGCACAGCTGCAGTGCTGTGCGCTACCTCAGTTTGAAGACTGGAGTCTTTTGCCGCCGATTTTGAAGTCTTCTTGCTTCTTTCACCCGGCTTCTGTCTTCCGGCTCTGCGAAGGGGACGTCGGCGTGGCTTCGGGATCGGACGACAAAGGGTGAGATCCTGTGTACGATCCCTCTGGAGCTAATGGTGTCCAGTAGCCTAAGCAAGACCTATCTGCAGAGAGTAGGGCTGCTTCTCTCCCCTCAGTCCCACGATGCAGAGAGTCTGTTGCCAGCAGATCTCCCTGAAAATAAAAAACCTAACAAAATACTTTCTTATAGCAAGCTCAGGAGAGCTCACTAAACAGCACCCAGCTCGTCTGGGCACAGATTCAAACTGAGGTATGGAGGAGGGACATAGAGGGAGGAGCCAGAGCACACTAGTATCCAAATTCTTCCTTAAAGTGCCCTGTCTCCTGCGGAGCCCGTCTATTCCCCATGGTTCTTTACGGAGTCCCCAGCATCCACTAGGACGTTAGAGAAATACGGGGGACCTACGTCTTTTGTCCCCCATATTTTTGGCACCAGGACCGGATGCAGAGCCCGGTGCTGGTTGTTAAAATACGGGGGATCCCCTGTCATCCCCCCCCCCCGTATTTTTACATCCGGCTCAAAGAGCCCGGGGCTTGTTTAAGCTTAGGAGGGGGGACCCCACGCATTTTTTTTCAGGATTTTTAACCCATTCCCACAGAAAAACATGCTCAGATCTCTCCATAATATTTTAGTCAGTTTAAAAACTAAAAATATTTAAAAAAATATATTAAATAATACTTGTGGCTCCTAAATAGACAAACCAAGTAGATAATCCCTTCTAATATAAACAGATATGCTATTACCAATAAAAAAAAAACCACCAAAAAAACATGTTTTTAAAATTTGAATATACTTTTGTCGAAAAGCCGCAATTTAACCATTGCAGACATGTCGAATTTGACAAATGTCGAATTGCAAAAAGTCGAATCTGAAACGGACGTTTTTTTGTCGAAAAGTACTGTATTGCAATGTTGAATACGTTTTTTTTGTCGAAAATGCCCCGTTTTTCGACATTTGCGGCAATTCGACCGCAATTGCATATGGCCCTATATCTATCTCACTGGGGCTCTGCACTCACTATAATAACTAACAATAATAAACAGGGGAGATTTAGTTCACCTACTGACCAATGCATTTAAGCCTGCAGCCCCCGACAAGAGACCCCACTATACTGCAGGGCCGATCTCTATTGCTCAAAATAATTACCAGAAAAACAGCTATCACATTAGTGTTACACTTTAGGTATGCTGCTACCTGGTCTAAAGCTCACAGCAACTTACCTTATATAGCTGAGACCGTTACCTACACACCTAATGTAAAGCACCCAGGAGAACAGCGGACACAATCTATAATTAACTTAAGTCAGAGTGCATGAGAGAAGGTGACCACAAAAAGATTAATGAAAAACTAATCTAATAAACAAAAAGGATATATATATATATATATATATTTATTCTCCTATGTAACCTGTAGATCTGCACACACCAGGAGATAGACATTTATGTATGTAGTAAGGCTACTGGGAGACCTTAAATTGAGCAATATTGGATCTGGCCATTACATTCCCTAAAGTCATAACCTCAGAACTGCACAGGGCAGGGACTATTATTCACAAGTAATTAGGAATTTGTTCATCAGGAACAAATCCACAATTACCGTTTAAAGTTTACACAATTATTTGAAGTCTACACAATTGATATTTGAAGATAACAAGACTTACCAGGGTTAACTCTTTTTCTTTGAGAAAAAAGGTACTACCACCTATACGCGCTATCCAATACAATACATAAATGATACAGTGAATGATGTACAAACAATGTAATATCAATGATGGATATCCCAAATGATGTGAAAATATATATAGAAGGACATCTTTTTCTTTGAGGTCCACAGGATCCACAGTCCTTGTATTGGGGTGTAGGTGGTAGGAGTTGACTGGGCACCACACAGTTAAGCTTTTAGCTCCCATGATGCACCGGTCCTCCTCCTCATATACCCCGCCTCCGGCCTAGGGAAGCTAGTTTTGTTAACAAGCCAAAAGGCAGGAGCCGGATTTCAGGAGATAAGGAAGACTTGAACATACAAGACACTATCCTGCAGAGTAGAAAAAATCAAAAGGGGGGAAAATATTGGATTTTAATTACCTGCCGGTAAATCCTTTTCTTGTAGTCCTTAGAGGATACTTGGGTCCACATTAGTTCCATAGGGTATAGACGGGTCCGCTAGGAGCCATGGGCACTTTAAGAAATTAATAGTGTGGGCTGGCTCCTCCCTCTATGCTCCCTATACCAGACTCAGTCTAGAAACTGTGCCAGAGGAGACGGACATACTTCAAGAGAAGGATTTAACTGAACAGTAGTGAGATTCGAACCAGCACACACAACCAAGAGGAAAGCCATGCTAACCAAACTTGAAAAGGAACAGCAATGGCTGAACCAACTATAATAATACTTAACCAAGTAACAGTGCAGAAAAACGAAGCACCGGGCGGGCGCCCAGCATCCTCTACGCACTACGAGAAAAGGATTTACCGGTAGGTAATTACAATCCTATTTTCTCTTACATCCTAGAGGATACTGGGGTCCATTTAGTACCATGGCGATGCACCAAAGCTCCCAAAACGGGTGGGAGAGTGCGGAGGTTCCTGCAGAACTGATTGATCAAACTGAAGGTCCTCAGCGGCCAAAGTATCGAACTTGTAGAACTTAGCAAACGTGTTCGACCCTGACCAAGTAGCCGCTCGTCAAAGCTGTAAAGCAGAGACACCCCGGGCAGCTGCCCAGGAAGAAACCACCAACCGAGTGGGCCTGAACCGATTTTGGAACCGGCAAGCCTGCCGTAGAATAAGCATGCTGGATAGTAAGCCTGATCCAGCGAGCAATAGACTGCTTTGAAGCCGGGCACCCAATTTTATTGGGATCATAGAAAACAAACAGCGAGTCAGATTTTCTGTGACAAGCCGTCCGCTTCACATACATTTTCAAAAACCTCACAACATCTAAGGACTTTGAAGAAGCAGAGGTGTCGGTAATCACCGGAACCACAATAGGTTGGTTGATGTGAAATGCAGACACCGCCTTAGGAAGAAACTGCTGACGAGTTCTGAGCTCAGCGTGATCCTCATGAAAAATCAAGTAGGGGCTCTTGTGAGGCAATGCCCCCCCAGTTCCGACACGCGCCTGGCTGAAGCCAGGGCCAACAGTGTAACTGTCTGCCACATAACAAACTTTACGTCCACTGCCTGTAAATGCTCAAACCAATCCGATTGGAAGAACTGCAAACACCACGTTGAGATCCCAAGGTGCCATAGGAGGCCCAAAGGGCAGTTGGATGTGCAGAACACCCTTCAAAAAAGTCTGAACCTCAGGAAGAGACACCAATTGCTTCTGGAAGAAAATGGACAAGGCCGAAATCTGAACTTTCAAGGAGCCCAAACGGAGGCCCACATCCACTCCTGCCTGCAGAAAAAGGAGAAACTGTCCCAGCTTAAATTCCGTTGCAGGAATTTTCCTGTTCTCACACTAAGACTTATTTCTTCCAAATACGGTGGTAATGTTTAGACGTTACCCCCTTTCTGGCTTGGATCAAGGTTGGAATAACCTTATCCGGAATCCCTTTCTGGGCTAGAATTTGACGCTCAACCTCCATGCCGTCAAACTTAGCCGCGGTAAGTCTTGATAGACTAACGGCCCCTGTTGCAGAAGATCCTCTCAAAGAGGAGGAGGCCACAGGTCCTCCAGGAGCAACTCCAGTAGATCCGCGTATCAGGCCCTTCTTGGCCAGTACAGAGCAATAAGAATTGCTTGAACCTTTTCCCTTTTTATTTTTTTTGAGAATCCTTGGGATTAACGGAAGTGGTGGAAACACGTAGACCATCTGGTAGACCCATGGAGTCACCAGAGAGTCCGCCGCCACTGATTGCGGATCTCTCGACCTGGAACAATATCACTTGAGCTTCTTGTTGAGACGAGAGGCCCTCATGTCGATTTGGGGAAGTCCCCACCGACGTGCCAGGGACCCGAACACCTGCGGGTGAAGGCCCCACTCTCCTGGATGGAGGTAGTGTCTGCAGAGGGAGTTTGCTTCCCAGTTGTCCACTCCCGGAATGAAGATTGCCAACAACGCCACCACGTCTTTATGCCCAGAGGAGAATCCTTTTTACCTCCGACATTGCAGCTCTGTTTTTCGTTCCGCCTTGTCGGTTTATGTATGCTGCTGCCGTCACATTGTCCGACTGAACTTGTATGGCCTGATCTTGAAGAATATGGGATGGGAGGCGTTGTATACGGCCCTGAGTTCCAGAATGTTGATCGGAAGAATAGATTCTTGACTTGACCATTTTCCTTGGAACTGTTCCCTTTGGGTGACTGCTCCCCAACAACTGAGGCTTGCGTCTGTGGGTAGCAGAATCCAATTTTGAATCCCGAACCTTCGGCCTTTGGCTAGGTGAGAAGTCTGAAGCCACCACAGAAGATAAATCCTGGCTCTTGGCGACAGACGTATCCTCTGGTGCATGTGGAGATGCGATCTGGACCATTTGTCCAACAGATCCAGCTGGAAGGGCCTTGCGTGAAACATTTCATATTGCAGAGATCAGTAAGAGGCCACCATCTTCCCCAAGAGGCGAATGCACAGGTGCACCGAAATCCGGGTAGGTCTTAGAACCTACGGGACGTACCCTCGATAGGATCACCAATGCCTTTTGCATTGGGATGAATACCCTCCGCGCCTCTGTATCCAGTATCATTCCCAGGAACGGACGCCTCCGTTCACTCCCCGCAAGTGGAGGAGTAACATCAACTCTGCCATCACCTTGGTGAATACCTGTGGAGAGTCCAAATGGCAGGGCATGGAACTGGTAGTGGCAGTCCTGTAACACAAACCTGAGATAAGCCTGATGAGGCGGCCAAATCGGGACATGAAGTTACGCATCCTTGATGTCCAGAGACATCAGGAATTCCCCATCCTCCAAACCTGAGATCACCGCTCTCAGAGATTCCATCTTGAATTTGAACACGTTTAAATATGGGTTCAGAGACTTTAGGATTAAAATGGGTCACACCGAACCGTCCGGTTTTGGCACTACAAACAGTTTGGAATCATAACACTTGTTTTGTAGGTGACGTGGAACTGGCACAATGACCTGAGTCTGTACCAGTTTTTTTTTTTTTTTTTACATCAATAATTTTTATTCAGATTTTTTTTTGTTATGCACAACAGGGGTACAGAAAGAAAAGGAGAGGGGGGGAAGGGGGAGCAGTAAATACATAGGAGAGACATTTTGTATACTTATACATACATTTCCAAATCGATCAAACATGTGTATCAGAAGGAGTACAATGGACATAATGTAGTGAGGGGTACATAATAAAGGAAAAATAAAATAAAAAATGAATGAGTCCACAATAACTCCAAGAACTGCAACCAAGAGCACCGAGCGGCCCCATGCCTAGGAAGGGGAGGCGTCTCCAACTAGGGTAAGGGTGTGAGGGTGAATGTCCGGGGAGGACGATCGCCGTACTAAGTTGGCTCCCTCACCCTCCGTGGTAAAGAGCATCCAAGGCTTCCAACGCACTAGAGGGGACTTGGCAGAGAGGGAGCAAGGCATATACTCAGTCTCCATCAAGAATTGCTTCTGAATTTTATGTATGACTTTCATTAGGGGGGGGGGGGGGGTACGGATTGTTTCCAGTTCTGGGTTAAGGCCGCTCGGGCTGCAAGGCAAATATGACCCAAACCATATTGTAAATTAGCACCTACGGTGCGCGGGTAGACATTTAGTAAAGCGATGAGTGGGGTGGGGGTCAGGATGAGTCCCAGTACTTTATTAATCAACCCAAACACCTCGACCCAGTACGACTTAATAGAGGCGCAGGTCCAAATATATGAAAAAGATGGCCCACCTCACCGCAGAGACGCCAACAAAACTTCAAGCATGCAGGCCAAATCGTGTGCAACCTATCGGGTGTGAGATATAACCTATGCAGTAACCTGACGTGCATCTCGGAATGGTTTAGGCATTTAGACAGAAAAATGTGTTGCCATTAGGGTTCGGTAAGGGTACAGCCAATATCAACCTCCCACCTGATTTGGGCTCTAGTTTTAAGAACGGGAACTAATGCTAGTAGTGTCTTGTACCAGAAGGAGATCTCACCTGCAGAGTCATCCTTAAGAAGACGACCCAGGACTTGAGACATAGTAGGGTGCAATGGGGGAGGGGGTAAGGTGTAGGCTGTTCCACCAATGTTGTATTTGATAGTATCTGAGCCTCTCAGATTCAGGTAAAGCAAAGCGTTCTTGGATGGTAGAGAAGGAGCTGAGCACAGGCCCGTTGAGCAGATCTCCCAGTAGACCGATCCCCCTAGAACGCCAAATTGTCAAATTAAGATTAGGGCGGTTACTGTGCGTAGGGAAATTCGAAGCAAGGTATGAAGGGGAGAATATGAGTCGATGGTCAGTTGATCCCAGACCTGTAAAGTGGCTCGGGTTGAGGGGAGAAGGCGTAGATCCGAGGGTCGCATAGATTTAGGTAGCCAAAAAAGATCCCTCAAGGGGAACCTGGGGCAGGTTAGTCCCTCCAAACACGTCCACTCCGAATGGGCATCACTAGTGAGAGCTTTAATCTGAGCCAAAAGGCAAGCTTCTTGGTGTAGAGGGAGGTTTGGCATGTCGAGGCCGCCTACTCTCCTAGGTAATGACATCCTGGCGCGGGACAATTTAGGTGGTCGCAAAGACCAGACATAATTGGTGAGGATAGTAGTAGCCTTATCTAAATATTTCTTGGGGAAGACAAAGGGGATTGTGCGATACAGAAACATTAATTTGGGAAGCAACGACATTTTAAAGGCGGCCAGGAGTCCCAGCCATGATATCTCATAGTTGAGCCACGATTTGGTGGACAATTGTAGCGCAGTCAGTAAAGGGGGGAGGTTAACATCAAATACAGAAGAGGAGGATGGGGGGATATGGATACCCAAATACTTTATCAAGGTTGTTTGCCAATTGTAGGGGTATTTAGTACGCAGAGGGGCCATGGAATGAGCGAGATTGATAGGCAGAGCGTCAGTTTTAGTTGTGTTTAATTTGTAGTAGGACGCTGCAGAGTACCTATCTATAATATTGTGTAAATGAGGGAGTGAGGAGCAGGGGTCGGTTACAAATAAAAGAACATCATCTGCAAATAAGCATAGTTTATGGGGGACGGTGCCTAGATGGAATCCTGGGAACTGCGAGTCCGCCCGAATCTTAGCAGCCAAGGGTTCAATCGCCAGGACAAAAATGAGAGGGGAGAGGGGGCAGCCCTGATGCGTGCCATTGTAGATTGGGAAAGAGGAAGACAGGAAACCATTACTAAAGACCCAGGCCGAGGGCGAGAATAGATGACAGGATACGGTCGCGGAAGCCAAATTTCAATAATACTTCCCGTATGTAGGTCCAGTTTATGCGGTCGAAAGCCTTCTCCGCATCTAATGATAACAGGAGGAGGCCCTAATCACGGGCTATGGAGTCTACGAGGTTAAATACCCTACGGGTATAATCAGACGCTTGTCGACCGGGGATGAATCCAACTTGATCAGGGTGTATCAAGGAGGGAAGGAGGGCGTTCAGTTGGTGAGCTATTAATTTAGCATATATTTTAATGTCTCCGTTTAACAACGCGATGGGGCGGTAGTTTTGGCAAGAAGTCAAGTCCTTACCTGGTTTGGGGATCGTGACAATACGAGCCTCCAGCATCTCCGTTGGGAGAGTGCCCTGAGAAGTGATTTCATTATAAACTGTTACCAGGGAGGGAGCCAGGAGGTCCTGGAGTGAAGCATAAAAATCATTTATAAAGCCGTCTGGGCCTGGGGCCTTATCTTTAGGGAGGGATTTAATCGCCCTTAACGTGTCCGTGGTGGACCAGGGGGCATTCAGTGCTTCTAATTGGTCATCGGTAATGGAAGGAAGTTTTAAGTCAGCGAGGAAGGAGTTGATAGAGGGAAGAGTGGGCTGCGGGGTAGAAGGGTCAGTCGAGAGATTATAAAGTTGGGAATAGAAGCCAGCAAACTGATTTGATATCTCCGAAGGGATAGATATTTTGGCGCCTGTTGGGGATATAATAAGCTTAATTCTATTCCTAGCTTGTTGCGCTCTAGGCTTACGAGCAAGCAGTTTTCCTAGGGTCAAGGACCAGATTGAAGTCCCCCATGAGTAGGAGCGAGCCTGTACGGTTCCTCTGGATAACTAAACATAGTTTACGTAAAAAGGCCACTTGGTTTGAGTTAGGGGCATAAGCTGAAACCAGGGTAATCAGTTTGTCATTTAAAAGGCCACTCAAGATAAGATAGCGGCCATTTTTATCAATATGGCTACACCATTCCTCTTAAAAGGGCTGTTTGCGAAATAACCGATAGGGAACCTGTGGTCTTTATACGTAGGGGGCGCTAAGGACGAAAAGTGCGTCTCCTGCAGCGCAATAACATCTGCCTTGTGCCTAGCAAAATAGTCCAATGCTAACCTTCGTTTATTAGGGGAATTTAACCCCTTAATGTTCATGGACAGCACCTGGAGCATCGGGATAGTCTAAAGCACGCCATGAGTGGTGAGATATTTCTGTATACATGTAAGAAATGGTTTTGTCTCATACAGTTAGAGTGTTGCGAAGGGGGGGGGGGGGAGGGGAGGGAGGAAATAACAAGGGAAGATAGGGTAAGAACAAACCAAAACGACCCAGTGCATCGGGTCGGTATAACTACTGCAAGGGAAGCAGAAAAATGCAGCAGTACATTAGCGGGGGGTGTGGGGGGGGGGGAACATGTGGCCTGACGCCACCACCACCTATGACCTAGATAAGGAGAAAGGGAAAAAAAACATATACAAATACAAATATGACTACCGACCATGTAAGGACAACAGAGAACATATACGCATGGACTAATAAACTAAACCATGAGGACGGAGCCGGGACTCCAGCAGTACAACTACTAAGAGGGTGACTCACGTGGCCGCGTCTAGACGAATAGTTAAGACCTATCCGCTAGAACCGTACAGCGTAACGTCCATATTCAAAGTCCAGGTTTACAGTGACGACTTCAGGCGACGAGCCACTCCGACTGAAGGGTTGACTGTTTCTTGGATCCAGGCGGCATCGTGACAGGGATATCCCACTCAGATAGCAGCTTGACTCCTCCTTCCAATGAGGCAACTGTGTAGGATTTATTTTCATATGAGATGATGAGCTTTATCGGAAAACCCCATCGGTAATTAATCTCTTGGTCACGAAGCGCTAGTGTAACAGGGATAAACGATCGTCTTTTAGCCAAAGTCAAAGTCGAAAAATCCGGAAAGAGTCGTAACCACCAAGCGCATCAGAGTCGGAGTCTCTTGCCGCCTTTAGGATGCGTTCTTTCATCGTGAAGAAGTGCACTCTCATGAGCGTGTCTCGCGGGAGCAAGGGGGGCAACGAGCGTGGTTTAGGTAGTCTATGGATCCTGTCTATAAGTAGCTCCCTGGGATCAGCCCTGGGCAAGAGCTTCCTAAATAACGCGGTGGCGTAATCTTCCAGCTCGGAATTTTGCACGGAGTCGGGAATGCCTCGGATCTTGATATTATTGCGCAAAATCTGTCCTCGATATCCGCAATCTTGAGTTTAAACGCCTCCAGGTCATTCTGCTGTTAATCATGTGCCGCTATGAGGTCGTTGTGAGACGAGACCAATTCCTCGACTTTCCGTTCCAGATGGTCTGTGCGTTCCCCTATAGCATGCAATTCTGTCTTAACCTCTCGGACAGCCGCTGTGAGATCTTGAGTCAGCTCTGTTTTAAATGCTGATAGAGCCTGGTACAGAGTTTTGACCGTGAGAGGGGCGTCGGATTCCGGGTCGAACCCCGGCACAGAAGCAGGACTGCAGAGAGGGTCTGACGCAGAGGTGGCTATAGGGGACTTCTGTGCAGTAGGAGGGGCAGGAGCCGCTTTCTGAGACGAAAAAGATACTCTAGGAGGGAGCACCTCTTTAACCGGAGGCATTCTGAAGCGATGGATCCCGGAGAATATATGGTGACAGGTTAGGTAAGCATAGAGGTCAAAGGTGGTGGTGTGTAAAGGGTCTGGACTACATCAGAAGAATGGCATCACCAGGGGCCCGGCATCTGGCTGTCAGCCTCCAGAAGAGCCCAAAGGTAAGTGTCCAGCGAGCAAGAGAGAGAGGGAGCCAGATACTCAGAGAACAGTCAGCAGCACAGTGAAACAGAGGTCAGGCAGACGGTGCTCCCCAGGGCAAACACTCACCCCTCCTGGGATATTCTCACGGTGCTGTGCAGGGTCGAGGGGTATGAGGAGAGAGCACAAAGAAGAAACCAGTCCATCCACATCTGCAGGGGGGGATAAGTGGCTATTAACAGGCCTCCACACTGGCAGGGCTCGGCAGGCGGGTGTGTGTAGTTAATTTAGGCCCCGGATCCCGGTGCTGATGTAGGCCTCAACTCCCGGGTGCTTCAAAAGGAGCAGCAGACCCCCCTTTTTCCCCACGGAGGGGGTATTTATGTGGCAGGAGGTCTCAGGGGGAGCAGGTCAGGCCCGTGGGGGCAGAGGAGTGCAGTCGGCCGGCGGGCCGGGTGTAGCAAGATGGTCGCCGCCGGGCTGGGTGCAGGGACAAGGAGGCCGCAGCCGCGGCTCCGGAGGGCGGGTAGCGAGAGCTTGATCCTCGCCATCGTCCCCGATGGTCTGGTGGAGGAGAGGGGCCCTGAATGAGCCGGGTTGCATGTATATGGGAGACGCCAGGGGTCCCGGTGCGGCCGCATTCCGGTCCTGGAGCCCGCGCCCGGGGTAGGCCCCAAACTCGAGGTCCCGGCTTCGGGACGAAGCGTAGGCCTCAACCTTAAAACAGTGCCAGGGGGCACCTCTCTAGCCTCCCCAAGCCCTGGGCGTGTTGGGCACTCGTCAGAGGGGAAAACCAGGGGTGAGGGTCTGAGGTGTATGCTCTTTAGTAGCAGGGCCGGCAGGAGCTCATGCAGGGCAAACTACTCAGGATGCAGGTCAGGCCTCCACCATAAAGTTAGCAGCATCTTGGATGTGCTGTAGGAGTTAATGTCATCCCTGGTTAGTGAATCTAAATCGTCAATTAGATTATCAGACCATCTTGCAATTGCCCTAGTGATCCATGCGCAAGCAATAGTGGGTCTCTGGGCTACCCCAGCAGACAAGTATATAATAAAAAAAATGGAAAACTCTTCAGGAGCTCTCCAAAGCGTGACCGGCTCCTCCAGGGACATTTTCTAAACTGAGTCCGGTAGGAGGGGCATAGAGGGAGGAGCCAGCCCACACTATTAATTTCTTAAAATGCCCATGGCTCCTAGTGGACCCATCTATACCCCCATGGTACTAATGTGGACCCCAGCATCCTCTAGGACGTAAGAGAAAAGCATTTCCCAAAGATAGGTATGTCTTGGTGGGCGTCCTCTGGATCCTATGGACCTTAAAGAGAAAGAGTTCACCATGGTAAGTCTAACATAACTCTTGTTTTCTTCATCAGGATCCGCGCCTCCGTATCCAGTATCATTCCCAGGAACGAAAGCCTCCGTGTTGGTTCCAGGTGAGATTTAGGCAGGCTTAGAATCCACCCGTGATCCTGGAGTAACATCGTTGAGAGGGCAATGCTGTGTAACAACTTCTCCCTGGACGGTGCTTTGATTAGTAGGTCATCAAGGTACGGTATTATGTTCACTCCCCGCAAGCGGAGGAGCAACATCAACTCTGCTATTACCTTGGTTAACACCCGTGGCGCCGTGGAGAGTCCAAATGGCAGTGCCTGGAACTGGTAGTGGCATTCCTGTAACGCAAACCTGAGATAAGCCTGATGAGGCGGCCAAGTCGGGACATGAAGGTACGCATCCTTGATGTCCAGAGACATCCGGAAATCCCCATCCTCCAGACCTGAGATCACCGCTCTTAGAGACTCCATCTTCAATTTAAACACCTTTAAATATGGGTTCAGAGACTTGAGGTTTAAAATAGGTCATACCAAACCGTCCGGTTTTGGCACTACAAACAGTTTGGAATCATAACCCTTATTTTGTAGGTGAGGTGGAACTGGAACAATGGCCTGAGCCTGTACCAGTTGTTGAATTGCTGCCTGTAAGGTCAAGGTTGCTTCTGGAGAATCTGGTAAACCGGATTTGAAGAATCTGGGAGGTGGGAGTTCTTGAAATTCCAGTCTTTATCCCTGTGCGATAAGATATTTCACCTAGGTATCTAGGCATGACGTTGCCCAGATACCTAGGGCTCCCACCTGCCTGTCTTCTAGGCAGTGTGGTCCACTGTGATGCTGAAGGCTTTGAGGAAGCAGAACCAGAGGTCTGTTCCTGAGAACCTGCAGCTACGGCTATTCTGGGTTTACCTTTACCGCCTCTGAAGGCTGTAGAAGAATCCTTGGACTTGTTTTTAAATTTAGCTGTCCGAAAGGACTGCAAAGTCAGAGCAGAGGGTCGCTGCAGAAGGAAGGTATGTAAACTTACACGCAGTGACCTTAGATATCCAAGTATCTAGTTCATCTCCAAACAGAGCCGCGCCCGTGAATGGTAGGCTCTCCGCGCCTTTTCTGGAATCTGCATCCGCAGTCCACTAGCGTAGCCACAAGCCACTGTGTGCTGACACTACCATGGCAGTGGTGCATGCGTTGAGTAAACCAATTTCTTTTATGGCCTCCACCATAAAGTTAGCAGCATCTTGGATGTGCTGTAGGAGTTAATGTCATCACTGGTTAGATTATCAGACCATCTTGCAATTTCCCTAGTGATCCAAGCACAAGCAATATTGGGTCTCTGGGCTACCCCAGCCGACAAGTATATAGATTTGAGAGTGGTCTCACTCTTACAGTCAGCCGCATTCTTTAAGGACACCGCCCCAGGAACCAGTAAGACTATCTTTCACAACAACCTGGACACAGATGCGTCCACTATTGGCGGGTTTTCCCATTTTTTTCTATCCTCCAAAGTAAAGGGGAAGGAAGAAATTAACCTTTTTGGGATCTGACATTTTTGGTCAGGGTTCACCCAAGCTTCTTCAAAGAGGACATTTAACTCCTTTGAAGCCGGAAAAGTAGCTGAGGATTTCTTTTTTGTATTAAAGTAAGATTCCCCAATTACTTCCTCTGCCCTGACAGGAATATGTAAGACAGTTCTCTATGAGGGCCTGGATACCCTGTGCCAGGACAGCTAGCCCCCCCCCCCCACTGGCATCCATATCATCCGGATCAGGATCAGTGTCACCCTGCATGACTTGGGCCAGAGTACGCTTTTGTGGGCAAATGGCGAGGGATTGAGACACAGGTATGGGAGCTGAATCTTTGTTGATCAGGTCATCCATAGACTGCCTTAAGAATTGTGTCTCCCTTTCATTATGAGTTAGCTTAGTGCAAATATTAGAAATCATCCCTTTCACGGAAGCCAACCACGGGGGTTCAGCCCCACTAGCTTGAGAGGGAGCACTATCTTGGGTGCAGGGTAGTGAGTCCCCAGGGGATTAGAGACATTCTGCAGTACAAGAGATACAGTACCTGGACATGATTGTGAAAGGGACACACACACACACACCAGGTGAAACACAGTATATGTAGGCAGGGTCCTCAGAAATCAGAGCCAGCCACACAGCGCCCCTTTAGCAAAGTTAAACTGAGCTGTGTCGCAATAACAAGCACTTTCGTAGAGTTTTATAAATTTACACCCCCCCCCTTTCACTCAGACTCCCTGGTACCGCTGAGGAGACCTGGAGTCCTTGTGGAGGAGCAGCGCTTCCCTGTGAATGCTTCCTGTATGAGCTGCAGAGGGAAAATGGTGCTGGAGAGCTGTAGGATCCGCTCTGAGTGAAGCCCCGCCCCCTGTAATGGCGACAGCTTCCCGCATTTTTTATACTGGCCTAAGGAACTAAATGTCTAACCAAGGGATTAAAATCCCTGTTAGCACAGTGTGGCCAGTGTGGATATTATAGGCGTCTCAGTGCGGCCCTCTCAGTGGGACCCGCTGCAGCGTGCGTCCTTCTGAGCCTCCCTGGAGCACAGCCTGCATGAAGAGCTGCGCTCCTACCCTTGTGCCGCCATTCCTACCGGCGACCCACTAACCGGGACGCCCGCGCTGTACTCACCACTCTTCTGTCTTCAGGCTCTGTTAGGGGTGGCGGAATGCTGCGGGAGGGTACGCTGTGCCGTGGTGTGGCTTGCAAATGGCTCCCTCAGAAGCTCAGGGTCCTGTCAGCTGAGAAACGGGACCATTAACTCTCTAGGAAGTTGGGCCGTTCTCCCCCCTAAGTGCCACGAAGAAGTCAGTCTGCTGCCTAAACAGACCTGACTGAGAATAACAAACATTAAATAAAAAAAATGGAAAACTCTTCAGGAGCTCTCCAAAGCGTGACCGGCTCCTCCAGGCACATTTTCTAAACTGAGTCCGGTAGGAGGGGCATAGAGGGAGGAGCCAGCCCACACTATTAATTTCTTAAAATGCCCATGGCTCCTAGTGGACCCATCTATACCCCCATGGTACTAATGTGGACCCCAGCATCCTCTAGGACGTAAGAGAAAAGCATTTCCCAAAGATAGGTATGTCTTGGTGGGCGTCCTCTGGATCCTATGGACCTTAAAGAGAAAGAGTTCACCATGGTAAGTCTAACATAACTCTTGTTTTCTTCATCAGTATCCATAGTGATCCACAGTCCTTACATTGGGGATGTCCTAAAGCAGTTTCCCCTAAGGGTGGTGACACTCCTGAGTAGACAGGAGAATCCAACGTCCTAAGGAAGCTTCCCGAGAGGTAAAGGTATCAAAAAGGCATAAAAACCTAAGGAACGTGTTAATAGAAGACAACGCAGCTGCCTTGCAGAGTTGTTCAGCAGTAGCACCTCAGAGAGCCACCCATGAGGGACCTGCTGAACGTATCGAATGAGCAGAGACCGGAACAGGAAGATCAGCTCGAATGTAAGCCTCTGCAATAGTCATGCAAAGCCCCCTGGACAGCGTTTGTTTACTAGCTGGCCAACCTTGCTTATAGAATCCATACAGGACAAATAGAGAATCCGTTTTCCTGATCACTCTGGTACTTTCAACATAAATCCTTAGTGCACGAACCGCATCCAATAAGGCCTCACCAATAACAGGACTAAAAGGCTGGAATCAATATCTCTGTATTTAGATGAAACTTGGACACCACCTTAGGAAGGTGACTCCCCTTGGTCCGGAGAACTGCCCTATCTTGATGGAAGATCAGAAACGAAGGACAGGAAAGCACTCCTAAATCAGACACTCTTCTCGCAGAGGCAATAGCCAGGAGAAATAACACCTGTACAGCCAGCCACTTAAGATCCACTGACTCTAAAAGGCTCAAATGGGGAAGACTTAAGAGCTTGCAGGACTAGGGATATATCCCAGGAGCCACTGGATGTACAAAGTGAGGCTGGATATGGAGTATTCCTTGAAAAAAGGTACGCCCATCTTGCAGTGGAGCAATCTTTCATTGAAACCACACTGTTAGTGCAGAAACTTGTACTTTCAGGAATGCTAGGCAAAGACCAAGGTCTAACCCTGCTTGTAGAATGGCCAGTACCCTGGAGACCCTAAAGAGGTAGGAGGGTCATAGCACCTAGACGCACACCACTGAAAATCAGCGTGCCAAATCTGGTAATAGATGCGGGTTGAAGTTGCAGATTGTCTATATCTCTGCATCCGAGAACCCCTTAGCTCTGAAAACTGATGACTCAAGAGCAAAGCCATCAAAGACAGTCGAGCCGGGTTCCAATGCAGACAGGGACCCCGAGACAACACGTCTGCTCGCTGTGGCAGTAGGAATGGCATGTCTATGGATAGATTTCGGAGATCGGCGAACCAATGGTGCCTGGGCCATATGGGAGCAATCAGTATAATGGGGCCTCCTTCCCATTAAAACTTGCAAAGAAATCTGGGTAACAGCGATACTGGAGACAAAAGGTATCCCTGAAGGAAGGTCCACCGTACTGATAAAAGGTCCACAAATGCTGCCTGCGGATCTTTGGTCCTGGATCTATAGATTGGGATCTTGTGATTGTGACGCGAGTCCATCAGGTCTACATCCGACAGACCCAATCTGTTTACCAGGTTCTGGAACACTTCAGGGTGCAGAGCCCATTCACCGCTGTGGACATCCTGCCGACTGAGGAAATCTGCTCCCCAGTTGAGGATTCCTGGCAGAAACTCTGCTGAGATGGCCGGAAGGCGAGTCTCAGCCCACTAGAGCGTGCGCTCCACCTTTGCCATAGCCAGATGGCTGTAAGTGCCCCCTTGGTGGTTCAAATAGGCAACTGCAGTGGCATTGTCGGACTAAATCTGAACAGGCCTGCCTTGGAGGAGATCCTGAGCCTGAACGAAAGCTCTGTAGACTGCCCGAAGTTCCAGGACATTGATTGGCAAGCAACTTTCGTCTGGAGACCACCGACCCGGAAAGACGTGAGGACCACCCAATCCAGAATCCATAAAAGGACATCCTTTGTCCAAGTGTGACATCTCTAGCCACCAGGTGAGAGACAGATGTACCTCCAGAGATAGTACCATCTTCTCAGCCCTGATCCAACGATACTGCCTGTTCCACCTGGAAAGGATCATATGTTGTAGGGGCCTGGAGTGAAGATGAGCATACTCCACCATATCGAAGGTGGAGACCAAGGACCCCAGAACCTGCATTGCGGAATGTATGGACACCCAGAGATTGAGCAGTAAGTTGTGGACCATTGACTGCAGTTTGGTAACTTTGTCCACTGGCAGGAAGAGCCTCTGTTCCCACAAATCCAGGAGAGCCCCTAGATGCAACATCTGTTGTGAAGGGACAAGGAAGGGCTTTTGCCAATTGATCAGCCACCCGTGGGTCTGTAGAAAGGCAATGGTTATTTGAAGATAGCAGTGCAAAACTTCCTCAGATTGTGCCAGGAGCAACAAGTCGTCCAAATATGGGAGCACACTGATCCCTTGACGACGCAGCTGAGCACCAATCACCGCCATCAGCTTGGTAAATACCCATGGAGCCGTAGCCAGCCCAAAGGGTAGTGCCTGAAACTGGTAATACTGTGGCAGAACAGCAAAGCGGAGGAATCTCTGATGAGTAGGTGCTATAGGAACATGTAGGTAGGCATCCTGAGTATCCAGGGATACCATAAAGTCCCCTGGCTCTGACATCAGAGCAATAGACCGTATTGTTTAAATACAGAATCTGGGCACCCGCAAAAACTTGTTAAGAGATTTCAGATTGAGGATAGGCCGATAGGTCTCATTGGGCTACTGAATCAGGAAAAGGGGGTAGTGAAAACCCTTCCTCTGTTGTTCTTGAGAAACAGGGATAATAACCCCTACGTTCAGTAAAAAATTAACAGCTCCTTGGAGCGCCATGGCTGCGCCTTGATCCAATGGAGTAGTCGTGCAAAAAAACTGCTGGGGTGGCGGTCTCACAAATGAGAGGGGATACCCGTGAGGCCACTTCTCGCACCCAGGCGTCTATAGTTGACTGGAGCTATGAGACTGCGAATCGCAGAAGTATGCCTGCCACCCTGGGGTCCCACAGGAGTAGGCCCGCCTCGTCAGGTGGAGGGCTTATCCCTCTGCTTGGGGTTCAGGGAATCTGGCCATCCAGGTTTACTTAGTCTGCGACTTAGCGGCCTTGCTGGAGACAACCTACCATGGAAAAGCCTGCCCTTTCACTTTGCCTTGAAACCGAAGATTCCAAAAGAAAGACATCCCAGCCTTCGGGTTAGATGCTGACGGCAAAAAAGCAGATTTAGAAGCCGACAGTGTAGCCACAATATTATCCAATTCTGCACCAAACAGAATGTTTCCAGCGAAAGGCAGAACTTCCAACGCCCTTTCAGACTCTGAATCCGCCATCCAGGAGTGTAGCCAGAGTACACAGCGAGCTACCACTGAAGTAGTCGAGGCCCTGGAAGCCAACAGACTCGTATCCCAGGTGCCTCTTCTATATATCGGGCTGATTGCTTGAGGTTAGCAATAAGAGACAGGTGGTCTATGGAACCATCTAACTTCAGACTGTCCTCTAGTGCATCAGCCCAATTAATGTGGAGGAGTGCACCAGGTGTGCCACGTGAACATCCACAAGAGGGGGAATTTCCCATTTAGCACACTCTCCTTGTGGTAAAGTGTAACGAGATGCTCTTAGGCACCAGGACCTTCTTACTAGGAGCATTCCAAGCTTCCTGAAGGAGTTCAGCATGATACTCAGTGAGGGAACTCAGCCTTAACCACCTTCTGACGCTTAAAGATGATCCTCCACACCCGACAAAGAGCGAGAGCGAGAGCGCGAGAGAGAGAGAGAGAGAGGTGTCCAACTCTTCCTCTGAGGACTCCAGAGTCTGACCACTGTGTAGACTGTAAGGATAACAGAGAGAGAGAGGTGTCCAACTCTTCCTCTGAGGACTCCAGAGTCAGACCACTGTCTAGACTGTAAGGATAACAGAGAGCGCTTATGTGCCACACTCATCTGAGGACGGTCTGCTGCAACAACTGCTGAGAGGTGGCCGACGTGTGGTCTGAGTAGGTCAATAAGTTCATCCACGGAGAATACCCCGGGGAATGCAATACATGGGGCAATTGCTGCAGAAACCCCACATTAGGCAGCAAAGCAGGAGGCACCAATCGCTCCACCTGTGCAAAAGAAGCCACCCAGGGTGGTTCCTGCACAGGGACTGGTTGGAGCAGCCGTTGTAGGTTTGGCACACAGCATTTATCACAAATGTTCCTGCACAAGGTCCTGTGGAGATAATGCTGCCGCACAGGCCTTACATGGAACCAGCACAGGTGCATTATCCTCTTTCTTACACTTTGGAAGACCAGAAGCTAAGCACACACAATGTCCAGCTCTAGCAACTGCAGATGTGACGGCCTTCACAAACCACAAAGTCATTGTGAAGTACCACAGCCCGGAACACCCGTACTCACATGTAAGGGATAGATACAATGCAGTCACACAGCCCGGAACACCTGTACTCACATGTAAGGGATAGATACAATGCAGTCACACAGCCCGGAACACCTGCACTCACATGTAAGGGATAGATACAATGCAGTCACACAGCCCGGAACACCTACACTCACATGTAAGGGATAGATACAATGCAGTCACACAGCCCGGAACACCTGCACTCACATGTAAGGGATAGATACAATGCAGTCACACAGCCCGGAACACCTGTACTCACATGTAAGGGATAGATACAATGCAGTCACACAGCCCGGAACACCTACACTCACATGTAAGGGATAGATACAATGCAGTCACACAGCCCGGAACACCTGCACTCACATGTAAGGGATAGATACAATGCAGTCACACAGCCCGGAACACCTGCACTCACATGTAAGGGATAGATACAATGCAGTCACACAGCCCGGAACACCTGTACTCACATGTAAGGGATAGATACAATGCAGTCACACAGCCCGGAACACCTGCACTCACATGTAAGGGATAGATACAATGCAGTCACACAGACCGGAACACCTACACTCACATGTAAGGGATAGATACAATGCAGTCACACAGCCCGGAACACCTGTACTCACATGTAAGGGACAGATACAATACAGTCACACAGCCCGGAACACCTGTACTCACATGTAAGGGATAGATACAATGCAGTCACACAGCACGGAACACCTGTACTCACATGTAAGGGACAGATACAATGCAGTCACACAGCCCGGAACACCTGTACTCACATGTAAGGGATAGATACAATGCAGTCACACAGCCCGGAACACCTGTACTCACATGTAAGGGATAGATACAATGCAGTCACACAGCCCGGAACACCTGCACTCACATGTAAGGGATAGATACAATGCAGTCACACAGCCCGGAACACCTGCACTCACATGTAAGGGATAGATACAATGCAGTCACACAGCCCGGAACACCTGTACTCACATGTAAGGGATAGATACAATGCAGTCACACAGCCCGGAACACCTGCACTCACATGTAAGGGATAGATACAATGCAGTCACACAGCCCGGAACACCTGCACTCACATGTAAGGGATAGATACAATGCAGTCACACAGCCCGGAACACCTGTACTCACATGTAAGGGACAGATACAATGCAGTCACACAGCCCGGAACACCTGTACTCACATGTAAGGGATAGATACAATGCAGTCACACAGCCCGGAACACCTGTACTCACATGTAAGGGATAGATACAATGCAGTCACACAGCCTGGAACACCTGCACTCACATGTAAGGGACAGATACAATGCAGTCACACAGCCCGGAACACCTGTACTCACATGTAAGGGACAGATACAATGCAGTCACACAGCCCGGAACACCTGTACTCACATGTAAGGGATAGATACAATGCAGTCACACAGCCTGGAACACCTGCACTCACATGTAAGGGATAGATACAATGCAGTCACACGGCCCGGAACACCTGCACTCACATGTAAGGGATAGATACAATGCAGTCACACAGACCGGAACACCTGCACTCACATGTAAGGAATAGATACAATGCAGTCACACAGCCCGGAACACCTGCACTCACATGTAAGGGACAGATACAATGCAGTCACACAGCCCGGAACACCTGTACTCACATGTAAGGGATAGATACAATGCAGTCACACAGCCCGGAACACCTGCACTCACATGTAAGGGATAGATACAATGCAGTCACACGGCCCGGAACACCTGCACTCACATGTAAGGGATAGATACAATGCAGTCACACAGCCCGGAACACCTGCACTCACATGTAAGGGACAGATACAATGCAGTCACACAGCCCAGAACACCTGTACTCACATGTAAGGGATAGATACAATGCAGTCACACAGCCCGGAACACCTGTACTCACATGTAAGGGATAGATACAATGCAGTCACACAGCCCCGAACACCTGTACTCACATGTAAGGGATAGATACAATGCAGTCACGCAGCCCGGAACACCTGCACTCACATGTAAGGGACAGATACAATGCAGTCACACAGCCCGGAACACCTGCACTCACATGTAAGGGACAGATACAATGCAGTCACACAGCCCGGAACACCTGCACTCACATGTAAGGGATAGATACAATGCAGTCACACAGCCCGGAACACCTGCACTCACATGTAAGGGACAGATACAATGCAGTCACACAGCCCGGAACACCTGTACTCACATGTAAGGGATAGATACAATGCAGTCACACAGCCCGGAACACCTGCACTCACATGTAAGGGACAGATACAATGCAGTAACACAGCCCGGAACACCTGCACTCACATGTAAGGGACAGATACAATGCAGTCACACAGCCCGGAACACCTGCACTCACATGTAAGGGACAGGTACAATGCAGTCACACAGCCCGGAACACCTGTACTCACATGTAAGGGACAGATACAATGCAGTCACACAGCCCGGAACACCTGCACTCACATGTAAGGGACAGATACAATGCAGTCACACAGCCCGGAACACCTGTACTCACATGTAAGGGATAGATACAATGCAGTCACACAGCCCGGAACACCTGCACTCACATGTAAGGGACAGATACAATACAGTCACACAGCCCGGAACACCTGTACTCACATGTAAGGGATAGATACAATGCAGTCACACAGCCCGGAACACCTGCACTCACATGTAAGGGACAGATACAATGCTGTCACACAGCCCGGAACACCTGTACTCACATGTAAGGGACAGATACAATGCAGTCACACAGCCCGGAACACCTGTACTCACATGTAAGGGATAGATACAATGCAGTCACACAGCCCGGAACACCTGTACTCACATGTAAGGGACAGATACAATGCAGTCACACAGCCCGGAACACCTGCACTCACATGTAAGGGACAGATACAATGCAGTCACACAGCAGAGCTAGCACCAGTCACACACAATGTAAGTACATAACAATTGCAATGGGCACTGAAATCATCTCCTCGCACCACAGTGGTAGGTAGGACTAGTGCATGTATAACCTGGCCACTTCTGGAGACAGAACCCAGCATTCCCAGCGCCTGGCATCACACTCATTCCCATTGGAATGTCACTCAGAGACTCTTATAAGGGAAGCATGTGGGGGGAGGGAAACCCAGCTATGGAATCTGGCTCTGGGAGAGGACCTACCTCCCCTGGCTGACATCACCCACCAGGCACCCTGGCCTCCATTATACTATATATGTATTATATGCATGCCCTGGTGGTCTAGTGTAACCCGTAGCAGCAGCCAGGGATCACATCAGAGCCTGCGGAAGCATGGACGGCATGTATTGTGGGTCCCACGTGCCGGAGAATGCCTTACCTGTCCTCCGGCTGCAGTCCGGGGCCCTGGACGCTGCACTAGCGTGGCGATCAGGAAGTAACCACGCCGGAATCATCAGTCTCTTAGCCTCACTGACGTTGCGGCACCAGCGGGGGATTGTGGGAGCAGCAGCGGCGGCGCTCAGAGAGACTCCCAGCGCTGCTCATTCATTCCTCTCCGCAGTGTGACCGGTGCTCCGGCTTCTGCCAGCACCAACACTAAAACTGCCCACTGGCCAGGGGCGGGGTACATGGGGAGGAGATCCGGAGCATCCTGGGAAATAAAAGCTTAACTGTGTGATGCCCGGTCGACTCTTACCACCTACACCCCGATGTAAGGACTGTGGATCACTATGGACCCTAAAGAAGAAAACGCCCTTAACAGAAAACACCCGATACAAATGTTGCTGCTGACGGGCGCAATATTAGCATTTCAGATCGCCACCCCCGGGGGAGGCAAGCTGAAATGCGCAAAACTTTTCGTGATCGCGCCCATGACGTTAGTTGGGTTAAGTAGCTTTACAAAGCTAATCCAGACTGCTATGGGCGCGATATGACCAAACATGGGGAACAATTGAATATTGCCCCGCATACTCCTGTCACTGTAGACGGGAGATCGGGCGTGATATTACAATTGAATATCGCCCCTTGTGTTATAAACACCCAACTGAGAACAGGGCTGATGGTCCTAGACTGCACCACTGGGCAGATACATTTCCATCATTAGTCTGTAATAAGAGAGGAGGGTGTAGGATAAGAGATTGCTGTAGTGACTGAGCAATGAGAATATGTGACTTCTGTAATAAGTGTTTATTACTCACCTGTGCTGATATATGTAGGGATCTCCTCCTCCTTACACTGCTGACCACCCCTCACATACGTCTCTTCTTCTCCCTCTGTATCTTCTGCCTTTATATCAGTCACATACGTCTCTTCTTCTCCCTCTATATCTTCTGCCTTTATATCAGTCACATACGTCTCTTCTTCTCCCTCTATATCTTCTGCCTTTATATCAGTCACATACGTCTCTTCTTCTCCTTCTATATCTTCTGCCTTTATATCAGTCACATACGTCTCTTCTTCTCCTTCTATATCTTCTGCCTTTATATCAGTCACATACGTCTCTTCTTCTCCCTCTGTATCTTCTGCCTTTATATCAGTCACATACGTCTCTTCTGCATTCATATCAGTCACGTACGTCTCTTCTTCTCCCTCTATATCTTCTGCCTTCATATCAGTCACATACGTCTCTTCTTCTCCCTCTATATCTTCTGCCTTTATATCAGTCACATACATCTCTTCTTCTCCCTCTATATCTTCTGCCTTCATATCAGTCACATACGTCTCTTCTTCTCCCTCTGTATCTTCTGCCTTTATATCAGTCACATACGTCTCTTCTTCTCCCTCTATATCTTCTGCCTTTATATCAGTCACATACGTCTCTTCTTCTCCCTCTATATCTTCTGCCTTCATATCAGTCACATACGTCTCTTCTTCTCCCTCTATATCTTCTGCCTTTATATCAGTCACATACATCTCTTCTTCTCCCTCTATATCTTCTGCCTTCATATCAGTCACATACGTCTCTTCTTCTCCCTCTGTATCTTCTGCCTTTATATCAGTCACATACGTCTCTTCTTCTCCCTCTATATCTTCTGCCTTTATATCAGTCACATACGTCTCTTCTTCTCCCTCTATATCTTCTGCCTTTATATCAGTCACATACATCTCTTCTTCTCCCTCTGTATCTTCTGCCTTTATATCAGTCACATACGTCTCTTCTTCTCCCTCTATATCTTCTGCCTTTATATCAGTCACATACGTCTCTTCTTCTCCCTCTATATCTTCTGCCTTTATATCAGTCACATACGTCTCTTCTTCTCCTTCTATATCTTCTGCCTTTATATCAGTCACATACGTCTCTTCTTCTCCTTCTATATCTTCTGCCTTTATATCAGTCACATACGTCTCTTCTTCTCCTTCTATATATTCTGCCTTCATATCAGTTACATACGTATCTTCTTCTCCCTCTATATCTTCTGCCTTTATATCAGTCACATACGTCTCTTCTTCTCCCTCTGTATCTTCTGCCTTTATATCAGTCAGGCAGTCATCCTAAATAGCCCACAAAACAATATACATTAATAATATCTGATTTCAGATAGTGTAATATCAGTGTATAAAACACACAGCTTCTCTACAGATCATATCGTGACAGTCACTTTGGTATATTGGGGAGACCCTAGATCCACCCTACCTGATCCTCCTGTGGGGTCCTGTGATTCTCCTCTGTACAGTCCTGGGAATACAGAGGACGGGGACATCTCTCTGGGGTATCTCTGTTACTGGGCCCATCTGTAGGAGACACATAGTGACTGAGTACAGTGTATATATGTGATTATCAGATGATGTGTGTGTATATAGGGGGCCCCCATACCTGCTCTCCCCTGTACAATACATGACAGTCTCCTCTTACCCAGTCATGTGAGGGGCCGGTGATTCTCCATCATCACGTCCTTGTACAGACCCCTGTATTCTTCTATATACTCCCCCTCCTGCATGGAGACATAGACAGTGACATCCTGACACCTTATAGGCACCTGACACACACAGTGATACAGTCATCCCCCAGACACGTCCCCTGGTGTTACTGTATAATGCCCCATTCCCAGCAGTCACCTTTCCAGCCAACACCCAGACACATTCCCTGGTGTTACTGTATAATGCCCCATTCCCAGCAGTCACCTCTCCAGTCATCACCCACACACATCCCCTGGTGTTACTGTATAATGTCCCATTCCCAGCAGTCACCTCTCCAGTCATCACCCAGACACATTCCCTGGTGTTACTGTATAATGTCCCATTCCCAGCAGTCACCTTTCCAGTAATCACCCGGACACATTCCCTGGTGTTACTGTATAATGTCCCATTCCCAGCAGTCACCTTTCCAGTAATCACCCAGACACATCCCCTGGTGTTACTGTGTAATGCCCCATTCCCAGCAGTCACCTCTCCAGTCATCACCCAGACACATCCCCTGGTGTTACTGTATAATGTCCCATTCCCAGCAGTCACCTCTCCAGTCAGCAGCTGAATGATCTTGTTGGTGAGTTCCAGGATCTTCTGATCATTGTGTCTCTCATGTGTCAGTGACTGAGATGGAGGCACCGTGATGGGGCTCTGGGTCCTGCTCAGTCCTACACACAATGTGATGGCTGCTGGGTGTCTCACACTCACCTGAAGTCTTCTTCACTACTGTGTTAACCTGCAAAATGGAGCAGACATGAATATTAATGTAAATGCTCCGAGATCCCTCACCTCTCCAGTCATGTCCCTGTAATATTACTGTAGATATTAGTAATGTCACTGTGACACTCCCAGATCCCCTCACCTTCCTAGTCATATCCCTGTATTATTACTATAGATATAAGTGACGTCGCTGTGACACTCCCAGACTCCCCTCACCTCCCCAGTCATGTCCCTGTATTATTACTATAGAGATAAGTGATGTCATAGGGACACTCCCAGGATATACATTTGCTTCATGCTGCTCCAATTATCATCTGTTACACATGCCAGGGATATTATGGTCTCTGCTTTAATATAATCTAGAATTTTAGCAATATTTTCAATCCCTACAATTATATAATAAATTCATAATAATAGTGACACTAATGGCTGCACCCAGTATACAAAAAATAACGTGTCTTTAAAAGCAGGACACCTCAGACCATTCCTCCTGTATTGTAGGACATTACCACCAGTCCCAATGTATAATAATAATACCAGGACTCCACAAGCTGCTGTCCCTGTATAATAATAACCGTACAAAAAAAAAAACTGCTCCTCCTGTACAGCACTAATAACGACAGGACACCCCATTCTGCTCTCCTTTATAGTAATAATAAAATGACATTACAGGATGCTCCCCCTGTATAATAATAACAACAGGACACTACAGGCTGCTCCCTCTGTATAATAATAATAATAATAATAATAATAACAACAACAGGACACTACTGGCTGCTCCCCGTGTATAATAACAGGACACCACAGGCTGCTCCCCGTGTATAATAATATTAACAGGACACCACAGGTCGCTTCTCCTGAATAATAATAACAACAACAACAACATCAACAACAACAGGACACTGCAGGCTGCTCCCCTTGTATAAAAATAATAATAATAACAATAATAACAACAACAACACCACAGGCCGCTCCCTTTGTATAATAACACGATACTTAAGGCTGCTCTTTCTGTATAATAATTACAGGACACCACAGTCTGCTCATACTGTATAATAATAACAGAACACCAAAGGCTGTTGCTCCTAAATAATAATAATAACAACAACAACAACAGGCAGCTCCCCCTGTATAATAATAACAGGACACAACAGATAGCTCACACTGTATAATAATAGTAACGGGACACCACAGGCAGCTCCATCTGTATAATATTAATAACAGTACACCACTGGCCACTATCCCTGTATAATTATAACAACAACAGTACAGAATAGGCCGCTCCACCTGTAAAACAATAACAGGAAACCCCAGACTGCTCCTCCTGTATAATAATAATAACAGGACAACATAGACTGCTCCCGCTGTATAATAATAACAACAACAACAACAGGACACCACAGGCTGCTCCCCCTGTATAATGAAAATAACAGGACACCACAGGCTGTTCCTCTTGTATAACAATAATAAGAGGACACCACAGGCTGCTCCACTTGTATAATAATAGTCATAATAACAACAACAGGAGAACACAGGCCACTTCCCCTGTATAATAATAATAGGACACCACAGGCTGCTCCCCCTGTATAACAATAATAAAAGGCCACCACAGGCAGCTCCTCCTGTATAATAACTACACCAACAGGACAACATAGACTGCTCCCGCTGTATAATAGGACACCACAGGCTGCTCCCCCTGTATAGTAATAATATCAGGACACCACAGGCTGCTCCCCCTGTATAATAATAATAACAGGACACCACAGGCAACTACTCCTGTATAATAATAACAACTGGACGCCACAGGCTGCTCCTCCTGTATTATAATAATAATAATAACAGGACACCACAGGCTGCTCCCCCTGTATAGTAATAATATCAGGACACCACAGGCTGCTCCCCCTGTATAATAATAATAACAGGACACCACAGGCAACTACTCCTGTATAATAATAACAACTGGACGCCACAGGCTGCTCCTCCTGTATTATAATAATAATAATAACAGGACACCACAGGCTGCTCCTCCTGTATAATAATAATAACAGGACACCACAGGCTGCTCCCCCTGACGCCATTAGCTGATGGTAGATGCTAGAACCGCGATTTAGAACCAACCATCACCTGATCTTCCTGTGTGTGGAATGGAATGCAGTGACCGGAAGTAAGGTGGACCGCTCAGGCCGGAAGTAGGGAATGATTGGCACAGGCTGCTTCCTAGCGTCTGGCCCCTCCCATCCCATGCCCCGCCCTCAACTCCGCCTTCTGTAATCACAATTCCCGTACATGTCCTCAGTACAGGAGGCCGGCGGCCATTTTCTTGTAGACCAGTCCGGCAGCAGCTGCGGCAGCAATAGGTTCCCTGGCAGTGTAGTGACGTCAGGAGCGGCGGCCATTTTCCCCTGGTCCTGCCGTTACCGTAATACAGGTGGAGCAGATCCCACCGTTACCGTAATACAGGTGGCGCAGACCCAGCCATTACCGTAATACAGGTGGAGCAGACCCCGCCGTTACCGCAATACAGGTGGAGCAGACCCCGCCGTTACCGTAATACAGGTGGCGCAGTCCCCGCCATTACCGTAATACATGTGGCGCAGACCCCGCCGTTACCATAATACAGGTGGTGCAGACCCCGCCGTTACCGTAATACAGGTGGCACAGATCCTGCCGTTACCGTAATACAGGTGGAGCAGACCCCACCATTACCGTAATACAGGTGGAGCAGACCCCGCCGTTACCGTAATACAGGTGGAGCAGATCCCGCCGTTACCATAATACAGGTGGCGCAGACCCCGCCGTTACCGTAATACAGGTGGCACAGACCCCGCCGTTACCGTAATACAGGTGGCGCAGACCCCGCCATTACCGTTATACATGTGGCGCAGACCCTGCCGTTATCGTAATACATGTGGTGCAGACCCCTCTCTTACCGTAATACAGGCAGCGGAAACCCCGCTGTTACCGTAATAAAGGCGGCGCAGACCCACCGTTACCGTAATACAGGTGACGCAGACCCCACCGTTACCGTAATACATGTGGCGCAGACCCTGCTGTTACCGTAACGCAGGTGGTGCAGACCCTGCTGTTACCGTAATACAGGTGGCGCAGACCCCGCCGTTACCGTAATACAGGTGGCGCAGACCCCGCCGTAACCGTAATACAGGTGGCGCAGACCCCACCGTTACCGTAATACAGGTGGCACAGACCCCACCGTTACCGTAATACAGGTGGCACAGATCCTGCCGTTACCGTAATACAGGTGGCGCAGACCCCACCGTTACCGTAATACAGGTGGCACAGATCCTGCCGTTACCGTAATACAGGTGGAGCAGACCCCGCCATTACCGTAATACAGGTGGCGCAGACCCCGACGTTACCGTAATACAGGTGGCACAGATCCTGCCGTTACCGTAATACAGGTGGAGCAGACCCCGCCATTACCGTAATACAGGTGGAGCAGACCCCGCCATTACCGTAATACAGGTGGCACAGACCCCGCCGTTACCGTAATACAGGTGGAGCAGATCCCGCCGTTACTGTAATACAGGTGGCACAGACCCGACGTTACCGTAATACAGGTGGTGCAGACCCCGCCATTACCGTAATACAGGTGGCGCAGACCCCGCCATTACCATAATACAGGTGGAGCAGACCCTGCTGTTACTGTAATACAGGTGGCGCAGACCCCTCTCTTACCGTAATACAGGCAGCGGAAACCCCGATGTTACCGTAATAAAGGCGGCGCAGACCCACCGTTACCGTAATACAGGTGACGCAGACCCCACCGTTACCGTAATACAGGTGGCGCAGACCCTGCTGTTACCGTAACGCAGGTGGTGCAGACCCTGCTGTTACCGTAATACAGGTGGCGCAGACCCCGCCGATACCGTAATACAGGTGAAGCAGACCCCGCCGTTACCATGATACAGGTGGCGCAGACCCCGCCATTACCGTAATACAGGGGGAGCAGACCCCGCCGTTACTGTAATACAGGTGGTGCAGACCCCGCTGTTACCGTAATACAGGTGGCGCAGACCCCGTCGTTACTGTAATACAGGTGGCGCAGACCCCGGTGTTACCGTAATACAAGGGTAGCATCCTGTGCTATTATAGTATACAGGAGGAGCAGCATGTGTTGTCATAATATACAGTTGTAGCATCCTGTGCTGTCATGGTATACAGGAGGAGCTGCCTGTTTTGTTATAATATACAGGGATAGAATCTTGTGCTGTCATAGTGTACAGGTGGGGCGGCCTGTGTTGTCATAATATACAGTTGTAGCATCCTGTGGTGTCATAATATACAGGGGTATCATCCTGTGCTGTCATAGTATACAGGTGGAGCGGCCTGTGTTGTCATAATATACAGGGGTAGCATCCTGTGCTGTCATAATATACAGAGGGAGCAGCCTGTGGTGTCCTGTTATTATTATTATTATTATTATTATACAGAGGGAGCAGCCTGTGGTGTCATGTTATTATTATTATTATTATTATTATTATACAGGGTGATCAGCCTGTGGTGTGCTGTTATTATTATTATACAGGGGGAGCAGCCTGTGGTGTGTTGTTGTTGTTATTATTATTATTATTATTATTATACAGGAGGAGCAGCCTGTGGCATCCTGTTATTATTATTATTATACAGGAGGAGCAGCCTGTGGTGTCCTGTTATTATTGTTATACAAGAAGAGCAGCCTGTGGCATCCAGTTTTCTCTGACGTCCTAGTGGATTCTGGGAACTCCGAAAGGACCATGGGGAATAGCGGCTCCGCAGGAGACTGGGCACAACTAAAGAAAGCTTTAGGTCACCTGGTGTGCACTGGCTCCTCCCACTATGACCCTCCTCCAAGCCTCAGTTAGATTTTGTGCCCGGCCGAGGTTGGATGCACACTAGGGGCTCTCCTGAGCTTCTAGAAAGAAAGTATAGAATTAGTTTTTTTATTTTCAGTGAGACCTGCTGGCAACAGGCTCACTGCAGCGAGGGACTAAGGGGAGAAGAAGCGAACCTACCTGCTTGCAGCCAGCTTGGGCTTCTTAGGCTACTGGACACCATTAGCTCCAGAGGGATCGACCGCAGGCCCGTCCTTGGTGTTCGGTCCCGGAGCCGCGCCGCCGTCCCCCTTACAGAGCCAGAAGCAAGAAGAGGTCCGGAAAATCGGCGGCAGAAGACATCAGTCTTCACCAAGGTAGCGCACAGCACTGCAGCTGTGCGCCATTGCTCCTCATACACACTTCATACTCCGGTCACTGAGGGTGCAGGGCGCTGGGGGGGGGGGGCGCCCTGAGAAGCAATAAAAACACCTTGGCTGGCAAAACAATCACAATATATAGCCCCAGAGGCTATATATGTGATAAATACCCCTGCCAGAATCCATAAAAAAGCGGGAGAAAAGTCAGCGAAAAAGGGGCGGAGCTATCTCCCTCAGCACACTGGCGCCATTTTCTCTTCACAGTGCAGCTGGAAGAAAGCTCCCCAGGCTCTCCCCTGTAGTTTTCAGGCTCAAAGGGTTAAAAAGAGAGGGGGGGCACTAAATTTAGGCGCAATATTGTATATACAAGCAGCTATTAGGGAAAATTCACTCAGTTATAGTGTTAATCCCCACATTATATAGCGCTCTGGTGTGTGCTGGCATACTCTCTCTCTGTCTCCCCAAAGGGCTTTGTGGGCTCCTGTCCTCAGTCAGAGCATTCCCTGTGTGTGTGCGGTGTGTCGGTACGGCTGTGTCAACATGTTTGATGAGGAGGCTTATATGGTGACGGAGCAGAGGCCGATAAATGTGATGTCGCCCCCTGTGGGGCCGACACCAGAGTGGATGGAAAGGTGGAAGGTATTAACCGACAGTGTCAACTCCTTACATAAAAGGGTGGATGACGTAACAGCTGTGGGACAGCCGGCTTCTCAGCCCGCGCCTGCCCAGGCGTCTCAAAGGCCATCAGGGGCTCAAAAACGCCCGCTCCCTCAGATGGCAGACACAGATGTCGACACGGAGTCTGACTCCAGTGTCGACAAGGTTGAGACATATACACAATCCACTAGGAACATCCGTGACTTGATCCCGGCAATAAAAAATGTGTTACACATTCTGACATTAACCCAAGTACCTCTAAAAATGGGTTTTATGTTTGGGGAGAAAAAGCAGGCAGTGTTTTGTTCCCCCATCAGATGAATAAATGAAGTGTGTGAAAAGCTTGGGTTCCCCCCTTAAGAAACTGGTAATTTCTAAAAAGTTACTGATGGCGTACCCTTTCCCGCCAGAGGATAAGTTACGCTGGGAGATATCCCCTAGGGTGGATAAGGCGCTCACACGGTTGTCAAAAAAGGTGGCACTGCCGTTTTAGGAACGGCCACTTTGAAGGTACCTGTTGATAAAAAGCAGGAGGCTATCCTGAAGTCTGTATTTTACACACTCAGGTACTAGACTGAGACCTGCAGATCGTGCTGCTGCAGCGTGGTCGGTGACTCTGTCAAGCATACTAGTTTGCTAACATGAGAACATATTAAAGACGTCGTCTTATATATGAGGGATGCACAGAGAGATATTTTGCCGGCTGGCATCCAAAATGAATGTAATGTCCATTCTGTCAGGAGGGTATTAGAGACCTGTCACTGGACAGGTGATGCTGACTTAAAAGGCGCATAGAGATTCTGCCTTATAAGGGTGAGGAATTATTTGGGGATGGTCTCTGGGACCTCGTATCCACAGCAACAGCTGGAAAGAAATATTTTTACCTCAGGTTTCCTCACAGACTAAGAAAGCACTGTATTATCAGGTACAGTCCTTTCGGCTTCAGAAAAGCAAGCGGGTCAAAGGCGCTTCCTTTCTGTACAGAGACAAGGGAAGAGGGAAAAAGCTGCACCAGTCAGCCTGTTCCCAGAATCAAAATTCTTCTCCCGCTTCCTCTGAGTCCACAGCATGACGCGGGGGCTCCACAGGTGTAGCCAGGTACGGTGGGGGGCCGTCTCAAAAATTTCAGCAATTAGTGGGCTCGCTCACAGGTGGATCCCTGTTTCTTTCAAGTAGTATTTCAGGGGTACAAGCTGGAATTCGAGATGTCTGCCCCCGCCGTTTCCTCAAATATGCCTTGCCGACAACTCCCTCAGGCAGGGAGGCTGTGCTGGAGGCAATTAATAAGCTGTATTCCCAGCAGGTAATACTCAAGGTGCCCCTACTTCAACAAGGACGGGGTTACTATTCCACACGGTTTGGGGTACCGAAACCGCATGGTTCGGTGTGACCCATTTTATATTTAAAATCCTTGAACACATGCATAAAAAAATTCAAGTTCAAGATGGAATCGCTCAGGGCGGTTATTGCAAGCCTGGACGAGGGGGATTACATGGTATCCCGGGACATCAAGGATGCTTACCTGCATGTCCCCATTTACCATCCTCGCCAGGAGTACCTCAGATTTGTGGTTCAGGATTGCCATTACCAAGTCCAGACACTGCCGTTTGGACTATACATGGCACCGAGGGTGTTTACCAAGGTAATGGCCGAAATGATGATACTCCTTCGAAAAAAGGGAGTTTTAATTATCCCGTACTTGAACAATCTCCTTATAAGGGTGAGGTCCAAGGAGCAGTTGTTAGTTGGGGTAGCACTATTGTGGAAGTGCTACAACAGCACGGTTGGATTCTAAACAGTCCAAAGTCACAGCTGGTTCCTACGACATGTCTACTGTTCCTGGGGATGGTTCTGGACACAGACCAGAAATAAGTGTTTCTCCCGGAGGAGAAAGCCAAGGAGCTGTCATCTCTAGTCAGAGACCTCCTGAAGCCAAAACAGGTATCGATGCATCATTGCACGCGAGTCCTGGGAAAAATGGTAGCTTCCTACGAAGCAATCCCATTTGGCAGGTTCCATGCAAGAACTTTTCAGTGGGACCTGTTGGACAAGTGGTCCGGATCACATCTTCAGATGCATCGGCTGATAACCCTGTCTCCAAGGACGAGGGTATCTCTACTGTGGTGGCTGCAGAGTGCCCATCTTCAAGAGGGCCGCAGGTTCGGCATACAGGACTAGGTCCTAGTGACCATGGATGCCAGCCTTTGAGGCTGGGGGGCAGTCACACAGGGAAGAAACTTCCAGGGACTTTGGTCAAGTCAGGTGACTTCCCTACACATAAATATTCTGGCACTGAGGGCCATTTACAATGCCCTGAGTCAGGCAAGGCCTCTGCTTCAAAACCAGCCGGTACTGATCCAATTAGACAACATCACGGCAGTCGCCCATGTATACCAACAGGGCGGCACAAGAAGCAGGATGGTGATGGCAGAAGCCACAAGGATTCTCCGATGGGCGGAAAATCATGTGTTAGCACTGTCAGCAGTGTTCATTCCCGGAGTGGACAACTGGGAAGCAGATCTTCTCAGCAGACACGACCTCCACCCGGGAGAGTGGGGACTTCATCCAGAAGTCTTCCAAAGGATTGTACACCATTGGGAAAGGCCACAGGTGGACATGATGGCGTCCCGCCTCAACAAAAAGCTATAAAAGATATTGCGCCAGGTCAAGGGACCCTCAGGCGATAGCTGTGGACGCGCTGGTAACACCGTGGGTGTACCAGTCGGTTTATGTGTTCCCCCCTCTGCCTCTCATACCAAAGGTACTGAGAATAATAAGAAGGCGAGGAGTAAGAACGATACTCGTGGTTCCGGATTGGCCAAGAAGAGCTTGGTACCCAGAACTTCAAGAAATTATATCAGAGGACCCATGGCCTCTGCCGCTCAGACAGGACCTGCGGCAGCAGGGGCCCTGTCTGTTCCAAAACTTACCGCGGCTACGTTTTGACGGCATGGCGGTTGAACGCCGGATCTTAAAGGAAAAGGGCATTCCGGAGGAAGTCATTCCTACGCTGATTCAAGCCAGGAAAGATGTAACTGCAAAGCATTATCACCGCATATGGCGGAAATATGTTGCTTGGTGTGAGGCCAAAAATGCCCCAACAGAGGAATTTCAACTAGGTCGATTTCTGCACTTCCTACAAGCAGGAGTGACTATGGGCCTGAAATTAAGCTCCATTAAGGTACAGATCTCGGCTCTGTCGATATTCTTCCAGAGAGAACTGGCTTCACTGCCTGAAGTTCAGACGTTTGTGAAGGGAGTGCTGCATATTCAGCCCCGTTTGTGCCTCCAGTGGCACCTTGGGATCTCAACGTGGTGTTGAGTTTCTTAAAATCTCATTGGTTTGAGCCACTTAAAATCGTGGATCTAAAATATCTCACGTGGAAAGTGGTCATGTTATTGGCCTTGGCTTCGGCCAGGCGTGTGTCAGAATTGGCGGCTTAGTCGTGTAAAAGCCCTTATCTGATTTTCCATTTGGATAGGGCAGAATTGAGGACTCGTCCCCAGTTTCTCCCTAAGGTGGTATCAGCGTTTCACCTGAACCAACCTATTGTGGTGCCTGCGGCTACTAGGGACTTGGTGGAGTCCAAGTTACTGGACGTAGTCAGGGCCTTGAAAATTTATGTTTCCAGGACGGATAGAGTCGGGAAAACTGACTCGCTATTTATCCTGTATGCACCCAACAAACTGGGTGCTCCTGCTTCTAAGCAGACTATTACTCGCTGGATCTGTAACACGATTCAGCAGGCGCATTCTGCGGCTGGACTGCCGCATCCTAAATCAGTAAAAGCCCATTCCACAAGGAAGGTGGGCTCATCTTGGGCGGCTGCCCGAGGGGTCTCGGCTTTACAACTTTGCCGAGCTGCTACTTGGTCAGGGGCAAACACGTTTGCAAAATTCTACAAATTTGATACCCTGGCTGAGGAGGACCTTGAGTTCTCTCATTCGGTGCTGCAGAGTCATCCGCACTCTCCCGCCCGTTTGGGAGCTTTGGTATAATCCCTATGGTCCTTTCGGACTTCCCAGCATCCACTAGGACGTCAGAGAAAATAAGATTTTACTCACCGGTAAATCTATTTCTCGTAGTCCGTAGTGGATGCTGGGCGCCCATCCCAAGTGCGGATTGTTTGCAATACTTGTACATAGTTATTGTTAACTAAAGGGTTATTGTTGAGCCATCTGTTGAGAGGCTCAGTTGTTTTTCATACTGTAAACTGGGTATAGTATCACGAGTTATACGGTGTTATTGGTGTGACTGGTATGAGTCTTACCCGGTATTCAAAATCCTTCCTTATTATGTCAGCTCGTCCGGGCACAGTGTCCTAACTGAGGCTTGGAGGAGGGTCATAGTGGGAGGAGCCAGTGCACACCAGGTGACCTAAAGCTTTCTTTAGTTGTGCCCAGTCTCCTGCGGAGCCGCTATTCCCCATGGTCCTTTCGGAGTTCCCAGCATCCACTACGGACTACGAGAAATAGATTTACCGGTGAGTAAAATCTTATTATTTTTATTATACAGGGGGAGCGACATGTTGTGTCCAATTATTATTATTATACAGATGGAGCGGCCTGTGGTGTCCTGTTATTATTATTATACAGGAGGAGCAGCCTGTAGTGTCCTGTTATTATTATTATTATTATACAGGGGGAGCAGCCTGTGGTGTCCTGTTATTATTTTTATTATACAGGGGGAGCGACTTGTGGTGTCCAATTATTATTATTCTACAGGAGGAGAAGCCTGTGGTGTCCAGTTATTATTATTATTATTTTTATTATACAGGAGAAGTAGCCTGTGGTGTCCTGTTGTTATTTTTATACAGGGGGAGCGGCCTGTAGTGTCATGTTGTTATTATACAGATGGAGCGGCCTGTGGTGTCCTGTTATTATTATACAGGAGGAGCAGCCTGTAGTGTCCTGTTATTATTATTATACAGGGGGAGCAGCCTGTGGTGTACTATTATTATTGTTTCTCTAGCATCCATAAGGGATATTGGCGTAATCTAGTACTATGGGGTATAGATGGGATCCAAAGGAGCCAGTACACTTTAAATTTCTTCCACTGGGTGCGCTGGCTCCTCCCCTCTATGCCCCTCCCACAGGCAGTGTAGAAAATGTGCCCTCAGGAGAGGATGCCACTCTGGGGATCCAGAGAGTTTTCTTTAGTTTCTTTTCAATCTTTGTTATTTTCTGTATACTGTATACCAGAGATGGGTAACAGTATACCTGCACCGTGGGAGTTAGGAGGGGGGGGGAAGGGGGTGCGGTCACCGGCCTTGCGAGGTGTCAGAGCCGCTTCCCCGCTGCAGGACCACCGTCCTGAGAGGTTGTTGTACAGCAGGCACTGCGCCTTAGCGGTCACAATCGCCGCACACCCCTAATAGTAGCCTGAAGGTGACGAATGTGGTGATTACAAACCGCGGCCCCACTAGGGGGGTCTCCTGGTTCATGGTGCTGCAAACACGCAGGGGTGGCATATGGGACCCTCCTGGGGCAGACCCACTATAGCTGCCTGTGTACACTGGCAAGCAGTAGTGGAAACAGGTATTTATATTATTTTTCTCTTATGTCCTAGAGGATGCTGGGGTCCATTTAGTACCATGGGGTATAGACGGGTCCTTTGGGAGCCATGGGCACTTTAAGAGTTTAATAGTGTGGGCTGGCTCCTCCCTCTCTGCCCCTCCTACCAGACTCAGTTTAGAAAATGTGCCCGGAGGAGCCGGTCACAGCTAGGGGAACTCCTAGGAGTTTTCTTAGGTGTTTATTTTCTAGAGTTAGTTAGGTTACAGGAAGGCTGCTGGCAACAGTCTCTCTGCTTCGTGGGACTTAGGGGGGGGGGGGGGGGGAATAGGAACCAACTTCCTGAAGAGTTAATGGTTTTCTACTCCGCTGACAGGACACTGAGCTCCTGAGGGTGCTGATCACAAGCCCACGAGGCGACCGCTCACTTCCGCAGCACGGCCGCCACCCCCTAACAGAGCCAGAAGAAAGAAGAGTGGTGATTATAACGCCGATGCCCCGGAAAGCGGGTCGCCGCGAGAATGGCGGCACAAGGGTGGGAGCGCAGCTCTGACAGGCTGTTCTCCGGAAGGCTCAGCGGACACACGGTGTTAGGCGCAGTGAGGGGCATCCTGGGCCAGCGCAATACCCTACACTGGTCAAAATAACTTTCAAGGTCTAATCCACTGTTTGCCGCAGAAATACCTCTGGCCAGTATAATTTCTAAGTGCGGGAAGACGCGCCATTACAGGGGGCGGAGCTTCTCCTCATAGCGGATCCAGCACTCACCAGCGCCATTTTCTCCCTGCAGATCATAGGAACAGGACGCTGCCCTCCACATAAATCCAGCATACCTCTGCGGTACCAGGGTGTTATAGACAGGGAAGGGGGGGGAGGGTGATTATAGTACTGAGTACCCTATTAAGGATAGTTAGTTAGCGCCGGGCTTTTATCATAATAACTGCCTACAGGGGCGCTGTGTGGCTGGCTCCTTATACTCTGTGACTCTCTGAAGGTACTCTGGGGGAAACTGTGTCTGACATTTTCCTGTCTCTGTGTGTAAATATGTATATCTCACATAATCATATCTAGGGACTCTGAGTCTTGTGCTGCAGAGTGTATCTTCTACCGGGGAGTCTATACTATCCTCAAAACTGTACTGATCAGGCTTCTGGGGCAGAACCCCCAGGGGTGGCCTCAGCAAGGTGTACTATACCGTATTTTTATACAAATATATCTCATACTGGGAAGGAGCCACAGTTTTGAGAACTCTGGGGATTCAAATCTCACAGCTGCACCTCTCACCACAACTCTGTACCCTAGAAAGCGTGGTCTTGCCCAAATAATGCATATGAGGGGTGTAACATATGATTGAGGCTATTAGGGATGAGGAATCTTATTAAAATAAGAATTTACTCACCAGTAATTCTATTTCTCGTAGTCCGTAGTGGATGCTGGGAACTCCGTAAGGACCATGGGGAATAGACGGGCTCCGCAGGAGACTGGGCACTCTAAAGAAAAGATTAGGTACTATCTGGTGTGCACTGGCTCCTCCCTCTATGCCCCTCCTCCAGACCTCAGTTAGGGAAACTGTGCCCGGAAGAGCTGACACTACAAGGAAAGGATTTTTGGAATCCAGGGTAAGACTCATACCAGCCACACCAATCACACTGTACAACTTGTGATAACCATACCCAGTTAACATTATGAACAACAACTGAGCCTCACTCAACGGATGGCTCATAACAATAACCCTTATTAAGCAATAACTATATACACGTATTGCAGAAAGTCCGCACTTGGGACGGGCGCCCAGCATCCACTACGGACTATGAGAAATAGAATTACCGGTGAGTACATTTTTATTTTCTCTGACGTCCTAGTGGATGCTGGGTACTCCGGAAGGACCATGGGGATTATACCAAAGCTCCCAAACGGGCGGGAGAGTGCGGATGACTCTGCAGCACCGAATGAGCAAACACAAGGTCCTCCTCAGCCAGGGTATCAAACTTGTAGAACTTTGCAAAGGTGTTTGAACCCGACCAAGTAGCCGCTCGGCAAAGCTGTAAAGCCGAGACCCCTCGGGCAACCGCCCAAGAAGAGCCCACCTTCCTTGTGGAATGGGCTTTTACCGATTTTGGATGCGGCAATGCAGCCGCAGAATGAGCCAGCTGAATCGTGCTACAGATCCAGCGAGCTAAAGTTTGCTTTGAAGCAGGAGCACCCAGCTTGTTGGGTGCATGCAGGATAAACAGCGAGTCAATTTTCCTGACTCCAGCCATCCTGGCTACATAGATTTTCAAAGCCCTGACTACATGAAGTAACTTGGAGTCCTCCAAGTCCCGAGTAGCCGCAGGCACCACAATAGGTTGGTTCAAATGAAACGATGATACCACCTTTGGGAGAAATTAGGGACGAATCCTCAATTCTGTCCTCTCCATATGGAAGATCAGATATGTGCTTTTACATGACAAAGCCGCCAATTCTGACACACGCCTAGCTGACGCTAAGGCCAACAGCATGACCACCTTCCACGTGAGATACTTTAGCTCCACGGTCTTAAGTGGCTCAAACCAGTGGGATTTCAGGAAATTCAACACAACGTTAAGATCCCAAGGTGCCACTGGTGGCACAAAAAGGGGCTGAATATGCAGCACTCCCTTAACAAACATCTGAACCTCCGGCAGTGAAGCCAGTTCTTTTTGAAAGAAAATGGATAGGGACGAAATCTGGACCTTTATGGACCCCAATTTTAGGCCCATAGTCACCCCTGACTGTAGGAAGTGCAGAAATCGACCCAGCTGGAATTCCTCAGTAGGGGCCTTCCTGGCCTCACAGCAAGCAACATATTTTCACCATATACGGTGATAATGTTTTGCTGTCACGTCCTTCCTAGCATTTATCAGCGTAGGGATGACTTCATCCGGAATGCCTTTTTCCGTTAGGATCCAGTGTTCAACCGCCATGCCGTCAAACGCAGCTGCGGTTAGTCTTGGAACAGACAGGGCCCCTGTTGCAACAGGTCCTGTCTGAGAGGCAGAGGCCATGGGTCCTCTGTGATCATCTCTTGTAGTTCTGGGTACCAAGTCCTTCTTGGCCAAACTGGAACGATGAGTTTTGTTCTTACTCCTCTCTTTCTTACTATTCTCAGTACCTTGGGTATGCGAGGAAGAGGAGGAAACACATATACCGACTGGTACACCCACGGTGTCACTAGGGCGTCCACAGCTATCGCCTGAGGGTCCCTTGACCTGGCGCAATATCTTTTTAGCTTTTTGTTGAGGCGGGACGCCATCATGTCCACCTGTGGCAGTTCCCATCGCTTTGCAATCTGTGTGAAGACTTCTTGATGAAGTCCCCACTCTCCCGGGTGGAGGTCGTGTCTGCTGAGGAAGTCTGCTTCCCAGTTGTCCACTCCCGGAATGAACACTGCTGACAGTGTTTGCACGTGATTCTCCGCCCAACGAAGAATCTTTGTGGCTTCCACCATTGCCATCCTGCTTCTTGTGCCGCCCTGGCGGTTTACATGGGCGACCGCCGTGATGTTGTCTGACTGAATCAGCACTGGTTGGTTTCGAAGCAGGGGCTCTATATTTATGTGTAGAGAAGTCTCCAGACTTGACCACAGTCCTTGGAAGTTTCTTCCCTGAGTGACTGCCCCCCATCCTCGGAGGCTTGCATCCGTGGTCACCAGGACCCAGTCCTGTATGCCGAACCTGCGGCCCTCGAGAAGGTGAGCACTCTGCAGCCACCACAGAAGAGACACCCTGGCCCTTGGGGACAGGGTGATCAGCCGATGCATCTGAAGATGTGATCCGGACCACTTGTCCAACAGATCCCACTGAAAGATCCTCGCATGGAACCTGCCGAAGGGAATGGCTTCGTATGAAGCCACCATCTTTCCCAGGACACACGTGCAGTGATGCACCGATACCTGTTTTGGTTTCAGGAGGTCCCTGACCAGAGATGCTAATTCCTGGGCCTTCTCCACCGGGAGAAACACTTTCTTCTGTTCTCTGTCCAGAATCATGCCCAGGAAAAGCAGACGCGTCGTAGGAATCAGCTGCGACTTTGGAACATTCAGAATCCAGCCGTGCTGTTGCAACACTTCCTGAGAGAATGCTACGCTGATCAACAACTGCTCTCTGGACCTCGCCTTTATGAGGAGATCGTCCAAGTACGGGATAACTATAACTCCCTTCTTCCGAAGGAGTATCATCATTTCGGCCATTACCTTGGTAAATATCCTCGGTGCCGTGGACAGGCCAAACGGCAACGTCTGGAACTGGTAATGACAGTCCTGTACCACAAACCTGAGGTACTCCTGGTGAGGTGGGTAAATGGGGACATGCAAGTAAGCATCCTTGATGTCCAGAGACACCATAAAATCCCCCTCTTCCAGGCTTGCAATAACCGCTCTGAGCGATTCCATTTTGAACTTGAATTTCTTTATTTAAGTTTGAAAAGAGGAAATGTGGGTGTGGGGAATTGGCGCTGGAAGGGAGGTGGGGGAATGAAGCTGATGATTCAGCTGGGAGATTATGGTTTGAAATGAGCAAGAGAAATACTTATCTGAATGATTTCTCTGTGAGTTTCTGGACCTTTGGGGGGAGATATCTTTCCTCCAGGATCCGTGAGATCATACGTAGTAGAGGTATGGAAAAAACAAAATGATTTTTTAGGGGTAAATCCTCAAGAAAAGTGAAGGAAAAGTATCAGTGATCGCGCTGAACAAAAAAAATTGTGGGTCCTAGGGACCCCTCACTATAAAAAATTGGGGTCCTACTCCACCGTTTCTGGGTCCCATCACACTTTATGAGGGATGAGGGAAGGCTGCAGTTGGGACTGTGCGGGGGCCAGGTGGTATTTAGGATAGAGGGGTAAAAAAGCAAGTAGCATTTGGGACAGAAGCAGGGAGAAGTTGGGGCAGAGCTGGGAGTAGAGGGGGGCTGTAAAGGTAGACAGCACTGGGGGTAGGGAGAGGGTAAGTTCAGACAGCAGTTAAAACTGTGTTGGGGTGGCTAGTGGCAGGCAGTGCTGGGATTAGTTAGGGTTTAATTGTAGATAGCAGCTGTGGCAGTACTGGGGGGCAAGGAGGGATTTAGGGCCAGGAAGTACTGGGGGTAGAAAAGAGGCATGGCTAGTTAGCAGCTAGGGCAGTAGTGGGGGCATGGAGGGGGTTAGGGGCTGGTAGTATTGGGGGTATAGAGGGGGCACGAGTAGATAGTTTGGGTGGTACAGGGTGACAAGGAGGGGGTTAGGGGCAGGCAGTACTGGGGGTAGGGATACGGCTTGGGTAGATAGCAGCTGGGGCAGTACTGGAGAGCAAGGGGGGGGGTTAGGGGCAGAAGTACTGGTAGGGAGGGGGCATGGATAGATACTGGGGATAGAAAGGGGTCATGGGTAGATACTGTGGGTAGGGGATAGCTGGGGCTGTACTGGGGGCAAGGAGGGGGTTAGGTGCAGGAAGTGCTGGGGCTAGAGAGATGGCATGGGTAGGTACTGGGGGCAGTGGATAGGTGGGACAGTGCAGTGGGGCAAGGAGGGGGTTAGAGGCAGGAAGTACTGGGGGTAGAATAAGGGTAGATGGCTGCTGGGGCACCGGAGATACGACCTCTACACATGTGTATGGCTGGCAGCTGAGACCGTGGGCGTATATGACCCCTATAGTACTATACACATCTTACCAGGTGCCAAGTGCGGGAAGTAATGCTGAGGAAGTAGCCGCGGCTGTGTGTGGGCACTCTCCAATGATGGCATCCTGGTCAGCGTAGCTGCAGCCAAGGAGAGAATACTGAAGCGCTGGGTTTGTAGGAGGGGCGACAGCTGGTATCTAGGAGGCGATGTCCGGTGCTTGGCAGATGCTCCTTTCGGGACTCGTGAGACGGCTCTGCGTGTGACAGCTCGGCCGGTCTCTGTCACAGGGAGAGGGTGAAGGCTGAAGACAGACATTCTGCTGCCCAGGAGGTACTCTAGCTGCTGCTGCTACGTGGGTTGTTATTGTGAAGCAGTGGGGTCAGGCCACTCTGATGCGGTTGGCTGCTGTCAGTGTATCAGAGCAGACAAGTGGAGCAGGTCAGTGAATTCTTATTGGCTGACAGTGCACACGGGCATCAGCGCGTCATGCAGGACCCGCTCATTTTTTAAAAACTGGGTCAATGCGCTATAACGCGTATTTTGTGATCACTGGAGGGTGTTACAGAGAGAGTGGGAGGAGCAGGAGATAGGGAGGGGAGTAAGAGAGAGAGACCGTGTCAGGGTGAGGGACAGAGAGACAGCGTCAGGGAGAGAGAGACAGCGTCAGGGAGAGAGAGAGGGGCATTTAAGAGGGTGTCAGGGAGAGGTGCATGAGAGAGTATGTCAGGGTGAGAGATGGAGAGAAGCATGAGAGTGTGTCAGGAAGAGAGGGAGAGGCACATGAGAGTGTGTCAGGAAGAGAGGGAGAGGCACATGAGACTGTGTCAGGGAGAGAGGGGGAGGGAAAGCTGCATGAGAGGGATGGAGAGGCACATGAGAGAGAGTCAGAGAGAGGGAGGGAGAGGCACATGAGAGTGTCAGAGAGAGGCACATAAGAGAGTGTCAGAGAGAGGCACATAAGAGAGTGTCAGAGAGAGGCACATGAGAGTGAGGGAGGGAGAGCTGCGTGAGAGAGGGAGAGGCACATGAGAGTGTCAGGGAGAGAGGGAGAGGCACATGAGAGTGTCAGGGAGAGGAAGGGAGAGGCGCATGAGAGAGAGTCAGGGAGAGAGAGGGAGAGGCACATGAAAGAGTGTCAGGGAGAGGCACATGAGAGTGTCAGGGAGAGGAGCAAGACCGTGTATCAGGGAGAAAGGGAGAGGCACATGAGAGAGTGGAGCAAGACAGTGTTAGGGAGAGGCACATGAGTGTCAGCGAGAGGGAGGGAGAGCTGCGTGAGAGAGGGAGAGGCACATGAGAGATTGTCAGGGAGAGACATATGAGAGATTGTCGGGGATAGAGAGGGAGAGGCGCATGAGAGTGTCAGGGAGAGAGAGGGAGAGGCACATGAGAGTGTCAGGGAGAGAAGGAGAGGCACATGAGAGTGTCAGCGAGAGGGAGGGAGAGGCACATGAGTGTCGAGGAGAGGCGCATGAAAGAGTGAGAGGGAGAGGCACATGAGAGAGAGAGGGAGGGGCACATGAGAGAGAGAGGGAGAGGCACATGAGAGAGAGGGAGAGGCACATGAGATTGTCAGGGAGAGAGAGGGAGAGAGTCATAGAGAGGGAGAGGCACATGAGTGTCGGAGAGGCGCATGAGAGAGTGAGGGAGAGAGAGGGAGAGGCACATGAGAGAGAGGGAGAGGCACATGAGAGAGAGGGAGAGGCACATGAGAGAGAGAGAGAGAGAGAGAGTCAGGGAGAGGCACATGAGAGATTGTCAGGGAGAGAGAGGTGCATGTGAGAGAGTTAAATATAGAGGAACAAGATAGTGTCTGTGTGAGAGAGGGGGGGGCAGCATGAGATACACTACCAACTACAGCAGCTAGCTCAGGCACAGGTCTCTGATGGGGGCGGGCAGTTCATTGCGTTAAGCCCCGCCCCCTAATTACCCGCGAATCGCGGCATGACCTGCATGTACTAGGGGCAGACACTGCAGAGCAGACTGACTGGGCCAGGCTTAGTGCTCGCTCCCTCCCCCCCCCCTCCCCCCCTGTGCTACCTACATCCTTCGTGTCTGCCTGCAGCTACCTCGATACACAGGCTGCAGCTACCGCAGTGGTTTAAAGTCAGCATAGTACTTAGATCCTCCTCCTCTCTCTCCCTTCCTCCACGGCCAGAAGTGAAGGAAGGGGAAAGGTAGATTCCTCCGGCCGGACATCTGAGCCTCTCCTCCTCCATCAGCGTTGCGGACACCTGCCAGCCCACTATAATGAGTCAGACTGACTCACTACAATACCTTGGTGTCTTGCACAATGCCGCCGGCCGCGGGCACTTCATTGAGGCTAGTTCTGCCCCCTCTGGCTCTGCTGCGGGATCGGAGCTGAGACTTCCGATCGTAGCAGTTAGCCAGAGCGGAGTCAGCGTTCACTACACTACAAACAGCAGCTGTCACTGACTGCTGTGACACCATGATGATTCCTGTCTTATGCGCGCAGAGCAGGCAGGCGGTGAGGGGAGGCGGGGCGGCAGAACACTATGCATGGTCTCCTCTCCTTACAAGTTCCTCCCTCTGCTACCGTGGAGATGGAAATGACTGACAGTGCAGGACAGCGCTGCTGGTCAGACTCAGAGCGCGTCCTGAGGGACCCTGCGTTTTTTTATTTTTGAGTCCCCATCATCAATTCTCGGGTAAAATACGCGCCATAGCGCGTTTTTGCGATCACTGAGTATATATAAATACATGGACGTTTTGTGATAACTGGTGAACAATGTTTTCAGGTAAGATAATCGTACCTCACTTACACAAAGTGAGCGAGGTATACAGCATATAAAGGTTTCTTTTACATGCAAGTGGGTGGCATACCTAACTTACAATAAAGAAAGGTGACATATGCATATCATGGTATCTTTGTATGTTGAGCTGCGTACCGGTACTCACTGAAAGATGCGTATTTCGTCCGCACATCAAGGTATCTTTATCCAAGGCATGTTCTTATTAAAATACCCATGAATGTAAAAAAGGGATTTATTGAATAAAAACAAAAGGGTTTACACTTGTGAGGAATATTGACCACAAGGAAGGAGAGCTGCCAGACAGGGGAACTCGTAGGACCATCAAAGGAAGATCCACCAGGCCTGGTACCAATAGGACTGAATGAAGAGTGTTATAGGTGAATCTAGATGGTCGTACCTTTCCCCAGACGTGCAGGTGACAGTCCAAGTGACAAGGATCCTCTTTCCACCCAACGCGTTTCGAGATAACTCTCTTTTTCAAGGCTGGTTATACATTCCATATGGTGCATATTTATACTGAATGCAAGGGTTCTCTGATTGCATCACTTCCGGTTCTGGACCTGACCGGAAGTGATGTAACGTCTTAAACTTATTCTTTTTTAATGTATAAAAACATCAAGAGCTAAGGTCCCTAGTAATAGGGACTGTTTATCTAATAGATACTAGGAGTATAGTCTGAATGTGCGCTGTAGAAGAGCAAATATGTTATTGTCCGCGGCCGGAAGTCGCCGCCGGGAATTGTGGGAAACGTAGTTTTTAAGTTACCCATCAGGCCGCAACCGGAGGTTGCCGCCGGACATTGTGCTGAAGTATGCTGAGAGTGTAGTTAGGATGTGCACTTTCAGGGGGAGTGTATTTTCGCATTCGCGACCGGAAATTGCCGCCAGGACTTGTGGGAAGTGTAGTCTCTGAATTCCCCGTCGGATCACGACCGGAAGTTGGCCGCCGGGTATTGTGGGGGATGTAGTGTCTTGAATGCCGGATGTTACGACATGATCTTAGTTCAGATGATGTTTATAGGCTGCAGCTATGCATAAAGGAAGTCTCTTTGGCCGGAAATGCCTCCAGGATTTGTGGGGGATGTAGTCTTTTGGATGGAAAGCTCTATTTGACGCTGTTGCTAAGTTTCTCTTTTTCTTATTCTTAAGAGATGTAGCGGATAACCATTCGGCCAATAATGGCCCTTGTAAAGATGTGGTCTTAAAGATAGTTTTTGTTTGATGATATAAATAAATAATTTTCTCTGTTGTGATGAGTCTTCTTAATAATAAATTAATAATGAACTGTGAAGAAAGTGTTGAAATTAATATAATATAATGATATAATAATAGAATAAAAATAAAGATAAAAAAAATAAAAATAAAAAAAATATCTTAAAAATATAAATAAAAATAAAAATGCAAATGAAAATAAAGTTAATAAAAAAATAAAATAAAAAATAAATAAATAAATGAATAAATGAATAAAATAAAATAAATACAAAATAAAAAAAAAATAAAAAAAATAAATAAAAAAAAATGTATATGAAATAAAAAATAAACGGAGAATTTACTGCATGGAAAATGACAGAAGGAAAAAAATTGGTTACATGAGGTAATTTAAAGAAACCATTTTAATTCGAAATCATGATTAAGTCCTTGCGGACTCAATGTTTTTAGTTCAAAAATGGTGCGCATTTCCGTTTGTGCCAACTTTCTTTCTATGGCCCTCATTCCGAGTTGTTCGCTCGGAGATTTTCATCGCATCGCAGTGAGAATTCTCTTAGTGCGCATGCGCAATGTTCGCACTGCGACTGCGCCAAGTAACTTTGCTTTGAAGAAAGTAAGTTTACTCACGGCTTTTTCATCGCTCCGACGTTTGCATTGTGATTGACAGGAAATGGGTGTTACTGGGCGGATGCACAGCGTTTTATGGGTGTGTGGATGAAAACGCTACCGTTTCCGGAAAAAACGCAGGAGTGGCCGGGGAAACGGTGGGTGTGCCTGGGCGAACGCTGGGTGTGTTTATGACGTCAGCCAGGAACGAAAAGCACTGAACTGATCGCACAGGCAGAGTAAGTCTGAAGCTACTCAAAAACTGCTAACTCGTTTGTGATCGCAATATTGCGCATACATCGGTCGCACATTTAAGAAGCTAAGATTCACTCCCAGTAGGCGGCGGCTTAGCGTGTGTAACTCTGCTACATTCGCCTTGCGAGCGATCAACTCGGAATGAGGGCCTATATTTTTATCTTTCCAGGTGGTTTTTACATGTTTGAGACCTACAAATCTTTTTATATGGCCTGTAGAGCAGCTATGGATGTTTTTGAAATGATTCGAAAGGTGATGCGTGGTGAGACCTTTTTTAATATTTCTAAGATGTTCCGAAATTCGCGTTTTTAACGGTCTTGAGGTTCTCCCTATGTATGAAAGGCCACAGGAACACTGTACTAAATAGATCACGTTGGATGTGTTGCAGGTAATGAAGTCTCTAATTTTGAACTGGTTGTTGTTGATTTGTATTTCTGTATGTTTGCTGGTGGTATCGCTGATATTTCTGCATCCGATGCACATCCCACATCTGTAGAAACCCTTGCTGCGTATTAGGTTCTTGGTGGGCATTGGTAAAGCACTTGTAACAAGTTGATCTTTTAAGTTTTTGGATTTACGGTATATGAAAGTGGGTTTCTTCGGAATGATTTCCTTCAGTATTGGGTCGAGTTGTAGTAGGTGCCAATTTTTGCGAATGATGCGTTCTACTTGTAAATGTTGGGCATCAAATTGGGTGATGAATGACCATTGGAAATCTGAATTCATTTCTTCCATTTGTTTTTTACAAACCTCTTTCTGACTGCAATTTCTTCTGATTCGAAGGAATTGGCTTTTAGGAACTCCTTTCAGCCACAGGTGGTGATGTTGGCTGTCGGTGGGTATGTAAGTGTTACAGTCAGAAAGAGGTTTGTAAAAAACAAATGGAAGAAATTAAATCAGATTTTCTGGACAAAGGGTATAAAGAAGAGATTCTTGATCACATAATAGAAGAAACACAAAACAAAGACAGATACCTTATTAATTCCAAAAATTCCAAAAACCTCAACTGACATCAAAGACGATTTCCAATGGTCATTCATCACCCAATTTGATGCCCAACATTTACAAGTAGAACGCATCATTCGCAAAAATTGGCACCTACTACAACTCGACCCAATACTGAAGGAAATCATTCCGAAGAAACCCACTTTCATATACCGTAAATCCAAAAACTTAAAAGATCAACTTGTAACAAGTGCTTTACCAATGCCCACCAAGAACCTAATACGCAGCAAGGGTTTCTACAGATGTGGGATGTGCATCGGATGCAGAAATATCAGCGATACCACCAGCAAACATACAGAAATACAAATCAACAACAACCAGTTCAAAATTAGAGACTTCATTACCTGCAACACATCCAACGTGATCTATTTAGTACAGTGTTCCTGTGGCCTTTCATACATAGGGAGAACCTCAAGACCGTTAAAAACGCGAATTTCGGAACATCTTAGAAATATTAAAAAAGGTCTCACCACGCATCACCTTTTGAATCATTTCAAAAACATCCATAGCTGCTCTACAGGCCATATAAAAAGATTTGTAGGTCTCAAACATGTAAAAACCACATGGAAAGATAAAAATATAGAAAGAAAGTTGGCACAAACGGAAATGCGCACCATTTTTGAACTAAAAACATTGAGTCCGCAAGGACTTAATCATGATTTCGAATTAAAATGGTTTCTTTAAATTACCTCATGTAACCAATTTTTTTCCTTGTGTCATTTTCCATGCAGTAAATTCTCTGTTTATTTTTTATTTCATATACATTTTTTATTTTTTATTTATTTTATTTTTTATTTTATTTATTTTTTATTTTATTTTGTATTTATTTTATTTTATTCATTTATTTATTTATTTATTTTTTATTTTATTTTTTTATTATCTTTATTTTCATTTGCATTTTTATTTTTATTTATATTTTTATATATTTTTTTTATTTTTTTATCTTTATTTTTATTTTTGTTCTATTATTATATCATTATATTATATTAATTTCAACACTTTCTTCACAGTTCATTATTAATTTATTATTAAGAAGACTCATCACAACAGAGAAAATTATTTATTTATATCATCAAACAAAAACTATCTTTAAGACCACATCTTTACAAGGGCCATTATTGGCCGAATGGTTATCCGCTACATCTCTTAAGAATAAGAAAAAGAGAAACTTAGCAACAGCGTCAAATAGAGCTTTCCATCCAAAAGACTACATCCCCCACAAATCCTGGAGGCATTTCCGGCCAAAGAGACTTCCTTTATGCATAGCTGCAGCCTATAAACATCATCTGAACTAAGATCATGACGTAACATCCGGCATTCAAGGCATTCAAGACACTACATCCCCCACAATACCCGGCGGCCAACTTCCGGTCGTGATCCGACGGGGAATTCAGAGACTACACTTCCCACAAGTCCTGGCGGCAATTTCCGGTCGCGAATGCGAAAATACACTCCCCCTGAAAGTGCACATCCTAACTACACTCTCAGCATACTTCAGCACAATGTCCGGCGGCAACCTCCGGTTGCGGCCTGATGGGTAACTTAAAAACTACGTTTCCCACAATTCCCGGCGGCGACTTCCGGTCGCGGACAATAACATATTTGCTCTTCTACAGCGCACATTCAGACTATACTCCTAGTATCTATTAGATAAACAGTCCCTATTACTAGGGACCTTAGCTCTTGATGTTTTTATACATTAAAAAAGAATAAGTTTAAGACGTTACATCACTTCCGGTCAGGTCCAGAACCGGAAGTGATGCAATCAGAGAACCCTTGCATTCAGTATAAATATGCACCATATGGAATGTATAACCAGCCTTGAAAAAGAGAGTTATCTCGAAACGCGTTGGGTGGAAAGAGGATCCTTGTCACTTGGACTGTCACCTGCACGACTGGGGAAAGGTACGACCATCTAGATTCACTTATAACACTCTTCATTCAGTCCTATTGGTACCAGGCCTGGTGGATCTTCCTTTGATGGTCCTACGAGTTCCCCTGTCTGGCAGCTCTCCTTCCTTGTGGTCAATATTCCTCACAAGTGTAAACCCTTTTGTTTTTATTCAATAAATCCCTTTTTTACATTCATGGGTATTTTAATAAGAACATGCCTTGGATAAAGATACCTTGATGTGCAGACGAAATACGCATCTTTCAGTGAGTACCGGTACGCAGCTCAACATACAAAGATACCATGATATGCATATGTCACCTTTCTTTATTGTAAGTTAGGTATGCCACCCACTTGCATGTAAAAGAAACCTTTATATGCTGTATACCTCGCTCACTTTGTGTAAGTGAGGTACGATTATCTTACCTGAAAACATTGTTCACCAGTTATCACAAAACGTCCATGTATTTATATATACTTTTCCTTCACTTTTCTTGAGGATTTACCCCTAAAAAATCATTTTGTTTTTTCCATACCTCTACTACGTATGATCTCACGGATCCTGGAGGAAAGATATCTCCCCCCAAAGGTCCAGAAACTCACCGAGAAATCATTCAGATAAGTATTTCTCTTGCTCATTTCAAACCATAATCTCCCAGCTGAATCATCAGCTTCATTCCCCCACCTCCCTTCCAGCGCCAATTCCCCACACCCACATTTCCTCTTTTCAAGCTCTATCTTTTTGGATTATTTTTGGGATTAATCCAGTGGTGTAAGGGAGAGGCAGCAGGTATTCTTCACTCATCAGGAGCGCCTCTATCCCTCTGCCAAATTTTTGTTTCTTTATATAAGTGTTCAAGGATTCTAAATTCAGAATGGGTCTCACCGAACCGTCCGGTTTCGGTACCACAAACATTGTGGAATAGTAACCCCTTCCTTGTTGAAGGAGGGGGACCCTGATTATCACTTGCTGGAGGTACAGCTTGTGAATTGTCGCCAGTACTACCTTCCTTTCCATGGGGGAAGCTGGCAAGGCTGATTTGATATAACGTTGGGGGGGGGGGGGGGGGGAGTCACTTCGAATTCCAGCTTGTATCCCTGAAATACAATTTGTACAGCCCAGAGATCCACCTGTGAGCGAACCCACTGGTTGCTGAAGTTTCGGAGACGCGCCCCCACCGCACCTGGCTCCGCCTGTGGGGCCCCAACGTCATGCGGTGGACTTAGTGGAAGCAGGGGAGGACTTTTGTTCCTGGGAACTGGCTGCATGGTGCAGCTTCTTTTCTCTACCCCTGCATCTGGCAAGAAAGGATGCGCCTCTGACCCTCTTGCCTTTCTGAGAACGAAAGGACTGCATTTGATAATACAGTGCTTTCTTAGGCTGTGAGGAAACCTGAGGCAAGAAAGTCGACTCCCAGCTGTTGCTGTGGACACGAGGTCCGAGAGAACGTCCCCAAACAACTCCTCACCCTTATAAGGCAAAACCTCCATGTGTTTTTTAGAATCAGCATCTCCTGTCCATTGCCGAGTCCATAAGACTCTCCTGGCAGAAATGGACATAGCATTAATTCTAGAGCCCAGCAGGCAAATGTCCCTCTGGGCATCCCGCATATATAAGACAACGTCTTTTTATATGGCCCAGGGTTAGCAAAACAGTGTCCCTGTCGAGGGAATCTATGTCGTCTGACAGAGTATCTGTCCATGCTGCTACAGCACTACACATCCAGGCCAAAGCAGTTGCTGGCCTCAGTAGAGTACCAGAATGTGTATAAACAGACTTCAGGATACCTTCCTGCTTCCTATCTGCAGGATCCTTTAGGGCGGCCGTATCCTGAGACGGCAGGGCCACCTTTTTAGATAAGCGTGTCAGCGCCTTGTCTACCCTGGGAGAGGATTCCCAGCGTAACCTATCCGTTGGCGGGAAAGGGTACGCCATCAGTAACCTCTTAGAAATCACTAGTTTCTTATCAGGGGAACACAACGCTTCTTCACATAATTCATTTAACTCATCTGATGGGGGAAAAGTCACTGGCTGCTTTTTCTCCCCAAACATATAAACCCTCTTGGTAGTAACTCAGAAATGTGTAATACATCTTTCATTGCAATAATCATGTAGCGGATGGCCTTGGTCATTTTAGACTGTAAATGTGTCTCATCATCGTCTACACTGGAGTCGGACTCCGTGTCAACATCTGTGTCAACCATCTGAGATAGAGGGCGTTTATGAGCCCCTGACGGTTTCTGAGTCGCCTGGGCAGGCGCGGGCTGAGACCCCGGCTGTCCCAAGGCTGCTGCGTCATCGAACCTTTTATGTAAGGAGTTGACACTGTCGGTTAAGACCTTCCACATATCCATCCAATCAGGTGTCGGCCCCGACGGGGGCGACACCACACTTATCTGCCCTTGCTCCATCTCCACGTAATCCTCCTCATCAAACATGTCGACACAGCCGTACCGACACACCGCGCACACACAGGGAATGCTCAGACTGAGGACAGGACCTCACAAAGTCCTTTGGGGAGACAAAGAGAGATTATGCCAGCACACACCACAGCGCTATATAACACAGGGATTTTCACTTATAATAAGTAATTACCCAATAGCTGCCTTATATGTCTTATTTGCGCCTAAATGTATGTGCGCCCCCTCTCTTTTTACCCTTCTTGTACCTGGATACTGCAGGGGAGAGCCTGGGGAGCTGCTTCCAGCGGAGCTGTGAAGAGAAAATGGCGCTGGTGTGCTGAGGAAGAAGGCCCCGCCCCCTCAGTGGCGGGCTTCTGTCCCGCTTTCTGTGTAAAACAATGGCGGGGTTTTTTACATATATACAGTGCCAGACTGTATATATGTATTTTTATTGGCAAAAGGTACTTCAATTGCTGCCCAGGGCGCCCCCCAGCGCCCTGCACCCTGCAGTGACCGGAGTGTGTAAGTGTGCTGGGAGCAATGGCGCACAGCTGCGGTGCTGTGCGCTACCTTAAATGAAGACAGGAGTCTTCTGCCGCCAATTTCGTCGTCTTCAAGCTTCTGTTCTTCTGGCTCTGCAAGGGGGACGGCGGCGCGGCTCCGGGAACGGACGATCGAGATCAGGCCCTGTGTTCGATCCCTCTGGAGCTAATGGTGTCCAGTAGCCTAAGAAGCCCAAGCTAGCTGCAAGCAGGTAGGTTTGCTTCTCTCCCCTCAGTCCCACGTAGCAGTGAGTCTGTTGCCAGCAGAAGCTCACTGAAAATAAAAAACCTAATAAATACTTTCTTTACTAGTAAGCTCAGGAGAGCCCACTAGGAGCACCCAGCTCTGGCCGGGCACAGATTCTAACTGAGGTCTGGAGGAGGGGCATAGAGGGAGGAGCCAGTGCACACCAGATAGTACCTAATCTTTCTTTAGAGTGCCCAGTCTCCTGCGGAGCCTGCTATTCCCCATGGTCCTTACGGAGTACCCAGCATCCACTACGGACTACGAGAAATAGAATAACCGGTGAGTAAATTCTTATTTTTTGTGTGATTTTGTTATCAGCACATTCAACTATGTAAAGAACAAAGTATTTAATAAGAATATTTTATTCATTCAGATCTAGGATGTGTTATTTTAGTGTTCCTTTATTTTTTTGAGCAGTATATATATATTTCTCTATCGTCCTAGTGGATGCTGGGGTTCCTGAAAGGACCATGGGGAATAGCAGCTCCGCAGGAGACAGGGCACAAAAAGTAAAGCTTTTCCAGATCAGGTGGTGTGCACTGGCTCCTCCCCTTATGACCCTCCTCCAGACTCCAGTTAGATTTTTGTGCCCGGCCGAGAAGGGTGCAATTCTAGGTGGCTCTCATAAAGAGCTGCTTAGAGAAAGTTTAGCTTAGGTTTTTTATTTTACAGTGATTCCTGCTGGCAACAGGATCACTGCAACGAGGGACAGAGGGGAGAAGAAGTGAACTCACCTGCGTGCAGGATGGATTGGCTTCTTGGCTACTGGACATCAGCTCCAGAGGGACGATCACAGGTACAGCCTGGATGGTCACCGGAGCCGCGCCGCCGGCCCCCTTGCAGATGCTGAAGTAAGAAGAGGTCCAGAATCGGCGGCTGAAGACTCCTGCAGTCTTCTAAAGGTAGCGCACAGCACTGCAGCTGTGCGCCATTTTCCTCTCAGCACACTTCACACGCAGTCACTGAGGGTGCAGGGCGCTGGGGGGGGGCGCCCTGGGAGGCAAATGAAAACCTATTAAAAGGCTAAAAATACCTCACATATAGCCCCCAGAGGCTATATGGAGATATTTAACCCCTGCCTGGATTCACAAAATAGCGGGAGACGAGCCCGCCGAAAAAGGGGCGGGGCCTATCTCCTCAGCACACGGCGCCATTTCCTCTCACAGCTCTGCTGGTCAGGACGGCTCCCAGGTCTCTCCCCTGCACTGCACTACAGAAACAGGGTAAAACAGAGAGGGGGGGCAAATTTAATGGCAATATTTTGATATATATAAAGCAGCTATAAGGGAGCACTTATTATAAGGCTATCCCTGTCATATATAGCACTTTTTTGGTGTGTGCTGGCAGACTCTCCCTCTGTCTCCCCAAAGGGCTAGTGGGTCCTGTCTTCGTTTAGAGCATTCCCTGTGTGTCTGCTGTGTGTCGGTACGTGTGTGTCGACATGTATGAGGACGATATTTGTGTGGAGGCGGAGCAATTGCCAAATATGGGGATGTCACCTCCTAGGGGGTCGACACCAGAATGGATGCCTTTATTTGTGGAATTACGGGATAGCGTCAATTCGCTTAAGCAGTCGTTTGACGACATGAGGCGGCCGGACAATCAATTAGTGCCTGTCCAGGCGCCTCAAACACCGTCAGGGGCTGTAAAACGCCCTTTGCCTCAGTCGGTCGACACAGACCCAGACACAGGCACTGATTCCAGTGGTGACGGTGACGAATCAACCGTATTTTCCAGTAGGGCCACACGTTATATGATTTTGGCAATGAAGGAGGCGTTACATTTAGCTGATACTACAGGTACCACTAAACAGGGTATTATGTGGGGTGTGAAAAAACTACCTATAGTTTTTCCTGAATCAGAAGAATTAAATGACGTGTGTGATGAAGCGTGGGTTGCCCCTGATAAAAAGCTGATAATTTCAAAGAAATTATTGGCATTATACCCTTTCCCGCCAGAGGTTAGGGAGCGCTGGGAAACACCTCCTAGGGTGGACAAGGCGCTAACACGCTTATCTAAACAAGTGGCGTTACCCTCTCCTGAGACGGCCGCACTTAAAGATCCATCAGATAGGAGGATGGAAAATATCCAAAAAAGTATATACACACATGCAGGTGTTATACTACGACCAGCTATAGCGACTGCCTGGATGTGCAGTGCTGGGGTAGTTTGGTCAGAGTCCCTGATTGAAAATATTGATACCCTGGACAGGGACAATATTTTACTGTCGTTAGAACAAATAAAGGATGCATTTCTTTATATGCGTGATGCACAGAGGGATATCTGCACACTGGCATCACGGGTAAGGACTATGTCCATTTCGGCCAGAAGAGCTTTATGGACGCGACAGTGGACAGGCGATGTGGATTCAAAACGGCATATGGAAGTTTTGCCGTATAAAGGGGAGGAGTTATTTGGAGTCGGTCTATCAGATTTGGTGGCCACGGCTACAGCCGGGAAATCCACCTTTCTACCTCAAGTCACTCCCCAACAGAAAAAGGCACCGACTTTTCAACCGCAGCCCTTTCGTTCCTTTAAAAATAGGAGAGCAAAGGGCTATTCATATCTGCCACGAGGCAGAGGTCGAGGGAAGAGACAGCAACAGGCAGCTCCTTCCCAGGAACAGAAGCCCTCCCCGGCTTCTACAAAAGCCTCAGCATGACGCTGGGGCTTCTCAAGCGGACTCGGGGACGGTGGGCGGTCGTCTCAAAAATTACAGCGCGCAGTGGGCTCACTCGCAGGTAGATCCCTGGATCCTGCAGATAATATCTCAGGGGTACAGGTTGGAATTAGAGACAGATCCACCTCGCCGTTTCCTGAAGTCTGCTTTACCAACGTCCCCCTCCGAAAGGGAGACGGTTTTGGAAGCCATTCACAAGCTGTACTCTCAGCAGGTGATAGTCAAGGTACCTCTTCTACAACAAGGGAAGGGGTATTATTCCACTCTATTTGTGGTACCGAAGCCGGATGGCTCGGTAAGGCCTATTCTAAATCTGAAGTCCTTGAACCTGTACATAAAGAAGTTCAAGTTCAAGATGGAGTCACTCAGAGCAGTGATAGCGAACCTGGAAGAAGGGGACTTTATGGTATCCTTGGACATCAAGGATGCGTATCTCCACGTTCCAATTTACCCCTCACACCAGGGGTACCTCAGGTTCGTTGTACAAAACTGTCACTATCAGTTTCAGACGCTGCCGTTTGGTTTGTCCACGGCACCTTGGGTCTTTACAAAGGTAATGGCCGAGATGATGATTCTTCTTCGAAGAAAAGGCGTATTAATTATCCCATACTTGGACGATCTCCTAATAAGGGCAAGGTCCAGAGAGCAGCTAGAGATGGGATTAGCACTAGCTCAAGAGGTGCTAAAGCAGCACGGATGGATTCTGAATATTCCAAAATCCCAATTAATGCCGACAACTCGTCTGCTGTTCCTAGGGATGATTCTGGACACGGTTCAGAAAAAGGTTTTTCTTCCCGAGGAAAAAGCCAAGGAGTTATCCGACCTGGTCAGGAACCTCCTAAAACCAGGAAAGGTGTCTGTACATCAATGCACAAGAGTCCTGGGAAAAATGGTGGCTTCTTACGAAGCAATTCCATTCGGCAGATTCCATGCAAGAATTTTCCAAAGGGATCTGTTGGACAAATGGTCAGGGTCGCATCTTCAGATGCACCTGCGGATAACCCTGTCTCCAAGGACAAGGGTATCTCTTCTGTGGTGGTTGCAGAGGGCTCATCTATTGGAGGGCCGCAGATTCGGCATACAGGATTGGATCCTGGTGACCACGGACGCCAGCCTGAGAGGCTGGGGAGCAGTCACACAAGGAAAAAACTTCCAGGGAGTGTGGTCGAGCCTGGAAAAGTCTCTTCACATAAACATTCTGGAACTAAGAGCAATCTACAATGCTCTAAGCCAGGCGGAACCTCTGCTTCAAGGAAGACCGGTGTTGATCCAGTCGGACAACGTCACGGCAGTCGCCCATGTAAACAGACAGGGCGGCACAAGAAGCAGGAGTGCAATGGCAGAAGCTGCCAGGATCCTTCGCTGGGCGGAGAATCACGTGATAGCACTGTCAGCAGTGTTCATCCCGGGCGTGGACAACTGGGAAGCAGACTTCCTCAGCAGACACGATCTTCACCCGGGAGAGTGGGGACTTCATCCAGAAGTTTTCCACATGCTAATAAACCGTTGGGAAAGACCAATGGTGGACATGATGGCGTCTCGCCTCAACAAAAAACTGGACAGGTATTGCGCCAGGTCAAGAGATCCGCAGGCAATAGCTGTGGACGCGCTGGTAACACCTTGGGTGTACCAGTCGGTGTATGTGTTTCCTCCTCTGCCTCTCATACCAAAGGTATTGAAACTCATACGGCAAAGCGGAGTAAGAACGATACTAGTGGCTCCGGATTGGCCAAGAAGGTCTTGGTACCCGGAACTTCAAGAGATGGTCACGGACGATCCGTGGCCTCTACCTCTGAGAAGGGACCTGCTTCAACAGGGTCCCTGTCTTTTTCAAGACTTACCGCGGCTGCGTTTGACGGCATGGCGGTTGAACGCCAGATCCTAAAAGGAAAAGGCATTCCAGAAGAAGTCATTCCTACCTTGATTAAGGCAAGAAAGGAAGTCACCGCGAAGCATTATCACCGCATTTGGCGGAAATATGTTGCGTGGTGCGAGGATCGGAGTGCTCCGACGGAGGAATTTCAACTGGGTCGTTTCCTACATTTCCTGCAATCAGGATTGTCTATGGGTCTCAAATTGGGATCTATTAAGGTTCAAATTTCGGCCCTGTCAATATTCTTCCAAAAAGAATTGGCCTCAGTCCCTGAGGTCCAGACTTTTGTCAAAGGAGTACTGCATATACAGCCTCCTGTGGTGCCTCCGGTGGCACCGTGGGATCTAAATGTAGTTTTAGATTTCCTCAAATCCCATTGGTTTGAACCACTAAAAAATGTGGATTTGAAATATCTCACATGGAAAGTGACTATGTTACTGGCCCTGGCTTCCGCCAGGAGAGTATCTGAACTGGCGGCTTTATCTTATAAAAGCCCTTATTTAATTTTCCATTCGGATAGGGCAGAGCTGCGGACGCGTCCGCATTTTCTCCCTAAGGTGGTATCAGCGTTTCACCTGAACCAGCCTATTGTAGTGCCTGCGGCTACAAGCGACTTGGAGGACTCCAAGTTGTTGGACGTTGTCAGAGCTTTAAAAATATACATTTCAAGGACGGCTGGAGTCAGAAAATCTGACTCGCTGTTTATACTGTATGCACCCAACAAGTTGGGTGCGCCTGCTTCTAAGCAGTCGATTGCTCGTTGGATTTGTAACACAATTCAACTTGCACATTCTGTGGCAGGCCTGCCACAGCCTAAATCTGTTAAGGCCCATTCCACAAGGAAGGTGGGCTCATCTTGGGCGGCTGCCCGAGGGGTCTCGGCATTACAACTCTGCCGAGCAGCTACGTGGTCAGGGGAGAACACGTTTGTAAAATTCTACAAATTTGATACCCTGGCAAAAGAGGACCTGGAGTTCTCTCATTCGGTGCTGCAGAGTCATCCGCACTCTCCCGCCCGTTTGGGAGCTTTGGTATAATCCCCATGGTCCTTTCAGGAACCCCAGCATCCACTAGGACGATAGAGAAAATAAGAATTTACTTACCGATAATTCTATTTCTCGGAGTCCGTAGTGGATGCTGGGCGCCCATCCCAAGTGCGGATTATCTGCAATACTTGTACATAGTTATTGTTAACTAATTCGGGTTATTGTTTAGGGAGCCATCTTTCAGAGGCTCCTCTGTTATCATACTGTTAACTGGGTTTAGATCACAAGTTGTACGGTGTGATTGGTGTGGCTGGTATGAGTCTTACCCGGGATTCAAAATCCTCCCTTATTGTGTACGCTCGTCCGGGCACAGTACCTAACTGGAGTCTGGAGGAGGGTCATAGGGGGAGGAGCCAGTGCACACCACCTGATCTGGAAAAGCTTTACTTTTTGTGCCCTGTCTCCTGCGGAGCCGCTATTCCCCATGGTCCTTTCAGGAACCCCAGCATCCACTACGGACTCCGAGAAATAGAATTATCGGTAAGTAAATTCTTATTATATATATATATATATATATATATATATATAGAATCAAAAAAGAGCTGCGGCACTCGGAGGCTTAATTCAAAAAAGTAGTGTATTAAGAACGCATGATCTCCAACGTTTCGCGGCTGGCACGCCCCTTTGTCAAGGATAACCTTACCTAAATACCCCAGAGAAGCCCGCCAAGTGGACAAGCGCCTCCCGGTGCATCTGTCTCCAGAGCCCGGTTTCGGAGCGCACCTTGCTTGTCATTGGTGACGGGTTGTCCTGGTAACTCAGACGCCCGGCGCCTCTGTCACCTCGTGCTGAAAAGTAAACAAAGCGTGTGGAAGTTACAGAGCCCGCTTAGAAGAGCCCAGAAGAAAAAGTGGTAACATGCATAAAGGATATTGAGCGGAGCGCTCTGATGAAACCCTGTGTGAATCTTATCATGTTGTATCTGTGACCGCTTTGGAGGATGTAATGGTGTAAAAGTTGCATTAAGATCATCCCTGAGAGTGACGCTGCGCTATGTAGATCCAATCAGTCTGTAGACTGTTTTATTGTGGTGTGTGACCATCAGAATGGCTATAGACGGTGGTAAAGTGTGTAATGATATCAAAATAGGTCTAGAAAAATGTGAAGCCGTGCTGAAAAGAGGGGTTAAAAAAGAGTGGAATAAAAGTGAATATCAAACCAAAAGTGTATGGGGAAAGTTGTGTGTGTAATTAATGGGGAAAACCTAAGTGAAGTGTGTTGTGGTCATTATGTCACATTATGAGTGAATGATGTTAAACATTGGGTGCTGTTGTCTCACTGGGTCTCTATCAGAGTGCCTCCCTTCCTGGAAAATAAATTAAATCAACAAGTAAAACATATGGTTGATGGTCAGATGAGGGGCAGATAGTTCATCCATCTTATCTAAATACTAGACAATTACTGGTGCGTTATAACTAGAGAAACACATTCCAGGGCATACGTTCATTAAGACCACAAGGATTAATTGTCGCAAGGTGGAAAATCCATTTGGTCCATAATTTCAACAAGAGGCCATCCCTGTCACCGCCTCTTCTATTCTTAGGGATCTGGTCAATCGCCATTTGTTTGAGGTCATCTAGAGAATGTCCTTATTCTGCTAAATGTTTCGCCACTGGTTGGTCTGAACTTTTTCCGTTTATAGCTTGCTTGATGGCCGATCGGTGAAGGGCCATCCTTTCTCTTAAAGATCTAATAGATTTGCCCACGTAATACAATTTACATGGACAAATAATGATGATGTGTGGAAGTACAAGTTAATACGTGGTTAATTTTGTACAATCGATCTGAATGGGGATGTTTAAACGAAGTGCCCGTGATCATATGTGAGCACGTCGTGCACTTAGGGCACTTGTAACATCCTGGTGGTCTTTTCAGAAAGCCGGCGGTTTCCCTGGGTCCTGGGCGAAAGTCCGTGATGTCTGTATGGACTACTTGGTCCTTTATACTCCCCCCCCCCCCCCCCCCCCGGGTAAAGCACATAAGCGGGCGTTTATTTGCTAAATCACATAGTGTTTTATCAGTGGATATCACCGAACATAAAGCCCTAACTGCTCTGGGTAGTACCGTGCTGACTGTATTGTGTCTGCTTACAAACGGGATCAACGCTTACTCCGATTTGGTCCGAGTTGACAACAAGCTACTTCTTGGCATTGCCTGGACTTCATTTTTCTGTTGAAGTAACAAGTCAAGATTGTAACCCCTAGCCACAAATTTCGTGATCATGTCGTCTAATGCCTGTTCCACTGTTGACCTATTGCTGATGAGTCTGTTAGCTCTGATCATCTGTGATCGCGTCAATCCTCTCTTGAGGGATCTGGGGTGATGACTGTTTGATCTAAGAAAAGTGTTTTTGTCGGTGGGTTTGGTGGACAGTCCCGTAGTGATGCAGTTGTCTTTTATGGTGACTTTAACGTCCAGGTAGTTAACAGAAGTGTAGCTAGTATGGAATGTATATTTAATAGGCGAGTTTCTGGAATTGATACTGTCCATTATGTTATGAAAGTCGTGTTCCGGACCCATCCAAATTATGAAGAGGTCGTCTATAAACCTTGAATACATGAGGATATTTGCAGCTATTTCTGGAACGGTGCGCGCCGGAACCGGACTCTGGAGACGGAGCTCCGGGAGGCGCTTGTCCACTTTGCGGGCTTCTCCGGGGTACTTAGGTAAGCGGGTTCACATTCTCTTTATGGCTGTTTATCCTTGACAATTATCCTGACGACAATTTTCATAAAACGTAAACGTTGATACCTGCAAGTGGTGCTGTTTGAAGTTTCATATACCTGAGTGCCGCATATCTGCTAGATTATATATATATATCTGCCCTGTGTGTGACGGCCGGCCTATACGCCGTATGTAACTAGGTGTCCTGCCCCGTGTATATAATTATGTGTCCTGCCCCGTGTATATAATTATGCGTCCTGCCCCGTGTATATAATTATGCGTCCTGCCCCGTGTATATAATTATGTGTCCTGCCCCGTGTATATAATTATGCGTCCTGCCCCGTGTATATAATTATGCGTCCTGCCCCGTGTATATAATTATGTGTCCTGCGCGTGTATGTAATTATGTGTCCTGCCCCGTGTATATAATTATGTGTCCTGCCCCGTGTATATAATTATGTGTCCTGCGCGTGTATGTAATTATGTGTCCTGCCCCGTGTATATAATTATGCGTCCTGCCCCGTGTATATAATTATGCGTCCTGCCCCGTGTATATAATTATGTGTCCTGCCCCGTGTATATAATTATGTGTCCTGCGCGTGTATGTAATTATGTGTCCTGCCCCGTGTATATAATTATGCGTCCTGCCCCGTGTATATAATGATGTGTCCTGCCCCGTGTATATAATGATGTGTCCTGCCCCGTGTATATACTAATGCGTCCTGCCCCGTGTATATAATTATGCGTCCTGCCCCGTGTATATAATTATGCGTCCTGCCCCGTGTATATAATTATGTGTCCTGCCCCGTGTATATAATTGTGTCCTGCCCCGTGTATATAATTATGTGTCCTGCGCATGTATGTAATTATGTGTCCTGCCCCGTGTATATAATTATGTGTCCTGCCCCGTGTATATAATGATGCGTCCTGCCCCGTGTATATACTAATGCGTCCTGCCCCGTGTATATAACTATGCGTCCTGCCCCGTGTATATAATTATGCGTCCTGCCCCGTGTATATAATTATGCGTCCTGCCCCGTGTATATAATTATGCGTCCTGCCCCGTGTATATAATTATGCGTCCTGCCCCGTGTATATAATTATGCGTCCTGCATATAATTATGCGTCCTGCCCCCTGTATATAATTATGCGTCCTGCCCTGTGTATATAATTATGCGTCCTGCCCCGTGTATATAATTATGCGTCCTGCCCCGTGTATATAATTATGCGTCCTGCCCCGTGTATTTAATTATGCGTCCTGCCCCGTATATATAATTATGCCTCCTGCCTCGTGTATATAACTATGCGTCCTGCCCCATGTATATAACTATGCATCCTGCCCCGTGTATATAATTATGTGTCCTGCCCCGTGTATATAATTATGCGTCCTGCCCCGTGTATATAATTATGCGTCCTGCCCCGTATATATAATTATGTGTCATGCCCCGTGTATATAATTATGTGTCCTGTCCCTTGTATATAATTGTGTCCTGCCCCGTGTATATAACTACGTGTCCTGCCCCGTGACTATAATTATGCGTCCTGCCCCGTGTATATAATTATGCGTCATGCCCCATGTATATAATTACGCGTCCTGTCCCTTGTATATAATTATGTGTCCTGCCCCGTGTATATAACTATGCGTCCTGCCCCGTGTATATAATTATGTGTCCTGCCCTGTGTCCTGCCCCGTGTATATAATTATGTGTCCTGCCCCGTGTATATAATTATGCGTCCTGCCCCGTGTATATAATTATGCATCCTGCCCCGTGTATATAATTATGCGTCCTGCCCCGTGTATATAATTATGCGTCCTGCCCCGTGTATATAATTATGCGTCCTGCCCCCTGTATATAATTATGCGTCCTGCCCCGTGTATATAATTATGCGTCCTGCCCTGTGTATATAATTATGCGTCCTGCCCCGTGTATTTAATTATGCGTCCTGCCCCGTATATATAATTATGCCTCCTGCCTCGTGTATATAACTATGCGTCCTGCCCCATGTATATAACTATGCATCCTGCCCCATGTATATAATTATGTGTCCTGCCCCGTGTATATAATTATGCGTCCTGCCCCGTGTATATAATTATGCGTCCTGCCCCGTATATATAATTGTGTCATGCCCCGTGTATATAATTATGTGTCTTGTCCCTTGTATATAATTATGTGTCCTGTCCCTTGTATATAATTATGTGTCCTGCCCCGTGTATATAATTATGCGTCATGCCCCGTGTATATAATTATGTGTCCTGTCCCTTGTATATAATTATGTGTCCTGCCCCGTGTATATAACTATGCGTCCTGCCCCGTGTATATAATTATGCGTCCTGCCCCGTGTATATAATTATGCGTCCTGCCCCGTGTATATAATTATGCGTCCTGCCCCGTGTATATAACTATGTGTCCTGCCCTGTGTATATAACTATGTGTCCTGCCCCGTGTATATAATTATGTGTCCTGCCCCGTGTATATAACTATGTGTCCTGCCCCGTGTATATAATTATGTGTCCTGCCCCGTGTATATAACTATGTGTCCTGCCCCGTGTATATAATTATGTGTCCTGCCCCGTGTATATAATTATGCGTCCTGCCCCGTGTATATAATTATGCGTCCTGCCCCGTGTATATAACTATGTGTCCTGCCCTGTGTATATAACTATGTGTCCTGCCCCGTGTATATAATTATGTGTCCTGCCCCGTGTATATAACTATGTGTCCTGCCCCGTGTATATAATTATGTGTCCTGCCCCGTGTATATAACTATGTGTCCTGCCCCGTGTATATAATTATGTGTCCTGCCCCGTGTATATAATTATGCGTCCTACCCTGTGTATATAATTATGCGTCCTGCCCCGTGTATATAATGATGTGTCCTGCCCCGTGTATATAATGATGTGTCCTGCCCCGTGTATATAATTATGTGTCCTGCCCCATGAGGAAGGTAGATGGGCAAGCATTAGTATGATTCTGCAATAAAGCCAATGTCACTCCATTTTGTTATATACAATAGATTATAAGCTTACTTTAGTATTAAGATATTGAGATGTTTAAAATATGCCTGGAAGAAGGAAAATTACAGTTGGCTGAAAGGAAACAAAAAGAAGAACTTGTGGCAAAGCCATTTACAAGAAACGAAGCAAAAACAAGAACTTGTGGCAAAGCTTCTGAGAAATGGAGAAAGAAAAGGAAACAAGCAGGCGTTATCAGGAAAAGGACACAACTTTGAGGTTAAACTGTAACCTCCTTTGTTTCTTTCTTAACAGGTATAAATATATGTATGTAATAATATTAAACCAGAACTCAGATAGAATACACCAGACTGTGTGTGTACATTTGATTTCTCCAGCATGCTACACGCCATTTAAAACTTCTTGTTCACAGATAATTCTGAATACAAAAGAAAGGCTGTTGTTGGAGTCCTCTCAGAGAAGGCTGAGGCTAAAGGAGGTTTACCTCCAACATTTTCATGGTGCCGAAACCCGGGAAGCCAAGAAGTTGAATAGAGGAGCAACAAGTCACCTGACTCTAGACGTTGGAACCGTTTAAACCGCGGTAAGTAACAAATTGATTGCGATTTTCGCCAATTGTTACTTTACGTGTTTTAACGTCTGTGTCAGAAGTGTCAGTTTTCTCTGTTCAACTCAAGCGCTTCCTAGTAAAAGCCTTGTCTCTTTTATATCAGAACAGTAATGTAAATTTATGTCTGAAATTGAAGAATGTATTGATTTTGAAAGCTCATATGGTTGTGGGTGTTGTACTGTTAGTTTAAAGTGGTTTGTGCAAGGTCCTCATGGGTCAGTAAATATTACATTTGTTGCACGCACTGAAAAAAGATATATCAGGTTTTAAAAGGTGTAAGGGACATCAAGAAGATGTTTATGGTAAAACTGTGGGTTATATGAAAGGTTTATTAACAAAAGGATGTCATGGTTTTGTTAATCAAAGGGAAGGCAAGGACTTGCGCCAGATACTGAAAGAACCAGAACCTGAAAGATTCTTTTGTCCCTATTCTGTCAGACCCACCAGATTGAGATATATACCTTGATAACGGAAGAGTGTGAGTCCACCCATAAGGAAACTGAATGATTACAGGTGTATGTAATCAGTAGGACAGAGGTAAACCTGTAGTGTTCAGGAAACCCATCTTTACAATAATCAACATAGAGTACTAAAGTTGTGTAACTCATATCGGAGAGAGAAGTGTTGATAAGTTGGCAGAAGGCAGGATGGGAACCTCTAATAGCAAGGGTGAATTAAACCCTGTGGAAATAGTTAAACAGGAGGTGGGACCACATGCAGTTAAAGATATAGCCAAGGTATTTAAAAGGGGAGGATTTCCTCCATATGGGGAAATTTAACACTGGCAAATGGAGAAAGTTTAGAATCTATAATAGGGAATGGATAGAAAAACGCAAGAAAGGGGATCAGGTTTATATTTGGCTAACAGAAGGGACAAATGGGAGCAGGAGGAGGAAAGGAAGAAGAAAGAGAGGGAAGATGACCAGCATATGACGCTCTGTTTAGCAACTACAGGAACGAACCAGGGCCATAATGTGCCAGTTATTCCCAATCTGCCTCCTCCTCCACCTGTATTACCAGTCCCAGTACCTACACTAGTCACAGATCCACCCCCTTACCCCGCAAATCTGGGAACCCCAGGGCAACCTCCTATAGTATGGAACCACTACCCTGATTTAACTAAATGTCCCCAATGTGCATCTCTGTTGGAACCAGAGAGGATGACATGTCCCAACTGTACACCCCAGATAGGAACAGGCCACAGAACTCCATTAATGATAAATAGACTGAAACCGTACAACCTGCACGGTCAAGGTGAAATGCATCCAGGACTCCCATTGTCTCATAAAGACAAAAAAAAACTGAGAAAGGGGAGACTGGTAACAAGAAATGTATTTTACACTGAAGCAGAAAATGGAACTGTACAGATGTATGAAATTGAGGAAGAAGATGAATCAGAAAACTTAAATGTTCCTGCTTGTTACCCAGTACGTACCTTTGCCTATGTCAATCCAAGAGGAGGACAGACTATATTAGCGGATGAGGAGGGATATGTTTCAGGACAAAATAATTTTAGACCACAATTTTTTACAAGAGAACAGCATACCCCTTTTTCAGTAATGGAAGTTACAGCCATAATAAAAGATATCCCAGATCCCTACAAACAGCCTGGACGGTTTGGGTTATATATGGAGACTATGTGTAATTTACATTCCGCAGCATGGGTAGATGTGGAACAAATATGTAAAAATAAATTAGCAGAGGGTGATCTAAGACAGATTAAGGATATGGCAGCTCATCAAGCCACTAATTATTATGAACAGATAGAAGATGTACTAGCAGCACAAAGGAAAACTATAGCCAGTGGACCACAATTTGTGGCACGCCTAAGGAGATGGTGTTATTTAAGAAATCAAAAGGTATCCAGAAGCCAAAAGGAGAACAACCGTTTAGAAGTTACCTCTGTAAAATTAAGGATATGGTCCGAAATTAAGGTTTGGACCCAGAAGCAGGAGCAGGAGAAAGGATGGTCAGATATCGAGTATTGGAAGGTTTAAGACCAGGTCTAAAACAGAAATTAATTACTAGTACTCCTGCATATAGGTCTACGCCTATGGATCAAATTCTGGATACGGTAGAGGCCTTAGAAGATCTGGAAAAGGGAAGAAAAGGAGAAAAAGGTAGCCAAACCCAAAACAGTCTACCTGGTCACAGAAGAAGGCTCAAAGAAAAAATTAGAAGGGGAAGGAAGAGCCATGATCAAGCCCGAATCGGGAAAATGATTCTGGTGCAGGAAACCAGGACACTTCAAAAGAAACTGTCGCACATATAAAAGTTGGATAGAAAAAAAGGGGGCAATCAAGCCCCCAAGGATAAGTCAGACTGAAGTCCCGGCACCCCAGTACCAATGATACTCCCGATTAACCCCTCCGACAGAATTGAAGATGGGTTTATTAAAGTCAAACTGCCAACGGGAGAAAATGTTTCCTGCGTGCTTGATACTGGAGCAAGCCAATCAGTTATAAGGCAGGAAGAAGTACCAGCACACCTCATTACAGGAAAACCAGTGACAGCAAAGGGATTAAGTGGAGAAAAGATCCAGCTGAGGAAAACTAGGATCCTCCATGTACAAGTACAAGGACATTCAGATGAAATCCCAGTAGAGTTCCTAGTATCTCCCACCTGCCCAGTCAACTTGCTGGGATCAGATTTGCTGCAGAAACTACAAGCAAGTATTCTGTACAGAGGGAACAAGGTGATATTCAAGACAGCACTATCACCCACAGACTATGATCAAGTGTAAGCCGCTATACAGATATTTCTAGCAACCACCGCAGAAGAGGATGAAGAAGAAACCCCAGAACAAATTAAAATCTGGCGAGGATGGGGAATTCCAGACAAGGTATGGGCAAAAGGAAAAAGAGATGTGGGAACCATAAAGGTCCAACCTGTGAAGCTATCAAACCAGGAACTGTACCAGTAACTATAAAACAGTACCCCTTGAACAAGGAACAGACAGCAGCCATAGGAGTACAGATCAAAGATATGCTTGCACATGATGGACAGCGATATTGCTGGACAAGACTTTCTCAAGGAAGAGCTACAAGCCCATCAGAGTTCACAGAAGCCATGGCCACAGTCTTGAAGAAATGGGCACCTGAGTATCCAGAAGAGACAATATCATTGTTAAAGTTTCTTGCAGATAAAGACTGCTGAGTGACACAAGCCAAGCTGAAAGAAGGTGATATTCCTAGGACACTGCATTTCTCAAGGAACATGCCACCTTAGAACAGAAAGAATAAAAGTTATACTGAATGCTCCAAATCCACAGACCTTAACACAGAAAAGAGTCTTTCTAGGTTTGGTGTCCTATGTCAGAGACTGGATACCAGTAGCTTCAGCCCTTATGCAACAACTGTATAATGCCAAGAAGACTGCTACAAACTCCCAAGAAGAGCAAGAGACACAGTGGGTGGCTGTTAAACAGATGAAGGAAGCCATATGTTCAGCTCCAGCCCTGGGACTCCCAGACTACACAAAGCCTTTTACCTTGTTCTGCCATGAACATAGGGGACATGCAACAGGAGTCCTGACACAGGAGGTCGCTTATTATTCAGCAGTGCTGGATGGAGTGATGCTAGGATCACCAACCTGCATAAGGTCAGTAGCAGCTGCAGCCATCCTAAAGGACAAATGTGCAGATGTTGTGTTAGATCATCCACTTACCATACAAGTTCCACATGCAGTCACAGAAATACTGCAACAGGCATCTACAAGACATCTCAGAACAGCAGGGCTGACAAAATATGAAGTAGCCCTTCTATCAGCAAGCAACCTTACTATTAAGAGATGTACCACTCTCAACCCTGTAACTTTACTACCTCTTAAAGATGAACCTGACGGTTCAAAAGGAGGGAAGGATGAAGAAGTACAGCCAGAGGAAAGAACAGAACCATACCCGGAAAAAGAACATGACTGTATAGCCCTCATGGAGGAAGAAATACAGCCAGATTGGAAGATTGATGACAGACCGATACATAATACAACATTTTTATTTTTCACTGATGGTTCTAGTTATTATGTTCAAGGATACAGGGTGGCGGGGTATGCAATTGTTTCTCCGCATGAAGTCTGGAAGAACAGAAGTTTCCTTACAGCAGCAGGTAAACTTATAAAGAATGGACATCTAATACAAAGACTGACAAGAGCATTGAAACTGCCCAAACAAATGGCAGTCATAAAGACCAAAGCACATACTAAGGAAGAAACAGAAGAAAGCAAGGGTAATGCATATGCAGATGCAGAAGCAAGGAAAGCAGCCCTAAAGAACAAACATGAACCAGCCATTTATGTTCAGAAAGAAGCAGAAGAAGTGAACATAAAGACTCTCATCAAGCTGCAAGAATAAGCAAAAGCAGAACACAAGACATGGGAAAAGATGGGAGCCAAAGCAACCTGTTTAGGTTTATGGAAGAATGAAGATAAATGGTGCTTACCAAGAGCACTATACCCACCTATGCTACATGTATCCCATAGATCAGATCACAAGGGAAGAGAACAAATGACTAGACTGGTACAGGACCATTGGGTAGCACCAGGATTTTATGTGGCAGCAAAGAACTTTACAGACCAATGCTGGATATGTGCAGAGAAAAATCCAGGAAGAAGAACAAGAACAAGCCTTGGACAGACACCACAAGCTTATTTTCCTTTCCAGAGACTACAAATTGACTATATACAGATGCCAAAGCATGGAACATATGAATATGTTCTAACCTACACAGACATTTTTAGCAGATGGCCAGAGGCGGGTCCGGTAGCAAAAGCAAATGCTATCTCTACTGCAAGGAAAATAATAGCAGAAATAGTGTGCAGATTTGGGGTTCCAGAAGTAATAGAACGTCTGAATGGGTCCCTAAAGCTTAAAATACAAAAGGCCATGCAAGAGACAGGGAAAGCATAGGTAGAGTGCTTGCCCTTAGCATTGTTTGCAGTTAGAACACCACCAGGCAAGGAAACAGGGTACTCACCTTATGAAATGTTATTTGGGACAAAACCCAAGACAGGGAGTTATTTGCCCTAGCAACTGCAGCATAAACATGGAAATATGACAGAGTATATAAAGCAGTTGAATGAACACCTAACTGAAATACATTCTCAAGTTTTATCTTCAGGACCTGAAAGAGCTGATCTTGAACCACACAGCATCCTGATTGGCGATTGGGTCTACCTAAAACGACACGTGAGAGGAGCACTCGAGCCCAGATATGATGGTCCTTTCCAAGTGTTGCTAGTGACCCCCACCTCGGTGAAACTCGAGGGTCGAGATTCGTGGGTGCAGGCATCGCACTGCAAGAAGACCAAGATCACTATTAAACCCCCAGGAAAGTAATAAACTATGAATTTACTTGGACCTAAGCATAATAGGTCCCTGTGGGGGGTTATTTGGGATCCGCAATGTTGGTTGTTGCAATTGTATTTACTGTACATTTGGTAAAAACGCCTGTAAGTCAAGGCCCTACTCCAGCCCCTGAGATAAGTACGGAAAAATACCCTGTAACCATGAATAAATACCCCTGAAGTGTAAAAAAGACATTCAGTGTGGCCAATACCACCATGTGCAAAAATGGAAGGCAGGGATAAATGTTTGTGTGAGTGTGGACAGGAACCAATGGAAAAAGCAATGGAATGACAGATTAAATGTAAATTTGATTACAATACATGGGGAAAATACTTTGCAAAGGTACAGACATGTTGGAAGTGTTACCCAGAAAACAGTTTGAAATGGTCATGTATGACTGGATGTTGGACAAGGCCCTCCCTGCATAAGAGTAACAAATGGGCATGGCTGTTAGAAGCCAGGCATAGGAGAGACAGGAGGGCAGTAAGCAAAAATGCAGGAAATAGAAGATATAAAACAGCAGTTTGTGAGAAAGGTGGAGGAATCATCATGGACATGGGGAGACTGGAATTTTGGATAGTTAAACCGTGCAATTTGGTTAAAGGGGATTGGAGGATGGTTAATAGGCATTGTTCTCCTAATTGCAAAAGTAGCTGGAGTATGTTTATTGGTTTATGTACTCATACGTATTATTCTCTGTTGTATTTCATGCACTTCGAAAAAAGTAAAACGCAAGATAAACAAAAAGAGACCTGCTAAATACGTAAGATTCGAGCATACAGAGGAAATGGATGAACGTGACCAAGATGAATATGATGATATTGAATCACGTAATGACAGACCACCCGTCTACAAAAATGGAAGCAATCAAAAAAAAGACTGTAAAAAAGACTCTTATGCATTTATGCCTTGTGACTATTTTGTCTGTACGGGATGGTTATTACCCTCCCCTGGCAATAGGCCTAGGGAGACAGACGTACTTGACCAGGTCATCGCCTGACCTGCTCGGCGAAGTAGGGTAGCGAGGTATAGTGTGATGTCTTTTTGAGAATCAAAAGGAGGGAAAATGAGGAAGGTAGATGGGCAAGCATTAGTATGATTCTGCAATAAAGCCAATGTCACTCCATTTTGTTATATACAATAGATTATAAGCTTACTTTAGTATTAAGATATTGAGATGTTTAAAATATGCCTGGAAGAAGGAAAATTACAGTTGGCTGAAAGGAAACAAAAATTAGAAGTTGTGGCAAGGCTTCTGAGAAATGGAGAAATAAAAGGAAACAAGCAGGCGTTATCAGGAAAAGGACGCAATCCTGAGGTTAAGGCAATAGTTAGTGACAGTTTTAAAAAACAGGTATATATATATGTATGGATTAATAAAAGAACAGAACTCAGATTGACTACACCATGTGTGCAGTGTGTGGTCATTTGATATCTCCAGCTGGCTGCATGGCACGTATATTTTATTCACAGGTTCTGAATGCAAAAGACAGGCTGTTGTTGGAGTCCTCTCAGAGAAGGCTGAGGCTAAAGGAGGTTTACCTCCAACATTACCTGGCTGTGACCGGAGCATGGGGAGAAGGTAAGGCATCGGTTCTGCTTAGAGGGGGAACACGGACACAGCCGCACTGTTTTAGAGACTACCAGTCACTGACGCAGCTGCCACCTAGGGTGCACCGTGCTAGGCCTTCAGGATCATAGGCTCCAGAGGTAGTATGAGGCCACCATCCCTGGGATTGATGTCAGCTGTGGTGAGTCAGACGCTCCCCTGCTCACCCCTCCCATGAACCATTTTCCGGCTTCCATCTGAGACACTGTGTATCTAAAAGGACCCAGTCGCAGCATAGGCGGCTGTGTGACTGGTGCGGCTTTGTTCACTTGGGCATCTGTGTTCAATGTAGGTTCACGGGGCGAGTGTGTACACTATTAGTGTCTGGATCCACTCAGCGGTCGCTAACGTATTGATCGGTCCTGGAAGTGAGGTCAGTCTCGTCGTATCCCACTCTACTGAGCACGGGTAATACAGCACTAAGTCTCTATCTACCTTTTGAGTATGAATAGTTGGATAAGTGCCGGATGCATACGAGTCTAATAATTATTACTGTTGTTTCTTTTGCTATGCGTCTGAATACGGTTAAACTCCTATATAAGGTAATAGTTACATAGTTACATAATTAGTGAGGTTGAAAAGAGACAAAATGCCCATCGGGTTCAACCTGTATTCTGTGATCAGCTGATCATATTATAATGTACCTGCTGATGTAATGCTTAGTACCAATTGACAACAATGACTCTTACCACTCCCAGATTAATGTCACTGTGTTAAATGCTATAACCCTGGATACCCTTTGCAGTTAGAAATTTGTCTAATCGGTTTTTAAATACATTTACAGAGTCTGCCATTACTATCTTCTCCGGCAGGGAGTTTCACATTTTTATTGCCCTTACCGTGAAGAACCCTTTCCTACGTTGTATACGGAAGCCTTTCCTCGTACTCCAGTGTCTCTAACCCTTTAATCAGTTTAGTAGCCCGCCTTTGAACCCTTTCTAATTCTCCTAAATCTTTTTTATAATATGGTGCCCAGAACTGAACACAATATTCCAGGTGCGGACACACCAATGATTTGTACAGTGGCAGGATTACATCCTCGTCCTTGGTCTCAATGCCCCGTTTTATGCATGCAAGCACTTTACTTGCCTTTTTTTGCAGCATTTTGACATTGTGCACTGATGAGCCTATTATCCATGAGCTCCCCCAAATCTATTTCCACCACAGTTACCCCTATTATTTCCCCATTTAGAGTGTACGCTGCTTGTGTGTTTTTTTGTCCCAAAATGCATAAGTTTGCATTTTTCTATATTGAACCTCATTCCCCATTTAGACACCCAGGCTTCAAGTTTAAATAAGTCATTTTGTAGAGACTCCAAATCGCGATCTGAATTACCTTACACAGCTTAGTATCATCCACAAAGATTGACACTGTGCTTTCCAAGCGTATTCCTAGATCGTTGATAAATATATTGGACAGTAGCGGGCCAAGTATGGACCCTTGTGGTATTCCACTAACTACTGGTGCCCAGCTGGAGAACATCCTGTTGCCCATTTCTCGTTTTACTCTGTTATCCAGCCAATTACCTATCCATGTACAAATAGTATATCCTAGACCAAGTTCCCTTAATTTGATGATCAGTCTCCTGTGAGGCACTGTATCGAAGGCTTTTGCAAAATCTAAATACACCACATCCACAGCTTTTCCCTGATCAAGATTCTCGCTCACTTCCTCGTAGAAGCTAATTAAGTTAGTTTGACATGATCTGTCCCTTACAAACCCATGCTGACTTTTGCTAATAATCTTATTAACCTGCAGATAATCCTTTATGCTATCCCTCAAGAAACCTTCCAATATTTTGCCCACTATAGAGGTTAAGCTAACTGGTCTATAGTTACAAGGATTATTTTTAGTTTCCTTTTTTAATAATGGCACTACCTCCACTATGCACCAATCCTTAGGTACCTTGCCTGATCTGTTTGAACTGTGGATTATCAAGTATAGGGGTTTTGCTAGCTATGACCTAAGCTCCGTAATAACCCTCGGATGAAAACCATCTGGGCCTGGTGATTTATTATTCTTTATTTTGCTTAGTCTCTCAAGGACAACAAGTATCCAGCCAAGAGTCATTACCTTCACTATCTTTATGCACTACTTTCTCTGACTGATCCTCCCTGGTGAATACTGAGGAAAAGAATTGTTCAGTATTTCCACTTTTATTTTATCATCGTTTATCAAAGCTCCCAATTCATCTTTTAATGGGCCTACATTCTCCTTCTTTAACCTTTTACTGTTTATGTATTTATAAAACGGTTTAGGATTGCTTTTACTCTCTATAGCGATTTGCTTTTCGTTTACAACTTTTGCTGCGATTATTACTTTATTGCATTTTTTTGCATTCCTTGTAATGCTGGAATGACTCCTCCCCTCCATTAGATTTAAATGTTTTGAAAGCACGCCTCTTTTTAACCATTGCTTCTTTGACCTCCTTATTAAGCCATATTGGTTTGTTTTTAGTACTCCTGCATTTACTGTTCATAGGAATGAATTTGTGAATATGCTCATGGGAATGAATTTGTGAATATTGCTATCAAGCAACCCTTTCAAAGCATCCCACATTTCCGTTTTGTCTTTACCATGAAACAAAACTTCCCAATCTCGTTTAGTGCCTGTCTCAGCATATTGAAATTAGCTTTTCTAAAGTTAAATGTTTTAGTTGTTCCCTTATAGCTGTTTCTTGAAACTGATGTTGAATGTGATCATATAGTGGTCACTGTTTCCCAAGATCTCCCCAACTTTAGTGTTTGATATAATGTCCACATTATTGGTAATAAAAAGGTCCAGAATAGTTTTACCTCTAGTTGGGTCCTTGACTAATTGAGTTAAGTATTGATCCTTTAATGTATTTAAGAACCTGCTGCTCCTAGTTTTTACACATGAATCGTTACTGCAATTTATATCAGGATAGTTAAAATCCCCTAACACTAGGATGTCCCCCATTCCCGCAGCTTTTTAAATTTGGTGTAAGAGTTGTTCCTCGTCATGTACACTAATATCTGGTTGCTTGTAGCACGTGCCAATGACTAGTTTCTTTGCCTCTGTGCCCGCACTTGTGATCTCACCCCATAGCGACTCCACGTTATCTCCAGCCTCCCAGAAAATACCCTCTATTAAGTTTGGTTTTAGAGATGGTTTAGGAAAGAGACATACCCCTCCTCCCCTTTTGGTAGCCCTATCCCTCATGAAAAGAGAATATCCCTCCAAATTCGTGAGAGTCGTCCCACCATGTTTCCGTAATACCTATAATATCATACTGAGACTTTGATACAAGCCATTCCAATTCCCCCATTTTACCCGATAGGCTTCTTGCGTTCACAAGCATACATCTTAGCTTAGCCTCTCCATTGCCCGTTTGTTTTAGTGGTATCTTATCTATATTTACAAGTATCTTTCTAGACTTCCCCTTACTGACTGTTATTCTACTCCCTCCCTTTCCACCCCATCATGCTTAATACAGCCTTCCTCTCTACTATCTCTATCTGACCTATTAAGACTTTCTAATCCCCCCTCCCTGATGTTAGTATCCTCCCTTATGCTAAGCACATTACTTTCTATATACCGTATTGCTGAGCCATATTCGTCATTAGGTAATACATTGGGAATATCTTGGGCAATACCTGTGACAGTATTTCCGGTGTCAATACCCATGCAAATACCCTTGCCATCTGATCTTACATTCCCCCCTTCTCCACCCCCAAATTGTTCACTACCCCCATCCTTTCTGCTCTCCCTAATTAACCCGTAGCTTCTAACTAAACCCTCCCCCTAGGCTCCTAGTCTAAAAGCTCCTCCAACCTTCTAACCATCCAGCACCGCTGCCCCCTCCTCATTCATGTGCAATCCATAGCGACAAAGTTGGTGCCTGACTGAGAAGTCCGCCCAGTGTTCCAGGAACATAAACCCTTCCTTCCTACACCAGTCTCTAAGTCACACATTTACCTCCCTAATCTCCCTCTGCCTCCCTGGGCTAGCGCGTGGCACTGGTAATATTTTGGAGATTACCCTAGATGTCCTTGCCTTAAGTTTCTTGCCTAAGTCCCTATAGTCTTTCTTAAGGACATCACACCTACCACTAACTTTGTCATTGGTGCCAACATGCACCAAGACCACCGGGTCTTTACCAGCCCTTCCCAACAATCTATCTATCCTGTCTGCGATGTGCCGTACCCAAGCACCCGGAAGACAACAGACTGTACGGCGATCATGGTCCCAGTAGCAGATTGCCCTGTCTTCCTGATAATAGAATCCCCTAACACCACAATCTGACTAGATACCTCACTATCTTTTTCCCATCTGTACCGGGGGGACCGCTCCTCTGGATGCTAGAGGAAACAGTCTCCTCCGGTTCCATCATTTCCTCACTGCCATCCTCAGAATCTTCATCCAATCAGGTGAATTTATTGGGGTTTGGCAGATCGGAGATGTCCTGTCTTCCCCTCCCTCTCTTTCTTCCTTCTAACTGTGACCCAGCTGTCTACCTGATCTTCCTCATCTACCAGTGATCCCCCCTGCAACTCCTCCACCATTCTATCTAAACTTTGCTCGAGATTGTGAATGCTCCTTAGTCGCGTAACGGTCTGCTCTAGATCAGTTACCTGGGCTTCCAGGGCGGCCGTACGCTCACATCTCGCACAGATGTACCCACACTCGGACTGTTGTGTCAGGTGCGCATACATCATGCACGACATGCATTAAATGAGATTACCAATTAGTGGTAACTCCCTGTTACCTTCAGAAAATCAAAAAGAGGGGGACAATCACTACATAAGGAATATATAAGGAACAATAACTAAAATAAAGGAATAAGGGACAATAAATAAAAATATAAATAAATGGATATGATAAGGATAAATTTGGTACAAATACAGGGACTCAACAATAAAATGCAGTAATGGACAAATGAAGACAATCAGTTATACAACACAGTGAGAAAAGCTAATAGGGAAAGTTAATACCTATCTGCTACCTGCTCCGCTGATCTGTGCACAGAAGTTTTTCTCTCTGGCTGCAGGCTCCCTTCCCCACTGGCTGCTGGCTCCCTCTGGCCGCTGCTTCCTCCTGGCCACTGTCTCTCCCCGGCCGCTGGCTTCCCCCTTGCTGCTTCATCCTCGTGTGCGCACCCAATGTCACTTCCGGTTCCAGTCGCTCAATGCTCTATCAGTAATATGTTTCTCCTACTTACTTGAAATGTATTTGTAGTTGATTATGTGCTCATATTGCTTATTATACTAATGTATAACCTGTGATTGCTGAATTTATTATAATTCTGTCAGTTTTTCTGTCTATTCCGATCTTCAATGCTTGTACAAAGCAGGGTAGGGTCGGATTTTATGTCACTCTAACAAAATTTAAAGTGATTACAGTCACAAATTGTGTAGTACACTGTGCAAGTGTCTGATTATTTATCATGTCTAAGAGTGGCAAGGGTGAGGAAAATACACTCACAGCAGCACCAACACTCATATCATGTCTGTCAAAGCTGGGTTAACCTCTCAGGATCTGGTTCAGAAAAATTGTTTTGTACAGACATTATCCAGTATAGCTAAGCGGATAATTCCAACTTCTGTACCAGGGATAGGTTACACTATTAACCCTTACATGCAGCATTCCACCTGAGGTTTATCAGCAGGGGAAGCAGCAGCCTCTCAACAAAAACAGGCTGAAAGGACAGTGGTAAGTAAAGCACATAGACATGAAACAACATCTTCACAGTCTACACATGCTTCAGATGAGGATTCGTTGGAGAATGAAGATTCCTTACACTCCGTTTCTGCATACAAAGCTGAGGAGGAAGGTCTCGGCTCAGGGGACATATCTGAGTTAATTAAGGCAATGAAAGACATTCTATCCTTAGAAGAATCAGCAGAGCCTGTGTTAAAATCCAAGTCACCTGTGTTTAAATGTCCCAATACAGTCAGGACTGAGTTTCCTGGGTCAGAACAGCAGAAGGAAATTATGTAAGAGGCTTGGGCTACTCCCAGTAAGAAATTTAGAATTCCAAGGAAATGGAATTCCAATTATCCTCTTCCCCTACAACCACTTTCTGCAACATCACAATGGGATCCCAAAGGGCCTTCAAGTCTTTGATATGAGACACTTTGAGACGAATATTCGAGGTGGGGATATAGATGGCAGTCTCCTTAGGTTTGAGAGCCAAATGATATTCCTAATGGGATGTCAACATCCAAGAGGTCTGAATGAAAACAACAGTTACTTACCTTTTTTGTGAGATTGAACGTACATCAGGAGAAAACATAATCCTGTTGTATACCATTATGAGATCCAGTGTGTATCCAGGAGTTTTTCCTTTTGCGTAAATGATTACCTGCCGGATACATCCACCTACTCACAAGTAACCTCACCGCTGACCGCAAAGTTCCCACCATTAAAGATAATGGAGCGGCTATGTGCTATGCGCGTCTGACAGCTCAGACGCGCACAGCCAATCAGGAGAGTGCCACGACGTGGCGCTCCCTGATTGGCTGAAAGGACCCTCTGTGACAGGAGTCACAGGGGTCTCAGAATTCGGGGAAAGGGGTCCCATGTGTAAACATGGGACCCCTTTCAGTGCGTGGTCCGGGTAAATGCGTTTTTTTTTTTGCCAAGTACATGGATTACAAAAAAGACCAGATGCTACACTGGATTTTGGTGAGTATAATTTTATTTTCAGGTACACCATGGATTCTACTTGGAGAAGTGGACCGAGCCTCGTGTGAACATAGGTAAGTATGTGTGTATGTCGGTGTGCATGTATGTAATAAAGTTTTACTTTCACAGTGTGTGTGTACTGTTTTTATTTGGGTATTTTTTTTGTAGTAGAACTACAGGTACCAGCGGGCCCATTTCCCCATCGCATGCTGGTAATTGTGGTTCTCCAAGTACCAGCTTACGAGGGGAGGCTTGCTGGGACTTGTAGTTCTGCTACAAAAAACAATATTCTTTCTTTGTGTCAGTTGGCTATCAGCCTCCCATCCACAGCCCATGGATGGGGGGACAGCCTCGGGCTTCACCCCTGGCCCTTGGGTGGCTGGAGGGGGGACCGCTTGATTTAAGGGGTCCCCACTCCTCCGGGGTACCCCGGCCAGGGGTGACTAGTTGGGGATTTAATGCCACGGTCGCAGGGACCTATATAAAAGTGGCCCCCGGATGTGGCATTATCTCTCCAGCTAGTGGAGCCCGGTAAAAATACGGGGGACCCCTACATCTTTTGTCCCCCATATTTTTTGCACCAGGACCCGATGCAGAGCTCGGTGCTGGATCTAAAAATACGGGGGATCCCCTGTCAATTTCCCCCCCGTATTTTTACAACCAGGACCGGCTCAAAGAGCCCGAGGCTGGTTATGCTTAGGAGGAGGGACCCCGCGCATTTTTTTCTTGATTTTAACCCATTCCCACCCCTTCCCACTGAAAACCATGCGCTCTCTATTTTAGTCAGTTAAAAAAATTATATTCTTTTAAAAAATCTATAAATAATACTTGTGTCTCCTAATAGACAAACCAAGCACATAATCCCTTCTAATATAAATTGATATACTATTAGTAATAAAAAAACACAAAAAAACATGTTTTTACATTTTTTATTAGATTCCGCCAGCAAAGTGAGGCGGAATGAAATTGACGAAATGACTGTCGAAAAGCACTGTTGTCAAATCGACATTCTTCAATTGAATATACTTTTGTTGAAAAGCCGCATTTTTACCACTGCAGACATGTCGAATTTGACAACTGTCGAATTTCAAAAAGTCGAATCTGAAACGTCCGTTTCTTTGTCGAAAAGTACTGTATTGCATTGTCGAATTTAAAATGCCCCGTTTTTCGACATTTGCGGCAATTCGACCGCAATTACATATACCCCATCATTACAGTACTGCCAGCAGGAGAACTGCATAGCAACACTGTAACAAATGTGTTACACCGCAGCCTGCTCTCCCTGTGTGAAGGGAAGGATTTAAGCCGTATCAGCTACAATCAATGTCAGAGTATGTAGCAATTGGATAAGCACCAAAGTATAAATAAATCTGCTAGAGTGAGGTTCTTTTCAATCCACCTTTCAATAACAGGCTTTTACATGATATGTGCTTCTACGACTTCATTTATATTTAAACTATCTCACGATTTGAGTCATCCACAAATGAAATGATACGTTAAGAATGACTTATGAGCTGTTTATTTAAACAGTTCAGACAACAAATTAGGTTGAGAACCCCATAATGAGAAATGGTAATATACCCCAATATTAGGAGACTATAGATAACTCCTTGGCTGGATTAATCACTCAATACTGTAAAACACCATACATGAATGTGATGGTCACCCCTTGGTATATATAAAAAAATGACCACAGGTGTACCACAAGGGACTAATGATATATTATAATCCAATCCTAAGGGAAGAGATAGATCAGTAAATGTAATATTGTGACACATCCCACAATATTCTATTGAACATAGAACTGCGTAGGTGGTACTACTTGTGTCAATTCATATATTAAGTGTGGGATTGTGGGATCATTACTCAAGGGGTTTGGACTTACAGTACATTAATACGACTAGAGGTTATATAACAATGATTACAGACATACTGTAAGGGATTTAGGACATATTGTGGGATCCAAATAACTTGCTCAATATTGTGATCTATCCCACAGTAATGTGTTGGACCTAGAATTGTATAGGTGCTATTACCTGAGATAGTTGATATACTACGATTGGGGATGATTAACATTAAAAGTTATATTTTTGTTATGCACACCAGTGCCTGCAGGAATGTACTGGTGTTTGAACAGAGAGGGATGCAAAACAAATGAACTCACAGACAGACTGGGAAATATGACATTACGTACACAGAAGGTGATAGGGTAACAAAATAAACACAAAGTGAACAGAGAAGCCCAGAGGCTAAGAAACTGGGTGTCTCCCTAGTATTAGGAATGCTCAGATGGAAAAAGCAAGATGTTGTGTTTTAATACGTAGAGAACCCGAAATGCTGTTGCTAAGGGCAACAGCAAAACCCTAAAGGGTTACCAACGGGTGTGGCAGTAAACTCCTTGGTCAGAGATAGAATAATAGACACAAAGAGAGTCTCCACAATCCTAATCCTCACTTGCAGGGCACAGGTTCAGCTTACTGCCACTAAACTGACACATGGACGCCCTGCACAGTGAGAGAGGATTAAGCAGGCAGGTCTGAGAGTACAGCCGCAAACCTGCTGGGTTCACAGAATAGCAAAAGAACCTCAGCAGGCTAAACGACTGACTCCAGCCTTACTGCTAGGTCTGGATTGGCAGAGTGTAGTACCAAATCCCCAGGCCTATTTGCAGTAAGCAACAACAAATACAAAGCTACACAGTACTGGCTAACTTTCAGGAACTGACTAACCAACAAAGATTCAGCAGCATCTGCTTAACCTGAGAAGAGGGTTTATAAAGCAGGTGCTGTCCACGCCCCACTCAGACCTCACAGACTGTGAGCACAAAAACCAGCACCGGATCCCCTGCCGTGCACAGAGCCTGTAACCATTGCACAGCAAAAGACCCGAACCGGAGTATCAGCTGCGCTCAGGTTACTCCGCTAGCACTTGTCTCCCGGTTGCCATGACGACGTGGCAGCACAGGGCAGGAGACCCTAACAATTTTATACAAATTAATAATCTTAGTGCGCCAACACAGAGACAATCTTCTCTTTCTTACCTTTCCCTACACCATGAGCCATAATGGCTTAAGGAAAATAACATAAACATATAGTATGTTCCCCACACTGACCATGGCATATGAAGATATAATGACACTAGGAATATGTACAAAATGACGTTTTGATAAGATACTGATGAATATGTACTTGAGCAGAAGAAGAAATATATAACTTATCAATTGAGACATGCCTACCAAAAGTATCTATTTATATCTCGTGTTTATAGAGCTAAAATACTATGATTTACAATTAATTTACTGTAAAAAAATACCCTTACTGATATGCCTTTTGGCTTACTATATAGACTTGTGATAGACCTAGGAAGTTTTACTTTTATGGACTAGCTAAAAATATAAAGGCTACAAGCACCTCTATAGGACTCATTGATGAAGAACTGAGAGACATTAGAGAATGTATGATTCAATATCCAGTAGCCATCCATTAGTTACTGCTCAGAGAAGGTAGCGGTTGGGAATAATTTAGCAAGAAGAACCTCAACCTATAGCCAGGGTAAAGAAACAACATGTTCTGTCGCTACCTCTTCCATTTCTCTTATCTACACAAGCTTTTGGGAGAGTTGAAACTTTTCGCATTGATACTCAGTGGACTAGTGCCAGCGATTGTATCCAGAGAACGGGTTTTCCTTTTTCTATCTCACATCTCACACTACTCCACTCATCACCAGACAAATAATTTAAACATGGTGAATATTTGATTTATTATATGATAATTGTTTAGAGATTAAACAAAACAGTGGAATGTTGAAGTTATATCAAATATCCTGTATTGTCTCATTAATTGTGCTATGATTCTTGATATTTTAATGTTCCCTTAAACAGTGTCTTCTTTTAGTATAGAGTTACTATGCACAGAGTAATATTCTCCCACAACCCTTGAGCATCATTTGATTAGGTGTTTATGTGGCTAGTAGCAAGGCCTTTGTGTAGATAACGAGTGCTCAATGATATTGTATGAGACTTTGTGGCAGAACAAGAAGGACATATCATGGAATATCTGATGGACCTTCACTTTAGACAACACGTTATTATGAACAAGAATGACCTTTATGACAACGAAGCCTATTAGAGAACCTAATTGTTATATATAGGAGATTCAAGATTCATGGACAAGTCTGCCATCTTATGGATAAAACCACTCTCTTTAATTAGCTAATCTGACCATATTTGGCATTTCCCCTTATTGTTCATCAACCAATGTATCTCCATTATTTAATCTATATGTACGCCTTGTTTGTAAATAAGCTCTGAATAATTGTATAATGTTATGGTATAAATAATGTAAAGTCAGTGTTCTAAAGACACAGGCTCATTGATGAATTCTGTCTTGGTCCATGCTCCTCTGCACAGAATATTGGGAGTGGTTCCCTCTTTGATAATAAATTCTCTATGCTGAATATCATCACAATGGAGAACTCTCAATTATTATTATTATAATTCGGCTCTAACACCAGATGTGTTGTATCGGGACTGTTTTCTTTTGTTTTTGCTTGAAATGGAAAGGGCTGAAAAGCCAGAACTTTAGACTTGAATTAGAATGTGGAAGGAAACTTCACTTTTTTGGAGTCTTTGGGGTATATGCAATAGCGGGCGAAATCGCGGCAATTATCGCCGTTTTTTCAATTTGACCAAATTCGCCAGGTGAATTCCGGAAGGTGGCTTCCGGAATTCACCATATGCAATGAAAAACGGATTCGCCAGGGTCGCGGGCGAAAATCGGCCGATTTGGCGGTTTTTGCCGCGATTTTTAAAAACGGGGAAAAACCCGAAAAAAAAATGGCGTGGGGTCCCCCCTCCAAAGCATAACCAGCCTCGGGCTCATCGAGCTGGTCCTGGTTCTAAAAATGCAGGGGGAAAATCGGGCAGGGATCCCCCGTATTTTTAAAACCAGCACCGGGCTCTGCGCTTGATGCTGGTGCCAAAAATACGGGGGACAAAACGAGTAGGGGTCCCCCGTATTTTTAACACCAGCATCGGGCTCCACTAGCTGGACAGATAATGCCACAGCCGGGGGTCACTTTTATGCCGTGCCCTGCGGCCGTGGCATCAAATATCCAACTAGTCACCCCTGGCCGGGGTACCCTGGGGGAGTGGGGACCCCTTCAATCAAGGGGTCCCCCCCCCAGCCACCCAAGGGCCAGGGGTGAAGCCCGAGGCTGTCCCCCCCCCATCCAATGGGCTGCGGATGGGGGGGCTGATAGCCTTTGTGTTAAAAAAAAAGATATTGTTTTTTCCATTAGTACTACAAGTCCCAGCAAGCCTCCCCCGCAAGCTGGTACTTGGAGAACCACAAGTACCAGCATGCGGGAGAAAAACGGGCCCGCTGGTACCTGTAGTACTACTGGAAAAAAAATACCCAAATAAAAACAGGACACACACACCGTCGACAGTAAAACTTTATTTCATACGCCGACACACACATACTTACCTGTGTTGACACGCCGACTGCAACGATCTCCGACGATCCGAGGGTACCTGTCAAAAAAATTATACTCACCTTCCAGCGTCCGTCCAAAGGTCCAGGTCCAGAGGTAAATCCACGTACTTTGTAAAAAAAAAAAACGATCAGCGAGCCATACCGGACTAGAAAGAGGTCCAATGTTTTCACATTACACTCCTTTCTCCCGAATGCCGGGACATCACGTGACTCCTGTCACTGATGTCCCTTCAGCCAATCAGGAAGCGCTACTGCCGTGGCGCTCACCTGATTGGCTGGACGCCATCTGTACTCTGACAGCGCCTCGCAAAGCCGCTCCATTATATTCAATGGTGGGAACTTAGCGGCTAGCGGTGAGGTCACCCGCCGGTCAGCGGCTGACCGGCGGGTGACCTCACCGCTAGCCGCTAAGTTCCCACCATTGAATATAATGGAGGGAGCTGTGCGATGCGCTGTCACAGCGATCAGCCAATCAGGTGAGCGCAACGAAGTTGCGCTTCCTGATTGGCTTAGAGACCTGTCAGTGACAGCTGTCACTGACAGGTCTTAATCGTGGAAAGGTGTCCCATGTGTCAGCATGGGACACCTTTCAGTCCGTTATGGAGCGGGTAAATGCGTTTTATTATTTTGCCAAGTACGTGGATTTATCTCTGGACCCTGGTTAAGGTGAGTATATTGAACTTTGCTTTTCAGGTATCCGTGGATTCTACATGGAGAAGAGGACCGATGTCGGCGTGTGAACATAGGTAAGTATGTGTGTGTCGGTAGTGTGAAATAAAGTTTTACTGTCGACGGTGTGTGTGTCCTGTTTTTATTTGGGTATTTTTTTCCCAGTAGTACTACAGGTACCAGCTTGCCCGTTTTTCTCCCGCATGCTGGTACTTGTGGTTCTCCAAGTACCAGCTTGCGGGGGAGGCTTGCTGGGACTTGTAGTACTAATGGAAAAAACAATATCTATCACAAAAGGTTATCAGCCCTCCCATCCGCAGCCCATTGGATGGGGGGGGACAGCCTCGGGCTTCACCCCTGGCCCTTGGGTGGCTGGGGGGGGGGACCCCTTGATTGTAGGGGTCCCCACTCCCCCAGGGTACCCCGACCAGGGGTGACTAGTTGGATATTTGATGCCACGGCCGCAGGGCACGGCATAAAAGTGACCCCCGGCTGTGGCATTATCTGTCCAGCTAGTGGAGCCCGATGCTGGTGTTAAAAATACGGGGGACCCCTACTCTTTTTGTCCCCCGTATTTTTGGCACCAGCACCAGGCGCAGAGCCCGGTGCTGGTTTTAAAAATACGGGGGATCCCCTGTCAATTTTTTCCCCGCATTTTTAGAACCAGGACCAGCTCAATGAGCCCGAGGCTGGTTATGCTTTGGAGGGGGGACCCCACGCCATTTTTTTTCCTGATTTTACCGTTCCAGCAATAAAAAATAAAAATAAAAAAAATAATATTTTAAAAAAGATATAAATAATATTTGTGCCTCCCCCCAAAAAAAAAAAAAAACCTAATCCCTTCTAATATAAATAGATCTGCTATTCCCAAAAAAAAAAAACCCCAAAAAAACATGTTTAAAATTTTTTTATTTGTTTTCACCCTCCAAAGTGTGGCGGATTGAAAATCGCGAATTTGCTGTCTAAAAGCACTGCAGGCGAATTTCCAAACTTGAATTGAATATGCTGGAGGCGAATTGCAGCATCTGTACCATTGCAGAAAAGGCGAATGCGGAAAAAGGCGAATTGAGAAAAGGCGAATTTTGACGGTCCGTTTTTTTGCGAAAAAGTACTGCACTGCATAGGCGAATTGATTTTTGGAGGCGAAAACGTCCCGGAATTCGCCTTTTTCTGCAATTCGCCCGCTATTGCATATACCCCTTAGTGCGCCAACACAGAGACAATCTTTCTCTTCTGACTCCAAGATACTGGTTAAGTCTTTACCAAAAAGAATATCTCCAGTAAAAGGTAAAGACTCCAAAATCTTTTTGGATTCTGAATCAGCTTTCCATGGCCCTCATTCCGAGTTGTTCGCTCTGCAATTTTCTTCGCAGCGATTTTCCGCTAATTGTGCATGCGCAATGTTCGCACTGCGACTGCGCCAAGTAAATTTGCTATGAAGATTGGTATTTTACTCACAGCATTACGAGATTTTTTCTTCGTTCTGGAGATCGGAGTGTGATTGACAGGAAGTGGGTGTTTCTGGGCGGAAACTGGCCGTTTTATGGGAGTGTTTGAAAAAACGCTACAGTTTCTGGGAAAAACGCGGGAGTGGCTGGAGAAACGGAGGAGTGTCTGGGCGAACGTTGGGTGTGTTTGTGACGTCAAACCAGGAACAACAAGCACTGAACTGATCGCACTGGAAGAGTAAGTCTCGAGCTACTCAGAAACTGCACAGAGAAGTCTTTTCGCAATATTGCAAATCTTTAATTCGCAAATTTGATAAGTTAAGATTCACTCCCAGTAGGCGGCGGATTAGCGTGTGCAAAGCTGCTAAAAGCAGCTTGCGAGCGAACAACTCGGAATGACCACCCATGTACGTAGCGAAACTGCTCTGCGAGCGGCTACTGCTGAAGCTGATGCCTGAGAGGCAATAGTACCCATATTCAAGGCAGCTTCTTCCAAGAACATTGCAGCCTGTTTGATATGTGCTACATCAGCCCAGGCAACCACTGCTTTTGCCAGCCAGGCTGAAGCCATGACTGGTCTTATGCAGGGCCATTTCTAGACAATTTGGCTCCCAGTGCGAGATTTCAAAATGCGCCCCCCCCCCTCCCCATTGCTATAAAAAAAAAATTGCGTGCCCCCCCCACATATAGCCAGGAAAAGCGCTCCCTACAAGGCTGTGTGGCCTGATTGAAATGGGCGTGGTCTCATTACAGTGGGCGTGGCCTCGTCTGATATCACACCCCCCACAGGGGGAAAAAATAAAAAAGTCCCCTTTTTACACATTACACCAGGCAAGTGTCCCCATATTACACAGGGCAGCAGGCAGGTGTCCCCATTTTACAAAGCGCGGCAGGCAGGTGTCCCCATTTTACAAAGCGCGGCAGGCAGGTGTCCCCATTTTACAAAGTGCGGCAGGCAGGTGTCCCCATTTTACAAAGTGCGGCAGGCAGGTGTCCCCATTTTACACAGTACGCAGGCAGATGTCCCCATTTTACACAGTACGCAGGCAGGTGTCCCCATTTTACACAGTAAGCTGGCAGGTGTCCCCATTTTACACAGTACGCAGGCACGTGCCCCCATTTTACACAGTACGCAGGCAGGTGTCCCCATTTTACACAGTGCGGCAGGTATCCCCATTTTACACAGTGCGGCAGGTGCCCCCATTTTACACAGTGCGGCAGGTGTCCCCATTTTACACAGTGCGGCAGGTGCCCCCATTTTACACAGTGCGGCAGGTGCCCCCATTTTACACAGTGCGGCAGGTGCCCCCATTTTACACAGTGCGGCAGGTGCCCCCATTTTACACAGTGCGACAGGTGCCCCCATTATACACAGTGCGGCAGGTGCCCCCATTTTACACAGTGCGGCAGATGTCCCCATTTTACACAGTGCGGCAGGTGCCCTCATTTTACACAGTGCGGAAGGTGCCCCCATTTTACACAGTGCGGAAGGTGCCCCCATTTTACCCTTGCGGCAGGTGTCCCCATTTTACACAGTGCGGCAGGTGTCCCCATTTTACACAGTGCGGCAGGTATCCCCATTTTACACAGTGCGGCAGGTGCCCCCATTTTACACAGTGCGGCAGGTGTCCCCATTTTACACAGTGCGGCAGGCAGGTGTCCCCATTTTACACAGTGCGGCAGGTGCCCCCATTTTACACAGTGCGGCAGGTGCCCCCATTTTACACAGTGCGGCAGGTGTCCCCATTTTACACAGTGCGGCAGGTGCCCCCATTTTACACAGTGCGGCATGTATCCCCATTTTACACAGTGCGGCAGGTGCCCCCATTTTACACAGTGCGGCAGGTGTCAAGTGGGGGGGAGAGAGAGAGAGAGAAAGAAAGAAAATACTTACAACTTGCCGCTCTTCGGGTCCCGCGCGCCGGCCGCCTCCTCTGTAGATGGTTATCTCCAGTCCTCCTCTCCTCCCTCTCTCTCCCCCGAGCGCTCCTGCTCGGGGGGCGGGGCTTCACAAAATGACGTGTTTGTGAAGCCCCGCCCCCCGAGCAGGAGCGCTCGGGGGGAGAGAGAAAGAGGAGAGCAGTGGTCACAAAGTGCCGCGGCGGGCGCCCCGTGCGGTTGCACGGCTCGCCCGCCGCTAGAAACGGCACTGGTCTTATGATTGCCCCAGACAGGGAAAAAATGTTTTTTTTTAGAAAACCATCAACTCTCCTATCCATGACATTTAATGATGTTGAAGGCAGAGGTAATGTAGATATTCCCAGTAACCGAATGACATGCAGATCTACTGTGGGGGCCACCTCCCTGTTTAAACAGTCCTCAGCCAGAAGAGGATAATTGAAATTCCATTTCCTTGGAATTCTACATTTCTTACTGAGAGTAGCCCAAGCCTCTTCCATAATTTCCTTCAGCTGTTCTGACCCAGGAAACTCAATCCTGACTGTTTTGGGACATTTAAACACAGGTGACTTGGATTTTAACACATGCTCTGCTGATTCCTCTAATGATAGCATGGCTTTCATCACATTAATTAACTCTGGTATGTCCACTGAGCTGAGACCTCCTTCCTCATCTTCGTATGCAGAACCAGAGTGTAATGAGTCATCTTTCTCCAACGAATCCTCATCTGAAACATGTGTAGACTGTGAAGATGTTGTTTCATGTCTATGTGATTTACTTACCACTGTCCTTTCGGCCTGTTTTTGTTGAGAGGTTGCTGCTTCCACTGCTGGATGTGATAAACCCCAGGTAGATGCTGCATGTAAGGGTTAATAGTGTAACCTATCCCTGGTACAGAAGTTGGAATTATCCACTCAGTTATACTGGATAATGTCTGTACAAAGGTAGTCCATGGTGGTTCAACTTGCACCTGTGTTCTCCTTGGATTTTTCAAGAGACTTTGGTGAAAGCTAAAACTATTTTTCTGAACCAGATCGTGAGAGGTTAACCCAGCTTTGACAGACATGATATGAGTGTTGGTGCTGCTGTGAGTGTATTTTCCTCACCCTTGCTGCTCCTAGACATGATGAATAATCACACACTTGCACAGTGTACTACACAATTTGTGACTGTAATCACTTTAAATTTTGTTACAGTGACATAAAATCAGACCCTACCCTGCTTTGTACAAGCATTGAAGATCGGAATAGACGGAAAAAACGGACAGAATTATTGTAAATTCAGCAGTCACAGGTTATACACTAGTATAATAATCAATATGAGCACATAATCAACTACAAATACATTTCAAGTATGTAGGAGAAACCTATTACTGAGATAAAGCATCGAGCGACTGGAACCGGAAGTGACATTGGGCGCGCACACACGACGGTGCACACAAGGACGGAGCGGCAAGGTGCTAGAGCCGCAAGCTGGGGGAGTCAGAAGCCGGCAGCAAGGGGGAAGCCAGCAGCCAGGAAGAGCCAGCAGCCAGGAGGAAGCAGCGGCCGGAGGGAGCCAGCAGCCGGGGAGAACAACTTCTGTGCACAGATCAGTGGAGCAGGGAGCAGATAAGTAGTAACTTTCCCTATTAGCTTTTCCCACTGTGTTGTATAACTGATTGTCTTCCTTTGTCCATTACTGCATTTTATTGTTGAGTCCCTGTCTTTGTACTAAATGTGTCCTTATCCTTTCCATTTATTTTTTTATATATATATATATATATATATATATAATTTATTGTCCCTTATTCCTTTATTTTATTTATTTATTGTTCTGTATACACTCCTTATATTGATTGTCCCCCTCTTTTTGATTTTCTGAAGGTAGCAGGGAGTTAGAACTAATTAAAAAATGTGTGTGGCCGAGATTGGTAATCTCACGCAATGCATGTCGTTCATGATGTATGAGCACCTGGCACAACAGTCCGAGTGCGGGTACATCTGTGCGAGATGTGAGCGTACGGCCGCCCTGGAAGCCCAGGTAACTGATCTAGAGCAGACCGTTACGCGACTAAGAAGCATTCACAATCTCGAGCAAAGTTTAGATAGAATGGTGGAGGAGTGGGGGGGGGATCACTGGTAGATGAGGAAGATCAGGTAGACAGCTGGGTCATGGTTAGAAGGAAGAAGAGGGGGAGGGGAAGACAGGACATCTACGATCTGCCAAACCCCAATAAATTCACCTGATTGGACGAAGATTCTGAGGATGGCAGTGAGGAAATGACGGAACCGGAGGAGAGTTTCCTCTAGCAACCAGAGGAGCGGTCCCTTTGGTGCAGATAGGAAAAAATATAGTGAGGTACCTAGTCAGATTGTGGTGGTAGGGGATTCTATTATCAGGAAGACAAGGCAATCTACTACCATGACTGTGATCGCCATAGTCTGTTGTCTTCCGGGTGCTCGGGTACGGCACATCGTGGACAGGGTAGATAGATTGTTGGGAAGGGCCGGTAAAGACCCGGCGGACTTGGTGCATGTTGGCACCAATGACAAAGTTAGTGGTAGGTGGGATGTCCTTAAGAAAGACTATAGGGACTTAGGCAAGAAACTTAAGGCAAGGACATCTAGGGTAATATTTTCTGAAATATTACCAGTGCCACGCGCTAGTCTAGGGAGGCAGAGGGAGATTAGGGAGGTAATTGTGTGGCTTAGAGACTGGTGTAGGAAGGAGGGGTTTGTGTTCCTGGAACCCTGGGCGGTCTTCTCAGTCAGGTGCCATGTTTGTTGCAATGGATAGCAACTGAATGAGGAGGGGGCTGCGGTGCTGCATGGTCAGAAGGTTGGAGCTTTTAAACTAGGAGCCTGGGGGGAGGGTTTAGCTAGAAGCTGCGGGTTAATTAGGGAGAGCAGTAAGGATGGGGGTAGTGAACAATTTGGGTGTGGAGAAGGGGGGAGCGTAAGGTCAGATGGCAAGGGTATTTGCATGGGTATTGACACCGGAAATACTGACACAGGTATTGCCCAAGATATTCCCAATTTATTACCTAATGACGAATATGGCTCAGCAATACGATATATAGAAACTAATTTGCATAGCATAAGGGAGGATACTAACATCAGGGGGGGGGGGTTAGAAAGTCTTATAGGTCAGATAGAGATAGTAGTGAGGAAGGCTGTATTAAGCATGATGGGGTGGAAAGGGAGGGAGGAGAATAACAGTCAGTATGGGTAAGTCTAGAAAGGCTCTTGTAAATATAGATAAGATACCACTAAAACAAACGGGCAATGGAGAGGCTAAGCTAAGATGTATGCTTGTGAAGGCAAGAAGCCTATCGGGTAAAATGGGGGAATTGGAATGGCTTGTATCAAAGTCTCAGTATGATACTATAGATATTACGGAAACATGGTGGGACGACTCTCACGACTGGGTTGCGAATTTGGAGGGATATTCTCTTTTCAGGAGGGACAGGGCTACCAAAAGGGAGGAGGGGTATGTCTCTTTCCTAAACCATCTCTAAAACCAAACTTAATAGAGGGTATTTTCGGGGAGGCTGGAGATAACGTGGAGTCGCTATGGGGTGAGATCACAAGTGGGGGCACAGAGGCAAAGAAACTAGTCATTGGCACGTGCTACAAGTAACCAGATATTAGTGTACACGACGAGGAGCAACTCTTACACCAAATTGAAAAAGCTGCGGGAATGGGGGACATCCTAATGTTAGGGGATTTTCACTATCCTGATATAAATTGCAGTAACGATTCATGTGTAAAAACTAGGAGCAGCAGGTTCTTAAATACATTAAAGGATCAATACTTGACTCAATTAGTCAAGGACCCAACTAGAGGTAAAACTATTCTGGACCTAGTTATTACCAATAATGTGGACATTATATCAAACACTAAAGTTGGGGAGACTTTGGGAAACAGTGATCACTATATGATCACATTTGACATCAGTTTCAAGAAGCAGCTATATGGGAACAACTAAAACATTTAACGTTAGAAAAACTAATTTCAATATGCTGAGACAGGCACTAAACGAGAGTGATTGGGAAGTTTTGTTTCATGGTAAATACACAACGGAAATGTGGGATGCTTTGATAGGGTTGCTTGATAGCAATATTCACAAATTCATTCCCATGAGCAGTAAATGCAGGAGTACTAAAAACAAACCAATATGGCTTAATAAGGAGGTCAAAGAAGCAATGGTTAAAAAGAGGCGTGCATTCAAAACATTTAAATCTAATGGAGGGGAGGAGTCATTCCAGCATTACAAGGAATGCAATAAAAATGCAAAAAAGTAATGATCGCAGAAAAAATTGTAAACGAAAAGCAAATCGCTATAGAGAGTAAAAGCAATCCTAAAAAGTTATATAAATACATAAACAGTAAAAGGTTAAAGAAGGAGAACTTAGGTCCATTAAAAGATGAATTGGGAGGTTTGCTAAATGATGATAAAATAAAAGCGGAAATACTGAACAATTTTTTTCCTCAGTATTCACCAGGGAGGATCAGTCGGAGAAAGTAGTGCATAAATATAGTGAAGGTAATGACTCTTGGCTGGATACTTGTTGTCCTGGAGAGACTAAGCAAAATAAAGATTAATAAATCACCAGGCCCAGATGGTTTTCATCCGAGGGTTATTATGGAGTTTAGCTCATAGCTAGCAAAACCCCTATACTTGGTTTTCCACAGTTCAATCAGATCAGTCAAGGTACCTAAGGATTGGCGCATAGCAGAGGTAGTGCCTTTATTTAAAGAGGGAACTAAAAATAATCCTGGTAACTATAGACCAGTTAGCTTAACTTCTACAGTGGGCAAAATATTGGAAGGTATCTTGAGGGATAGCATAGAGGATTATCTGCAGGTTAATAAGATTATTAGCAAATGTCAGCATGGGTTTGTAAGGGACAGATCATGTCAAATTAACTTAATTAGCTTCTACGAGGAAGGGAGCAAGAATCTTGATCAGGGAAAAGCAGTGGATATGGTGTATTTAGATTTTGCAAAAGCCTTCAAAACAGTGCCTCACAGGAGACTGATCATCAAATTAAGGGTACTTGATCTAGGATATACTATTTGTACATGGATAGGTAATTGGCTGGATAACAGAGTACAACGAGTAGTGGTCAACGGGGTGTTCTCCAGCTGGGCACCAGTAGTCAGCGGAATACCACAATGGTCCGTACTTGGCCCGCTACTGTTCAATATAGTTATAAACGATCTAGGAATAGGCCTGGAAAGCACAGTGTCAATCTTTGTGGATGATACTAAGCTGTGTAAGGTATTTAATTCAGATAGCGATGTGGAGTCTCTACAAAATGACTTATTTAAACTAGAAGCCTGGGCGTCTAAATGGGGAATGAGGTTCAATATAGAAAAATGCAAAATTGTGCATTTTGGAACAAAAAACACACAAGCATCGTACACTCTAAATGGGGAAATTATAGGGGTAATTGTGGTGGAAAAAGATTTGGGGGTGCTCATGGATAATAGGCTTAACAGTACACAATGTCAAAATGCTGCAAAAAAGGCAAGTAAAGTGCTCGCATGCATAAAATGGGGCATTGAGACAAGGGACGAGGATGTAATCCTGCCACTGTACAAATCATTGGTGTGTCCGCACCTGGAATATTGTGTTCAGTTCTGGGCACCATATTATAAAAAAAGATATCGGGGAACTAGAAAGGGTTCAAAAAGCGGGCTACTAAATTGATTAAAGGGCTAGAGATACTGGAGTACGAGGAAAGGCTTGCTAAGTTAAAACAGGATTTTAATATACCTACCGGAAAATCCTTTTTTTCGTAGTCCATAGAGGATGCTGGGGTCCATTTTAGTACCATGGGGTATAGACGGGTCCGTAGGAGCCTTCGGCACTTTAAGACTTTTTAACAGTGTGAACTGGCACCTCCCTCTTTGCCCCTCCTCCAGACCTCAGTATAGGAACTGTGCCCGAGGAGACGGACAACTTCGAGAGAAGGATATATTTAAGTGAGTGGCGAGATTAACACCAGCTCACACCGTTCAGCCATGCCGCACAACATGGCATACAACAGAAAACATGCCAGCGAGCATGAATAACATAACAGCAACTGCTGAAGAACAACTCAACACATGTTAACATAATGCAAGAAAAAGGAGCACTGGGCGGGCGCCCAGCATCCTCTACAGACTACGAGAAAAGGATTTACTGGTAGGTATATTAAAATCCTATTTTCTCTTACGTCCTAGAGGATGCTGGGGTCCATTTTAGTACCATGGGGATGTTCCAAAGCTCCCAGTATGGGCGGGAAGGTGCGTTAGTTATTGCAGAACTGACTGACAAATTGAAGGTCGTCAGCAGCCAAGGTGTCAAACTTGTAAAACTTAGCAAACGTGTTTGCCCCTGATCAAGTAGCTGCTCGGCAAATCTGTAAAGCCGAGACCCCCTGGGCACTCGGTAACCACAAACCTGCCGTGGACTGAGCATGCTGAATCCTACATCTGATCCAGCGTGCAATAGTCTGCTTAGAAGCAGGACACCCAATCTTGTGGGGATCATAGAGGATAAACAATGCTTCTGTTTTCCTTACACGAGCTGTTCTCGTGACATAAGTCCTCAGAGCTTTGACGGCATCCAAGGACTTAGAAACAGATGAGGTGTCAGAAGCCACTGGCACCACAATAGATTGGTTCACATAGAAGGAAGATACAACCTTAGGATGAAATTGCTGACGCGTCCTCAGTTCAGCCCTATCTTCACGAAAGATCAAATAAGGGCTCTTGTGAGACAAAGCCGCTAACGCAGACACCCTTCTGCCTGATGCCAAGGCCAACAGCATGACCATTTTCCAAGTGAGAAACTTTAACTCCACCTCCTGTAGAGGCTCAAACCAATCAGATTTAAGGAACTGCAACACCACGTTAAGGAGGCACAAATGGTAGTTGGATGAGCAGAACCCCCTTTATGAACGTCTGAACCTCAGGAAGTGAAGCCAATTGCCTCTGAAAGAAAATGGACACGGCCGAAATCTGGACCTTGATAGATCTCAATCTTAAACCTGCATCCACACCAGCCTGTAGAAATAGGAGAAGACGCCCTAATTGAAACTCCTTGGATTCACACCAGGAGACATTTTCTTCAAATGCGATGATAATGTCTAGACATTACTCCTTTCCTGGCCTGAATAAGTGTGGGAATTACTTCCTTGGGAATACCCTTTTGGGCTAGGATCTGGCACTCAACAGCCATGCCATCAAACGCAGCCTCGGTAAGTCTTGATAAACCAATGGCCCTTGCTGAAGCAGGTCCTCTCGAAGAGGAAGAGGCCAAGGATCTTCTACCAGTAACTCCTGAAGATCGGAAATATTCTCAGCGCCGTGGAGAGCCTGAAAGGTAACATCTGGAACTGGTAGTGGCAGTCCTGAACCGCAATCCTCAGGTATGCATGGTGTGGAGGGTAAATTGGAACATGCAAATAAGCATCCTTGATGTCCACTGACACCATAAATTCCTTCTCCTCCAAACTGGAGACCACCGCTCTCAGGGATTCCATCTTGAATTTGAATCTTCTTAAATAAAAGGTTCAGAGATTTTAGGTTTAGAATCGGTCTGACCGAGCCGTCCGGCTTTGGTACCACAAACAGGCTTGTATAAAATCCCTGTTCCTGGTGTAGTACAGGAACTAAGGAAATTACTTTATCATGACATAATTTGTGTAATGCGTCCAGGACCTTTCCTCTGTCTTGAACAGAAACTGGTAAGGCTGATTTGAAAAATTGGCATGGGGGAGCTCTTGAAACTCTTACTTGTAACCTTGAGATAATATTTGTATTATCCAAGGATCCAGATCTGAGTGCACCCAGACCTGATTGAAGATCTTTAGATGCGCCCCCACCTGATCGTAGTCCCGCAGGGGAGTCCCAGCATCATGCTGTGATTTTTGCAGAAGCAGCGGTTGATTTCTGATCCTGCGAGCCTGATGGTGTGGTAGGCTTCCTTCCTCTTCCCCGCCCTCTTCCTGCGGAGAAGCGGGCATTTTTGGCCTTTTTGTATCTGTTGGGCCGAAAGGACTGCATCGTATGAGAATGAGACGCTTTCTTAGCGGTTGCTGCTGCAGAAGGGAGAAATGCTGATTTGCCTGAGGTAGTTGTTGAAATCATGGCATCCAGCTTGTCGCCAAAGAGGACCTCACCATTGTAGGGGAGCGCCTCAATATTTCTATTTGATTCCGCATCTGCATTCCATTGGCGAATCCACAGTGCTCTACGAGCCAAAATTGCCATAGCTGAGGATTTGGAACCCAGCAAACTAATATTCTTCATAGCTTCTGTTAAGATACGGATTCTCAGATCACTCAGGTAAACAGTTTAGTAAAGTGGCAAATGCCCTTTATTGTAAATATACACACACAGTACACAAAACAGTAACTATTGCATGCCAGGATGGTATCCTACTTACTAAGTCCCCACAGTAGTTTAGAATTACAGTCTCCTGATGTCACATGCCAGTAGTAGTTATGTGTCCCCTGGTCTGGGATACCAGCTCACACAGTGCCCTTTGCCACTGACAGCACCACAATGCCTAGTCAGTGTCTCCACTCCAGATGTACAGCCACTCTCTCTGTCCTTCTGTGTAGATCTCTCCCTCAGAGCATGTCCAGTAGCCTCTTGAAATCAGCAGATCCCAACAATGCTTCTAGGCCTCAGCATACTGGCAGCACTATCTTACCAGTAGCTTTCAGAAGCCAAACACATCACTCCTCTCAGGCCAGGAACTTCCGTGTACTCTCTGTTTCAATAGCCTCTGTTATCCTCAAACCTTTGTCTGTCCTACCATAAGGCGACACCTTCTGGCTCTGTATTCGGTGGGTTACATTAAAGGGGCTGACTACAGAACACTTTCAGATAGACCTACTTTCACATGTCCAGGCATGTCCTCTAGCACACAATAGATGTTGACAAAATTAACCTTAATTAATCTGATTGTGTGGCCTGGAATCCATTGTGTGGGGAAGAATGAGGGGGGTGTATGGACTGACATCTGAGACTGGCTGTATCTCCAACACCAAACAAACAGGTTATCAAAGCAGTCACATGGGGGGGGACACACATTATTTTACAAACTATAACACAATAACCAATACATTCATATATATACATCTTCATATGCATTCTGTACAAAACATCAGGCTAGACATATTATTCCCTGATAAACACAAACACATATAACAGGGGGATAATGTTTCACAATAATATGTGATGTCCAGTTCTATTGGGAATCCAGGCAGCATGCTGTATAGGTGATAACCAAGTTCTGTCCTGTCTCTTTACACTAACGCACTGAATCCAGAAACAGGCTGGCAAAAAGTACTCCTCATGAGCCAGCTGGGGCTGTGTCCGTTACAGACCTCCTCTACTTTTTCCAGCTGCTGCGATTCAGTGACAAGAGTAACCCATTTGGGATGGGCAGACATCACATCTGGACCGCCTGGGTCAAACAAGTGTGGGCTTACGTTTCCATCTGGCGGTGGAGGGTCTGGGCTCAGCAGTTCACAGTTTTTAAGACCCCCTCCAGTATCCCAGGCACTGTGTTTAAACAGCCTGATTGGTGGTGGGTAACCCCTATCATCAGAGGTGCGTCCCTCACCACCCTCCTTTTTAGGTGACAACACTCCCTTTATCTTTGGTGCATCAGCGAGGAGAGTGAGCTGCATCAACAAAATCTGGTCTCTGGGGTCCTCACTCTCCATCCCCAACACTATATTCCCTGGGAACTTTACCTCCATCACCTCTGGTGCATCTGGACAGTGGTTTGCCTCCCCCTCCCCCATTTTGAGTGACATTACTCCCTCTACTTATGAGATATCACAGGGTAGCACAATCTGCATCACCAGGCTTGCATCAGGAAACCTGGCAGGGATAGTCAGTGGCTGGGGCCCTTCTTCTGCACTTAACCACTGGGATGAATTTGGCTGCAGGGGAGCAGCGAGTATCTGTAATTCTTCTCCACGTACTCCCCCCTCAAAATCCTCTACCCCCTCCCTTGGGTCTGAAATGTCTTCTACGCCCTCAATTGATAATTTCTGGGCCTCCCCTAGCATAAGGGCCAGGTCAGTATCAGGAAGGGTGACCACCTGTGAATACCTGGTGTTGTAGAGTAGGATTTTCCTAGCTTATGCGATATCAACACCAACAGCAGTATCACCAATTTCTTCTATTCAATAAATCTCTTAATACTATTTTTCTCATCTCGGTGTTTAAAATATAATGGTCATTGGCACTGTTTTCATGATATGTATTTTTTCCATTTTCTAGAATCTTGATATATGTATGCTAATTCTTGGTATCACTTTGAGAGGTTTGACATATGATCATTACCCTAATCAATCATAGCCAAAGAGCATAGCCCTATATACCATTGTGTCTTGACCACCCCGTGGTTCCATCAATACAGTAATCCTGTACTGGTCAAAGGGGAATGGGGGTATGACCATCTCATGTCTACAACCCTTCCATACACTCTTTACCGATAAGAGACCAGAACATTTTATTTATAAAGACACGTTCTAACTGGCAATTTATTGGACAGATTTCAGGGAAGAACCCTGCATCATAAAAATGTGAATTAAAAGTTATGTTTTAAATATTCCATTTCAATTATTATATCTAATCTACTTCTTACATAAGAGTGCGCCCACACAAGAGCCTTCTTTTTTCTTCCCATTTTTTTAAAGTTTGCATACTTTCTGGCTCTGGGTGCACCACCAACTAGGACAGCATAACATATATACGTATATATTTTTATATACCTTTTACCAAAAAGGGCTAATTTTGCCGCTTTTTTCTCCCTTATCTGTTAAGGGTAACATACTGTCCAATTTTGGTCTCTCTTTACTAATTCTACTATCATCCTTACCTAATAAAAATCCGGTGCCGGATCGCCCTTAGTTTCTGTACCTCCCCTAGCATAGCAAACTGGACAGCTGGTTCAGGTGTCACTGGCAGACTAGACCTCACCTGCAGCAGTGAATCCTTGGCCCTTATCAGCTCCTTGGTACCCTTGACACCAACATCTTCTTGGTACTGGCATTCGTTCACCAGTTCCTGATCTTCCATCTCTGGAAATGGAAAGCTTGGAAGCTGCACTTTTCCCAGGTCTATTGCTGTATCAAGCAGATCATGACTCTGGGTCTTGTCCTCTGTGTGTGGTACATTGAGCCCTCCCACCACATGTACCTTAGCTGACTGGTTAGTCCTTTGTAAAGGAATGCTGTAACTCAGCTGTTCCTGATATATTCCTTGCATAGGGTAGCACAGGGTAGCATTCACTGCACTTACCCACACTGTATGGTCCAGACTCCATGTACGCCTTTCTGGGGATAACTGCCTCCTGAAGTGATCCAACACACTTTGCTCCCTGGTCTGTTCACTCCACCTTAGAGTGGATTCCATCAGCCGACTGCTCGAGCTCTCCTTCCTCTGACCCAGTCGCTGGCTTGGCAAATCTCCTCCATGCAAAACTTCAGACACCAGGTTGCGTTGCTGGCCCATTTCCTGGAGCACATCCTGATTAGACAGGGGAGTCTGTAGAGTATTGGACATTGTAGGACTGTTGTCTAGTAATCCCAGGACCTCCTTTATTACCCGCATCCGATCCTCGGGTGTCGCGCCATCTCCCAGCGCTTCTAGACGGGCCTGTAATACCTCCGGTGTCCTTTCAAAAGTTTCTCCAACCTTCCCTTCTCCAAGGGCTTTCAGACGGGGTTGTACTAACCCTCGGGATCCCACCTCCGATCCTCCGCTCTCCCTGCGGTTACTGGCATCGAATGTCCCGGCTGTAGGTCTCTACCATTCCGTCACTTGTTCCTCATTGTCTGACTCCTCAGAGTCCTCCTCCTCATCACAAGGGTGTTCTTGATCCCATTTCAGCAATTTCACAATTAATGATTCCTTTACATCTGTTGCGGTCACCTTAATACCGCGTGCTCGACAGACCATATGCAGGAATCTCTTGTTGAGGTTTTTGTACACCTCTGTTTCTGCCTCCATACTGCTGACTTTACAAACGTACTGTGACATTTCTCGCAACAACTTTTCAGCAAGACACCTGGCTACTGTGTGCCAAACTGTTTACAAGGCTCTTAGGTGCCCTCCGCTGATACCTCTCGCAGCCTTACCCAGGGTAAACTAAGACTGAGTTGACCCCACTGCTTGCCACCAATTGTGAAGATACGGATTTTCAGATCACTCAGGTAAACAGTTTAGTAAAGTGGCAAATGCCCTTTGTTGTAAATATACACACACAGTACACAAAACAGTAACTATTACATGCCAGGATGGTATCCTACTTACTAAGTCCCCACAGTAGTTTAGAATTACAGTCTCCTGATGTCACATGCCAGCAGTAGTTCTGCGTCCCCTGGTCTGGGATACCAGCTCACACAGTGCCCTTTGCCACTGACAGCACCGCAATGTCTAGTCAGTGTCTCCACTCCAGAGGTACATCCACTCTCTCTGACCTTCTGTGTAGATCTCTCCCTCAGTGCACGTCCAGTAGCCTCTTGAATCCAGCAGATTCTATCAATGCTTCTAGGCTTCAGCACACTGGCAGCACTCTCTTACCAGTAGCTTTCAGAAGCCAAACACATCACTCCTCTCAGGCCAGGAACTTCCGTGCACTCCCTGTTTCCATAGCCTCTGTTATCCTCAAACCTTTGTCTGTCCTACCATAAGGTGACACCTTCTGGCTCTGTATTGGGTGGGTTACATTAAAGGGGCTGACTACAGAACACTTTCAGATAGACCTACTTTCACATGTCCAGGCATGTCCTCTAGCACACAATAGATGTTAACTAAATGAACCTTACTTAATCTGATTGTGTAGCCTGGAATCCATTGTGTGGGGAAGAATGAGGGGGGTGTATGGACTGACATCTGAGACTGGCTGTATCTCCAACACCAAACAAACAGGTTATCATAGCAGTCACATGGGACGGGGACGGGGACATTATTTTACAAACTATAACACAATAACCAATACATTCATATATATACATCTTCATATGAATTCTGTACATAACATCAGGCTAGACATATTATTCCCTGATAAACACAAACACATATAACAGAGGGATGATGTTTCACAATAATATGTGATGTCCATTTATACAGTTCTATTGTGAATCCAGGCAGCATGCTGTATAGGTGATAACCAAGTTCTGTCCTGTCTCTTTACACTAACGCACTGAATCCAGAAACAGTCTGGCAAAAAGTACTCCTCATGAGCCAGCTGGGGCTGCGTCCGTTACAGCTTCCACCAAGTAACCTGCAGAATCTTTTATGTGACCTAGAGTTAAGACCATTTCATCTTTATCAACTGTGTCTATATTTGCAAGCACGTTGTCTGACCATTTTTCCACAGTGTTACCGACCCATGCACAAGCAATCGTGGGTCTAAGTAACGTTCTGGTAGTCATATAAAGGGACTTTAACGCTGTTTCTAATTTACGGTCAGCAGGTTCTTTTAACGAAGCTGACCCTGGGGCAGGTAAAATAATTTTCTTAAACAGCCTAGAAATTGAAGTGTCTACCATGGGGGGTGATTCCCATCTGTTCCTGTCCTCTTCAGGGAAGGGATACGATAAACGTATCCTTCTAGGAATAATAAGATTTTAAACCTACCGGTAAATCTTTTTCACGTAGTCCGTAGAGGATGCTGGGGACTCCGTAAGGACCAAGGGGATAGACGGGCTCCGCAGGAAACATGGGCACTAAGAAAGACTTTAGACTATGGGTGTGCACTGGCTCCTCCCTCTATGCCCCTTCTCCAGACCTCAGTTAGAGAAACTGTGCCCAGAGAAGATGGACAGTACGAGGAAAGGATTTTAGCAATCCAAGTGCAAGATTCATACCAGCACACACCAAACACACCGTATAACTAGGAACACAAGAACCAGTCAACAGTATGAAACAACATAGCATCGGCACAAAACCGATGAAACCATAACATAACCCTTATGTAAGCAAAACTATATACAAGTCTCGCAGAAGTAGTCCGCACTTTGGACGGGCGCCCAGAATCCTCTACGGACTACATGAAAAAGGTAGATAGAGACTTAGTACTGTGTTACCCGTGCTCAGTAGAATGTGATACAGGGAGACTCACCTCGCTTCCAGGACTGAACAATACATTAGCAAACGCTGAGTGGATCCAGACGCTAATAGTGTACACACTCACCCCGTGAACCTACAGTGAACACAGACGCCTATGTTACGACTGGGTCTTTTTAGATACACAGCGTCTCAGGCGAAAGCGGGAAAATGGTTCATGGCGGGAGACTCGGATGAAACTGGTCATGAACCGGGGGGAGGGGTGAACAGGGGAGCATCTGACTCCCCACTGGTGACATCAATCCCATACTACCTCTGGAGCCTATGATCCTGAAGGCCTAGCGCTGGTGCACCCTAGGTGGCAGCAGCATCAGTGACTGTTTGGTAGTCTCCTCCAAAACAGTGCGGCTGTGTCCGTGTTCCCCCTCTAAGCAGAACCGATGCCTTACCTTCTCCCCATGCTCCGGCTACAGCCAGGTAAATTCTGCTGGACTTGCTAGTATATCCGATGCAGACTCCCGCCAAAACAGCACTGTACTCATGGGTAAGCGTGGTCACGACCCGGCGAGGAATTGTTGGAGCGACTCTTTCTAAGGTAGGTGTAAGATGCTTTTTAGAAAGATCACTCAAGAAAAATAGACTATAGAAATAAAATAAGAAAGCTTATAGCTGCTAAAAACCAGCAGCTCCCTGACCATGGTCTGGCTCCTGCTACACCAAACAAAAAACTGATTTGCCTGAGCCAGGAGGTGGGGACATATGGACGGGCCCACTGCATGCTGGGAGGCCAAAAGCTTTGACCGTTTGGTGCAAATCCACTGTCGCGTCATCATATCCCAATGTTATCCTGTGGATAACCTGTGGACCCTGCAGGAGAAAAAACTTGCAGCAGCTGGGATAGAGTTACATAAAATGAGGAGCTGGTGCAGCTGGTTAATAAGCTGGAGGAAATCACAGGAACTATACAGCAGCTGCAGCAAATAGAGTCAAAAGTTATCATAATGCTGCTTCCATTGACCTGTGTGAGGCTGGCCGGGATGCTGATGCAAAAGGAGATCCAAGCAGGTGGTGAAGGAAACCTGCAGAGTTCCAGCCTAGATGTGGAAAGCTGTGGAGAGGTGGCTCTCTAGGAGAAGGTAGATCTGATGGTAGGTGACAAAGTGCCAGATGTGGCAGCTTCCAGGTACACATTGTGGATCCGGTGGTGGCTGTGGTCTCTCAGGGTCCGGTCTAGGATTGGCCATCAACCATTGATGATCAGGAATCATTGATGGTCTACCTGATGATACCTAGTTTTACCATCAAAGGCAGAGAGAGCCAGGAAGTTACCCGCCATTGATAGTAGCTGTGACGATACAGAGTTCCAAATCACTCAGGCACAGTGGTAGATAAAAAAACAACGGTGGTTTATTGAACAGAATGGGCTATAAACAGCTCAGCACACCTCTGTAATCCAATTCCACATGACAATTCCCACCACAAACTCCTGACAGAACATCACTTCTTAATCAGAGAGCAAAGAATCTCTCCTTTCAACTCTCTGGTTAGCTCTACCAGTAGCTTCATATAGCAGGGGTGTGTGTGACATATTTGTCTAAGGATCTTACAGCATTGGAATACAATACATATTCTAATCAAGGTGATTACATCAGCCAGAGAGCAACCATGTATGGTCAGCTCACTGTTGGACAATAGGGAGTAAACAAAAAGGGACAATGGTACCTTATATGACTCACCGTTTAAGTGTCCACTGTGGTGGTGGTAGTAAACAATAGAAAACCAGGTCTAACATGAATACATTATCTAAAGTTGTAACAGATAACGTAACACAATTGCATATATTAATATTAAGGTTGATTTAAACACAATATTGGGTGAGCAGTAATGGACATGTTATGGAGAATGAGGAAACAGATGAATTTAATGTATAGGGATATGGGGATAAAAAGTACATATTTGACATGAGAAATGAGGCATAGCTATATTGTCACAGACCTCTCATTTCCTCACAGTAGCCATGGGCCAGATGTTATTTCCCATCATTTACAGACTTCTGCCGCTGCACCGAGATGATAGGCTGTCAGCCAGTAGCCCTGCACCGCTCCGGCTCTTACATATAGTGTGCTGTTCCAGCTGGGAATGGGATGCCCCATCCACCTCACTGACGTGACAGGCTCAGCTGTCAGTCATGCAGCCACACTGCGCCCACTCTCTCCGTACTCATACATACATGCCTTTCTGGGAGTGTCTCATCCTGGTTGTCAGTGAGACAGTGTCTCTGGCATGTTACAATCCGGGTATCTGGACGCCATTACTTACCATTCAGATGTCTCCTGAGGCTGGCTCAGCGTTCCAGGGCCGGATCTCGCCTGCGTTGCTGATGTCCATACTGTACATCTCCCTCCTGTCACTCTAAAGCGATGTCACAAGCGGCTTCATGTTAAGTCTTAGAATGGCGTCTCCAGCCCTCCGTGGCCTCTGCCGCCGTTCCTGTGTTTCCAGTATACAGATTCATCAGTGTGGCGTCTCATGCCTGCCGCGGCCTCCGCTGTCATCCATGTGGTTCCAGTATGCAAGTTGTCGGTGTGGCGTCTCCTGCCCTCCTCGGCCTGCGCCGCCATTACTGCTGAATCTCCACATGGTTTCTCAAACTAGCTTTCCCTCCAAGTGCTAACATGGGCACAGCCATGTTGGTTTCTATCATATGCCTCAGTTTCCACCAATCCGCTGCTCTACTGGAATCTGCATAATTGTTCAGCCAATGCCTGCCTTGCTGCAGGTATAAATATCCTGTGCCTGAACCAGGAGATCGTCAGTGCTTTGGTTGTCAAACCTTGTTTCCAGTCTCTCTCTCCTGTGGTTGTTTTTCCAGGTTTCCAGCTCCTGTCTCCAGCCTCCACTAAGAGACCCGCACCAGCCTACCACCTGCGGTGCAGCCTGACTCTGCAGTCCTCCGTGACTACTCCAGTTTCCAGCTACAGATCCATCTGCTTCCAGCAGAGATCAGCTTCTCTTAAAGTGCCGGTGCTTTTCCTGCAGATTTCCACAAACCACCGGTACCAGTATTTCATCGCTCCCAAGCTTCATACGATCATTTGGCTGGTACCATCCAGCATCCACTCCGTGTTAACACCTGACTGGTTCCAACTAGTACCCACAGCAGCTACTTCATCAACAGCGGACCAGCTTTCCAAGGAACATCAGCTGGTGTGTTCCTGGGCTATTCTCACTACTACAGTCGGGCCTGGTAAGGACTTTCCATCTCAAGGACAATAAGAACTGTACCTAATTCTACCAGAGCCCTGTGGCCATTGCCAACCCGTAGTACCCAGGAACTGTGATATACTTACTGTTGATTATAGTATTTATTTTACCACTGCTGTGACACATGGAGCTTGTTTAATAAATGATTATTGACTTTTACTTTGGTTGTCGTGGTCACGCCTTCGGGCAATCTTCCTGCGTGTAACTTACATGTCCAGGGGTCTGATTCAACCTCCCAGGTTCCACTACATCTCAGCCCCTACAACTGAGGCTTCCTCCCGTCAGCTCAGGCCCTCAGTTGTGACATGGCACAGCTGTGTAATCATGATGTGAGTGTGTATGCTTAGTGAGTACTGCAGTGTAGCAGTGTGGTGGGGAGAAGGGGGTTGCTACACCAATGAGTCAAGAAATGGAGTAGTTGGATGGGACTCACACAGCAGGTGGTGAAAAGCTTAAAAAGGAGTGGTTGGAAGGGGAAGGAACTGGTAGGTGTAGAAGGGATTAGTGAGGGTAAGGACTCTCAAGGAAGATTGGAGTGGGATCCCACAGGTACCAAAGTGGGTAAAGAGCAGCTTTTAGGAAGGAAATAGGTAAGACAGACCCTGTGTTTGACCCTTCTTTACCTCATGCAGGGTCGATCTTTGGACTCTCCAGTTCCTCAGGGGGCTGTGGATCCTTTTTGCCCACTACCTGGCAGTTCTGTGGTCATCTCAGGCCATGAACCTCCCAGGTGCCAGGCCTCCAGATAAACATGAAATGGTCATGGAGATGGTCCTGGGCTCTGTGGAGTAGGTGGAAAAAGCAAAGGAAAGTTGTGACCCTTCTGAAGGGGCAATGGTGGACATTGTGAATGGTTAAGGGAAGGTTTTTGTGGGTGAAGAGGGAGTTATGCCATATATACCAGAAGCATTGGGTCCTCAGGAGGCAAACCAGGCCCTCATCCTTTGGAACTTTGGACTGCCTTGGTGTGTCCGAACCAGGACTGGAGAGTGACCTTTTACAAAGAACCTGAGGTGATAAAAACCATCGTGACCACTATCTACGCCCTCCACAGCAGGAGGATACCGCATTGCAGTGAGGAACCCCCCCAAAAAACCCTTGCTTGGGTTGAATCCAATTAAAGGATTACTTCAAGGGACTACACCTCCAGCGGCATTTTGTGGTAACAACCCATGTGGGACTTCACCTTTGGTTTATTTCCATCCTTGTGTCACCAAATTTACACCAGTCCTCTATATTAGGAACGGACTACACCAGATAGGCAGTAGTTTCATTGAGTAATATTTTATGAATGGCCTGGAATATGTTATTTTTAAATGTTTTTAACCATATGGAATATTAAATTGTTATTAATTTTCACTCAAATCTTCAATACCATTATTATTATTTTTAATCATTCACAAACCATTTCACTAGCGCTGCTATTCCATTTATGTTTATAGCATTGGGTCCTCAGCCTATATGATGTGCCACCATTAATGTGGATTCTGTCTTGTCCGGCCAAGCTTGATTTACGGGCGTTGTAATTTTTATAAGCAGGATAAAGGCTGAGTTTTTTATTTCTGCAGTAGACTAGAATAAGCCCAGACAGTCCCACTTCCATGATACCACCTGAATGTGACGGTCAGTGACCACCGTGCCATCACTTACCTGTATGCTTACACGAAACAGAATGATGGAACACTTACACGGTTTCTTTACATCTTCTGGGGTCCACTCCGAGATTAGACATTATGGCGTAATTACTCAGACGGGAATATAAAACAATAAAAAATAAAAGCTTTAATGTAATAATTAGATGCAAACAAAAGCTTTTATTATGAAATACAGGGGAGTATCCGCACCATATAGATGTAACATACAACAAACCACCGCAGATGGAACCCGGGTGACTCTAATGCACATGATAATGTACAGGGTATATATGGACAGGATCTTGTATAAGAAAACACTCGACACTCCTGATCAAGATGAGTGTCTGCAACAAGTTAGGCAAACTAGAAGAAGTGAAAACACGTTCCAATGGCCGCCATATTGTCGTGCAGCAATACAGATTGTGGAAACTGGTATTAGACATTCACATTTACACAAAGCACAAGATACAAAATAAACAGCAGAAAAAAGACCTAAGCATTTGGGATGTATTATTTAGGAAGTAAATAGAGGTACATTAATGAAAAGCGTGAGTAACAGTCATCAGTCTGCTTGTGAAGGTCTCTAGAGTGGAGGCCTCTTGGACTGTGCAAGGCAGTGAGTTCCATGGTCAAAGCTAAACGTTCAACCCATAAATGAATGACAGGAGATTCTTGGTACTGCTGGTAACAGTCCATCTGTAGAAGCAAGCAAGCAGGGCAGTAAGGAGGCAGAAGCTGCTTCTAGTTCCTTGGACCATGTAATGTTGGGCTGGGAAGGTCAGTTAGCCAATTATGAAATAGATTTGTCATCTTACAGGCAGCCGGTGAAGGGAGTAGAGAATGGGTGTTATGTGGCAGGAACGGGCTGGTTACGTAACAGCCTGGCTGCTGCATTCTGTACTAGCTGCAAGCTCTGTAATTCTTTTGCTGGTAGACCCAGGTAGATGGCATTGCAGTAGTCTATGAACTTCTGAGGGAATCAAGTGCTTGATTCTGGCTATGGTCCACAGATGGAAGAATGAGGATTAGTATGTGGCAGATACCTGATGTCTGTGTCAGCCACATACCAGGACAACACAAAGATTCAGCACATGTTTAGTATTTTGCAATTCTGAACACCAAAGCATAAATCCAGATGGTTGGTAAAGCTGTAGTCTTGTCCTTTGTTCGGGAGCTTCTATTATGTTTCACAAAGACTGAGTCACAGCCAACTGGTATCATCCACCCCTGGCGCTCAGCTAGACAACCATTTAGGATTGATATTAGGTTCTCAGTACATGGAGCAAAAAGCAGGTCATCTGCATACCAGTGGTAGACCAGGCCATGATGTCTGATTATATCACCCAGTGGTAGCATGTATATTTTATAAAGCATAAGAGATCGGATTCACCCTTGAGGAACATTGGACGGCAGTGATAATTATACTCCAGAAGATGTAAATGGTTCCGTACTTGGGTAATGTCTAATATGTTCAACAAGAGCAGATTTATTTCTCTC